>NC_051250.2:17266669-17891669 GCF_015237465.2 Chelonia mydas | reverse complement strand
CGTCCGTTAATTCATTCTGGTCTGTCATTTTGGAAAGGGTTGGGGATGAAACATCACATTTTGGTGCTATAGATGATGTTAAGCAGGATCACAGAAAATGTGCACAATTACAGAAGGTGTGAGTATGCAGGGAATGGGACACACTTTACAGGCTCCACAAAACAATTCATATGTAAGACTTTGGCACTATCTTCTACAGACGTAACCTAACAATAACTATACATTCCCAGTGAGGATACAAAGTGCCACCCTAGGATAGATCTGTAATACCTCACCAGAGTAACTTTTCTACATTCCTCTTACACTACACTCATTTCAATCTCTCCCTATTGTTGAATAAAACACACTGCCAAAGGATAAGCACCAAAAGAGGAGTTTATGATGGATAGAAAAGAATAAGCCAATGTCATTAAGTATGACCGAGAGATTCTATGTGAATAAGGGCTGCAGGTTCAGGTCCTTAAATACAGACACCAAAAATAACATAGGGTGTCTTCAATATTATTATCATGCAAAATATTTAATTTGTATGATTATTTTCTCCCTTTCATTACATGACTGCTTTCAAAACAAGCAGGTCATGACAAGGCTTTATCTTAAGTGTGTGTGTGTGCATGTATTGTACTCTGAAAGTCTCTTTGAAGCCAGCTGCTCCTTTCCTCCGCAGAACGGCAGGGCAGAGTTGGAAGGGAATGGTGACCAATGGTGTGTGGGGAGATTATAGCTTATCCAGGCAATGGAATGAAACTTTAATTGTGCTGCAAAAGTGTCACAATCTCAGACACCTAGGAGCATTTTTTGTAAATATTTTTTTATCAAAATGAAGTTATTTTTACGGAATAAAATTCTATGGTATTTGTATTTCAGGATGTAAAAATACTATAGTCAATTCTGTAGATCTCCTGCAGTACAGAAATACTATACTTCTAGCTGCAACTGGATAGGAGGCATCTTTGATTTTTCTCTCCTCAATTAGTTTTTGAGGAAGCTCCCATTGATTTGATGCCTGGCACTAAAGCCAAGCTTGTGGTAATTATTTTTCTCACTAGTTCATTGAACAATACTTATTGGGTGAGATTCTGCTCATGTAAATTTAGAACACTATCAAAGTGAGTGTAGATACTCTGGAATTACATTGGTGTAAATGAGAACAGAATTTGGCTTATTCTATCCAAGTAAAAATGTACTGCAAACCTGGGTAATACAATGAAATCACAAAGCCAGTTAAAATTTTGTTAAAATACTTCTCTCACCTAAAAAAGTACACTTTGTGATTAACTGTAGATAAACTCTGCAGCCAGTTGTGTATGTGTTATATGATCTAATATGTAGAGGGACAGTTCTTACATATGTTAACTTCACTTTATGTTAGAAAGAGTGAATAAAAGAAATGTTGCAAATCACAGTTCTTTACTTTTTGCACTTCCACAGAAAGCTAAACATCCAAAGAGTCACACTCCTTTACAACTTGCCATTGCTTTATTGATTATGATTGTTATTATTATTGAGTGCAATTACTATTGTTTGGACTAAAATCAGATTAAGAGCATACTTTTAGCTTGTAAACATAATGTAAACTTCTTGGCACCATTGTACAGGACCACATATTGTTTATAAGATTAAACTGAACATGCCTCCAAAACAAAGAAATAAAGTCAACAGAGAGAATGCTTCAACACACTGGAACAGAAAAGATCAGCATTACTTGGTAATACACCTTCCCAAACTAAGCAAGTTATTGAATTTACAAGTTTGGGTTTTATGGAGAAGTTAGCAAAACTGGTAAGGAGAATTGCATGCATTACAGGATACGTTTGTAAAAGTGCCTGATTTTAAGCCATCAGTAACCTAATGTTTATTAACCCAAGCCACAGTCAGTGATTTGTACTCACCTTGACTGATTTTAATATTTGTCTGTGGGAAAGCCTGGGTGGCGAGCAAAACCACTGAGAGGAGCACACAGAAATCCCATCTGATCACCATCTCTGATGGAGGACAAAATTTCATTTCCAGGTCTGCAGAGAGCCAATGACATGAAGCCTTTCCTTAGTTCGGTATCGCCTTGCTCTGCTGCTGAGATTCCTGGAGCAGATGTGAATATACTTTGTGCACTGCACCCTCCCCCGAAACGCCAAACTTTCACAATGACATGCTAGGAAGGCTGGCCAAGCTCCCTCCAGTGTAATACCACACGCTACACAACAACCAAGAGCTTCCCAGCTGAGACACTTCAGAGAAGCTGCTACATCCCCGAAGTTAGTTACTTTAAACCATTTTTTTTTCAAAAGTTCTGGTGAGGTTTTAGAAAGCAGGCATGCACACCTCCTAGTCGTGAGCCTTCAAAGATTAAGTTCTCGATTCAAGCAAACCACATCCCCTTTCTGCTTTCATGGCTGCTTCCTGAGAGATTTTGTTTGTGCCTATTGACTTGCCAATGTTTTACGCCACTCTTAGCACCGCATGGCACAAGAATGAGAGGTGCTTTCTGGCAGTGCAGTCCTACGTTCTGGAGCAGCAGCACTCAGAATGGGACCTAACTGGTTAGGCCTTACGGTTCGGTGTTGGAAAGATTTGTAGATTTCACATGATGTACAGAAAAGTCACAACTTCAAACAAACAATATATCAATGGTGGGGGAAGTCTGTGTTAATGTCAGCTTTAGATGTACCTGACTGGCAGCCCTGGAGATATAGACGTGCTAATTTAAGCCCTGACACTGCAAGTTTTCCCAAATGGGTGGACCCCTGCACTCATATGGACACCCGCTGAAGTCCAACTCCATTGAAATCAATGGATATCTGCATGCATGCAGTGGGTCTGCCTGCTTGGAGCAGCTTGCAGGATTGGGGCCTTATTTGGTGTATTGAATTTTTTTTTAAAATCCCAACTTGATTATCATACACATTGTAAGGAGAGTGATCACTTTAGATAAGCTATTACCAGCAGGAGAGTGGGGTGGGGGAAGGTATTTTTTCATGCTTTGTGTGTATAAAAAGATCTTCTACACTTTCCACAGTATGCAGCCGATGAAGTGAGCTGTAGCTCACGAAAGCTTATGCTCAAATAAATTGGTTAGTCTCTAAGGTGCTGCAAGTACTCCTTTTCTTTTTGCGAATTCAGACTAACACGGCTGTTACTCTGAAACCTGTCATTATTCCTGAATGTTATGAACCTTTTCTGAATGCTTTCAGCTTCACATAGATCGAGATGCTAGAGCCTGAACCTGTATCTGCCTGCACACAGCTATGCATGGAGCCATGGGATGACCCAAGCCTCCACCTTTGTTTGACCTCCAGACTGAAAGGCTGGCTGGTTATTAAGGAATTACATTCAGAATGAAGGGCAGGCTAAGAGCCCCAGGGCTGTCTCTGACCATTCTAATTGGCCATAGGCATTGATGTGGCAGCACAGCAAACTCACACTTCCAGGCCGGGGCTTCCCATCACAACAGTTCAGAAGACAAGAGGGATATTTCTCCCTCTAAAATGGAGATACAGAAAGAAAACAAAAACCAACCATCAGGTCACGCTTCCTTTAATTCCATTATTTATTTATTTGTATATGGACTCTGTAAACAAAGTGGTGAGATTTATGAGAATTTTGTGCTGATGTGGCCATTTTGATAGCCAAAGAGATGAAAATGTCAGTCCATGGACCTGATCCTGCAAAGGGTTGAGCTCTGGGGGCCTGATCGGAAGCCCTTTGGAGTTCGATTCCTAATGGGTTTTGGATCAGAACCTATATGCAATTCGAATTCTCCTCCAGCAGCAGATTTACACCAGTGTAACTCCATTGACTTCACTGGAGTTACTCGTGATTTATCCGGGGTAAGTGATAAGAAAATCAGGACCAACAACTTGTCTTTTCTTTGTGTCGTGCAATGGACATAACTGACCAAATTGGACACACAGCTGAGTCGGGCTAATAAGTACCACCTCAGTATACATGGCACAAATAAATAGATCTTTATTTTCAATAAATATACACTCTCCATCATACCAGACAATATGCCATGAAAAAATGTACAGAAGCATCCAGCAAAACAGACAGCTTGACTGTAGCTAAAACTCACTCAGTGGTTTGAAAAACTATCTTGTTTAGTACATAAAACACACAAAGACCCACTGCAGCCTGCTAAGAAGGGAATTAAAACCATGTGTTGTTTTGGGTTTTCTTATCTGCAAAAGCTCCCAAAGCAGGATCTTTTGCACAACATAAGAAAGGTCTTTAAAAGCTTGTCATGGCTTTTCCAGAATGCACTTTATTGAAAAGGTTTATTTTGCTATGTCATACTCTATCTACTTTACATACAGAGATTGCTATATTAGAGTGGCAGGGTCTCATTACTGACAGAACATTAGCTCCATGTTATACATGGTTGTATGTGAGGGCCTGTGTGTGTAACACTGCACATGTACACACACAAACACATACACACACCCAGACCCACAAAGGCACAAATACATACTAACAGGAGTTTAATTTTGTTGAACAAGTACAAAGACAAAACTGTAGTTAGAAGTGATTTTACCACATGTTCTATCATTTAAAAAAAATACTCTAACCCATTTACCACATTCACCAAAGAGAACACACAAATACTTACATCTCCAATAAAATGAGTCATGGAGCGGTACTGTAAAGGTAGCGGAGGCAACTCAAAAAGTTTTCAGTTAACTCAGAATCTCCATGGCAGATCAGCCTATAATCTGCTCTGCAATATGTTGGAGCAGGTAAAGAACGCTTCTGCGTTAATAGTGACCTTTTGAATAGTCTCCATTATAATGTACGTGGATTAAAAACAGTGGTGTGGATGCAGCAGATGATGCAAGTAGTAACAGGTCCAACAGGCCACATTAGTAGTGACCCTGTGAAAACAATGGGCACATGAACAAGTGATACATGGTTTGCATTATGAAGGTTCACTGAGGCACGTAGGCTAACGCAGCCAGTTTGTTACCAGCAGCTGTAACAGTTACTTTCAATTCCATGGAAATCACATGGGAGCGTGTGTGGGTTTGATTTTTTTTCCTCAGTTGTTTGCTTGTGTTGCTGATGAAGGACCATTCTCACGTCACCTCAAGAGATGCTGGAGAGACACGATCACACTCAGCCCGGGACCTCAGGCTGTGCCATTGCTCCACCGCTGTCCGATGGGAATTGAGCATTCGACGCCAGTGGTTTGACTCGGGTGAGCCTGTCGAATACTGACCAATCACAATCCTTCCAACAAAGTCATTGCTGCTTTTCACGTTGTGGCCATAAACTGAAGAAACAGAAACGAAAGCGGGTCAAGATCAACACCTACAACAAACATCCCCATCGCATCTACAGAAAGCCGCCCTTCTCTAGGTTACTAACACCATATTTGGTGAGTGCAGAAATCCCACCAGGCAGCAGGGACCATTTTAAGATCCAAAGAGCCATTTCGCAGTCGGATTTGTACAGGAATGAATCCAGGTAAATTGCAGAACTTATGTACAAACCAAGGAATCCTCATATCCCCACAGCACAGCGAAGAGCAGAATAATGCAGCAAAGGAAGGGAAAGATTCATAGGGAATCTAGAGCAGTCAAAAAAGGAGCTCAGTAGCAAATGGTCCTCAAGAGTGAAATCCTTGCCTCACGGATTGGGGAGTTTTGCCATTGACTTCAATAGGGCCAGGATTTCATCACTAGAGAATAACATCAGAGTAATGCAGTAAGGGCACAACCCAGAGACTGAAATCAATGGGAAAAGACTCCTCCTGACTTTGATGGGTTTTGGGTGAGGTCCTAAGATTAGCAGCACCTTTGGCAGAAGGGAAGAAGGAATCGTCCTGCAGTAGATGTCTGCGGTGATGAAATGTATTTTTGCATTAGACCATATGCCACATAGAGGACAAGGACAGGGCATGGAATATGGTATGTAAAATTCTGGTTATTGTATGGAAAAGACTTTGCAGAAATTGAAAGCATAATGCCCGAGCATTTTTGCCTGTGAAAAAGGTTATGCAGACCTGGTCAGCTGCTTGGAAAAAATAAATGTTATTTTATAGATTAAAATAAGATTCTAATCTGAGACAGACACCTTGGTGCCAACAGATTAGAGCTTGTTACAGTGATATTTAGCAAACAGGAAAAGTAAGGGGAAAACAACTAGCCCAGATACAATTATAGTAGAATTTTTTTATATAAAAAGAGGTTGAAATTTTGGTCCAAACACACTCTAAGGATGAAACAGGTAAATATAGTGAAGGATTTTAAGTGAACAGATGCTATATATACTTCTTTCATTTTCTAGTTGCAAATGTGCTAGTTAAAATTACCAGAGATCTCGATCTACAGAAAACACTCAGACTTGACAAGGCTGTCCAGTGTGACGTCTATAAAGGGCCAATTTTCAGTAATTATCACTAGAGCTACTCGTGAATAGTCCAGCTAAGCAACAAAGAGGGAGGAATAAACTTAATATCCTGTTCCTTCTATTAACCTCCCCTAGTGGAACAAATGCCCACCCACAGCAACAGAAATCATCATTATGCAATATAAAGGCATGGCCCTGGAAAGCATGGAGCACTCCCGTGAGATTGGATTGAGGGCACTCAGCAGCTTGCAGGACAAAGTCCTCCATCAGTGCAGCAGGAAGGTGGATGAAGGGGTTTGAGAAAGCCAAAGGCTTTGTCTACACTAGCACTTTTGTCAGTCAGAGGTGTGAAAAAACACACCCCTGACTGACATAAGTTTCACTAAAAAAGCGCCGGTGTGGACAGCGCTATGTTGGTGGGAGACGCCCTCTCCCACTGGCACAGAGCAGCTACACAGGAGACCTTACAGCGGCTCAGGTGCAGCGGTACAGCTGTGCTGCTCTAAGCTCCATAGTGTAGGCATAGCCAAAGTCAGAGGTTTCCCAGGCACTGGCTAGTATCAACAAAAAATCTTTAAAACTGGATGGATTTCTAGTCTTCCAGTATAAACTGATGTAGAATGTAACTCTTCCAGGAGATTAATGGAGCCAGTTACCAAGCACTGGATGCTCTATCCCTATTCCCTACAAGTGTCTTTTTATGACTCTATATTTGCTATTATACTAACACCACTCTGTAAATAGTGCTAATTAACTATGTATAATGTACTTTTCTTAGCATGCAGCAGAGATGGATGGCCTTTGGCTTGAAAACAATCAGAGCCTGAAGCCCTGGGCTTCCCCTTTTCTGTCCTTTTGGCTAATACATCATGCTGCCTCAACCTGCTAACTCAGGGCCCAATCTGGCTCCCATCAAAGTCAGTAGCAATATTGCCATTAACTTCAGCCAGTGCAGAATTGAGCCCCCTGTTCCTGCCTGGGCATGGTTGGTCACATCCCATTTAGGGTTACACATTCTTAGTTTACGCCTTTGGCATTATTCGCTTGTTAAAACAGGAGCAAGCAGAAGCAGGGGATTGAACTGAAGTAGTGCCAGTCAAAGGGTTGCATATACAAAGTACCATCTGCAGAAGGGGGAAGTTTACTCAGGAATCTCCAGACACAATGCCTGACTCAACATCACCTGGGGAACAGGGTTTTGCAAGGACAGGGCATAGACCTGTCCCTCTGCCCTGTTCCCTGGGGCCTCCTCCCCTCATGGCACAGGTAAGCACAGCTTACATACCAGACCCTGACACCCCTGGAGCAGGAGATACAGCTGCAGCCATCAGCATGAACTCCCACAGTATTCCCAGTGGAGCTCTCCCCCAACCAGCAAGCCATTCCCTCTAAACCTGCAGCTCTCCAAATGCATGATGTTTCTTACGGGGAAGCAGGGAATAATGCCAGCTCCCCTTTTCTATGCCCACCAGCCAGATGTGGGCTATATTTGTGGGATACATCTATTCTGTGCTGCATAATGGGGTTGACGTGATCACTGAACATCCATTGGCCCAGGACATCTGGATAAACTCTATCTTTATTACATAAATGCCACTGGTGCTTTAACCCCATGCCCAAACAGGGCAGAGAGGGTCTACTTTTAGGTTTTGGACATACACAGTAAACTGCAGGGAACTCAGATGGCCAAATGCTGTGTTTATTTAACCGCTCAACCCCATGGAAATGAACCGCGTTTAAAGGGGTATACAGCAGGCACGGAATTAAAGGCTGCTTTCGTCCTATTAGAATCCAGATCTGTGAGTCTAAATCTTTCAAACCACACGCTTAAACCATTCAGCCATCAGCTCAGGCAAACCTAACAACTAGCTCCCCAAATCCCAGTATACGCACCCTTTGGAAGTTTATCTATTTTGATTTTTGTGGTGATGGGAGTTTATAAGGAAGCAGTGACCCGACTCTCGGCTACATGGGTTTGAGTCTATAGCTGAGAGCGCAGTTTGTCTCCGTGGACAGTTTCACATGCTTAGTATTTCAGAAAAGACTCAATGCTGTAGCAGCCTGCCTTGAAAAATCTGTTAACTTTATATCTGAAACTACAGCACTGACGACATATAGTGTCACTGTCATCTGCTGCTGGAGGAGAGAAACCCCAAAAGTCATAAAGGCAAAAATGTGACACAGAAACACCTACAGATATTGCTTAAAACAGAACCCAGTCTCTCAAGTCAGGAAAGACTCTGGCAATGCTGTGTTCAATTATTTCTATTACAACAGCAAACCAGTGCCCCATTGTGCTGCACCAGCACATGCAGAGCAAGAACCAGTCCCATCCCTGAAAAACTTAGTCTAAATATTTTACACATTTGCAATTATACCCTTGCTATACAAAACTTTCAAAGAATAACAAATAGCCCAGAGGAAAATACTTGCCCTATCCATGTTTATGCAAGATTCTGAAACATTAGGCAATGTACTATGAGGAACAACCCAACAATGGCAGGAAGATGAACTAAATGACCTAATGGTCTTTAACTTCTCTATTCTATTCTGTATATGTTCTTATAGCGCCTTCATCTCCATAGTGTCTGAGTGCCTTCCACAAGCTCATTTAGCAAAGTATCGGTCATGGGAGGTCTGGTTCTGGTTGCGGTTCCAGAAGTTGGGAACCGCAACCAGAACCAGACCTCCCATGACCACTTCTCTGATACTTACGGTATATCCAGATGTAACTGATGTTCTAGCAAACTGTTTTGGAATATTTCTAGTTGAAACTACAAAAATGCATAAAAGTTTTCTCTCTCTCAAATTCTTGACAGTCCCAGTTTAGAAACAGTTAACGTCATTTTGCTGAACCTGTGCTATAGAAACAATATGAGCTCCAAACATGGAGGGCAGTGTTTGAAAAATCCACTTTAAAACTCTGAATGCCGTAAGTGTGTGTCTTTAAACTACAATCCATATTTATATTTGATTTATAACCCTAAGACAGGAGGTCAGATTCTGATCTCAGCTACACCAGTGGAGATCTGGAGTAACTCGATTCGCTCTAAGGGAGCTACTGCAAAGGAAAGGATGGCGTAATGAGAATCACCCGTTTTGTGTGGAATGGCCACTCGTCAGCATGCAAGGCAGAATTTCAGACTATCCATCTCTTTAACTAGTACACAGCCTGTCAGAGTTATTAATGAGTTCTCATAGTAGGCAAAACATCTCAAACATACCCAGCAGGACTATGAGAAATGCCTGAAAGATACCAAGGGGGATTTATTATCTGACAGTAAACAAACATGCAAAAAACAACAACAAAAATCCCCCCCAAAAAAACACCCCCACCCAACTTCTATAACGGTATTTTTTCTCTTTGTTTCAACAACAAAAGAAGAAGCAGAACCTGAGACAAAATACCATGTAATTTAAACCATCAGGGATAGGATGTTCTACACTAATTAATCACAGCACAGATTAGCAAATACAAAGTATTCCAGGCAATAAAAGGTTTCTTAACAACCAGTTAATGTTGGGACTGTAAACTGAGTAGCTGAGTTCAAAATGTGGGGATCACTTATTGTTCTGTTGATGTGAGGCAGATTGGATTCCAGTGATTTTAAGTGCACAAGTTGAAACCTTGCCTTTTAAAGTATATACATTTCAAACCATTTTCTTTAATTCCAAGAGAACTACCTGAGGGTACATCACTCTTCTCCCAGCCTAACTACCCAAAGGAGAATTCCAGTTCTTATCTGGTAGAGTCAGATAATTAGCATATTGAATCTTTAGGGTAGCAATATGCTAATTATACTACAGCTTACTACCACCACTATCATTGCTAGCACTGGTGCAGTTCCACGATTTCTGAAAAAGGGGAACAGAAATTTCCTGGTGATAGATGTTAGACTTACTTCAATCAGCTGTCATTTTAGGACTGCAACAGATAGCCCTGTCCTCTACTATAATGTCTACAAACAGTCTCAATGAATTCACATCTTGAGATACTAAAGGCTGCTGCTTGCTAAGATAAAACATCTTTGTCTGCCAAAAATTCAAGTCCATTTATCAGTCCATGAGCTCATTTTAAAATTCTAGACAGTTCATCATTGGGAGCTAATTGTTTTATTCTACTGTTAAAACTGTCAGCATTTGCTTGGTAAACCATCTGTAATAGCTCAGAGGAACAGAACTGCTTAACAGGCACCACCAATCAGAAGGCTCTAAAGATACAGCTGTGAAATTAAGCCTCTTTTTAATCAGATCCAAGCGCTGAATTTCTTTTCCTGCTAATTTTGTTTCTTACAAGAACAGCTTGGGAAGGGAAACTGGAAGACTCCATACACAGGGGTAAGAGAAGCTCAAAATAAAAATGGGATCTTTGTAGTCTGCACCAGTTGTCCTGCAGATTGTACCAGTTAGATGTGTGACAGGTTTCCCTCACTGGGTGTATGTTATAATGTACTTCATCTCTCAACTACAGAGGAAGAAACTGTTGTTCATTACCTGCTTTAGAAGTAGAACTTCCTTTATCAGCGTGCCAATTAAGCACTGCTGGTGCATTGATAAAGGTGTGCTAGCCATTCTCCCTTCTCTACACTATTTATGCTCTCTTAGTAATTGCACACACAGAGGGTTGCTTTAAAGGGCAAATAGCACATGCTCTCCTTTCCCAATGTGTATATACTCAGAGTGCTGGTGAAGACAGTCAGCTGGTGAAGACACTCAGCTTGGCTGTAGACAATGGATCGTGTGGTGTGGGCAGGGTGAAAGCTGGAGGTAGGAATAGCGGTCAGGAAACCTACTGACCGCTATTCCTACCTACATGCCACCAGCTTTCACCCTGCCCACACCACACGATCCATTGTCTACAGCCAAGCTCTGCGATACAACCGCATTTGCTCCAACCCCTCAGACAGAGACAAACACCTACAAGATCTCTATCAAGCATTCTTACAACTTCACACAGTAGGCTACAGAACCGCACCCCCCCACTCCTGTCGTAGGCCACTAACCTCTGTCCTCAACACTTGATTTAAAGACTTCAATTAAACTGGTTATAGGTCTGCAAACCTGATAACCCGGCAGGGCTTTTTAAAGCATAAAGTCATTTTCTCATCATCTGGATTCCCCCAAACTCAGTCAAGCTCTGGTTATGACGAGGTAGACATTTATTTTCCATTTTAATAATCTCTCTTCCTAACAGAAATTGCACAACCAGATCCCACGAGGTATTTCTGCACGATAGTAGTCATTGCTGTGACAACAGCATCCATTTCGAGGCCAAGATAGAGCAAAAAGCAATTAAAAAAAGAAGAAAACAGGTGACAACATACTGTGCTAATCAAACTAATTCCATCTGTATCTGCACATACTGCAGCTGGTCATTCTGGAATAAAAAGGGTCCCCTTACCCTTTTCATGGAAATGTTGAAATATACATGAAAATTGGGTTCATTTCCGTGCACTAAAAGGGCTGCATTTTTAAGGATGAACAATATGGTGCAAATAACATATTTGTATATTATATATTTACTTGTGTTCTTCCTAAATGCTTTTTTCCTAACTAAAGTATTGATTAGACTTTGTGCACTGTGATGAGGTTTTCTCCAAATTCAGTTGTGAAGGATTGGGACCAATGGCTCCAGCCACGTAACTCCTACCTCCCATGAGCCCTCATGTAAGTACTCCTGACGACATTGCCCACCTTCCATGCCCAGTGTCCAGCCTGAGTAGTCAGGCCAGGCACTGGGCAGATGTGTGGAGAGACCTCCTTCCAAGCCTGCAGAGTATCTGCTGAATGGCTCTAACAGGCTACTTCAGTGCTGTGCATGTTCCTAATGCAGAGCCCCCTGGTATTGGCCACTGGGAGATTCAAGTAGCAGCACATTCCCAGCCATGTTCATCTCCTAGACAGCCCATGCATTGCCCCACCAGCCCTCTCTCTGCACGCTGCGACACAGGGGTCCCTACAAAGCTGTGCGCTGGGGAGCAGTCTATGTGACATCTCTTGTCCCCTGTGCATTGGAACCATACAGCTTCACTGCTAAGAAGGCCTCAGTGAATACAGGGCAGTGTGTTTTCCTTAGTGAATAGGAACATTTCACTAAGGTCACAACTTCATTTGGCACAGAACATTTAATGGGACCTGTGCACCCATGACCTCCAGTGAAGTAAACTCTCTCCTGTGGCATTCTCAGACCCTTTAGGCCACGTTCTCAAAAGAGCTCAGCATGATGCACACGGGGGGGCGGGGGGTGAGCTCTTCTGAAAATCTGTACCTACTGTCACAATGGGAGCTGGTGGGTGCAGAACTTTCTCAGATCTGGTTTTGTGTGCCCACTGCCCTCTTCAAAGACTTCTCCATGATCTCACTGGTCTTCTAAAAAAAAACCCATGCAGACAATCCTGTCTCCTGATTATTTGCAATTGCTTTTCATTTGGTAAATGTTGCTAATGGTTTAAGGAGGTTTCTTTCTTACAAGGCCAGTTAGCCTGTGGGCAAAGTGACTCATTCCAGCCTCCTCTAGCTACACAGATGTAACTCAAACTTGTGCATAGGCTGTGCCGGTGTAAAAGATGACTTGCAAGGGTGCAATTTACCCAGGTGTCAAACACTAATGGTGCAAAAAGAACCTAACAATGTAGGCAAGGCCTAATTGAGAAGTGCAATAAAAGGGAAGCAGTAAAACAACTTTAAGGAGAAAACCACCCAAATGGCATAGTTATAAAAACAGTGCCCAGCCAGCTGCATCCAGTGCCCTTAGATCCAGTACAATTAAAATAAATGGTTGTTTAAAACACTACAGTACTTTGCTCTTTTAGAGGAGAGATGGCTCTTTTTTGGCTCATTCTCAATTTGAAAATACACCCCATGGAGTGTGCATAATGGAAAATGAATCAACTATATGTGGGAATGGGGTAGAAAGCAGACAGGATGAGCGATTTAACTGCTTGTGCACTCCAGGCTCCCCAGAAAGCCAATGGAAACGGTACCTAACTCATTAGAGACCTCTTCCGTTTGCATTACCATAAAAATCAAATCCACTGGGCTCAGCTTGTTTGCCACTATGTAACATTAAGCTGACTTTTGCATACTGAATATTTTGCCGGTACAGTACAGATCTAAGGGCATGATCCTGCCGTTCTTGCACAGAACTTCCACTGACTTGTCTGTGATATCATTTTTCTTATCAAACAAGACTTTCAATTTAAGCAAGTCTCATTGAAAAGTTGGATTGGAAAGCATTAGCAAGCACAGATTTTAATAAGTTGGTATTAAAATAGAGATTCCTCCTTTGAATGATCATAATAGTTATGAAATAATCTGCACAGAGGTCCTCATTCAGCAAGGTACTTAAGTATGTGCCTAACTTTAAGCAAATGAGCAATTCCATTGAAATCAATGGGGCCACTAAAGTCAGTGAGGCTATTTACCTGCTTACAGTCAGGCAGAGGCTTAAGTACCTTGTTGAGCTGGGGCAGTAAACACATATATCTATATCTATATATCCTAATATAAGAAAAATATGTCAAACTGAGTTATTTAGCAATTACTGTATCAAGCGTTACGTATAAACAAGCAGGAACTCTGCTGCCCCCTGCAGGCGAACAGGTTCAATACCCAAGTAACAAAATAATTTAAAATTAATAAATGGAATTATTTATTAAGCACCTGATCTCAAAAGTCAATGGGACTTGCACGTTCTAATAAACTTCTCTCAGGATCAAGCCCTAAATCAATTACATAAAGAGATGCTGTACTAAACTGTTTAACTCCAAAGGAAAACAATAAGAGAGAAAATAATGAAATGAATGAATCCTTATTAGTTTATCATCCATGATATAATTTCAGTAGCTTCAGGAGTCCCTCCTTGCTTCAAATGGAACGTTTCCCCTCAGTTAATCTGAATTCCCCATTCATTTGTCTCTACCGTACATAATTCATTTCCTAACAAATTTTACCAAAGTTTTGTTTAATGTAATTGCTTTCACATTGCATATTTTAAAAGCCTTTAAATAATTAAGTGCTGCTTTGTGCACATCACATGCACGTATCTGCCACAAGAAATTGCACCACAACTCTGACAGTACACCCAGTATGACAATGGAGCCAGTCCAATACTGCCCTGGGGCCATTTCCTACCTACCCAAACACAGCCAAACTACACGGGCAAAAGGAAACCAAAACAGAATAAGAAAACCCTGAAGTTTTTCTATTTTTATCAGTAAAATATAAACCTAATTTTTTCCCAAACTCTATTTAGCAAAACTCCAGTTTCATCTTTCAGTTCCCTGGGGCTGTTCTGGGTGAAACCACCCCCTGGTTATGCAAATAATTTGCTTTAAAGCTATATAAGAGTTTATTAATTATTATATGTATATTATTGGTATTACAATAGCACCTTAAGGACCCAACTGAGTTCAGGGCCCCACTATGTTAGGTGTTGTACAAACACATAGTAAGTGACATTCCTACCCAATGATGTGAGGTGATGAGTCATCCCCAAACTAGAGCCTGATCCGGTACGTGGCTGAAGTCGTTCCTGTGCCAGGCTCCAGCCAGGCCATAAGTCAGGACCTGACTCACAGGGCAGGTATTTAAGCTTCACAGGAAAAACAGCAGCTCAGTCTGCCCAATGTAACTTCACGGTTTTTAACTCTCCCCTGCCTGATAGTGGTGGCAGACTCCCCAGTCCTTAGGCTGCTCCAGCCCTGTTCTGTCCTTCCTCCAGTCCAGCTCCCAGCCCTATGATTGCTTTGTTCCTGTTCTTGTTTACTTATTCCAGCTCTAACCTCTAGCTCTGATTCCCAGCCCAACTGCCATTTCATCCACCACTAGTCCCAACTGCCACTGCTCCAACCACTAGGCATGACCCTCCACATCTCAGTTTTTGACAGATAAGCAGACAAAGGGTGGGGAGGGAAAGAGACTTCCAGGTTCCCCAGAAGCAGGTCAGTGCCAAGATTAGAACCCCAGATCTCCTGACTCCCAGCTGAACGTCCTAACTACCAGACCACGCTCCTGCTCTGAAATGTTCAGTGCTCCAGTTAGCACAGCTTCTTTAAAGCCAGCTGACATTTTCTCCTTTACACTCCTGAGCACCTGAAATCTTAGGCTAAATTAGGGATTAACTGTACTTTTGAACTGCTGACATCAATATTAAAAAGCTAGTTAGTGAAAAGAGCACAAAGTTAAGAATATACAGCCACGACGGGATACTAATGATATGCTACTGGTGAATAACGATTAAGATCCTAAAATAAAGAGCACCCCTCATAGCAAGATTACAGACAAATTTGTTTTGTTTTTAAAATGGTTTATAAACAAGATGTTGGACGTGGCGTGGAAAGTCCCTTGAAAACCCGCATGTGAAGATGACAAAGAAATAGTGTCATTTGAAAGCCACAGTGCTCGCTAACCTTCCCCCCCCCCCCAAATATATTAAGGGTTATGTTGATATACATATATTAAATTATGATACTGAAACATAAAGATTAAGAACTGCTAAATGGTAAAATTAAGAGCTTAATTAGTTATACTTTAATAACTTATAATTATGGAAAGTGAATGAGTTTAGATAAGGTAACACTTGTCTCAGCCAAAGCCTCAGCCTTACTTTGTCTGGCTTGAGTGTTATTTTGCTATTTTTCCCCTCTTACATAGATTTTCTTAAATAATGCTATTGCTGGCAGGACAAGGGATGGTTTGTTCATGGCATATGTTGTGTTTTAGGTCAAAAGCAAAGTTAATTAGCATGATCAATATACATCCCTGTAATGCTAAAAGTCCCCTTTCCTGGGAAAAATAATGGCAAGATGACATGAATACATAATGCAATGAAAATGGTATAAACAGCAAAAGCTGTGTAAATTGATGCTTGCTCATATGTACAGTATGGTTACATAAGACAAATGCTTAATGCTAATTGGAGAAAAGCTAATTAATATGTAAATGTGGAAAGGAATGCAAAGGAGGAGCCCTAACAGGAGAAATAACAGACTAGATAATGAAGTAATGAGACAGAAGGACCAGACCGGACGCATCAACCCTTGTGAAGTACAGGAGAACTTTCCAGTACCCCAGAATTCAGTGACATGGGCCTCTACCTATTCCGTTTTAACTGTTTATCATCTGGCATAAATATATGTTCAGACACTACAACTGATAAGGATTCCGTCTGCATTTTGTAAATAAAGATGAAAATTTAAGCCTGAATAGGGTGGACTCATGACTCAGTTTCCCAGGTTATGGTCCCAACAACTGATTCATGAGTATGGAGCAAATTCTGCCTTCAGCTATGCTGAGGCAACTCTATTGAAGTCAACAACTTCAGTGTAACTAGAATTCAGCCTATATCATTTATCAGAGAAAAAAGAAAATCAGAGACAAGAGGCAGTGGTTTGACATTTATGGATTTGGTCTAAGTGAGTCTGTGAACTGAATGTAAAATTCATTTCTCAGAATTTTCCTTCATTAAGCTACTCTCTGCAACATCTGCTAATGTTAAACTGCAGATGGAATTTTAATCACCATAGCTAGTTACTGAACGCTTCTGCTAATGTTGGGCTGCTGGGATTGATGGTGCAGAGAGTGCAATGCTTTCTACGCAATACGTCTCTATCATCCAGCTGCTGCCCCCCACGGGATAACAATACTGACCAACTTAAGGAAACTCTGCCTTGGCAAAGTTATTTCCCGCTCCTGGTCCTGCTGCAAAGACAGCCCCACATGTTGGCCTGCACAGCATCTGGACAAAAGAAAACTCAAAATATGCGATTGCCCATGGGATTCTCAAAAAAGGGTTGGCTGCTGGTGTATGAAGTTGGTCTAGTAAAAGATACTACCTCACCAACCGTCTCTCTCTAATGCCCTGGGACCAACATGACGACAGCAACACTGCATATTTGGAATGTGAAATTCAGGCACGGCCCTGGGAATTCCCTGACTGAGCCTATAAAAGTACTGCACTGGATTTTGTGGGCAACGTTGACTACCATGATATGATTATGAGCTCAGTGAAACCTTGGTTTGGTTTAAGTTAAAACCCAACTGAGATTGATAGGTGTGAATTCCCCAGTCAATTAACATAACTAAGCATAAGGTCGATACAGGATTCAATTAATAAAGAAGTTAAAAAGGTAATATAATTAAAGCTAATGAACATGAGGTTATGGAAAATATTCAGTTAGTTTGACAGGATATATTTTTGATGAGATTACAAATTTGGTTGATAAAGGCAATAGTGTTGATGTAATATGTTTATACTGCTGTAAGGTATTTGACTTGCCACCACAGGATATTTTGATTAAAAAACTAGAATAATATAAAATTAACATGGCACACATTAAATGGATTAAAGCTGGCTACCAGATAGATCTCAAAATATAATTGTAAATGGGGAATCATCATCAAATGGGTATGCTTCTAGTGGGGTCTCACAGGGGTCAGTTCTTGGCCCTGTGCTATTTAACATTTTTATCAATGACTTGGAAGAAAATATAAAATCATCACTGACAAAGTTTGCAGATGACACAAAAATTGAGGGAGTGGTAAATAATGAAGAGGACAGTTCACTAATACAGAGTGTGACAAAGTTGGGGAATTTTGTAGTGTTTTACATAAATAGTGTGTGGACACCTCAGTTCCCCTGTGTGCTGCATGTTTAACAAGGTGGTGGGAGAGGGTTTGTTGTTGCAGAGGACCAGGTGTGACCTCGCCTAGCAGCTGGGTCCCAGGACGATGGCCTGGAGATGGGAGACCCTAGCAACCAGTGACCTGATGACCAGGAGGCCCAGCCCAGCTTGGAAGGACGCCAGTTCTGGCCAGCTGGAGGACAATGGGCTGAGGAGAGAGGACCCTGGTGACCTGACCAACCAGTTCCAGCCAGAGGGGAACAAAGGTCAGAGGCGAGAGGGCCCCAGTGACCTGTTTACCTGGGACGGAAGACAAAGGGACCTGGGAGGAATTTTTGGGGTACGGTGATATAGGATGCCTAAGCTGGAAGGAGGGGGCTGCTGGACTGGGGAGAGAGAGCAGCCAGAGCCCACCTGGATGGAGGAGAGACCTAGATGTACTGTGCTGAGGGATGCTAGCCCTGAGGGCCCAGAGAGTTTCCTGTGCTGAGTTCAGATGCCCAATAAATCTTTCTGTTTTACACTGGCTGAGAGTCACTCCGGTCTAGAGATCAGAGATGCATTATTCCCTCTGGGGGTGGAGGCCCCGGGGGTCCAGAGTGAGTAGACTCCCTGAGGTGGCCCACGACGAGAGACAGGCGTACTCAAGGCTCAGAGAGGTGCGGTTCCAGGAGGCGGAGGAATCTCAGAACAAAGAATGGAGGCCATATTTACAAGATGGGAGTCTCTATCTCTGGGAAGCAGTGACTCTGAAAAAGATTTTGGGGGTGGAAAGTGGATAATTAGCCGAACATGAGCTCCCACCGTGATACTGTGGCCAAAAGGGCTAATGTGATCTTTGGATGCATAAACAGGGGAATCTTGAGTAGGAGTAGAGAAGTTATTTTACCTCTGTATTTGGCACTGGTGCAATACTGCGTCCAGTTCCGGTGTCAACAATTCAAGGATGTTGAAAAATTGGAGAGGGTTCAGAGAAGAGCCACAAGAATGATTAAAGGATTAGAAAACATGCTTTATAGCGATAGACTCAAGGAACTCAATCTATTTAGCTTAACAAAGAGAAGATTAGCGGGTGACTTGATTACGGTCTTTAAGTACCTACAAGGGCAACAAATATTTAATAATGGGCTCTTCAATCTAGCAGAGAAAGGTATAATAATCCAATGGCTGGAATTTGAAGCTAGACAAATTCAGACTGGAAATAAGGAGTGAATTTTTAACAGTAAGGCTAATTAAGTGTTGGAATAATTTACCAAGGGTTGTGGTGGATTCTCCATCAGTGGCAATTTTTAAATCAAGATTGGATGTTTTTCTAAAAGATCTGCTCTAGGAATTATTTTGGGAAAGTTCTCTGGCCTGTGCTATGTAGGAGATAAGACTAGATTATCAGAATGGTCCTTTCTGGCCTTGGAACCTATGAGAGCCCTCACCTAAGAGAAAGAGTATGTGGACCCACGCAGGAGTTTTGCTGAATATTGTTTTGAGTAAGGGGGTGGGGGATGCATAGACAGAACAGACAAAAAATCTGGGGGAAGGAGAGAGAGAGAGCGCGCACCTGAAGGAACAGCTGAAAGCACATGGCTGACTCTGGAAGAAATATGGGGAAAGGTTTTTGGAACAGTGGTGCAGGCTGAGAAGAGTGCTCTTGGTGCTGTCAGCAAAAGACACTGTTTCCTGCTATTTGATTCCTTGGACGTTCAGAGACACAGGGTTTTGTACATTCTTTGCAAACAAATAAAATCGCACCAAAAAAATACCTGTCACCAATTTCTCCTGCTAACGGGAACAACTTACTAGACCCTGAATTTTTGCCTAGCCATTTGGGTCAAATGGGAGGCAGCCTCTATCAGTGCAGTGATTATATTCTGGTATTTCCACCTCCAGTTCACATTGAGTGTCATCTACTCATGGTAATGCTGGTAATGCTACACAAGCCCTTAAAGTTTCTCCTACGCATGCTACTGTCGCTACTACATATTCTTGGGAGGAAGGACAAGGCACCCTATGGCACAGTGCTGGGACCCCTAAGTAGCAAGAAATGTAAGCACAGACACCTGTCAAGATCTTGAATACAGCCAGAAATGACACCACAGGAAATATGATCCCAGAATGAGTCAGAACAAAATACTAGCTATACTAATGTATCATTTTTCCAATTTAAAACAGAAGTTGGTAAAGTGAATACATACAATTTCACATGAGAATAGGCCCGATCATCTCCTTTTCTTACCAGCTATTCCCTGCACCATTGGACCCGGGCCCAGCTAAGCACTTAAGCACATCAGTGACTTTAAACATATTTCTATACTTCAAAGGGATTACTCATATGTCTAAAGGTACCCATCTGCTTAAGCGCTTTTCTGGGTCAAGACCTTACTACATATGCAGTCCACCCTCCCCGCCCCACCCAGCTACCTACGAGACCAAACTAAAAGAATTGTTGTCTGTGGTGATGTTCCTATTTGTAAACCTTGACAGAATAAAAACAGAATAAATCCATGCTAACCTCCAACTTTAAACATTGCATGACGTCAGTGTTAATCAAATGGAAGACAACAAAATTAACAGTGAAAGATGCTTTATTTGCAGTCATTCCTGTGTGTATTACCAACAATAGAGAGGGGGAAAAAACCTCTATGAAATGCTACTTGACACTTTCCTGTTAAGTAGCACTTCATGGCATTCACAGCAGCAAATCAATTATCCAAGAGGGGGCATATTTTTCTCTGGGCCCTATTGTTTGTTTTCTAATCAAGCAGGCAAATAAAATTGGAATTCATGGGAATTTACCTAATGACCAGAGAAACCTCTCAACTACTGGGGTTGTGCAAACATCATGCTCTGTGAGGTGATCTGTTAAAACTATCCATGCACTGCAGATTAGAAACAGGATATTTGTTCCAAATACAGGTGTAGAGAACATAAAGAGGCTTATATAGTGTGAAATATAAATCAAAAGGATGCACTGGCAAAAGCAAAGGATGCTGTGCAGAAAAGTTTGGAATCTATTCCACTGCATTTACATAGAATTCATCTGCTGCATCAGTTCTTTGTATTTTCTTTCCCCCCTATTTCTAAATCCATTTGAATTAAACAGATGAGCACGACCAGATACTGATTCTCCTTTCGCTTGCACTAGTTTTATATTGGGACAAATCCACGGATTTCACCCAAGTTAGTCCTGAGTTATCCAGGTGAAAGCAAGAGCAGAAACAGGGCACTCGGGATTAATCCTGAGCTGCACCGAGCTCACGTTTGCAGCAGATGGACAAGGAGGCAAAGACTGTTCAAAGCCACTTTTCTACCTCCCCAAATCCTAGAGGTGGTTGGGATTGAACTGGTGCTCGGCTCTTATGCCAGAAAGGATGACCAGAGCATGAAGCACAGCAGCTCTGCTCCTTCTGCCCCCTGGAACACCTCTTCCTACCCCAGAGTGCTCTCTACACAGCAGGGTGGAGGCACCAGGAGAGCTGGCGCAGAGGGGGCTAGCATCAGCTTTATGCCAGTTGAGGATTTCCCCCACATTGGAGCAATGCCCATTTAGGTCAGGTTTAAGGTCACTTTGCACCATCCCATAGGCGCAATGGGACCCTAGCTGGGCTGACAATCTGGTTCTGGGTGGTTACACATCACCTGACATTTTGGGGGAAAATCCTGCATTCCTACTTCAGGCAATACTCCCCCTGAAGTCGTGTGAAAGAACGCAGGATCAGACCCGAGTGCCTCAGGCATCTTTGCGGGGCCTCCAAACACAACCAGCGGCTTTGTTTACAGATGTGATCTGGCTCGGAGGACCCAGCAGTAGGGCTGTATATGGTAAGCCTGAGCATGCAAACACACAGCACTGCATAGCCCCCAGCCATCTGCATGTCTAGCAGAATAAGCTAAACTTGAAGGGGTATATTTTCAGGCAGTTATGAGGCCAGGGCTTATGCCTGCATTTTGTCACCTGCACAGTGAATAGGGTTGCCAACTGTCTAATTTCTGAAAACTGGACAGTACAGCAGGAGAGCCAGAACCTGCCCGCTCCCTACCTCTTCCTCCGAGGCCCCGCCCCTGCTCTACCTCTTCCCCCAATCCCTGCCCCCGCCACTCTCAGCTCTCCCCCCTCCTATTTCCTCCTCCCTCGATACTGTCCACCTCCCTCCCCGCAACCAGCTGGGCTCCCTCTGCTCCGGGGCTAGGATGGGAGCCTGCCCACCCACGAGATGCAGGTAGGAGGTGGCCCCACCTAAGCAGGGGCTGGCATGGGTTGATGACCCAACGGCTCCTCCCTTGCCGCCCCCCGCACCCCAACCTGTGGTAAGTGGACTTTTGGTGTCCGGTCAGTACATGTGACCGGACACTGTACATGTCCCCTTTCAACCAGACTTTCCGGACTTAATTAATTAGCCTCTTACTCCACCTTTTCATGTTCTCTGTATATATATACATATATCTTACTATATGTTCCACTCTATGCATCCAATGAAGTGGGCTGTAGCCCACGAAAGCTTATGCTCAAATAAATTTGCTAGTCTTTAAGGTGCCACAAGTACTCCTGTTCTTTTTAGTGAATCACAGGCATCAATATGAGTAGTTACTCCTCTAACCTCTGGATTTACAAACTCCCTTTGGGATGCCGTGCCTCAGATCACACTCACAATGGAACTGTGGGTGCATATTTTGCAGGTACAAATCAACACCGCAAAAGGAGAAGCCTCTATCTCCAAAAATTGTTCCTAATACCAGAAAATGTCAGGGATTGCATTGAAACCCAGTTCCAGATAGACTATTTCACTCTGGAGTTTAGGAGGGGAATATCTGCGCTGATTTTAAAACCGTCACAGGAAAGGTAATTATGTTATCAATTTCACTGCAGACAGTTTTATTAAGAGAGAAGCAGCACTGGAAACAAACTAAGGAGATAAAGGAATCTGATAGGAAAGAGAAATGTAAAAGCCATATTTACATATGAAGAGTCTCGGATGTAATCCATTATTGCCTAGCCTTCCTCTGGAGGCAAACTGGATAATAGAGCGAATCCTTCAATACAGTAGCGCCATTGCTATGCCGCATCTTAAAGTCAATGGTCTCTGGGTTACAGAGACAGACTCTGCCACCACATTCACATATATTATGTGACAATTATGGAAGCAAAGATAAATATCATGTTGAATGAGAATGCTTTCCACACTCAGTATTCTAGTTACTGATACTTAGGGAGTTTTAGGTCATAGAGCATAGAATAGATACAGCCTAATAACAAACTGTAATGAATCCTTTCACCATAACAAACAAACCACAAGACAGATAAGCCAAAGAGGCAGAGAGACATAACACAGTACAAATAAATGCACTTGCAAAATTGGCTAGTAAATCAGCTTGTAAATAAGAGTTTTACTAAGTTCTTTTTATTATGCCAGACTCAACAAAGGAATGTTAGATATACGTGAAAACCAGTTTATTTTATACTATGGCTAAAGTTGTACATACTCTGACATTTCACACCTTATTAACACATTCAATTTAATCTGAGAGTCTAATTTTACCTTCTAATGAGATGATGCCACACTGACCAAGTTACAGCAATTGCGCTGCTCCACAAGGACTTCTTGTTTTCATAGGTATTAATTCTAAAGAATATTAATATTCTTTCACTCTCTTATTTAACTTATTAAACCATTCAGCATGATATAAGGAGCCAAATTCCAAAGTGGAGTAACTCCACTGACTTCAGTGAAGTTATAACAAGGATGAATCTGGTGAAGTTGTCTAGACTCCGACTGCCTGCTCTGCACTTAACGTCACTGGCCACATCTTAAAGTGCTTACTGAGAGCTGGATCCTGCAGGCTGCTGAGTGAAGCACAGAGAGCCAGAGGGCTGGAACTCCAGGTCCCGGGGCTGCTCAGCACTTGTGCAGGGAGGCTTGTGCAGGGTGTGAAAAAGTGCAGGCAGAGCTCAGCAGCGTGAGCAAGTGTCTATTGCACATGCTGGGGAGTAAAGGGCTTGTGAAGGACATGCAGAGGCTAGAACAAGATCAGGGCGGCTTGGGGGCTGGTAACAAGAGACAGATTCTTCCTCCTCTCGGTCACCGTTTCAAAATCAGTACAGAAGAGTTTGTGGCTGAAGGTCAACGCTACCGGAAAGCAGTGTGGTGGGCTGCTGTACTGGTACATTACAGGAGTCAGGCAAATCAGTTGAGAACCTTGCCCTGCTACAGTCCAGTCCTATGAACAGAGGATACAGCTTTACCCTGAAAAGCGATGAAGTACCGTAACGTTTAAAAAGGAAGCCCCCTGAGGGAGCACCCTTCGCTAAAATGCCAGATGCACTGCAGGCTGGCCTTCATGGAAAAAGTTATGCCATGAATGATAAGTCATGGGATCCTGTGGTTGTTTCTCCATCATTTCAGCGCTTATCCAATAGCACAATACCAGACAGGTGGACAGACTAAGAGGATTCAGAGTAGCACCCATGTTAGTCTGTATTCACAAAAAGAAAAGGAGTACTTGTGACACCTTAGAAACTAACAAATTTATTTGAGCATAAGTTTTCGTGAGCTACGGCTCACTTCATCGGATGCATTCAGTGGAATTCCTTCTCAGAACACACTTTACATCCTAGAAACAAGGCTATAATTACTACAGAGCCCAACAGAAGGCAGAGTCACATCCTCATACGAAAAGCATCTCATGATCTACCTTGGGGTTTGGGAAAGAATGTTCATTAGATTCAGATTCTATCTATCGTTTCCAAGGCGTCAAGAAGGGATGTTCATTAATGGATACAGAAAAAAACCCACATTACTTTCTGGTTCATTAACAATATACCCATTTTTGACCAAAGGCTTCCATGGAGTAATCATTCACTAGCAAACTATGCACTTGAAAACGATTCATTAAACTCCCTTTGCACAACTGGCTGCAGCTAGCTATATGCATGTGAGAAGGGAGTTCATACCTAATAGTAGTGCAGAGAGGAGGGAAAGGAAGCAGGAGGGGATATATCATCCAATCCTGGCATGTGTAAATTTCTTTTTACTATTAGACCAGCATCATGTGCAACTTGGAAGGTGGTTTGTATTCTGTTAATACTGATACATCCTTTACAGGAAAGCCCCAATTTGGTTATCTTTATAATTAAATCTTAGCTCAGATTTCTGGGTTTTTTTTTCAGACCTGTCCCCATTCCATGCTTGGAAGCAGAGTTCAAGAGAGTGTTGTGCTGATACCATGTAGCGCAAAGAAGACAAGCAGCATCCCAGCTCCTTGCTGGGGAACTGCCACAGGAGCATTTCCCATTCTCAGCCTACTGTCTGGGTCCAGCACCCGAGGGCTTCTATGATATCTGAGCTCGGTCAGTGAACAATCACTCTCATTTAAACCACAGGATCACTCAACTGCTCCTGATGTCTAGGATGAATTCACATTACAGTTCTGCAATAGGTAGGTCAGCACCCTGCTGGCAGAGCTTATTCATACATTCCAAGGCCATAAAGGATCATTGTGATCATCTGGTCTGACCTCCAATCATCATCTAGCTTCTCTTTCTTCCTCTGCTTTCCCATGGCCAGATGGATTTAGAAAGCCTGCCTTTTACACTTGTAGTTAGACTAGAACAAATACATTGCCTGCCACTTTGTGCTGTGCTTCGGTTCATTTAATTAATTATTAGCTATTATTTTTATAAGAAAGTCTCAGCTTGCAGTTTCCATTCTGCATGAATTCCTACTAGGGGTTAAGACCATTTCCCATTTATTGCCTACATGTCCCTGACCTACCAACATTGCGCCCAAAGGACCACTGTTCACTTTCCCTACATGTTCTAGCAAAACCACTAGGATCACATTCTGAAGCCTCAGGGACCTGGAAGAATGACCTGCCAGGAACATGAGCGATGCTGACAGCAATTGTGTGCTCCTGTTAGACCTTCAGATCAAGGGCCGTAGGGTGTGCGATGCACACATTTA
The DNA here is from genome assembly GCF_015237465.2 of Chelonia mydas. Classification (NCBI taxonomy): domain Eukaryota; kingdom Metazoa; phylum Chordata; order Testudines; family Cheloniidae; genus Chelonia; species Chelonia mydas. The sequence goes on along the minus strand of NC_051250.2, from coordinate 17,865,748 downwards.
TAAATGCTGAGTTAAGGGTATTTTAAAAATCCTGACATAAAAGGCCAAATTATGCTCTAAATGCAACGGGTGCAAATCCTACGTGACTCCACTTACATCAATGGAGTTTCCTTTGCCTATGATAGCACTAAACAGATTTAATGGAAATCAGCTTCAGCCTTTGTGAGTCAAGAATGTAGAATCTTTGGAGACAAGAAACCTAGATGTTTCAGAAACAGCAACCTCCACTGGACCCAGGCTACCCAGGCTGAGCTAATTTAAGGGGAATGAGCCCATCAAGGTAGGGAATTCAATAATGAAAGCCTGAGCCTGATAAAAGGCCATCAAGGGTATGTCTATACTGCAACAAAACACCTGCAGCTGGCTCGTGTCAGCTGACTTCAGCTCAGGCTGCAGGTCTATAAAATTGCACTGTAAACGTCAGGCTGGAGCCTGAGCTCTAGGACCTCACAAGGGGGGAAGGTTCCAAAGCCCAGGCTCCCGCCCAACCCCAAACCTCTACATTGCTCTTTTATAGCCCCACAGCCTGAGCCCCATGAGCCTGAGCCAGTTGACCCAGCCGGCCAAGGCTATTTTATTGCAGTGTAGGCATACACCAATGCTCAGCTCCAGGGAGGTGCTCACAGCGACGGAGGAGCAGAATTCCCCAAGTCCACAGGCCCCAAGAAGAGGAGGCTGTGCAAACCCTGAGTCAAGGGGAGAGATTTCATGTCAAGTTTATTTGTGTTTAATAAAATATCCTCCCAGCAAGGGAATTTTGTCTTAAACCATTTTGGACTCTATGGAGTCCTGAGAGAAAAGAAACTCAGGCAGGGAGTGCCTGCAGCTCCACGCTAGATCTGGAGAGGAGGGGGATGCTACAGGGCAGGCGTGCCCTGGGACAGCATTGAAATGTAATTTTCAATGGAGGTTGCCTAGCAGCAAGATAGCTATCCCTGTCTGTAGCTAGGTACTCATACAGCTCCCATCACCACAGTATCAGAGCGCCTTGCAAGTATTTTAAAATAGAAATAATCTCATTTTCTTGTTTCCCAGCCTGGAAGAGAAATAGCTTGATTTGCTTTCAGTGAGAGGGGGGTGTTTATTTTGTTTGGGTATGAAAGCAAGAGGCTCTCTTGTGTGTCTAAAAGCGTGAAGAAATTTTTGACAGACAGCTACGTCGAGGAGATGAGCTATGCTCACTGAAACATGTTCTGGCCCCACACCTAACACAGTTTGCAACCCCTGCAAACTGGCAGTTAAAGGGGATGTTGACATTTAACTACTTAGATGTTTGAAGGTCAAGTTTCCACATACTTTATTCAGGCAGCTCAAAATTCAGGTGCATCTCTGGTTATGCCTGCAGCTGAGGCCAATTTCATGCTTCAACATATGAAGCTAACTGGAAAATTTAAAGATTTGGCTCCTTATCATTACAATACCAGTGAAAAGCACTAATATCTCAGTGTCTTGATCATGTGATTAATTCTTTTGCCATTCAAATACACATCATAATCACCACTCTAATATGGCCAGAGGTGCTGAGGGCAGAGGGCCTACTCCATTAACTGGGATTGCTATGAGGCACGGACAAGAGTGAGAATGATTTTCAGTCAGGTTTTGTTTTTCCAAAAATTAAACCAGTGATAGGTCTGATTTTATCTAAGTCCCAAGGTTCAGATATACAGATCTTGTTTCTCAATCTGCATTTCAATCACAGATGGGCCAAATGGGAGTGGATGCATTTGTTTTTACAAAACTTTGTGCCATGGTGTTTTTGCTTTGCAAAACAAGGAGGGTTCAGATCCATTTTCCAAAACTTTGGGCATGTCAGTCAGATAAATGGTTCTGGTTTCGGCACATACCCTATTTACAATCTTTATCTGCAGATAAAGGGCCATATTCATTACTGGCATAAGCAGGCACAACTCTGTTAATGTCAATGCATTGCTCCTGCTTACACCAGCAGGGTATTTGGTCCAGCACCCTGTGTTCTGGTTCAGCAGTATGCTAAGCACATTTTCACTCAACTAGAACACCATCAAGTAAAGCCTCACCACTGAATATGTCCCGCACAGAAAAGGTCTCTACCTCATTCAAGCGTCCTACTATGAAGTGTTTAGAGTACAACACAGGCAAAGTAAAGCCTGCAGAATAATCACTAATAGTCTGAGATGTAGAACAGTGACAGATTACACTACTTCACTGTTACGCTTGACTAGCCATTAGTGTCCATGTATTCTGTGTCACAATATGGTGCCTAAAACAAGGGGTGCTGGAACAATTTTTATAGTGGGGATGCTGTCAGCCATTGAACCAAACTGCGAACCATGTATATGATGGAAACCACTTCAAGCCCCGGGGGTGCAGCTGCACCCTCAGCATCTCTAGTTCCAGCACCTGTGCCTAAAACAAGTATCTATCACCAACAGTAACACCGAATTTCATGGACGTGCTAGTTCTTCTCATCAGGTTGTAATGGCTTAAAAAAGGAATAAATATCCTTAAACACAAACAGTAGGAATCTTTTTCAATAATATGTGGATGTTCAAAACCAAACCAAACCAACAAGAATAAAACCCAAACCAAAAATATTCTGCAGAAATTCAGCTGCAATTAAATCTCCCTTGAATATTCCTTGGCCGGGGGGAGGAAGCAGGTTTGTTTTACTACTGGGCAGTGTAATTTGATTATTATTTTAGCCAAAGCAGTTTCTATTAAGCATAAGTTAATTTAGAGCCCTGGGATAAAATTTTCAAAAGTGATTTAGGAGCCTAAGGGCCAGGTGTCATAGGCAGTTAGGCATCTGAAGATGCAGATACAGCTAGGCACCTACTGGAGTTTCCATAAGCACCTAGGTACCTAATTTCCATTGAAATCAGGCACCCCCCTCAATCATTAGGCACCTAAATATCTTGGAAAATCTGGCCTTAAGTCACCATTAAAAATGGGACGTAGACACTTTAAAAGCTGTACCCTCATAGTGTCGGAGAAATGGCACCATGAGAAATGGAGCTAGCCAGACTGAAATCTATAAAAAATTTAGAAGAAAAGGATTTCACTGACGGTCACATACACATACCAAAAATTATAGCCAGATCCTGCAATCCACAATTATACAGTGCTGACAAGCAAAAATGGCACAAGCTCCCTCCCCCGCCCTTGCTTTACAACACATCCTTTTAAGAGCGCTCTGCTGTATTTTACATTTTAGGGTGCAGCAAGAGGATTCCTGCTATGCATCCATTTTAAGAGCAATCTCCCCGCTTCACCTCCTATTGTTTGTTACACAGACTCATGCTTAGAATGTAAACTCCTTGGGGCAGGCCCCATGTTTCTGTTTCTCTAGGTCCTTGCACAGTGCCTAGCACAATGCAATTATTAACTATTATTTACATTATAACCGTGTTCTGATGCCTAAGTCAGAAGCAGGGCCCCACTGTGCTCGGTGTTGTACAGCCATAATGGAGAAGACATTTCTTGCGCCAACAGCTTACAATCTAAATAGACACAACCTGGATGTGTCAGAGAAGGAAGAGAAGTGTGACAGAAGTAGGATCACATGGTTGCCTATATTCTCTTACTGGAGGTATCAAAGGATTATTGTGTTATAGCAGGTCAGTGAAGAAGAGATGTTAATGAGTCACTAACAGGCCATTTGCCTGGGAGGGACTAGTCCTTTGGGGGCCATCTGAACAATACTGCAATGCAAATATTATTAATATTAACAACAATAATACTTATTAACTAGCTTACAGCATTGAATGACCACATTTCTTGGATTCTAAGAACTTTCTTTCCACTTTATAATAAAGTCTCTTTCAGAAAATGATCAAAACTCAGATTAAAAAGTATAGTCCAGCAAATTCCAGCATCACTCTTGACTGAGGTGAGTAGGTATCTTTACATCCCCAACACTGGCATCCATGAGTGCACTAGGAGGTATTAATCTCTATGGTTTAAAGCTCCCTTTTTGCTTGCCTGGTGTACTTGGCAGGCAATGATCCTATGGCTCCACTTGAAATTAACTGCCGATAATTCTGGTGGTCAGGCCAAATTCCATCTTTCCTTTAGTAAGAGAGACATGACAATTAACACGTATGTTCACAGGTGTATGAAGTACTGTGGGGGAAACATACCGTTCTTTACTGGCTGCTGTGTTTGTCTGCATAGAGACAATCCATGGTCTCTGTGCAATTAACTGAATTATCTATCAGTGATAGATAGCACTGGGGGCTGTCTATCAAGTGCACAGAAGGCTAAGATAATAAAAACACAGTGCATTTCTACTGCGCTTTGTATACAAATGCACACCTCCTAGTCAATAGGTTTGAGGCACCAAAATAAAAAAAATTTCTCCCTAGCTGTTGACGTGCTTTCTTTTAGTTGTAAGAATATTTAAAGGTAGTGGAATGTATTAGTAGTATCAACAGCTACTATGCAAACAGCACCTTTTAAGCACTTTACAAACTACAGCCAACATTTTTAGAAGTTTTGACGGACTTTCAAATGCAGCACCCAAAAATGGAGGCCTCCAGACATCTAGGCCCAGACTCACAAAGGTATTTAGGCTCCAACTGAATTGAAATTGAAATCAATGGAAGCTAGGAGCCCAAATACCTTTGTGGATCTGGGTCCTAGTGCCTGGGACCACTTCCTTCCCCCGTTCCTTATCACCTCTGAAAATTAGGCACAAAGTGTCTCCAGTGGAGCACATAACATATAACTGTATATTCTTATGAGAATCATTTCACCAACCACTGAAAGGGTGGAGGCAGTGTAGCAGACAGACGACCAGTACAAAACACATTGCACAGAAGCAGGAGGAAGAATATTTTGGCTTGTAAATGCCAAGGATTTACATCATGGGATATATTATATTTACAAGGAGCAAATAGGATCTCAGCTTTTAAGGTCTTACTCAAAAATACCCAGCACCATGAACTAAACAGGGCTCAATTTCTCTGCACTACTGGGTTGCCTTTAGGTCTATGTATGCTACTGTCAAAGGCCAGTTAAATTCACGATGGATCTCAGATAAAAGATGAAGAGCAAATATAGCATCCACTGTGGATTGCCTGGCAGTGAAGCCCAATTGCTCTGGGAGATGGAGCTTCACAAGGCAAGGCTGGAGCCAGGTGAGTAGGACATGTGTGATGACTTTTCCAAGAACAGAGGGCAGAGTTAATTGACCTATAGTTACCACATTCAATGCGGGGGCTGTTCCCCACTTACAGAGCAGGATAACGATCCCTTCCTTCCACTCTGCTAGTAACTTCCCAGTAGTCCAAGCCCAGACAAAAAGTTGGTGTAATGGTACAGTTATAGGCTCTATGGCACATCTGAGAAATTCAGGCATTATGCTGTCAGGTCCGGCAGCATGCCCGCTTCGCAGTTTCTTTAGAGTGAACCTCTTCCAATGTAGGTACATTTACAAAAGTTTGCAGGACTTCTTCTTGGATAAAGTACGTTTTACCATCCGCCTTGTTTGTCAGCAAAGATCCTGCAAAAAGTTCATTTTTGGATCGAAATGACTGTATAGCTTTGAATGCCTGTCGAAATTTATTAGGCCTCCTTCCCTCTTCTGCCTCTTTTGTCAAGTTCTCAAAATAAGCTTCAGGAGGCACTTTTGCTCACACTCAAAAAATACCTTGTAAACATTATAATCACGGCGCTGTCTATTTCTTTTGCAATATCTGAAATGTCCCATTGTACAGCTGGAGGCATCACTTGTAGCATTTCAGTTCTGGGATGGCATCTACTGCTGTTCAGATGATTGTAATTATGACTGTCCAAGCTAATTCTACATCATCTGGGAGAGTGCCAAGTGTATCTAATTTGTTTTTCCACTGAGACAGACTACTTATTAGCAAGTACTGCATTTTTACAGATGCCTTGTGCTTTATGTATCACGAGGGGGACACTTTTATGTTAAAATAGAGGAGTAATTGGCATTTTAGCAACAAAGTGACGATGATCAGCATTTGCCAGGGCTTATGCACCTCTGTAGACCCAGTATGACCTTACTATACTACGATTCTGACCAATATATGGTCCAGCTTCTCCCTCGTCCACCCATCATTGAATATCCACATCTCTTGACAGATATCTAGGTGCCTGAACCAACTGCCAGTGTTGGTAATGCTATGAAAAGCACAAAAGAAGAGTAATCTCACAGAGCTGTCATTTATTGTTCCAGAGGAAAATGGCCCAAGAACGGTTTTGAAGCCATTTCTGGGACAACTTGGTGCAATGTTCATATTTACGAGTACAATAAGTTCGTCGTGCAGTGGAACAGATTGCATCACAGCTGCTAGCTGCTAATAAAATTCATCTTCATTAGCATCTGTAGCTTCCTCAGTGGCAGCATAGGCTACATTGATGGACAGCTGCCCATGGCGATGCCTCAACCTGGCGTATAACAGTCAATCAGAAATAGGGTGCTACATTGTAAGTCAACCACACTAGGGTTCAAACTCATGGTTCATCTGTGTGTAGATAGATCCAGTGCTGTGCTTAAACATGATGGTTATAATTCATATTTTCAATCCAAAGGTAGAGAGAATCATATGATAAGTGTGTGGGGGGTATAGGTGTATGCGTTGTGGGGGAATTTGCAGAAATGAGACTTGCACAAAGGGAAAGAGACATTCATTTGTCAGCGTTGTCTGTGCAATGTTGCACACTCAACTCTCATTAAAAGTAATGGGAACTGTATGCACTTCCCACCATAGTACACTGAAAACTATGCTGTTTAAATAAATGTACACAAGAAAAATATGCGCAAAAGTCTTATTGCTCTAAGGACATATCTGCACTGGAGCTGGAGTTGTAATTTCCAGTTTGGGCAGATATATCTGCACTAGCACTGAGCAAGCTAGCACACTAAAGACAGAAGTATATCCATGGCTGCATGGGTGGTGGGAGAGGCTAGTCACCTCGAGTACATACCTAGGGTTTCAGATGGGATTGTATTGTGGGGGCTAGCCTCTCCTGCCACTCACACAGCTGCAGCTAGGCTGCTAATTTTAGCGGGCTAGCTCAGTCAAACCTAGAACTGCTACATCTATTACACCTCCCAGCTACAGCATAGGTATATCCTAAATCAAATAGTGTGTCACTTCTGAATTGATCACCAACTACACAGAAACAACAAGGAGTCCGGTGGCACCTTGAAGACTAACAGATTTATTTGAGCATGAGCTTTCATGGGTAAAAACCCCACTTCTTCAGGTGCACGGCCACGAAGTGGGGTTTTTACCCACAAAAGCTTATGCTCAAATAAATCTGTTAGTCTTTAAGGTGCCACCGGACTCCTTGTTGTTTTTGTGGATATAGACTAACACGGAGAGTGCCAGGATCCTCAGATGACTTAAGCTGGTGTTACTCCACTGAATTCAATGAAACTATGACAGCTTAAGACAGCTATGGATCTTGTCCAATATCTGAAGCCACTGACACAGTTTATTTTAAATTATTGAAGATGATCTGGCTACTGGCTGGCCTGGGTGCTTTTACAGATTTATATACCTTCATGGTATCACTAGCCAATCTTCATCGCATGATTACTTTCCTTTTTAATTGGCTCTTTTCTCATCAGCAAATTTAATTAACTGACTTAAGGGATGCTAGCAAGCAAAACCTAAAAGAAAAAAAGGAAGTGGCTTTAGTTCCTGTTGTGCATACATGCAAAATAAGCAAAGGATTTGGGTTCTGCTCCTCTCATTTTCAGACAGAAATTCAACTCCAATAATGATAATCTGCACTTCTAGATCATCTTCCATTTGAGGGTCTCAAAGCACTTTGCAAGAATGAACCAATTAAGCCACACTATACCCCAGTGATCCAGGAAAGGCAATGTAGGGAACACTTACCCAACACAGAAATGCAGCCACCCTTGGAGTAGTCACAGCTGCTTAACTTTATTTATTTAAAAGCACACACTGACATGACATGAAATTGGGCTAAATTTTCTACTGGTTTAAATGGATGCAACTGCACTGATGTCAATGGAGTTTTGCCCATTTACACTAGCAAAGAATTTGGCCCAGAGTCCTTACCATCACCAAGTCCACTGGACTATGTTATTTCCATGATATTGCTTCTGGATATCCGTTCTCCACTTGCTTCTACGTGGCTATATAGGATTCCTTCTTCACCACTATTCATAACAGGTCAGGTTTTGATACCCCTTGCTTGCACGGAATAGGACAATGGAAAGGCAGCATAGTCTTTGTGGCTAGGGGATGAGAGCAGGTTCTAATGCTGGTTCCGTAACTGACCTGTGATGTAACCTTGGGCAAGTCAGTTCACCCTCTGTACCTCTGCTCTGCTTCCCCTTCCACACTTTGTCTCTCTCTTCTCTAGACTGTAAGCTCTGCAGGGCAGATGCCATCTCTCACCATGGGTTCGTATAGCACAATGGGGCCCTGATCTTGGCTGGAACCTCTAGGCATTACTGCAATATCAACAGCAACAGGGTTACTCAGAGTGATACACTACTCAACATGAGGAAGGTTATCAGAATCTGGCCCTATCGATCTCGTCAAGGACATGTACTCCATGCCACTGTGTTTTGATGAAGTAGTAGATAATCACAGGTCAGCGATTTCAAAAATGACTATTTTGTGCCCTCTGGTACAACCCGGTGATGTGATCATTTCAAAGATCATCAGTTAAATCTAACTGCTGTGTAACAACATGTGATAGTTTATTTTTATGAATCAGTTAGCTTCTGATTGACTCATTATAAAAAAAAAAAGGATCCATAATAAAAGGTCAGCCATCCAACCACCTGACACCAACTTCATTTGCTCTAATGAATTGCGTTGTATTTCATTCCTTGTTCCTGATCATAGGGAGCTGGTATTCTGTAGGTAAGGACTGGAGTATTGCACTCCTGCAGAAAGAGATCACCTGACTGAAGATTCCAGGAACAAATTCATCATTACACATGAAAGGGAACATTCAAGATGGCCTGCATGTAAAGCCATGCTTAAATATAGCCTTTTTGCTGTAGAAATTTCTGTGCATGAAGGGCAAGATTTAAAATGCTGATCAGCATCACTTTTGTTATGAAATGTTTGGACACAATCTAATGGATTGAATTTCAGCTTTTTTCACTGACTTGACAGCCGTTTCTGCCATGTAAGAAATACAGAGCTTTATAATAATATTTTCGGGTGCAGATTCTCTTTTTAATGGCTCAGAAACATTGTCAGAACATTACAAAAAAGAAAAAAAAATCCTTCCCTCTTTTCCTTTAACTCACGGAGCATAAACTCTGCTTATGGCCCTTGCTTGACTGCAGGACTGGGGCACATCAAGTTTCAGGATATCTACAAGGCTGCAGAAGAGGCCACCCACAGTGGCAGCCCCTGTGCTCCCTCAGCTCTAGGGACTGCTCACTCCTGCTCCTCCCAGAGACCACAATGCCAAAAGGGGGGCAGGTGGGGTGAAGAGCAGATGGACTCATGGCCATGGAGGGAGCAATTAATTGCATCCCAATGTCTAAGGCAAAATGCACCCCCTATACAGCGCTGGGAGAGATTGTGCCTGCCTGAGACAGTGCTCCTCCAGGGACCATTTGGCCCCACACTGCCCTCTGCACCACAGTGGCATGAATGCTACCATCTAGTCCAGTGTAACAACTGGGACCGAATCCTATTTGCATTATAATTTTTAGCAAAGCCATTGTCACCATTCACAAAATCAATTTAACAGAGAATGCTTGGGGATGAATTTTGCTCTTGGTTACCCCAGTGCAACTGCACTGGTGCAGACGAGAGCAGAATTTGGTTTTTAATGCTTCTGAGCATGGCATTAAAAAGTGGAAATGAAAGTTAAAGAACAATTCAAAACGGCATCTGGTGCGGTTTTTTGTATTCTTGAATGTGGTATTTTCTCCTCCTGGTAAAGAAAGCACGTATTAAAATATGACCAACAGATGTGGTCTTTATACAACTCTGTTCTTTTCTACAACTTGTTTGCCCACAGAAATATCATTCAGACCCATACTACTGAAGACAATTGGGAGAGTGGACTGCTCAGTCGATGAATAGTGAGTGAGCTATGCAGCCTTTCACTTCTAGGTTACTAGTTCAAATCCGACAGAGGTCAGCAGAGACCAAAATTCCCATCATCCAATGGCTGTTCAGTGGCCCACTGAGATGAGCCAGTGATCTCTGCCCGATTCTTAGTGAACAGATGTCCATACCATAAAATCGTCACAACAGGCACCGTGTCAGCTGACTTGGGCTTGTGGAGCTATAAAATTGCCGTGTAGACATCCAGGCTCTCGGGCTGGTGGCCTGCTTGTGGGGTTCCAGGGCTCAGGCTAGAGCCCAAGCCCAGACATCTACATTACCATTTTATAGCCCCGCAGCCCAAGTCTGAGGCAGCTGACACAGGCCAGGAGTGGGTGTTTTTTTGAAGTCTAACCATACCCTTTACTGGCAGTCTCAGCCAACAAGCCAAGGACTGAAGAGGCATGAAAATCCAAACTACCCTCTTCATTCCTTTTGCTACAATAGAAAACCCATAAAAGCAGATGCTTCAGGTCTGGGTTAAGACACTTCGAAAGGTAGCACATGGAAGCCTGCACTGCCACTACTTGTACTGCATATACTGTGCAACTACTAAGAAGGCTGCAGTTTGCAAGGGTGTCTCTGCCCTTAGAAACTTCTTAAATGTTTTTCCACAATAATACATCTTCTCCAGTGCTATCAACCACATAAACCACAACATAGACCAGGAGCAGTCAATTTTACCACTATGTTATCTAACCCTACTCTGAGAAACTTGTGTGTGTGTCAGTTTCCATTGCGTGTTTTCATAACTGAAGTAAGCAAATCCCAAATTCAACAATGCAAAAAACCACCAAAACACCACCTGGACATTTGTCATTAATCTCTTTTCAGAGTGTTACAAAAATCCAAAGAGTCAACAATAAATCTCAGCACTTACTTTGGAAGCTCAGTACCTTAATAGTGTCCCTTTAAAAATACAGCCATAAACAAAGCAATTTATATAACAGTGGTACAAAGGGCTAGCACAAGACGTGCGCAATCCTCAAAGTAAAAATTATGTGGAGTCGCAAAATGAGTATTGTTGTAAGGTCTAGGTTGATCATCAGATACTTCCTTCCACCTATCTCTCATTCCTCTGACTTCTCCAGGAAGCACTTTAGGACCCAGTTCAATTAGCCTGCCTCTCTTCTCAGTGGAAATGCTTTCCCAGTAGCACCAATTAAGAGTGAAACTGACAAGGTGAATTCCTAGACAGTTCCATATTACAGGTAACAACACCAGGAAAGCTTCTGTGCAGAGAAGCGTGATGCTAATTAAGCTCCTCTAGAAATGACAGAGCTGACTGTCCCATAAATGTTAGCTTGCTGAAAAAGAGAAAGACATTGCGTAGGCTAAAGTGCATGCATGGGGCAGCTAATTTGTTTACCTCTGAGACAGCCAAGATAGCATCAAATCAATAGCAAGAATGCTTTTACCTGTAAATACTAAGCTGGCATTTTCCAGTTCTTCTTGAGGAACCTTGAAACTGAAGGACTCATTGTAGAAGGGATCTATTGTACCCTTCATGCAAGAGGTTTTCTTGGTTTTGGCTAATTTTAATCCATGAACCAGCTGAATTTTCACAAAGGGATCTGAAAGAAACACAAACACAATTCCAGCTTTACAGGTGCAGCCAGTCAATGTTCCTGTCTCAGAAAGGTTCTGCACAGTTGGGACCAGAGTGTGGAGCGGCCCTGTGCAGGAAAAATAGCTTTGGGGAGGGATGTGGACTCTTATCATGTCAAGGTACCAGGTGACTTGCAGTGGAGATGTACAAGTCTCAGGCAGCAGAATTCAGAATGTTTCTGTTGACTCTGCTTGGAGTGCAACAAATGGTGACCTTGACAAAAGCCAGGTATGTTGTTCTCACTGTCAGATGTCAATAGTCTGACAACAGCAGCAGCTGGAGTAGGGAGTGAGGGAACTATATCGTGGGGGAGAGGGAGAATCACCAGCTGCTAGAATGATGAAATAGACCTTTCTCCATACTCAGGTGAGGGGTGAGTGGACATTGTCAAAAATCACACAGCAGAACAGGTTTTGCAGAATTAAACTGCCTTTATATTTAACACTCACACAACACTTTGTGTCTGCAAAGCACAGCACAAACATTGAGAAATAATCCTAAACCACAAAAGCAGAGGCAGGGATAGCATTTGGAAATTCCTGGTTCCCAATCCTAGGCTCCGGCCAGTAGATTTGGACTCTCAATGTTTGATTTATATATATATTTTTAAAACCACATATATGAGAGCTTTTCAAAGCCATGCATTAATTTTAATGGGAACAAAGTGTCCAAATCATTTAGGTGGAATCAAAAAATGGCTGCCTAACTATACAGGACAATTTTAGAGCACACACAAACATGCAGGAGTGATCTGAGAAATACGCTGCCCTTTACCTGAACCTTGGCTCATATCTGTCTGAAGAAGCTGTTTTGCTCGAATAATGTCTACATTCAGTCTTCCTGCGCTGGGGAGGTAATTTAGTGATAGCAGCAGCTCTCCCAACTCGACTTCATTCTACAAGGAAAAGGAAATATGAGAATATATAACTGCAAAGTCAGCTAGAGAGACAACTGCAATTCAACCACCAAAAACAGATCCCCTAATGGACTGAAATGGCAGAAAAACATTTTAAGCCACATTCCATTTTCATCATCTTCAGGAACCATTTGGGGCCTTGCACTGAATAAGGTATAAATAAGGATACGATCCCCTGCTAGTAGGTTTGCTTCACTATATTTATACATCAATCACTGAACATGGTTCCATTTTAAAATTGCCATCGTTACGCTGTAGTCTGCTTGTGACAGAGTGCTGGGAACCAAGAACTGAGCCAGCACTCTGGTCACTGAAACACCAATTAATTCTCCCCAGGGCCTAATTAGTGGATTACAATGGGCTGGAGGAGGACCAATGAGGAACTTGGCCCATTAACCCAGCAGGTTTAAGAAAGCACAGGAAGGCAGTGCAGGAGGGAGAATGAGAACCAGTCTCTGGAGAGAGAGAATGCTCTCTCTCCAGCAGAGACCTGAGGAGGAGAAACTGAAACCGTACCTAATATGGTGTGTGGAACGGTAAGGTGATGGGAAGAGCAAATGTGAATAAACTGCACTGGAGTGTTTAGCAGCTGAAGGCCCCTCATCGGCATAGCGAGAGCACAAGGCAGGAACGGGTTATCATCCTGTCAGAACTGTTTCAACGGGATTCACAAGGAGGAGGAATCTCAAGAGCTGTAATTTTCCTTTCTTGCATTTGAAGTTTTTCCATCTAGTTCTAACCTTAACAATTTAACATGACTGATCTGCGGTTAACATACAAAATACGGGCCCAATCCTGCAAAACAGCCACACACAGAACTGCCATTGATGACCCTGGAAACTGTGGGCACGGAATACTTAGAGAATCAGACTCTATGGGATTAAGTAGCATTTCCTTTGTGGTATAAGCTGACAATAGGGAGGAAATTCAGAGGTGGCATTCACTTACGAGCTTGTTCCCTTACTCCCTGATATTGCAGCATGTCATGCACTTATCTGAGAGCCGGGCTTACCAGTGTCCTTGCTATTCAGCAGACTGTGTTCTGACCTTAGCTTTATATAAACATAGCTGTTTATCCATTAATCCCACTTTCGCTGACTTAACTGAAACAAGTAAAAGTGTCTGAGAGCAGATATTACTAAAAGCTGCCTAAAAGTGATTGCTTAAAATACTAACGATTGACATGCACTGCCTTTGAAGCTTCCTGATGCTGTTATTGTATGAGTGTGATGAAAATACATATCCAGTGAGCACCATTGTTGGTTTTACATTCACCTTTCCGATACTTGCAATAACCATAGTATCTTTCTATTCTATGAGCTGAGCCCACCCCAAAAACTCCCACATCCAAGCACTGGAGAAGTTCAGACCCAGGTCCCAATCTGATCTGTGTGGCCCATCTCAGCAAGGAATAGGAGAGACAATGGTCCACAATCGCTACAGAAAGGACAAGAACTTTTAAAGGCACCCACCGCGAGTGATGTTATTAACCACAAGTGGACACAAATTACAACAGCAATTAGTGTTGTGGGAAATGTCTGTCACAAACCTGAAATTAGAGGCAAGTTTGCCAAAGTATACAAAACCGAGTCAAGTTTCAGGTAAACCCGAGCAGGGCTCTGAACAAACTGGGGCTTGGATTCCAGTGAAATTGGCCAGTTAATCATTTTTCAGGGGGAAACTAGGCAAAATGTGGCAGCTCCAACTGAGTGTGGCATTTTGGGCTGAAATGAACCATAACACTCAGAACAAAACTCGAGCAGGTTTGGAGGCTTCCCCTGCTCAGGAGAGCTCCCTCCAGAAGTAAATAAAGCCTCGGCATTCCTTCTAGGTTTGGTAAGGACCCTCCATTTCCTGCCACCCTCCCCCATCCTCAGCTGGGAAACTCTAATCCCACCTGTGGCCTGCGGCAGGACATCACAGAGGTGGCTGCTGCTTCTTAATACAGGCCCTTTTTGACTTCTCTCATTAAAGATCCTAGGGCAGAAGATGAGTAGGGGCCATTAAATCTGGTATCCTGGTCCAATCCCAACTGTGGTAATTACATTCTGCCCACTCAGATTCCCCTGCAGTAGTTTCTCTTCTATATTGTTCTTATTGACGTTTCAGGACTACATGACAGAGATGCTTTTGGAACACAGGTAAACATGTAGTAGATTGAGCAAAGCTCTGCACTTCAGATCTGAACTGAATATGGCATTCTTTTCCACCTTATGCCCTAAATTAATGTTTAGCATCACTGTGGGTTAATTAATTAATTGTCTGGTTCCACCCCTAGAGGTGACTGCATTTCAGTAGCGAGTAACATAATTCCTGTGTATTTAAACCCACATTCTCCATTCTGCTAACGCAAGCCGAATTAGTGACCTCGGAAACAAGCCAGGTGGTGTGGCAGTATCTGCCTCACCCCCCTGATTGCACAGTGACCTTTCCACTGTATGTCTGTGGGTCAAGGCTGGGAGGGGGAGTGGCTTCCCTGGGAGGGAGAAGATGGGTAGATGGCATCATCTCCTCTCAAACCAGCATGAACTCCTTCATGGGGGGAAAAACAGTCAGTATTTGGAACAGCAACCAATAGGAAGACTATGGTAGAAGTGCCTACGGCAGAGGGATTTTCTGGCAATGCCCACAGCCCTGCTTTATGAATAGGGTGAGGGACAAAAGGTTAACCTGGAAGATTTAGGCAGACAAAACGTTACGTGAAGTGGCACTGCACAACTTTTTCATTAAACAACCAGAACATACAAAATTAAGGTGGCACACATGAAACAGATCAGTAACTGACTAACTGCTGCTGGAATACCACGGCCATTTCTTTGATGTCCACTACTGAAGAAGGATGTTGATAGATTGGAGAGAGTTAGAGATAAGCCACAAGAATGATTAAAAGACTTTTTTTTAGTGTCTTTTAATGACAGTCTCCAGGAGTTCAATCTATTTCGCCTAACACAGAAGGTTATGGGGTGATGATCACAGTCTAGGAGTACTTACACGGGAAGCAAACAAACATTTGATAATGGGCTCTTCAATCTAGCACACAAAGGGATAACAAGATCCAATGGCTGGAAGTCAAAGCAAGAAAATTCAGACTGGATTAAAGGTGTAAATTTTTAACAGCGAGGGTAATTAGCCAATGGAACAATTTACCCAGGGTTGTGACGGATTCTCCATCACCGGCAATTTTTAAATTAAGATTGGATTTAAAAAAAAAAGAAGATCTGCTCTAGGAATTATTTTGGGGAAGTTCTATGCCCTGTGTTACACAGGAGGTCAGGCTATGTAATCACAGCCATCCTTTCTCACCTTGGAATCCATGCTAAAAGAAATATAAAAGGGGGTTTCTGGTCACAGAGCCGGGTTCAGTCAATTGGCTACGCAAGGTGAGTGTGTGCACTACTTAACAGACCTAGCGAGGCAACTGGAGTTGCTGAGTGACCGTCCATCTGGGAAGACCCTGCCTATTGCATAGGCCAAGGAGATAAACTTGGGGATGGCCCCACCGGGGATGGCCAAGCTGGTCAAAGAAATCAAGCAGGGCGATAAGTCAAACCTAAAATCTGAGGAGATGGAAAGCATCAGCCTTTATGAGTCTCCCTGAATGGATGCCCTGATCCTGAACCCTCATCATTACTCCCTTATCCTGGTTACAACAGATGGCAATATAAATAGATGCAGTGCACACAGACTCCAAATTAACCATTCACCACTCTCCATTTCTTCCCACGGTAAACTTCATTCTTGTTTTACCTCAAAGAAAGATGAAGAAAGCCGCCCCCCCCCACCCCCCACACGCATGCACTTCCTCTTGTCGGCCTAAGGAATTCAAACATTATATTCACACCTCAAGTGCTAGAAGAGGGCCTCATCCTCCCTGATTGAACTAACCTCGTTATCCCTAGCCTGATTCTTGCTTGCATATTTATACCTGCCTCTGGAAATTTCCACTACATGCATCCGACAAAGTGGGTATTCACCCACGAAAGCTTATGCTCCAATACATCTGTTAGTCTATAAGGTGCCACAGGACTCTTTGCAAACATTATAACTGTGATACTAAGAGAGTAGCATTGTAATTTGAATCTTCAATACACAGGTAATTCCCTCTGGTCAGGAAGGCACTGCCCAGGGGAGATCTAAATCTGAAAATTTACACACTGTACTCTGCACCAAGGATAGGTCCAAACCCTACCTAAGCACATGACTGTGCCCAGACTCAGCGCTGAACAGGCAGCTCAGTGGGTGTTATGACAAAGGTGTTTAGAAAAATTAGTGCAAATGTACTGTCTATACCAGACGATTTTTCCCAGCCAGTTTCTTATTGAGATTGTGCGTGCGCTTGGGGAACTACTGCCAACCATCTGTGAGATGAGCCCAAGCCCTTAATAGCTAGCTTAAGCTAGCAGAGAAGCCTTAGGCATATTATTAAGGATAGTTAATGCCTTCCTTTTGGAGAGCAACACACCATCCATGCTTCAACAAATACTGTCTAGGCCCTTGCTCAAAAAATCATCATTGCTAGTGGGGCACCTAGGCAATTGTAATATCCTGATCCCTAACCCTTCACTAGTACCACAACAAAACTTAGGGTAACTGATTATCTACTTGCTTACATATGGCTGATGTAGACAGTAGCTTGACACTGGGTCGCTCCCAGCGTGGGTCTTTACACTCTGTGAAATCAGTCCTGGATTAGTCTCACAGACAGGAAAAATTTCCCAGACATCACTGCACTTCATCCGATCACTGCACCACAAAACAGGCTGCTGCCACTCAGGACAAACCCTCTTGAACGGCTGATTCTGAATCCTGATAGACTAGTCACAGCTTGGCATGCAGGAAGTGGCGCGGGCCGCAGGGGCGTGCTGGCCGCCACTTCCCGCAGCTCCCATTGGCCGGGGACGGTGAACTGCGGCCACTGGGAGCTATGGGTGGCCGTGCAAATGTAAACAAACTGTCTCACGGCCTGCCAGCGGATTACCCTGACAGGCCGCAGGTTGCCCACCACTGGTGTAAAAGGTCCACGCTGTCTATAAGACAATCTGCATAATTCTGAATCCTGACACTACCAGCGATATCATGGACAAATTGAATCTGAATCCAGTATTCTTCCATCCCTATTAACATTGTTATAGCATACCATTGGTTTAGGGTTACCAACTTTCTACTCACACAGAACCAAACACCCTTGCCCCACCCCTGCCTCGCCCCTCCTCCAAAGCCCCGCCCCTTCTCTGAGGTTCCGCTCCCTGCTCACTCCATCCCCCCTCCCTCTTCCCACCCTCACTCATGCATTTTCACCGAGCTGGCTCAGGAGGTTGGGGTGCAGAAGGGGGTGAGGACTCTGGGGTGGGGCCAGAAATGAGGAGTTCAGGAGGGGGCTCCAGGCTGAGGCAGTGGGTTGGGATGCGGGAAGGGGTGAGGGCTCTGGCTGGGGGTGCGAGCTCTGGGGTAGGGCCAGGGATGAGGGGTTTGGGGCACAGGAGGGGGCTCCGGACCGAGGGGTGGAGCTGAGGGGTTTGGAGTATGGGAGCAGGCTCTGGGCTGAGGCAGGGGGTTGGGGTATGGGAGGGGGTATGGGCTCCAGGCTGGGGGTGTGGGTTCCATGGTGGGACCAGAAATGAGGGGTTCAGCATGTGGGAGGGGTGCCGGGCTGGGACAGGGAGTTGGAGTACAGGGGGATGAGGGCTCTGGCTGGGGGTGCGGGCTCTGGGGCGGGGCCAGGGATGAGGGATTTGGGGTACAGGAGGGGGCTCCAGGCTGGGGCTGAGGGGTTCAGAGTGCGGGAGGAGGCTTCAGGCTGGGGCAGGGGGTTGGGGTGGGGGGTGAGAGGTCTCCAGCTGGGGGTGAAGACTCTGGGATGGGGCTGGGGATGAGGGGTTTAGGGTGTAGGAAGGGGCTCCGGGCTGGGGCTGAGGGGTTCGGAGTGGGGGAGGGGGATTAGGGCTGGGGTAGGGGCACAGGAGGGAGCAGGGGTTCAGGCTCCAGGTGGGGCTTACCTCAATCAGTTCCCAGAAGAAGTGGCATGTTCCCTTTCCAGCTCCTATGTGAGGCACAGCCAGAAGGCTCTGCGTGCTAACCTGTCTACAGGTGCTGCCCCTGCAGCTCCCATTGGCTGTGGGGTGGGGGCAGCGTGCGCAGCCCCCTGGCTGCCCCTACGCGTAGGAGCCGGAGTGGGGACATGCTGCTGCTTCCGGGAGCCACGTGGAGCTACAGCAGGCAGGGAGCCTGCCTTAGCTTCACTGCACCGCTGACTTGACTTTTAACAGCCCGGTCAGCTGTGCTGACTGGAACCACCAGGGTCCCTTTTTGACCAGGCGTTCCACTCAAAAACTGGACACCTGGCAACCCTACATTGGTTTGGGTTTTTTGTAACGTATCCATTCTTACTTGTCACTTGCAGTCATTGTTTAATCTGGTTCATTGCACAGCTCAGCTTTTGCAAATTCCAGTATGCTTAGAAAACACAAATTGGAAAACTGTGTTACATACTGTAAGATACCTATAACTTTTCTCAGTAGTGTAACTAACAACCAGTAACACCACCAAACTATTCATTTTGTAAATATCCATCAAATCATAAATATAAGATGCAGGGCAGACACTAAGACTGTGTACAGCAGTGGTTCTCCACCTATTTACGCATATGCACCTCTCTATGTGTTATGTGGGCCACATCCACACAATATATATACTACCCTTATGGACCTGAGAGTGTCACATGGGCTGCAGTTTTGTGCTGATTGGGCTGCAAGAAGCCTGTGGGTTGAGAACCACAGCTATACAGAAATGCAGGGCTCTTCAAGTCACCCTAGGCTCAGGTACTAAATATCTGCACCAAGATTCAGGGGAATTACTGCTGGGTCCTGGTAGTAGGTGGCAGGGCTGTCCCTAGCCATTCTGGTGCCCTACACAGCCCCCTGCCCCAACAGGGGGGAGGGCCAGGCCTCTGCAGGGGGGCAGGAGCAGGCTTGGGCGGCAGGGGGGAAACTGCCCCCCTGCACGAGCCGGTGGAGCGGAGCAGGTTGTGGCCAGGTCACTCCACTTCCTGCCGCCCGGTGAGTGCACGGCAGGCCTGACCCCCACACTCATGGGGTGGCGGAAAGTGGAGTGACCCGGCCCCAGCCTTGTAGGGTGACCAGCTGTCCCAGTTTTATAGGGACAGTCCCGATATTCGGGGCTTTGTCTTACATAGGCACCTATTACCCCCCACCCCATGTCCTGATTTTTCATGCTTGCTGTCTGGTCACCCTACAGCCTTGGGACTGAGGGGCAGGGGGAAACTGCCCCCCAGCACTCACCGGCAGCACGGCTGGGGCCGGGTCGCTCCACTTACCGCCGCCGGTGAGTGCAGGCCCGACCCCTGCTGCAGTCCTCAGGGGAGTGGGGGCGGGGCTGGGGTGGGAAGAGGCGGGGTGGCGGTAGAGCATGGCCGGGGGCTTTGGAGAAGGGGTGGAGTTGGGGCAGGGGCTCGGGCAGATCAGTGGCAGAGGCTTTGGGGAAAGAGTGGAGTGGGGGCGGGGGCTGGGGCGGAGCAGTGGCAGAGGCTTTGGGGAAAGGGTGGAGTGGGGGTGGGCACCCTGGGGAAGAGGCGGAGCAGGGACTGGAGCAGCACGCAGCTCGTACTTTGCGTATGGGTAGGGACGGCCCTGGTAGGTGGACCCATTTAGTTTCAGCCAGGATCTACAGGAGTTTAAAGTATCTCATTGGCCCAAAGGAACTCCTAGGAATAGCTATCCTTATGCTGAAGTTTATGTGGTTTTATAAAGCATAGCCAGACCCCAGGAAGTGGAAGGGAGAGGGCGGTGAGTCTGGGCATGGACCAGGGCCTGGCGCTCTGTTACAGACAGCGTAGGGACTCCATGTATTCATGGTAAGCTTTAAATAAAATTAAATTTGTATATTCAAAAATTTCATATTCCAAAAAATTTTAAACATTGCTTCATTTTGTGCACACACAAAATTGGTGTGTGAGTGTAAAGCTCAGATTTACGCAAAAACACAGATCAGGCAGTCAGGCACCTACCCACACAAATTTATGCCGCAAATGCAGGTTTTGCAGGTGCTAAATGGATGTGGCTAACCAAAACACTTTTTAAATTTGTTTTTAAAACTTGGTCTATAGCAGGGGTGGGCAAACTTTTTGGCCTGAGGGCCACATTGGGTTTCTGAAATTGTATGGAGGGCCGGTTAGCGGAGGCTGTGCCTCTCCAAACAGCCAGGTGTCACCTGGCCCCCACCCCCTGTCTGACCCCCCCTGCTTCTCGCCCCCTGACAGCCCCCCCAGGACTCCTGCCCCATCCAACCCTCCCTGTCCCCTGACGGCACCCCCAGGATCTCTGCCCCTCCCTGTCCCCTGACTGCCCCTGGACCTCCCACCCCTGACTGCCCCCTGCCCCCACATCCAACAACCCTTCTCCCTGACTGTCCCCAGAACCCCTGCCCCTGACCGCCCACCGCCACCCCATCCAACCCCTGCTCTCCTTCCTGATTGCCCTCTGGGGCCCCTGCCCCATCCAACCATCCCTTCTCCCTGACTGCCCCTGGAAACCCTGCCCCTGACTGCCCCCCACCGCCCCATCCAACCCCCCTCCTTCCTGACTGTCCCCCTGGGACTCCTGTCACCATTCAACCCCCTTGTTCCCCGCCCCAACCCCTATCCACACCCCCACGTCGTGACCACCACCCTGAACTCCCCTGCCCTCTATCCAACCCCCCCGCTCCCTTACCGCTACAGCTGCACCGCCCAGAGCACCAGGACAGGGAGCTATGCCGCCTGGCTGGAGGCAGCCGTGTCACCGCGCAGCACAGAGGACCGGTCAGGCCACGGCTCTGCAGCTGCGCTGCCCGGCAGGAGCTCACAGCCCCACCACCCAGAGCATTGCACCGGCAGCGCAGTGAGCTGAGGCTGCGGGGGAGGGGGAACAGCAGGGTAGGGACTGGGGGCTAGCCTCCCGGGCCAGGAGCTCAGGGGCCAGGCAGGAGGGTCCCGTGGGCCGGACGCGGCCCGGGGACCATTTGCCCACCTCTGGTTTATAGTGAACTACCCATAACGCTGCCTACTCTATGATCCTGGATTCGAATAACACAAAGATAATGTAAGGTCCTGATCTTCAGTCGTGCCCTTTTGCACATGCCTGACTTGTTCATGGGCAACTCTTGCAAAGCCCCCGTGAAGAACTGGGTCTTTTTTTTACTAATAGACTTGCAGGCAATATTCAGACAGAAGGTGATGAGTTACAAACTACTGTGCATTATGTCCAATCCAAAACCCATGGAACTGAACAGAAAGACTCCCATTAACTTCCGTGGGCTTGGGATCAGGCATCATCTGCCTAAATTTCCCTTGAGGACTTTTTCTGTGTCACGCTGCTTTCCAGCTAAGTGTCAGCAGTGTCCAAACACTGCATGTTTCCATTAATTGCCTTGAAGGAAGTAATGTGCAATCCAACCCACAAAGACCACATCAGGATGGGTTTGCTGGAAAATAGTCTTAACTGACCCATTGTTGAGCACAGCTGGTAATGCGCTTTCCAGAATGACAAATAGCATTTTCAAAACAGAATGCAGTTCACTGACTAGCCTACCATACAAATGACTCAGCAACTTGAACAGGCATTTAACTTTAGCAGTGAACTATATCTGATCTTATCCATGTATATTTTCAGCTCAGCTGTTGGAATATGAATGCTGGATGGTTCAAATCCTGCCACAATG
Source organism: Chelonia mydas (assembly GCF_015237465.2). NCBI lineage: Eukaryota > Metazoa > Chordata > Testudines > Cheloniidae > Chelonia > Chelonia mydas. Next base: position 17,843,445 of record NC_051250.2, on the reverse strand, counting down.
CAGGGAGGTGGACCAGATGACTACAATTTAGCACTGAAAAATTTTCTTTGAATTTGTCTGTAACCTTGCACTTCTCTCCTGGTGCCTTAGATTTGATCAACCCATTGTTCATTAATCAGGTTCATATGCTGAACTATGCTTGCTAACTTTATTCTTGTGGTTTGGTCACCTGTGATTCACTGTCCTCAATAGCTCCACATGGCATCCAATTAACAACCAAGTTACAAACGGATCAGTTGCTCCAGAAAAACCCAGGCAAGAGTTAAAACTTCTCAAGTTTTTGTTCCTGCCTCTCCCATACACTCTGCAAGACAAGTCCACACTGCTGAATCTGAGCACTGATATCTGATACTCTGTCTAATTAGAGCAGTGGTTCTCAACCTTTCCAGACTACTGTGTCCCTTTCAGGAGTCTGATTTGTCTCGCAAACCCCAGGTTTCACCTCTCTTAAAAATAGACTTGCTTACAAAATCAGATATAAAAATACAAGTGTCACAGCTGACAATTTCTGACTTTCTTATTTTGTCTGTATGAAATTTTAGTTCATGCTGACTCCACTAGTGTTTTTTATGTAGCCTGTTGTAAAACTATGCAAATATCTAAATGAGTTGATGTACCCCCTGGAAGACCTGTGTGTACTCCTGGTTGAGAGCCACTGAACTCGAGAAGCCAGTGGAAGAGATGAAATCCCCAGCACTAGGAAGAATATGTAATATACAGAGTCATTTTTTCAGCCAGCAAAATGGAGACAATTGGGGAAAGTCAGCAGTTGATGTGAGATGGCTATTTTTATTACAGCAGGTCAGCTGGGAGAGCTGATCGAGTCAGACGAGATTGGTGGAGGAGTTTGTTCTTAGTTTGGTGGAAAACAAATTAGAAGCCTCAGGCCAATTCAGGTTGGCATAACTGGTTGGAGAGTAACGTTTCTCACTTCTGAGTTCCTGTCAAATTTGGGAGGGTTCCCTCTCAATGCTCCGCATAAATACGGCATGACTCCATAATCATCAGACCTTTGGTTTCCTTGCTTTTATTATATAAATATATGTCATGTATAGAGGAAATGTTACAATATTTTTTCCCTAGTGACTCTGTGCACTTAAGCATCTTTTTGTTACAACACTGAAGCCTTTTCAGGCAGGATAGGGAAGGTCTGATAAAGACATCTCTCTCTTCCACATAAGTGCAGGGTTTGAACAAAGGAAGGGGGAAGCTTATGTATTTGGTGCCCTATTTATTTTATTGGCGCTCAAGAAAGAGAAGAGTCTGAATTTTGTTTGTCGAAGACTTTTTAATGAAAAAAAAGTGCTGTGGGTTTTGCGTGTATTGGTCCACTTTATATTTTGCTCTCAGTAGTTATGACAAAACCTCTAATATTTCCCCCCTACAGGATCCAGGGATACATTTCCATCCCAAAGTTTGTAAATTTAAATGCCTAACTTGATGCATAAGGAAGAAAGATTACACCTTAAAATCACAAACAAAACCAGTATGTGGCAATCTTTATACCCCCGTTTAAATGACTGTTCATTTTTTTCTGATAAAAGGCATGTATATAGTTCAGTATTACAGGTGGGTATAGTTCCAATTCTGTCTAGAACTAATGTAGAATACCACAGGCAGTGAGTTTTTGAACCTATGCTGTTTGCTGTATATGTCTCCCTCAGGCACCGTTATTTAAAGGCATAATTTGAGTTACAATTGTAATGCTGATGACACACTGGTTTGGGTTTTGATCCCAGGTGACTCTGGGAAAGCAATTTCCTGTTAGATTAGGTAGCTAAGTGACATCCAGTCTTGGATGTCCATTATTTTCCTGAAGTTCTGATTATTGCTTCATCTTTCACAGTGCCTTTTTATGGGTGCATTATGCAGCCTGTTACTAGAGTGTGTAACCTTGGGGTTGTCTTTGATGCAGAACTTTCTGTAACTATCATTGGGGCTGAATCTAACCCTCACAGAAAAGGCTCATTTTTTCTGCCATCTCTGGAACACAGCAAGGCTGCCTCGAGGGAAGCAGAGTTTAATTTATGCCATTAGCACATCTTGTTTGGATCAGTGCAGTGCACCGTTCACAGGCCTTCCGGACTGTCTGAGATCTCTACAACATGCCCAGAGTTCTACAGCTCAAAGGCTCCAGAGGTACACGGTGCATTACATCAGTGTACAGATCTATACAGTGCTTCTAATGAAGGTTCAAATTGATTTTCCTCAAGGTTATCCATGGCATTACCTGCTTAGGTATATTAGAACACTGCTGCTTTAGTACACCCTGCTCCCACAGGCTTCCTGCAGCTTCCTACAGTAAACCACTAAAGATTTTTGGAGGTCTGAGCTGCTGTACAGTATGCCTTGGCAACAATTTACCCATCTATGGTTAGGGGCACTGAGCACAAAGCCTGGTTAAAACAGAGTCATGAGATCTGGGTTGTAGTTCCACTAGCTTTGCCAGTGAATCCCTCTAGAACTTGGACAAGTCACTTATTCTCCCCAGCCTTACTTGGAGAGAATATTTTCCACCTTGCAGGGCTGTTGTGAAGCTAAATTCTTTCAAATTTGTCGCACACTTTGAGCGCCTGGGATAGAAGGAGCTAGTGAGTAGCACAGGATTATTATTATATTATCAATGTGCCATGCAGTGGTTTAAATGCATAAAGCCCCTTCAGATTAATGGGTATCATTTGGGCAAATCCCCATGCCGCACCCTGAATATTCATCCCACAAGTGTAGCCCATAAAGCTAGCTTAGCCTTCTATCATATTCAGCAGCAACTCAAGGAGCCTACAGGCCTATATCCTGTAAGAAATTAGCTTAAGCAAGTTAGCATAAATATAGCCAAGCCTAGTAGGTCTGTGACCCTTGGGATAGATAAATGGCCTGTCAGCTACCTTTAGATTTTGGGAAACTAGGATTAGCTTGCTCAGTAGCAGGAGTTGGAACCTAATGGTACTTGGCAACTGTAGGAACACTGAAGTGCTACTGGCCTGGATATTTTAGGATAGAATCATTGGCAGATGTCTAACCACAAACTTGGCTGAGCAATAGGTGACATATGATAATGAGTTAAATGGCATTAATATGGATAAGGACACCCCAACATTATGAGGACAAGGAAGTCAGATTTGGACATGGAAGGCTGGGCATTAGCAAGAATATTCATGATAGCGCTCAGGCCCTATAACAGGGCAAACCTCCATGTGGAGGGGGTTAGCTTTCCATCATTCGACGCTTCAGCTCTATTGTTATCTATCGCCAACCTTGGGCATTGGGGAACTTGGACCGTCAGACTCATTCGGCCTGCCAGAGGCAAGGCTGGTCCTTTGTCTCTCACCACCAGGTTCTCAAGCAAGGCTGTACAGTAAAAGCTGAGTTATCCAGCTCTTTACAACCGGAAAGCTCTATTAACCGGCATTTCTGATATCTCCCAATACAAATCTTCAATCTAGTAAGCAGGACGAGTGTACTGCCCAGGAGGTTATGCAATTGCACATTCTGCACTCTACTTTCATGCAAAAGAGGCAGAAGACAAGTACGCAAGCTGATATCAGGGATTTAGTCAAAAAAGCAGCTTCCAAGCTGTGTCATAGGGTCATTACAGATTTAGCTCAATCTCTTACACCTTCTATATTTACAATGATCATTGATGTTGATAATGACGACCCTGAGGCACTGCAAGATCCTGAAGTGCCTTCTGAATCATCAAAGATTAAATGATGTTCAGTGTAATTTAGTGTGAAGTGTATTTTTAGTGATCTGGGTGTACGCCACGCGTGGCCCATAGTGATATGTAGCGTCAGAAGATAACGTACTGTATAGAAAACTTTACCTGTATACACTTAAGTGCTTCAAGAAACCAACCACTCTGCAGTGCAATACTGCGACTGGATTGGTGAGTACCTGTATACTATTTTATACTTTATTCATTTTACTGTATTCTAATTCTTTGAAAATTGGTATTCCATAGGTAAGTCTAACTCTTAGTTAACCAGAATATTTGATTAACCAGCACCCCCCACATTCACCCAACACGCTGGATAACAAAGCTTTTACTGTATATAAGTCTAAGAGCTTATGCAAGGAATGATACCAGAGATATCCCCAATACTGCATTATTCCTCTCTGTGGTTTGGAGCTTTTCTGTCTTTATCATTGGCTCTAATAAAAATCACCAAGGCTTTGCTTTGCCTTCAGTGTGAGTGTCCTTGCCATACACCACAAAGTTCCCTACAAGATACAGAACTTGTTGGGTTTAGTTCTTTGTAGCCTGATTCTGAGACAAGAACTCTATTACCCTCAGATCATTAATTAGGATCAATTGGCAATCAATACTATCATTATTAACCATTAAATAGGATCAGGCAACACATATAACTGATATTAGACTGAAGGAACATTTGTTCAGCTCTGCTTCCACCTCATGGGGGAACTTTCTCCCAGGTTAGCTGTATGTATATCCCTCAGGTCACACACCAACTAGCAGTGACCCTGTGATCCTCCCTCCTTACAGGGAGTTTCAGTTACCCCCACTATTATCACAGAGAAAGTGAAGCAGCTGCTCTGTGATATCTCCTCTTGGGTCCCAAGATGGGGTTGGGAGGCCTCCTTCAGCATAAGTGGGTCAGAGTTGTACAGGAGGAAAAAGTTCAGGTATAAAGGGAGCCCATAGCTCTTCATAGGACCTTTTCTCCTACTGCAATCCACCACATTGGAACCCATTCCCCATACCACTAGACACACTGGGGCCTTGTCTCAACTACATGTATCTAATCCCATTAGCTCTATCTTCAGAGGGCAGGCCACTTACTTTAATATTTGGGAGGATATGCTGTAAGGGTCAGCACTGCTAAAAGGCAGAGGAAGAACTCCCCCTCCTTTCCCTCACCCTGGCTGAGGCGAGTTTAGCTCACCCCAACATTCAATCCTCCCATCTCCTCACTGTCTAGTGAGGGAAGGACTCAGCAACAGAACCCTGGTTTCTCTCTCTCACTGGAAGTTCTGCATCCCTTGTTTAGTTCAACAGCTGCTAGGGTTTGGGGCATGTTCAAAATACCGACTGGAGTCTCTGGCATGCTCAGTGGCTTCGAGCCAGGTTTGTGGAATTAGTTTCTATGTGGATGCACAAATCTCTGAACCAACTGCTGTTTCAAAACTTTTGCCAAAGAAACAGCTGTCCGATGATCAGTTTTACTGGTTTTTAATTTTCTGTCCAACATCTTTGGTCTGTCTGTGAATGGCATTATGGAAATCTGCTTTTAAAAAAAAAAAAAAAAAAGGGATATTACAGCCAAATGCAAATGTGCACATTTCCACAGAATGGCACTTGCAGTTCCACAGACCCCAAATGGAAAAGTCTGGGGATTCTGCAGCCAAGAACTGATTCAGTACATTCACAAGTGAAGACTTCCAAAACACAGGACATAAACGGCGGAGAGTTCATTATAAGTTGCTAAAGAAATGCTCAGAAATGACCTGTAAACTGAGTCTTTAATTTCTCTACCCCTCTTCTTTACCAATCAATATCTCTGCGGGGTCAGAGAGGAACAATGAGGACACATATTTTGTGTTTACTCTTGAGTCAGAAATCAAAACTAGAGCTTCAGAGAGCTGTTGGAAGCTTGAATCTCTTGAATTTCTTTAAGGCTGAGTGCAACATTTAAGCAAGAAGCCCATTAGACTCCCACTGAGCCCTGTACTTATGAACCTATGTTCCCAAAAAGTGAATGCCACTCAAGTGTACTAGTGGGATGAAGGTTCAAAGGAAAGGTAAAACAAATACCCGTGTCTTTTATCAGACATAGCTCCATGACCATCTCTGGGGAGGAGAAAGGAGTTCTCATGAATTTTCACACGCCAGCAAGACACGGATTTTCACATGCAGAATAAAGATCTCTCCGCTCTGATCAACACTGGCCCAAAACATTTCAACTCACCTATTCATAAACACCTCTTCCCCCCCACCCCCGAAAAATAATATGTTGGTAAAACTAGGGGTGCGCCATACTCTATTTTAATCAATCTTTACGGAGAAATGTGAGACTCTGAGCATAGATATAGCAAATACTTTCAATCTACTTTACAACAGTCAGGCAATTCCATGGTATGGAGTGATTTAAGGAGGGTAGAACGTTTCCTATTTTCAGGCTCTGGTACTATTTGAACTGGCAGATCACTGGCCCTCTCTCTGGACTCAATCCTGTAAGGTGCTGCCACTCTGGCCCCGATTCAGCCGAGCACTGAAGCACATGCTCAATTTTAAGCATCTAAACAGCCCCACTGAAGGTAAGCACCAGCGTAAGTGCTTCGCTGGACTGGCGCCAGAGTACTCCACTCCTTACAGGATCAAGCCCTTCATCTTCCTTGTGAATGTAGTGTCTGTGGAAGGCACTGGGTCAACAGCATGTGTGAATATAAAGCCCTCTATTGATCCACAGAAGAGGTAAGGCATAGGAGGTGATGCCCTGCCAACATGCCCCAATCCTGAGCTGGAGGGATCACTCCTACGGGCTGAGGGGACAGTACAGTGCTCATGCACTTTCAATCCTGAGCATTTCTATAACAAAAATGTCTGCTGGGATGGTGGTTTTTGTAATGTGGACTCCTGCTCACTGGCCTGGGAACTGAAACAAAAATAATTGTACATGCTGTTGACTAACAAGCAGCCATCAGACGGTAAGAAATGTTGGTTTCAGAGTAGCAGCCGTGTTAGTCTGTATTCGCAAAAAGAAAAAGAGTACTTGTGGCACCTTAGAGACTAACCAGTTTATTTGAGCATAAGCTTTCGTGAGCTGAGCTGTAGCTCACAAAAGCTTATGCTCAAATAAATTGGTTAGTGTCTAAGGTGCCACAAGTACTCTTTTTCTTTTTAAGAAATGTTGGTCACTATTGATCTGGGCTGGATTTGAACCAACCCCCTAGAAATTAAAAGCTGTATTCCATTATGAATCTTGTGAGGGCTAAAGAGCTTGCCTGATCCAAACCCCAGTGAAATCAGTGGAAAGACTCCCATCAGCTTCAATAGGAGATGGATTATCCCTTTAATTTAGAGAAAACATGCATTTGCTTCTGTCCACCTTCTCACATGCAACAAGATGTGTGCCCACACTCCTTTGGGTCTGCTCATTTTAGGACCCAGTTCTAAAGAGGTACTCCTTTTTAAAAGGAGCCATCCATGGACTTGCTTCACCCTACACTGCCTCACAGCCTTTGGGTCCGATTCTCCATTACCTGGCACTGTGTGTTGTCATTTACACCTGGCCACAGTAAGCACAAAGTAGTTGCCATTCTGATCTGGTAGCTTTTTACAGCCATTTTCTCCACTCTTCTAAAACACTTGTCCTCTTTGCTTTTTCTCTCTCACTACTACTCCGTTCTCTCCTCTGTAGCTCTTGCCATCTGGACCAGCCTTCCTGTATCTTTCCAGCTCATGAAGTTTCCATCTATTTTTAAATGCCACCATAAAACAGACATCCTGCCTTCTATCTTTACATTCCTCGTCTATGCCTTTTCATTTTTCTCTCCTTCTGTTAATGGTCTTATGACTGACTGTTTCAGCATTTTTCACCACACAAGTTTCACCACATTCATTGCTTTCTTTCTCATACTGGGGCATATCCTCAGCTGGCGTAAACTGTCATAGTTCCACTAACTGCAACTAAGAATCCACACCACAGCGCGCCTGTTTTGTATCACTACTTAATTCTGTAAGTGTCGGGGGATACCTTTATGCAAAATCAAGTTTCACTGCATTGTATGCAGATTTTTTTTCTCCCAATGTATTAAGATTCCTAGAATTCGTTTGGAAGATACAGTTGGAGCACTTTCAATTTAAATGTAGTTAACAAGAAATTTAAAAAGGCTGACAGTGAACTTTCTTCTTCATCAATCTTGTCGGAAGCTTCCTCTCGGCTTCAAACTCAGCACTTTTAAAAAATAAGATGAGTAGAAAAAGCTTCCTTAGCGCCGGTATAAGCAACACTTTTTGTTTTTAATTTCCATTTTTGTCATCCTGCAGATGGAACTTTCTGTTTATAAAAATAATAGATACAAATTGCAGGCATACACCTTACCCTTTCACTATAAAATATTAAGACAGTACTTTAAATTAATATGAATTAAGATTTTACTTACTGAAATATCTATTTCTTCCCTTGATTCATGCACAAAACACTTGTTATCACGAGTCAGCAGATTTTGCATCTGTTGTTCTGGAAGGGCCTGGTGGTGCTTTGAGTTGGTGTGTGGGGTGGTGCTTCTGATGATGAGCTTGGAGAGGTGTGGGGGGTTGTTTGAAGGCAAGAAGAGAGGGTTCAGGAAAGATTTTTTTCAGGATGGGGTCCCCATCAAGTATGGGTTGTAGTTGTTCAATGAAACCCCAAATGGATTCCAGTGTGGGGTGGTAGGTGACAACGAGGGGTGTGCAGTCAGAGGGGGGTTTATTTCTGTATTGAAGCAAGTTCTCTCGTGGTATTTGGGTGGCCCATTCCATGATGCAATCTACTTCTCTGGTGGACTGTCCTTGTTTGGTGAAGTCAGTTTTGAGTGTATTAAGGTGTATATCCTGGACTTTTTCCTTTGAGCATATTCTGTGGTATTTGAGTTGTCATCAACCACCCCACATAGGAACCCATACAGGGTATCATCAGAACAACAGATGCAAAACCTGCATCTCCACTGCTTCAATGATCAACCCTGCCCCCCAAACACTCCTTTCAAGTGCCTATTACAACAACATGTGGAGTACTTCATCCAGTGCACGAAACGCCCCAACAACAACTATGTGGGTGAAGCCAGACAATCACTACTCTCTCGAATGAACTCACACAGGAAAATGATAAAAGACAAAAACACCCTATCACCTGTGGGTGAACACTTTTCACGAAGCAATCACTTTATATCAGACCTATCAGCACTCATCCTCAAAGGAAACCTGCATAACACTTTCAAAAGACAAGCCTGGGGGCTTAAAATCATAATTTTGCTAGATACTAAAAATCATGGTCTTAAAAAATATACTGGATTTATGGCTTATTACAACAATTTTTAACCCATTAACCCCCCTTTTTGTCCTGACTACAAGGGTGTTAACAGGCCACTTCACCTTGAACGATCCTTTAGAATATGTGCTAACGACTTATGACAAAGTTTGTCCCGAAACTTTTTCCGTCGTGCCCTTCCTAGAAGGTCATGCCCCACAGTCTGGGGACCACTGACTTATGCTAAACTATGTGTTCCATCTGGTATTTAGCTGTGACAGTCTAAGAGCCTTTCCCAGACCTGAGAAAGAGCTCTATGTAGCTCAAAAGCTCGTCTCTCTCACACAAACAGACATTGGTCCAATAAAAGATATTACCTCACCCACCTTGTCGCTCTAATATTCTGGGACCAACACAGCTACACCAACACTGCAGGTATCCCCTATTGCAGCTGTTCCCTGATCCCTCACCCTCCTCTGGTCACAAAAAGGATTCTGTGGAACTGCTCGGGCATATGCACTCTGATGGACACGATGTTTCTTGCAGGAATATTGATACCACAAAGACTTATTGAACTTAATGATCTTAAATAAATAAATAAAATCCATGGTCTCAACTTCCCAGTGCTTTTGACAGCTGCATTCCAGTTCAGCCTGCACGTAGTACGGACCAGGTGATGACTCGTTTAACTCGAAGAAACATTTTAAACTGTCCTTGCATTTTAATTTTTAAAGAAAGCAACTCTCATTCATCAACCAGACACAGATACATTAGGACTGTCCCAGGTTCCAAAGGACTGACAGTTCATCTGACCCGAGGATGTTTGTTCCCCCTGGGTAATGCTCTGGCTTACAATGGCCTTCTCAGGGATGCTTAAGGGATGCACTGCAGCCCAGAATTTCTGGAACACTAAGTGGTATGGCTACATTCACTCCCTCATCAGTCCACTGACATCTAGAGTATGCAGGGGTTCAGTACCTCTTGGGATTTAATCCAAAATGTTCAACCTCAAGGGTCAAAGTTTTGACTGGCCTGGGGGCCTGATTTTCAAAGGCATCGAGCACCTGGAATGCCAGTTGGTCTCAGTAAGAGAAAGATTAGGCTACTATCCTTTAAAATGAAAGCCAGCCTTGATGGAGGAAAGATACAAAACAAAAACTACTTCCCAACTAAAGGAAAGGAATCACTCTAGCTTCCCAGGCCTTGCAAAATCCAAGCTCAAATGGCTCTCTCTGTGAAAAGCGAACTACAGAATCACAGCATGGTCTGACTATCAAAGGAGATGCATCCAGTGAAGTCAATGGGGTCGCCGAGTGCTAAATGAGGGCAAAATTTAGCCCATTAACTTCAATTTTCCATTCAGGAACACAATCAGTATTTTATTGGTCCATTGGGGCTCAAATCTTCTGGTTCAAGTACTCCTGAATTTTAAACTCAGCAGAAATTCTAGTCATAGCTTGTCTTTAAAAAGTCATATTCAGATACTGTGGGCCAAATTCTCAGACAGAGACAAACAAACACCTACCAGATCTCTATCAAGCATTCTTACAACTACAATACCCACCTGCGGAAGTGAAGAAACAGATTGATAGAGCCAGAAGAGTTCCCAGAAGTCACCTACTACAGGACAGGCCTAACAAAGAAAATAACAGAACGCCACTAGCCGTCACCTTCAGCCCCCCACTAAAACCCCTCCAACGCATTATTAAGGATCTACAACCTATCCTGAAGGATGACCCAACACTCTCACAAATCTTGGGAGACAGGCCAGTCCTTGCCTACAGACAGCCCCCCAACCTGAAGCAAATACTCACCAGCAACCACATACCACACAACAGAACCACTAACCCAGGAACCTATCCTTGCAACAAAGCCCGTTGCCAACTGTGCCCACATATCTATTCAGGGGACACCATCACAGGGCCTAATAACATCAGCCACACTATCAGAGGCTCGTTCACCTGCACATCCACCAATGTGATATATGCCATCATGTGCCAGCAATGCCCCTCTGCCATGTACATTGGTCAAACTGGACAGTCTCTACGTAAAAGAATAAATGGACACAAATCAGATGTCAAGAATTATAACATTCATAAACCAGTCGGAGAACACTTCAATCTCTCTGGTCACGCGATTACAGACATGAAAGTTGCGATATTACAACAGAAAAACTTCAAAACTAGACTCCAGCGAGAGACTGTTGAATTGGAATTCATTTGCAAATTGGATACTATTAACTTAGGCTTGAACAGAGACTGGGAGTGGCTAAGTCATTATGCAAGGTAACCTATTTCCCCTTGTTTTTTCCTACTCCCGCCGCCGCCGCCGCCGCCCCCCCCCCCCCCCCCCCCCAGACGTTCTTGTTAAACCCTGGATTTGTGCTGGAGATGGCCCACCTTGATTATCATACACATTGTAAGGAGAGTGATCACTTTAGAGAAGCTATTACCAACGGGACAGTGGGTTTGGGGGTGGGGGGGAGAAAACCTGGATTTGTTCTGGAAATGGCCCAACTTGATTATCACACACATTGTAAGGAGAGTGATCACTTTAGATAAGCTATTACCAGCAGGAGAGTGGGGTGGGGGGAGAGAAAACCTTTTGTAGTGGTAAACCCCCATTTTTTCATGGTTTGTATGTATAAAAAGATCTTCTGTACTTTCCACAGTACGCATCCGATGAAGTGAGCCGTAGCTCACGAAAGCTTATGCTCAAATAAATTGGTTAGTCTCTAAGGTGCCACAAGTACTCCTTTTCTTTTTGCAAATTCTCCTCTGTTACAGTGATGCAATGCTAGTGTAACAGAGAGGAGAATCTGACCCACAGGATTATGATGTAGAGTTTGGGGTGTTCTGCACCTCTGAGGATCAGGTCCTAAATTAGCAAGTGAAGAGTAAACTGCACAAGTGCAGCTCTTCACATAACATGCATGTACTACATGACATTTCAGTTGCTACGCTAATAGAAACACATCAGTCTGCTTGTAGCTTGGTTTTTTATACAGATTCTGTCTGCCAACTCAGAGACAGTATGTATCAGCAAAACTCTCCTTGTCCATTAACGTAATGATTAATTAATACATGATTATCACAGAGGTTTCGAGACACTAGGCCAAATATTGCTCTTGCTTACATCTATGCAACCTCATTAAATTCAATGGGCCTGGACAGAGCAAAATTGGACTGACTTACTTTAATGCAATAGATGTGGACTAGAAGATTGTATAATGCTCTCTGGTGGGGAGGCAGACTGCTCCAGCAGGAGCTCCGCTGGATGTACGTAATGGTGAATCAGGCTCACTGTGCCCTGTACTTCGTGCTGGCACACACATCAGTGCAAAGCGGACGTAAATAGCTACCGGCCCAGAACGTTGGTGTTTTAGAATCACTTTGCACTGGTGAAAACAACAACATAGGGTGAATTGGGCCTAATACCTCTGGAATCCCTGGGACAGCCCAGACCAGCCCAGAAGAGATCTTTCCACACTCCTGGAATGGTACAGGGAGCGGAAGCCATGATCCCAGGCATGCCCCTCCCTACCTCACCCTCTTTTGGGGGAGACTGCATGTTGAGAGAACTAAGCTCAAGAGGTTCTTGCGCACAAAGACTCGCCACTGCCCAGGAATCCATGGGTGGAGGAGGCTCCTTGCATCATCCCTACACAAACTAGCCACATATGTATATACTGGGCTAAATTCTAACACACTGTAGTCTGAAATGCATGTCACAGCTCTATGTATCTATCTTGTCATTAATCAGAATCCATCAACTTTCAAATGCAGTCTACTTTATTCACTATGTGAAACACTTGTGGTATTGCACCCTATGGGTCAGACCCGCAGATGGCATAAATTGGCATAAATCAGCTGAAGCCAATTGAGTTACACCCATTTACATCAGCAGCAGATATAATCCCATAGCATAGAGGCCAGCATGAAGTAGATAGTGTTACTTCCTTATTACGAGACATGTTAGGACCAAATCCTGTAAGGGGGTTGACTTGAAGGCAGTGCACATCTTACATACTCAGTCTCTTAACTTGCATTAACATGATACTGTTATATCATATACATCAGGGATCTCAAACACACGGCCCCGGCCCGCCAAGCTCCCCACGCCAGCCCCCAGGCCAGGGGTGGGCAAGCTACAGCCCGCGGGCCACATCCGGCCCACAGGATTACCCCCCGTGGCACCGCAAGCCCCACGCCGCTCCCTGAAGCAGCCGGCAGCAAGTCCCTGTGGCCGGGAGGGAAGGAGAGTGCTCCGTGCGTTACTTTCGCCTTTCACCGCCCACCGCAGCTCCTATTGGCTGGGAACCGGGAACCACAGCCAATGGGAGTTTCGGGGGAGGTACCTGGAGGAGCAGCGCATGGAGCTCTCTGCCCCTCCCCCGGCCCCGGGGCCGCAGGGATGTGGTTCCAGCTGCTTCCCAGAGCGGGGCCGGGGCAGGCAGGGAGCCTGCCCTGGCCCCGGTGCGTGCTACTGCCACCCCGGAGCCACTTTAGGTAAGCGGCGCCAGGCCAGAGCCCACACCCCCCACCCCTCCTACACACCACACCCCAACCCCATCCTCTGAGCCCCCTGCTGCACCCCACACCCCTCCTGCACCCCAACCCCATGCTCTCAGCCCCCTGCCAAACCCTGCACACCTCCTGCACCTCAACTGCGTGCCCTTAGCCCCCGCCACACCCGGCACCCCTCCTGGTCCCCCTGGGGGCAGGGAGGGGGCGGAGTTGGGGTGGGGACTTCGGGGAAGGGGTGGAGTGGGGGCAGGGCCAGGGGCAGCGAGGGGGTGGTGGTGTCAGTGATGCGGCCCTCGGGCCAATGCATTAGTCCTCATGTGGCCCTCATGGTCATTTGAGTTTGAGACCCCTGATATACATCACAGAGTTTCAGAATGTGCTACCAAGCATTAATCATAGGGGAGAAAAAAAAATGCAGGGCTGCAGTGGGTTTGCATGGCTATAAATGAGAACAAAATTTGGCCCTCTGCCCTCAGATACACCGATGGGATGTCCACTGCCAGCAATGGGAACTGCACACATGTATCTGAGGGCAGAGTTTAGCTATAGGTATTTGTAAATATGGACTTGGGAGAACAAGCGATAGGATGCAAGATAAGCCCTGTAAGGCTGGTTAAATGGCTTGCGCATTTAAACACAGAGCCCTTGGGCTGTTCTACCGCCCGTCCTGATATCAGACTCTAACCAGTGGAGCTGAACACTGCTCTCATTTTCACCCAAGGAGCTACTCAGTTTGGTTGGTGAAAGAATTTTTCCCTATGCATTTACAAAAAGTGTTCTTGTTAATCTCATCATGCTACTAGCTTTATTATAAAACACACCTTAGTCATCTGCATCATAATAAAAAAATAATATTGAGAAATCAAGAGCCTGATTGTCCACTGCCTTGTGCATTTATAGCAGTGCAAGGGTAGAGCAAAGGGGGTGCAAAACACTTTCCAACCACTTTGCACAGGTGCACATGCCTACACAAGGTGCCAGAAAATGAAAAATCAGGCCCCAAGGCTTTGGGGTTTTGGACATAAATACTGTCTCAACAGATTTTAATTTTGCAGCTTTCTGAACTCAAGTTATACATCTGGGCCACATTCTGTCCTCAGTTGCAACAGTGTAAAACTGGGAGTAATGCCAGTGAAATCAGTGGAATTACTTCAGATTTACACCAGCATGCCTGAGATCAGAATCTGACTAAACCCTTATCCATGGCTATATTGGCCTTCTGTGAATGTTTAGGTGCTGTTAGCCACCAGAGAGATCAGTCAGAGCTTTACCCAAAAGACTGACAAATCACACATCACACCAAGTGACGAGAGAGGAGAGAGAGATCGAAGCGTATTATACTAATGCTAAAGCAGTGTCTCCTAAGCTCAGGGCAAACTCCTACCCTTAGCATTAGCAGCTGTGCAGGGGATAGGGAGAAGACATAGCTATGCAGGGCAGGCTGGTTCAAGATGAAGTAGTGCAATGCACTGCCATTTGTTTCTTTTTTTACCCGAGTAGCATGTACCCTTACACTAGCGGCTGCTAATAGCTGCAGCATACTTGCTAACTAGCCTGGGAACTAGGCACTCCCGCAAGCCAGCTTGTCATCCCATTGAGGGCCATAGTGGGGTTGGTGCACTGGCCAGGAGTT
This sequence comes from Chelonia mydas, assembly GCF_015237465.2. Classification (NCBI taxonomy): domain Eukaryota; kingdom Metazoa; phylum Chordata; order Testudines; family Cheloniidae; genus Chelonia; species Chelonia mydas. Next base: position 17,828,317 of record NC_051250.2, on the reverse strand, counting down.
TTTCCTAACACTCTTGTGAGTATAAGGGGAGAGATCCTGCCCCAATGCTCCTGAGAGAGGATATGGGAAGACGAAGAACCCTACACTATCTTCCCCCTCAACACATCACAGGGCAGGGGCTAGCCCAGCGAGAAGATTAGAACATGCACACGTGCAAAGTGTCATTACAATCCAATCGAATATGCTGCACATTCAACTTCCCTCTCGCCCTCACCGATCTTTGGCCACATGTTTCTAGATAGGTCTGTATAGAAACGCAAGAAGAATCCTCTGACAATTGGACTACCAAGATGTCTCAAAGAGGACCAGTCTCTTATGTATTTGCTCACAGACGAACTGTGCAGATATCAATGGCAAAACAGACACACACACACCCCCAAAGCATTGTTCTGTTTTGATTATCATAGTAGTGCTTTTCTAGCCTGGATAAACTCCCTATAGCAGTGGTGGACAACCTACGGGCCGCAGGTTATCCACCACTGCCCTACAGTGGCTCTCAGTCACAGAGAGCACAGCCCACAGCAGGGAAGGATTTATCCATGAACCTGCACCTGCAAGAAAGGATCTCCCAGAAGTTGCAGATTCACAAATGAATTTCCAGCCGTTTCCATTATGCACAATAATTTCTAATTTCATCTCCTTTATGATGATGTTCTTTTAAAGCCAAAATGGTGGGCTTGGTTCAGGTCTGTCTTACACCAATGTAAACCAAAAAGAATGTCACTGAATTTACACCAGTGTAATACAGGTATAAGCAAGACTAGAATCAGATCCAATGCCTTTTCAATCTAGAAGGTGCTTTAGTACAGAATGATCATGGCTATTTAAAAACCACTCAATAACCCCAAACAAGCAAAGGAACCACAAAAACAAAGTAGAAATATTACATAATAACCGCCTTATAAATTCCATTACCTGCGAACTGGGAACAAGGGCCTTCCACCAATGTCCGCCCTTCACAAGGTCAACTTCATTTAATGGCATTGACACTTTGCCTATGACACAGTGGCGTGAGAATTTGTCAAAATCCACTATGGTTAAAAGTAGAGTTCTTCTTTGGGCTTCTAAAAATGGGATTTCAAAGGTGTATCTCTCCTCAAACACTGGGTTCTGGGTTTTGCGTTTTACTCCTGTCTGCTTGGAGTTCTTCTGATCTGGAAGGAGGCAGATCTTGACATATGGGTTGGAATGAGCCATATCTTGTCTTGAACCGTCATACGAAATTGGAGGAGGCAGATCTCTAGCCTCAATTACCCTCACTATTAGATAATTATGCAACAGATCATACTGTGTGCTAAAATGCAGCATGCCCAATTGGTACTTCGATAAGATTTCCTCATCTGTCAAGGAGTCCATGTCATCACTATTAGAGTCAAGAGAGTAGAGTCTTGGTTCGAATTTTCTAAAATAGTCATCTGGGGTATATGTTTTTCTCAAGATAGATGGCTGAACTATTTCTTTTTTAGCTCCTATAATTCCAAACTCAATAGGTTTAATGTCAATTAGTGGAGAACTTGGCCTTCTCGATTCTAGACCTAGGCAAAAGAAACATACAAATAGCAATGTCGGTAACTGGAAAGATCTGATTATATCCCAACTTAGTCTCTGCCCCAAAGCTCTTACAGTCTGTCTTTTTGTTCTGTTTGTACAAAGCCCAGCACAATGAGGTCTTGGCCCATGACTGGGGCCTATCTCAACACAAATAATAAAACAAACAATAATAATATCATAACTAATTAATCTTTAAGTGCAAACATCAAATAGATGTCTGCCCCCTACCCCTGTCTAACTCTGTGATTCTGCCTCATTCATCCTTTAGCAAAAATATAAGTTTGGCCCCTTTCACAGTCTCTTTGTGGAACAGTTTAGGATTTTAATCAACATACCTTAGGCTTGACTTGGATCTCTCTCTAAAAGCAGGCACTAACCTAAGTTTTGGTCTACTTGGGAAATTACGTTAATATTGTACGGCTGACAGCCTTACTTGAAATCCGCCTTGTGAGGCTGTAAGTGGACCGTGATGTATCTGAAGATGACCGCCTTCTGTCAGGAGAAGAGTCTTGAGGAGTTGGAGGCGGATCGCTGGTTGTGTTATCAGAGTCTCCATCTTTGTCCTCATTTTGATTGCTTATCCTGTGAAAATGAAAGACCTCTGGATGTGTGAATCCAGTAAGTGTACTGTACACATAATGAACAGGATAAAAAGCCCTCTTCTCTGATACTTTAGATTGAACCCTGGATGAATATCATGGATGCTAGAGCCTATTTTCAGATCTAGTTGGAAAACAGAAGAGTGCTGAGCTCTGTGGCTTCAGGGCCCTACAAAGCATGGATTCTCTATCCTTTCTTTTGTCTTTTATACTTCTTAAAATGCAATGAAGCTTACTAGCAACAGTAAGGATATACACCAGTATGCACTTCAACACACATCTATACAGATGTGCTCATGTTTCAAATACATGCATGCGATACAGACTTTGTGGCATTATTGATTTATGTAGTGAAAATATTTATACCATTACTTACTGCTGTATATTTAGGATATAGTCCTGGAATTATGGCTTTCATTAGGATCAGATAGTCACATTATTAATAGCATGGGAAATAACCATGATCAATCTTCTCACATCATGTTTAATATTAATATATGGTGGTAAATGAGGCATTAAGTTTTGGAAATGTGGCCCTGTAAAGCAGGATTTGTTGACATACCTTTTAAGCAGTTCCTGTCCCCTTTTTATTCACTCTTTTGCATAACTGGATAAGACAATAATTCTGCTATATCTTGTTTTATTTGTGGGAGATATATAAATAAGCAAGAAAGGTTACACACCCCTCACTGAAACTTTGTGAAGGTTTAAAATGCACAAAGTGATTATGAGAATGGGATCATACAAAAGTCCACAAGCAATCCCCTTGTCAATTTAAATCTTCTACATAAAGTAAGCTCAGTGAAAAATCTCAGCCTCCCACAGATTGCAGCAACTCACATTAAACAGAACAAATCAGAACCTCTTAAGTGTTCCCCTCAAAGAAGAGCAAGAGCAGACAGGAACAAAAGTCTATAGTTCAAGATTCTAATGTCAGTTGCACTGGTAACAGTCTGGAATATGTCCAATGAAGTCAATGGAAGAACAATTTTATACTGACATAATTGAGATCAGAATCTCACTTTTTTTTTTTAAAACAGTATTCCATTCTTTATAGTGTACCAAGATAAAATACACTTTTCTGGTTAAGCCACAAGACAAAAGAACACTCAGAAAATAGAAATTGGGCACAGCCAAAGTTCAGCATGAAATAAGCAAATCAGATAGGAGCAGTGCTTGAATTTTGCTCCTCATTCATTCTTTCTATATTTCTGGCTATGCCAGGTATAAGATGCATATGTTGAATCATTTGCCTCACAAACCACTAATGAAACTAGGCTGATAATATTCTGTAGCAAGTAGTAAACTCAAAAATCTAAAACCAAATTTAGGAATAGACTAAAAATGGATTCCAGATCTGAATCTACCTATCCCCCAAGTTTGGGGGAAGAAGTTCAGATCTGGATCTTGTGGTGCTTGGAGAGCTGAACCCACCTGAGCTTCACAGTCCATTGATATTTAATAGATTTTTGATAGAAAATTAAAAACATACATTAAATGGACAGATAATACCCAGCTTTCAAACGCAGGTTGCTCAAATCCTTCAACTGGATATAAAAATCAATATTTAGGAGCACAAAAGTCTGATTTTCATGCCAAGAAACGGATTTGAACATACTTATTATGATTCACATGCCTGAAAATTAAACCTACAGAATGGGGGCAAAGCAGGGGCAAAAAGAATCAGAAAAAAATCATTAAGGATATTTTACACGTGCTAAACATAACAGTGAATTAACTAAGTAACAAGCAGGTGACCTTTTGCAGGGAAATTGCTACCAAACCACGATAATTCTTCCTCAAATAAACTTTGGCTGTGTTTGGAATAGCTCTGTTCGTATTTAATCAGAACCTTTGATAAGGAGAATTGAGCTCTAATTTCAGTTTAACCTTGCAGAACACACAGTATTTATCTTCGAGTTTTTATGTAGGAGATTTCATAAGATGCAGAGCTGACAAGCACCCCAATTCCCTCCCAGTTTTTTTCCTAAGGCTAGGAAGCAAACAATAATTATGAAATAACAATAAGGATTGCCATGTGTGCAAGTCAATACAATTAGATTTGCTTCAGCAAGCTAAACATACTTCTTTTAACATTGACGTTGTAGGGTGCTGTAAAAATTCAGGAAGTGAAAAAAGTCAACATCTACCAAAATAAATTACTTAATTTCACAGCAGTTGGGCCCAATCCTGCTTCCCTAGCATACCCAGAGCTTCTACTACTGACTATGGGAATGTTGCTGATGCAAAGAATGGAGGATCGATGCAGACATTAACCAGATTGCTCCCATTCATCTAGAGACCATGAGAAGGATTGGGTGTGAGGGAAAAGCACACCCCATATGACAGCAATGGCCATGTTAGGTGGACAAGGATAAGAGGATTGGGCACTCTTAGTTGTGAGCCTTTAGGCATTTTTAGATACTTTTTTTTTCTTTTTGGGGGGGGGGGGGAGGGAGAAAGGGCAACACAAGAAATGTACTTGTTCCCCAAACTCAATACATTGAGGCAGAATGTGAATCTTTTTAAATCCAGGTCCTAATTCAAGGTATTATACTGCTGCCCAGCACTATAGTATGGGAACATCTACCATGCAAAAACAATTAGTGTAACGAGACCTCGGAGCAGTTTTGAAATACATATACACATTAAAATAGCTCATTCACAGCTCAATTCTGCAACTCTTACTCATGTTGAGTAGCACTCACTCATGTGATGAGTGCAGTACTGCAAACTCCAAACATTTAGAAACCTCCCTGCACCCAAAACAAAAAGACCAGGCAAAGGACACCACTTCTCTCTTAACTCCTGAGGTGTCATTCTGTCCCTCTCCATTCTCCTCTCCAACTTTCCAGCCCTCCCCTCTCAGTGTCGTTACCCCCTATACATATATTCTCTCCCTTTCCCCTCAGTCACCCACACTCTCCCAGCATACCCCCAAATCTCCTTCCCTATGCCCATTTTCCTTTACAGTCTCTCTCAACCCCCCCCCCCCCTTCATATTCCTTGGATAAACTCAGCTGCCGCCGCCACCATACTTTCCCCTGTCCCCTCACTGTCTCTTGCCTGGGCTGCATACAGGAAACAGAAGCTACCATTTTAGCTGAGGGCATCTTGGGTTCAGTCACATGAAAAGCAATGGGAGACAGCAGCCATTTTGAAGCATTTTGCTGCCTAGCTTCTAGAGACAAGAATTTTTTTAAAAAAACAAACCAAACCAAACCCTAAACTTGTAAGATTTGTGAAAATATCATGAGAGCTGAGGACTTTGATAGTCCCTAGAGGGCTGCTGGCCTGACTATATGTAAAACAGCATAAGAAAGGATTGCAGAATAGGGCCCTTTAATATAATTTTCCACTATTATTTATGGCAAAAGTTATCCAGGAAGGATCCTTGAGGCAGCTGAACCGGCACGGATCCATGACATAGGTGGAAGGGAGTACTTCCGGAGCCCACAAAGGGGGTCCACATTGCAAAGTCCAGCTCCCCAAAGGAACTGAAGAATCACCACACAGGTGGGTTAGCAGGGGGCCAGAGAAGGAACAGAAGCCCAGAGGTGGGGGATCTACCACTACACGGCCCCAGTGGCCACATGGGGAGAATCAGAGATGGTTGGAATTACTGTGTCAGGGCTAGGGTTGCCATTTTCTAATCGCACAAAACCGAACACTCTAGCCCTGCCCCTTCCCCGAGGTCCCACCCCCTCCACCCCCCGCTCACTATATTCCCCCTCCCTTGGTGGCTCACTCTCCCCCACCCTCACTCACTTTCACTGGGCTGGAGCAGGGGTTGGGGTGCGGGAAGGGCTCTGGCTGGGGATGCGGGCTCTGGGTTAGGGCCGAGGATGAGGTGTTCAGGGTATGAGAGGGGGCTCTGGGATGGGGCAGGGGATTAGGGTGCAGGTAGGGTGAGGGCTCCAGCTGGGGGGGAGAGGCTCTGGGGTGGTGCTGGGGATGAGGGGTTTAGGGTGCAGAAGAGCATAAGAACGGCCATACTGGGTCAGACCAAAGGTCCATCTAGCCCAGTATCCTGTCTTCTGACAGTGGCCAATGCGGTGCCCCAGAGGGAATGAACAGAACAGGTAATCATCAAGTGAGCCATTCCTTGTCGCCCATTCGCAGCTTCTGGCAAAGAGAGGCTATAGGGACACCATCCCTGCCCATCCTGGCTAATAGCCATTGATGGACCTATCCTCCATGAATTTATCTAGCTCTTTTTTGAACCCTGTTATAGTCTTGACCTTCACAACGTCCTCTGGTAAGGAGTTCCGCTCAGTAAAGTTGACTGTGTGCTGTGTGAAGAAATACTTCCTTTTGTTTGTTTTATACCTGCTGCCTACTAATTTCATTTGGTGGCCCCTAGTTCTTGTATTATGAGAGGGAGTAAATAACACTTCCTTATTTACTTTCTCCATACCAGTCATGATTTTATAGACCTCAATCATATCCCCCCTTAGTCACCTCTTTTCCAAGCTGAAAAGTCCCAGTCTTATTAATCTTTCCTCATGTGACAGCTGTTCCATACCCCTAATCATTTTTGTTGCCCTTTTCTGAACCTTTTCCAAGTCCAATATATCTTTTTTGAGATGGGGGCGACCACATCTGCATGCAGAATTCAAGATTTGGGCATACCATAGATTTCTACAGAGGCAATATGATATTTTCTGTCTTATTATCTATCCCTTTCTTCATGATTCCCAACATTCTTTTTGGCCGGAGGGGGCCTCAGGGCTGGGGCATGGGCTTCCCTCGAGCGGCTCCCAGGTAGTGGTGCAGCTGGGCTAAGGCAGGCTCCCTGCCTGTCTAGGCTCCGCACTGTGTCCCGGAAGAGACCAGCAGGTCTGCCTCCTAGGCAGGGGGCCAAGAGGCTCTGCACACGGCTCTTGCCCACAGGAACCGCCCCCCAGCTCCCATTGGCCACAGTTCCCAGCCAATGGGAGTGCGGAGCCAGTGCTCTGGGCGGGGGCAGCACGCAGAGCCCCATGGCCCCCCTGCCTAGGAGCTGGACCTGCTGGCTGTTTCCAGGGTGCAGCGCAGGGCCAGGACATGTAGGGACTAGCCTGCCTTAGACCCACAGCACCACTGAACAGACTTTTAACGGCCCAGTCAGCGGTGCTGACCGGAGCCGCCAGGGTCCCTTTTCGACCAGGCATTCCTGGCAACCCTACTCAGGGCCTGCCACTCCACAGATCAAGTGAAGATATCTTCTACCCCACCCCTTCCTGGAGCCCCTACAAAGCCTAGCCACTTATCCCCAAGTACTCGATCATTTCTGGAGCGTATCTTTCTAAGTCCAATAAAGTGGTCTCATCATTTTGTTCACCTGCACACGATGTTTCCTTATTTAGCAGTGATTTTATTTCCAGTTCCCATTAGCTGCAGATAAATGAGTTTCGAAGCATAATTCTGACCCTTAAAAAACTGCTCCCGGTTTAAGAACCACTATAAAGCTCTACTGCTAACCTCTCTGCACCTTCTTTCTACACTAATTCAAAACAATAAATAAGATACTGTAATTCAAACAGAAAAGGATTAATTTTATATACCGTTTACACACAAACCTGATAGATCTGGCAGGGAAAAAAAATGAAAGCAAGGAAGCTCCCAGGGGAGAATGATACTGATCACGTCTTCCTATCTATCCTCCAGCAACACAGCGAAATGTGGTGCATTAGGGAAGCAATTAAGGGGGCACCTCACCTGTTGTGGTTTCAGAAGCACATTACACATTTAACTCTTGAGTAGCAATTACTCTGCTGCTATGGGAGGCAGTGAGGCCTTGCAGCTAAAGCACTGAATTGGCACTAAGGCTCCTGCTCTGCCAGTGGCCTGCTGGGTGACCTTGGGAAGTCACTTCGCCTCCCGGTGCTTCAGTTTCCCCAGGTGCAAAATGGGGATAACAATACTGGCCTCCCTTGTAAACTGCTTTGACATTGTTGTTGTTTTAGGATCAGATTTTAAAAGCACTTAAGTGACACAGGAACACAAGTCCCATTAGAAATTCAGTTTTTTTAGGGGATATATTCTCTTATGTCACCTTGGTGTTTTTGTAAGGTTCCCCCTTTAGCCTGGTTAAATCAGACTAACATTAATAAGATCAGTATCTATTTCTTACTCTTATAAGCCTCAAAAACATTCTAGTAGATATTGTTTAGTTTCACTGAATGCTGATTGTATGCTATTTTTCTGCCTAGAATGATATCTTACAACCAACCTAAGCCTTCCTAAGAATACAGATTTATCCTGGAAATAGCTACAGTTAAGTGTGATTTCAGCCATTTTCCATGGGGCTCTGCATGGGCTCACCAACATGCAACAAATTGCCGAATTAGGGCCTGTGCCTGAACCCCTATTTGTCTGAACAGTTATCTGGTGTATTACATACTGTATGTCTATCTATGGTTAAGGCAGATCATAAGCTCCTCTGGTAGGAACCTTGTCTGTTATGTGTTCATAAAATACAGTGCATGCTCTAAGTAATAATAAAATAATAAATATAGATCCTCCTACATAGTCACTTGACTGGCAGTCTGGAAAATTACAGCAATCAAAGGGCTAAAGTGCTCAAAATAAACAGTCCAATTTAGAGATTCAACAAAAATTCAAATGAAATGTATTGTTCTCAGCATGGAATACAAAGCTAGGTCAATTACCAACTTGCTGTGTTGGCTTGCAGGATAGTTTCTGACTTAAGAATTGGGGTAGCTGTATTTCAAAGACTCCAGCTACCTGAATTAGCAGGACATGTTGTTTAGCTTTGCTGCAGTTATATGCACTCTTTATATAGTTATATACACTGTTCCCACTCCTAACACCAACTCTTCCCACCAGTCTCTTATTGTATGTATGCCATTAGCCAGGTGTGTAGCATTTTTGGATTCTTATGGCCTCATGTTTATGCCCTCACCACAGCCAAAATAACATTATCTTTGTCACCCTGCTATAAACTGGAGATAACATTTGCTTAATATGCACATCTAAACTTACAGCCAGGCTGGCGTCTGTGCAGGAAAAGGTCCCAGGATTTCAACTTCATCTTCGCTCGACTGACAACAGCTACAGTCAAAACACTTCTGACAACAATTTCTACAAGTCCATCTGCACAGCAAGAGATCCAAGAGTCTAGAGAGCAGACCCTGAGGCCATTGGAAACCAAAGAATAAGATTACAAACAGTAGATCATCGGTGAGAAATAACACTCAGCTGTATTTATGTTTTGTGTCTGCAGCAGAACATTTGGAACTATATTTATTCCATTTATATAAACAGACAAGTGCCGTGCAGTTACTGGCACAATCTCACTGAAGCCATAACTAGGCAGGGAAATAAACATTCACTGCAGGTATTTTCTTTTATAGAATTATTATGTACGTGGGCGAGAGAGCGATTTACAAAACACTATGCCATAACAATATGCTAGAGCAGAAACATGCCCATTATTTCACCCACATTAACAAACTAATATATCAACAAAAGCATGGCAGAGAGAAGAAAAAACTGAAGACCTCAATTTAATTTCACAAGTTGTTGCACAGCTGAAAAAACCTAACACAACAATATGAAGGTATTTTAATACTGTAGACATGTAACCATATGATATTAATATGCTCCATACATGCAGTATTACAGCCTCAAATTTGTCAGCAAAATGTATCAGCCTAGGTACAAAATCTTGCCTGACTTTTACTATGATGATTAATTTATTGAAAAAGCTAATGATTTTTTTAAAAAACGTTATTTGCCCTCGGTGAGTATAGAAGTGCCCCGGAGAACAGAATTCTGTATGGTGGCAGTAGTAACTCCCTAACAGTGCTATTACATTTATTACATGCACACACGTTATATATATATGTAATAATGTACACAGGTTAATGTATACACTTAGCCTGTGTATATATGTTTATAACATTATAACGTAACATATAAATATACACAGGCTAAGTGTATACATTTATAGCAAGGGAGAAGTACATCCCAAGAAAGGAACTGTCTGAGGAAGCCACAGTTCCCTTCCTTCTCCCCCTTGCGTCAAGAGCGTATAAACTTGCTGGTGGCTTATACCAACGACAAATAACTACCCCACTCCCACCACACCCTCTAAGCTCAGCTTGCTGGTGCACTGGAGAGAGAAGGAAGGAGGCATGAAGCCAGGGTTCTGCTCATTCCCCATCCACCCCTACCCACCTTTCCCAGGTAAGGGGTGGGGGGAGAAGAAAGTGTTTGTAAGAAGGCTCGCAGAGCAGTACATGGGACACAGACAGACAGATTCTAGCTATCTGTACTCAGTGATAGGTGAAAACCCAGAATGCATTATGAAACCCTCACAAAGTCAAAATTTGAGAATAGCCTTTTTAAAATTGTACTAGAAATTATTGAATTGTATCATGTTTGCAGAGTTCAACACTGTCTGTACAAGGAAGCAGTCCGCACTCACTGGGAGGCCTTCACTGGGAGCACAGGGCTGCAGAGGACAGTAGCAGATTGATAGTAAAACAAATTTTTATTCCACACCTATAAAAAACTGAATTTTTCCGGTATTCGAAAAGATTAATTTTTCTATAAATGAACCCCAGAAATCAGAAAAGCCACAAAGCAAGGAATCTGGCGTACCATCTATACCTACGGCATTAGAAAAGATTCAGAAAATGCAGGACAATCTCCTCTGGACGATGAGATGAGACAGAATAGGGAATGAATCATCAGATTAACTCACCTCATTTATCGGTTCCAACTGTCCTTTTAGATATCCATGATGAAGCAAAGGGGAACAAAATGAAAAAGACAAAACCAGTTTAGCAATGCTCAAATAACTCTAAATTAGCACCAGCCAGAGAACAATTTCTTTAATTTCTCAGGACATGCTATTTCCCAAGCTTGTCGTAATTAATTTTAGGGGAGGGGGAAGAATCTCCTGAAGGAGCAACAATGTCGTCTTCTCCCCTTCCCTTCCTGCTGCTCACCCTTCCCTAGGAGGATCCCACCACTCTCACTCACCCCTGTTTACAGCAAGAGAAATGTATGTATTGCTTCTGCTACCATCCCCCTCCCAGGAGACATCATGTGCAACCACACTCTTCATGTGTCCCTAGGAAATTACTTCATTTCTACAACTACTGTATTTACTGCATCAGTAGCAAACCACATCCTGGTCATAGATACACTGCGAGCTCCTGGTAATAGAGACCCTGATCTCAGTTCAGTTCTGGCAAAAATGGTTGCAACTCCAGAGATATTAAGACCAACAGTTTCAGAAGTGGACACTAATTTTTGAGTACTCCCATTTCTTAAGGGGCTTGCTCTCCCAAAAGCTTCTATTGGCTATACTCTATGGAAAACATAGACAACACAACTTTTAAAAAAGAAACTAGATTAGATTAGATTAAATTTAGCTCTACAATAGCTTCCATAGAAAGCATTTTAACACAAACATCCATCGCCATGTTCTCACAGACCATTGCTTAGTGAAAATTCCGCCACCTGTATGAGGTAAGGATTGCAAGGACAAAAGTGCTGTATTTTGATATGGCTACACCCAAAAATCATTTTAAAAACCCCAGGGTTCTATCATCCCCCAATTTACATACTAAGGTCCACACAAAACTGGTGTGGCTTATTCCAAGCCTGCACTAAAATTTCTATGCTGCATTAAACCGGATCCATTGGATTCATGCCCTGCAGCCAAACAGCCCAGCATGTAGTGTGAGAAAAGGCCATGTGGCATGAGGGAATGGGGTGTGGTAACTCCAGGCAGGCCTGTATCAGACAATCCACCTGGCTAAAATGTATCTGTCGTGCAAGAGAAGCACCAAGTAAAACAACCTAGATCTGCTTTAAAATAAAATAGGTCCTTGGGCAGCCAGGACCCCAGGAACATGAGCAATGCTACCCACAGACTCCATCATAAAGTAACTGGAGTTCCATCCTGACTGTGTGCTCAAACTCCCGCACACAGCCAGGCACACAGGAGTGACGACAGAGACTACAACAGGCAGGAACTAATCACCATAGCACAGCAGAAATAAATGAACAGCCAGTGCCATAAAATACATAAATGCACAGATCCATGAAATAAAAGCAAACACGAACAGCTGTCTGTGTTCATGCCAGTCACATGCAACAGGGGGACTAGCTCTGGGGGAATGACAAAGGTTTATAGAGTACAAATGATGTGATTGCCAGCAGGTGCTGGGTAAGCTCAGTTGGAGTTTAAGAACATGGACAGTAGAACACACCCAGGACATAGAGGCAGCCATGACATTGGCCTAGTCCACTGGGAATGCAAAAGGAATACCACTCAAGTTACAGCTGCTGAGCCTAGGCTTATTGTACCAGATCTGCCCACTCAAGGTCAACTAGGGTGACCAGACAGCAAATGTGAAAAATCAGGACAGGAGGTGGGGGGTAATAGGAGCCTATATAAGAAAAAGACCCAAAAATCAGGACTGTCCCTATAAAAATCGGGACATCTGGTCACCCTAAGATCAACTCTTCAACCCAGGAGCATAATCCATTTGGGAGTCCTGGTGCCATAAACAAACCCCCATCACAAAACAACACATTGTATGTGTATGGTGGCCTAGGGGCCCCTGTATAGTCATTGCTGCTTGATGACCTTGCTGACAGCTGTTCCTTGCTACCCTGGTTTCCAGAATCTGCCATACATGGGGCTGTTTTTGCTATCTTTACCCTTACACTCCCTGTGCCCCATATGCTGCTGTGCTTAGCTGTTCCCTGCATCCTCCAAATCAAGTGTGACCAGCATTTTTAAGGTGGGTGATATTGCACAGCCAGGGCTCGCTTTTTCTGGCATGAATATACGTACATACATGCATGTATGGACATATACATGTCCCCTCTGCTTCTGTACACTTTGGTCAGTTGGGGATGACAGGGCTCCAGTACTACACCACTGATATTACAGATAGAGGGCAAAGAACATTAAGGGTGGCATTTTCAAAAGAGCCTGGCTTAGGAACACAACTCCCAATGAAAGCCAATGAGCCTTGTGCTCTTAAGTCACTTATGTACTTTTGAAACAATAAATCGTAACACTTCACACACACACAAAGCCTGACCTAAAGCCCAGTGAAATCAATTCAAAGATCCCTACTGACTTCACTGGGCTTTGGATCACCATAGTATCTTTCATCCCAGGATCTCAAAGCACTTTTTAAATATTAACTAATTTGCAGTCAGTACACCCCTGGGAGGTAGGTCACTATTGTCATGGTCATTTCAGAGATGAGAAACTGAGTCACAGAGAGGGTGACTTACCCAACAGCATTTTACATCCACTGTGCACAGATGTCACTGTCAGTGACTATGCAAGGCAGTGGAGAACCAAACCAAGTCATTGGCAGAGCTCAGATAAGAAGCCAGATTTCCTGGCTAACATCTTCCTGGAGTTTTTAAACCATAAAACCATGGGTATCAAAACTCATTCAGGGGAGCAGGTGAAATTACATTTTTAATTATACACCATGGACCCAGTTTACAGCATTACGGTCTCATATACACAACAGCCTATCCACCAAAGAGCTCCTTCTACCCTGGCACAATTACACGATGGACAGGCCAGGCTGGGAGTAGTGACAAACCTTGGGGCTCGAGGCCCCCTGCCCATCTAGCTCCCAAGAGCCCCGGAAAGTAAGGACAGCTTTAAGTGAGTGTTGGTTTTCATGGCCTTGGGCAAGTTGAGTGGGTCCCTCTTTTGAAGTTCATAGTTGGTGAAGTTCATATGTCGGTATACCACATTGGGGTGAGGGTCCCTGTGTCTGCGTCCACAGCAGGTCCCTTTATTGGTGTGAGGGCCCGCGTTTCAATCTCTGCAAGGATTCCCATATGTGTGGGAGCCCCCACTTCTAGGCTTCCACGGTAGGGGGAAGATGTCTCACGTAGGTGGGGTTCCTGAGCCTGCGTTCTCAAGGGTCCACGTGACAGTGTGAGGGGCACATCCCATCCCTGCTGGTGTTTCACAGGAGTGTGAGTAGCAAGGTCATCTCACACTCTGTGGGAAGCTCTGTGCCCTTTCATTACCTTCTGGCTGGCTGATTCCTGAGCCTCCCAGGCCTCTTCCAGAGGCTGCCCTGCCTAGTCCTCCTCCCTCAGCAGCAGCCACCTAAGCTCAGCTCAGGAGCAGCATCCATGGTAATGCCAGCTGGATGGATGGGGGAGGAGTTGGTAAAGGATGCCTGGCTGCTCCTACTCCCGTCTCCCTGCCCGCTCTTGCTCCTACTCTGAATTCAGTCCTAGACACGGAACAAGCAGTCAACAGCTGGATCGCTGAACATGCGATAGAACAGAAGCAGAGGCAGCTGCAAAAACTGTTGCTCTGCTTCTCTTTGTGCCCTATATATGCCACTCTGCACGAAGGCATCACAAACCTCTCACACACATAGGAACTCACATATATGCTGACATTCACACGCACAGACCATGCACAATCCCATACACAGACACACACACGCACAAACATAAGCCCACCTAAATACATACACACACACTCCCCCCCCCCCATACATACAATCCCCTCCATAGACACAAACACAGTCAGGCCCATACATGCGCCACCAGTCAGATGCACAAACGCACAAGTTCGTACAAACAAGCACAAAAGGGGATGTTCAGATTCATTCTTAAGAAGGAGGCGAGTTCCAACCACAGGCAGGAGTCCCCCAGACCCTTCTCCTGTACTACTCCACAAAGTGTTTCCAACAACCCACCGTCCTGGTCTGAATCGAGATGCATCGGCTGACCGCTGCTATTAAACAAATGCAAAAAACCGAACCACTCATGCCTCAAGGCTTGTGTATGTCACGGGAGAGCTTCACCTTTTCGGCAACCACCTCACTCGCACACCCCGGTTTACCGTTAAGCGGGAGGGGGAAATCACTAGCCTGGGCTGGATGAACATGCAGCTAGTAAATGGAGGTGAGCGCTCACCCAGGTTAGAGCAGACCCGGTCTCCCTGGGGTCCCCACCCCGGCAAAGAGGACATCGCCTCCCCAGTGCTGTCCAGACCTACCTGTATATACGCCATCCTCACTAGGTATCACATTAGCTCCCAGCACAGCCCGAGCACGGCGTCTCTCTCCCCTTTGCCCTCCACAGCACAAAAAGACGTGACTTGTGTGCTAGATGAGCACTGACCGTCCCCGCTCCCCCGGCTGCTCGCTGCCTCTCGGCGCCTCCTCCCCAGCGCGAGGCGGGGGGGACGCGGTCTGGCTCGCTGGGATTTCGGGCAGGTTGTGCCTGGGGCCCCGGGCTCCCTGTGCCGCGCGGGGCGGGGAGGGGAGGGATGGGCTCTGGCAGCCTGTCACCCGCTGCACCCTCCTGGGCATGGCTCGGGCTGAATTTCCCCAGCTTGGGCAGCCGCGGCCGCCACCCTCCCTCTTCCCGAGGTCGCCATTCGCCTCTCTGGGGGCAGCCTTCCCGAGCTTCGAGCCTCCCAGCCCGCGGCCCGGACCGTCACCCCCTCCGCCCAGCAACACGTGGCGCAGAACGAGACCCAGCCGGAGCCCGACGCCTTCCCCCGGGGACGCCGCACTCAGCGCCGGGGCCGCCACGGAGAGCGACTGGGGCACAGCCCCGGACCCAGCAGCGCCCCCTGCGCTCTGGGCAGCTGGAGCCCAGAGGGGACCGGCCCCGCCAGGGGGCGGCGGCTGGTGCTGCCGCCCCGGGGAGCCGCCAGGGGGTGGAGGGAGGCTGCCGCGGAGGCTCCCAGTCCCGCTGGAGTTCGCAGAGCCCGGGCAGGCGCTGGGCATGGTGAGACGCCGCGCCTGGTGAAGGGGGCGAGAAGCGGGGGAGCTCTTGGGTCGGGGGCAGGCCCCCCAGAAGGGCCCCGTAAATCTGGCCTGTGACTCTGCCTGCTGCACAGGATGGGAGCTCAGGGTGGAAAAGGAGTGAGGGGCTGAAGGAAGCTGATGCCGTGCGATGGGGGAGGGATCCCCTGGCACCTACACGTGCAACAGAGCCGATGGAACCACCTGCCACCAACATGTGCTGCCAGTCTGCTAACGTGTGCCACGGGCGGGGGAAATCCCCAGAACTTATGCACTAGTGGGACTTGGAGGGAATCCTGCATGTAATGCCACTCGGGAACTCACCAGGAGCCTGTCACATAGTAAAAAGACCTTGAGCCAGTGCTGCTAACTCCAGGGTTTCACACATTACCTGACTGGTCCCAAGCCCCTAGCACATGTTGGTGACAGGCAGTTCCGTAGGCTGTGTTGCATGTTAGGTGCTGGGGGATCCCCCACCACATCGCTCACCTCAGCTTCCTTCAGCCCCTCCAGCTGCTGCTCTCCTGTTAGTGCCTGAGAATCACTACTTTCATTGTTGTTCGTTTTAAAGTAAGTTTCTAGCCCTAGGGGCTGTCGAGAAATAGTTGAAAACGTGACTCCTAAATGCCAGAAGGCAAATAAAAAGAACCCAACATTTATTATATTTATAATCTCTCAATTGTCTAGGGGAACCTGACACATGATTTTTAAACACTTGGATTAGCCATACTCATTATTACAATGCAGAATGTACTCTAGGAAACTTACACACTGTGTGTAGTGGGAAGGGGCATATAATTACTGAGGGAACAATCACAGTACAGGCTGTTTGCAGGGGTGCCCGAATGGGAGGGTGTCACATATGGAAGTTAGGACCCCCTTTTCAGTCTCCTCTGTGTTAGGCTAGCCCCATTTTGACCTTTGCATGGGACTCCATGTGGGTGTTGTGGATGCACAGACAGACGGGCCCAAAGATCCCAGGGAGTGTGTGTAGAGTAGACCCCTAGGTTTTAGATTCACAGAGATCACTGAATTAATGCAGGAGTCCTCCTTTCAGTGCTCAAGGATGAAGGGGGCTACATATAAATGTGGTTCTCAAGGCCCCACATGACCTCCCGAGGAGCACTTCCATGCTGGCATTTCAAGGATTGCAGGCTACGAGTCACATAGTTAGCCAACAATATCAGGAAGCTCTGCCCTTTCATGCCCTCTGGCTGAGTCCCAAGCCCCTTCCATTTGCATCCTGCCTGGATCTCCACCTGCTGTCCAGCAGCTGCAAGCTCCCCTCAGCTCAGCAATTAGGAGAAGTATCCATGGTAACACTATGGATGGGGGCTGGGGTCGTTGCTAGAGCACCCCTCGCTGTTCTGACTCCCATCTCCCAGCCTGCTCTTGCTCACACACCAAACTCAGACCCAGAAACGGAACCCTGGAGTTAACAGATGGATCATGGCACATAGAGAAGCACCAGGAAGTGCAGCAGGGCACAGTTGCCCACACAGTGCAATAAGGCATCAAACATTTGTCTCATCCACACACATATATACAGACATTCATACACATAAACAACAGCTACACACAAAGATAATCACACAGAGATACCAACATCACACATGCACAATGTGAATGTCTGAATGAATGCAAGTCTCTCATACCCACAGAATCTCACTAGCACAAACACACACTCTATGTTAGTTTCCTTTTGTTTTACTGATTTGTACCAACACAGCCTTAAAAGAACATGCACCCAACACATAGCTAGAAGGGATGCTTTCAATTTCTTTTATTTACTTTTTTAAATTAAGGTCCAGTCACAAGTACAATTACCCCAAACTTATCTGGGAAGAGATTGTTTTGTAACCCTACTCGGGATTGTCAACCGCCAGTAAGCCACAGTTCTTGTTTCTAAATACATTAGAAGCAAATATTACTATTGAATGCAAAAAATCAGAACCAATAATAATGCTACAGGTTGCATCTGTCACTAGAGAACTTGACCTTTTCTGTAACTAACTCTCAAGTTTCCCATTAGGTGGGAGAGGGAATCACGAACCTGGGCTGGATGAACATACAACGAATAAATTCAGTTGAGTCTAAACCAGGTTAGAGCAGACCCAGGTTCCCTGTGGTCCTCCCTCCCCAGATAACGAGGACATTTCCTCCCCAGTGCTGTTCAGACCTACCTGTATATACGCCATCTTCACTAGGTATCACATTAGTTCCCAGCACAGCCTGAGCATGGCGTCTCTCTCCCCTTTGCCCTCAACAACAACAAAAAGACGTGACTTGTTTGCTAGATGAGCACTGTTCATTCCTTCTCCCCCTTGCTGCTCACTGCCTCTCCATAATGATCAAGGATTCTTTCCCTGTATTTTTTTTAAGCACAGAGGTGTTGATTATTTTGTTTGTTTCTAATATTTCTTGTATGGTTTTCTGGGTTCCCAGGCTCTCTGTGCTGCGAGGGATGTGTTCTGTCAGCCTGTCACTTGCTGCATGATTGATTTCCCGCTTTTCCTTCTTCCCTATGGTAGGCTGGTGGTGAATTTCCCCCTCTTGGGCAGCAGCTGCAGCAGACTTTGCACTTCCAGAGATCTGGATTCCCCTCTCTCAGTGCATCTCTCCTTGGATTTGTTTTTCCAACTTAAAGCCTGAGGCTGAATCCGGGGGAAGTATCTCCTGCAAACAGCATCATCCATCTGTCTGCAACCAGATGGACAAGAGACTTTGAAACAGCAACATGTAGGAGGGTCCTTTTTGTCACAGAACAAGAAGCAAAACGTGTCTGAAACCTATTGGTGATAATTTTCCACCCGCAAACCAAAAACCTTGCTCTTATTTCAAATTATGTGTGACCAGGTTAGATATTTATATATTGAAAGGGAATGGTGTATTGAAGGAAACTCTTTCATGATGAGTGTCCAGAAGGACCTGCAATAAATCATAGCGAGGGTACCTACCACCATGTATAGAGAATGCTGTCAATGTGCAGTGCACAGGGTCATTTCATGTACACAAGGAAGCTGACATAAGTATGAGTAGAGGGCACTGCAATGTAATGTACATTTTGCCGTGTAAGATACTGAAAGAACTATCACCTTAATAACCATTTGATTTGCCAGCATGCACCTCTCACTTCTATTTTTATAATTAAAGCGGGCATTAATTACACCTTTTCCCTCTTACAAAGGGTTTAGAAGAAGTATTTCACTACAGCTGTTCCGCAATAGGTTGATTGCGTTTTTTAATTTGGGAAAAGTGGTATCGTTAATTGGTAGAGCTAATGAAAAGAATTCATTAATAAATGAAGAGGACTAGTCTGTAGATTGCATGTGTTTGCATTACGGGGCGGAGCGCAGGTTCCTTTGGAAGCGGAATGCAAGTGTCAAAGCTGCAATTGCAACAGGTCTTGTGCAGAAAAGCAGAACAGCGACATCCAGAGGACAAAGTGAAAAACTTCAGGGAATTGGAAAACATTTCCCAAGCTTACGAATCAACTGAGAGGACACAACTCTGTATCTGGATTAGACTGGCTTCATAACACACCCATATCACATGCTGGTAGAGTGCAGTGCACTACAGTGCTAGTAAAACCTTATCTAGTGCAATTAACTAACAGGTCTTAGTGGAAGTGAATGTAGCTAAATATGAGTTTTATATCATTTTCATAGGTGTACTATTTGACACCAGCAACCTGCATTATTATTGCTGTACCCCTTCAAAAAACAAGGATTGAATCAACAAGGACTAAACTGTAGAATTAATTGTAACAGAAACATCCAAACCATGCATTGTGACTGGATCTTTAAAAGAACTGGATAATTTTATGAACATTAGTTCACAAGATAGAATAAGGATAACAAAATCTTAAAGATCATATCATATAAGGAAGGAATTTTTAGCCTAACATTGCATATAATACCTTACTAGGATTTTTTTTTTTTTTTTTTTTTTACACTGTCTGATGAAGGCTATTGCTGGAGGCAGGATATCAGACTACATGGACTAATGATCTGATCTATTATGGCAAGTCTGATGTTCCTAAATAGACTATAACTAACTAGAAAGCAAGCCAGGAAAAACAAGGACATACGAGGTGCTCAACTAGACTTAAAACTAATTGGGATGGGAGTGGAGAAGGATAAGTCTTAACAGAGAACTCTCATTTAGTCATCAGTCTAGTCTATTGTAGTTACAATAATACTAATAATCCTATTGTCGTTTAGGTTGATTTAGTGTTTTCATTGTAATACCCCGGGGGTGGGGTGGGGGGGAGACACACCTGCGGTTGTTTAATATTTCAACTATTTCAAAATCATTTGACTGAAGTTTAGCATGCACACTTCTCATGATGTAAAGGATTTTTATTATATATGACATGACCAAAGAGTTTAGACAGCTTTACCCATTTAGCTCAGTGCTGTTTCCTCAATGGTCATATATAAACTACATAGTTTATCTAAAATGAAAACAATATCCAACAGCATGTCAGAAATCCTTTCCTCCTTCTCCATCAGGCAATTTCAGTGTTGTCAAAAATGAAACTGCATTTGAACTCTTACTTTGACCCCCATCAAGCATGACCCCCAACATCAGGGATCATACATTGGTTTCATCCTGCCCTACTGCTGAATTACTAATCAGAAGTTTGTAAAGGAAAAAGATCATGAGAAATCAAGTTTAATATTAGGGGTCTGATTCTCTGCTACCTTGCAGAGTTACACCATTCTGATCTGGCAGCATTTTACACTTTGAACTGGCTGTGACAGAGAAATGCCTTGCAGTTCTTCAAAAATTGTGCTAAATGGAGATGAGAAGAGACAAATGTGGAATAATCTATATTCTTAAAACTTTACTTTTGCCCGTGTTCATGACTTGGAAGGCAGCAAGCATGCTACCATACGCAAGAACTATATCAGAGCTCTTAGAGTTCTGCTCTCTGTGCCCATAGTGGTTGGAGGCTTTGCAGACAGTGCCTAAGGCTCTCATCCTGCTCCCACTGAAACCAAGGGCCAGACTTCTCTGTGCCTATCTGGGTCATTGTCTTGCAAAGAAAGGCACCTTACTGTTGCTCTCCAGCAACAAGGTGGGGTATTCTCTGCCAGATTTTGGGCTGCGCTTCTTGAGTGCTACCTTTGCACATCCCAAATTATGGCCTTGGCTTAGGGAAGCTCTCATTTAAGTCTCCTGCCTGTGGTTTCCCGTGAAGCTCTCCAGCCGAGCCCTGGTACACCCTTACAGGAATTTGCACTGGACCCTGAACAGATCCTTACTACTGGAACCCCAAAAACAGGCAGCAGGAATAAACAGTTATTGCCCGTGTACCAAGGAGGATGCATAACACACTGAAACAGGGGGTTACATATCCACGAGTAGTCCCATTTTACAGACCATAGATGATTATTTAGATATGGCAGATTTTGAGAGACAGTGTAACTAATGGGATGAGATCTGCCATATTAGATACAGGTGCCCTATTCCCAGCTAGTGTAATCTCTCAATCCTTACTCAATAAGAGTTGCGAAGGGACAAAATTATTGCCATCGGATGGTAGAAGTAGTGACTTTAAATTGTGGTCTCCTGGGTCTTAATCCAGTGCACCTTCCTCTGCACCAGAGGATGTTTTGAAGGGGAAAGAGGAGAAAGATGATAAAAACCATTTTGCTCAGGTCTTGTCCAGAATTTCAGCTGCATGGGGCAGGCTGAAGCGATACACTAGGGTGGCCTATGTGCGGATGGAACATTGAGCTGCCCGCACGCTTGCCGAGTACAACACGGATGGGAAATCGTAATTGTCAGCTGTTTAGAACTAGGCCCAATTGGAACGGGTTTTCATGGAGACCTCAAGTGGCAACTCCCTCACTCCAGGATTATCACCCTGCCCCATTTCAATCTCCTGCTGCAAACTATGGAAGAACTGGAGCTCTCCAAAGAAATTATTAAAATTTTAGGCAACAAATATATGAGTCACTATAGCTCCCTATATAATGAGAGAGAGTCCCTCAGGTGCAGCATTGCTATAGGAGACTTCAGCACTAAAGTTTATATTTAAGGACTTGTTTCTTCTCTCGCTGAAGTCAATGGCAACACCTTCACTGTCTACACTGGCAATGGGCCCTAGGTTTCTTTTAATAACTATTTCTTTTCCTCCCGAAGACAGCTCCTGTTTTAGGAGCACAATTCCCATAGTTTAAATGTAATCACTTCTCTCTCATTCTTGTTTTGGGCTGTGCTGGGCACACAGTTAAGTTGCGGTGCGTGGCATTTCTCAAATTTTTACTACTTGTTTAATAGAATTTTTTATTCTACAACTAACATATTTCTAAGTCTCAGCATTTAAAATGTCAGCCTTTACTCTGAATAGCTTCACTATTTTCATCTTGATTCACTGCCACCCTAATGGGGCTTACAATAAATGAATAGATGGGGTTTTTCCCATATCACAATACAGTAAAGAAAGGCTTACATCTTTAAAATAGAGTTTTCAGCTCATGAAACCATCAAGCAGTGAGTCACATTAAACCAGAACACGTGATATTATGTAAATGGCACATCACGTGTATTGGTGTCCTGCATTTTCATGGCATATTTTTAAAAGAATATAAGTATGGGACTGGGGAAAGAGAGAGAGAGACTTTTGTAGGTAAAAGATGAGACAGTCATATATTTTGTAAATCTGTGGGATTATTCCTCTTGCTCCTACTTAGGCAAAAGTCTTCTCAAGTGCTTTATATACTTATAAACTATAAACAGTTTGACCCCAAAAAGGGAGAGACTCCATGAAATCCATTAGGGACTTTGCTAGTGTTGTTTATTTTCTGTGGAAGGTGCCCAAATGCTATGATGATGAGCAGCAGTCGAAAACCCTGGGACATTTCCAGTTTTAAAAAATATGCACAAGTATTTGAACCCATATTTAGGAACTTTTCACAGTGGTGACTGACTACTTAAAAAGGTTCCTATATTAGGTTCTCTCATGATATGATAGAGGAATTGTACATATGTGTACAGTTATAGTCCAGAGAATAAATTGGTTCTAAACAGTAGATAAGTATTTATTGTCAACTTTAATTACAAGTCTGCATTTGGCTGGTACGCTGATTAAGCTCAGCTCCTACAGCATTCAGTATAAATAGCTCCATTTCACAGGATGATAACATAACCTTTAGACTCCCTGTGCTGCATGAAATGTGTCATACTGTATATTTTATAACATATACTCTGTACCTTCTCATGTACAGAATGTGCCTGTAATATATACAGACTTGAAAAATCCAGTATTTTTAACTTTTAAATAAACTACGTTAAGTTTTCTATTTTAAAAGTTACTTCCACACAATTGGCCATATTCTCGTCTCACTTGCATTGGCACAGACACAGATCAAGAGTACCTCCAGTTAAATCAGTGGTTCTATATGAATTCGATACTGATTTTCCATGGAGAATCAGGCCCATAGTAAGCCACGAGTGAATATCTCTGAATATGTGCTCGAGACAGAATTCGCATCACAATAAGGTAGCGAATACTGCCTCTAGTATAGCATATGTTAACTAGGCATATCTGAATCAGCAGTAGACGTGATTAAAACATAGTACAATATCTGGTATATTTTATGTACTATCAAACCCAAGCTAGAAAGCAATTTTTAGCCTGCTGCCATCAAAGCAGCACAAGTAAACTGCAAAAGGTGAGTGTCAAACTGAAGGTGGCAAAGAGGAGAATCAGCTGGCTACTTCGTTTGAATCTCGCCAAGGGGTATTGGCAGCATGCACGGACATAGCAATGGGCAGAGTAAGGGAGTAAAGTGTCTGTCCAAGATAAGATGGGAGGTCTTACTCTGCTTTTCCCCATGCTGAGCCCTTATCATAGTTCCCTTACTGCTGAGCCTGCTGAAATAATCTGCTAGCATTAGGTCTTAAAATAAGTCTCCTATCTCTAGCTATTTTTTAAACATGGCAAACCACTGGAGATGGTGCTTGCCCACTGCTCTTGGCAGCCCTTTAAAGGGCTTGATTCTGCCACGGTGACAGGTCTAGCTTCACTGCACCATAGCCTAACTTCTTATTTATATCCCCTGTTCCAGAGGTTTATTGAGTAACATGCTCTGCTGCTGGCAGGGTTTCACTCCACCATAGTTCTCCCTCAGCTGCTCACTTGGCCTTTATGTATCCAGGTGTTTGCAGCTTCTACTTCAAGTCAGTCCTAGGTATTTATATGCTGCCATTACCATATTATTATTTATATGCCTCCATTACCATAGTATCTGAGCACCTCCCAATCTTTAAAGTATTTATCTTCACAACATCCTGTGAGGTAGGAAATACTGTTATCCCCATTTTACAGATGGGGAACTGAGGCCCAGAGATACTATGGGTACGTCTATACAGGTTGCAGCAGAGAGATTCCCAGCCCAGGTCGACAGACAATGGGTGTGTCTAGATTGCAGCTTAGGCTGGAGCTCAGGCTCCGAAGCTTAGGGAGGGAGGTGGTGTCCCAAGCTCCAGCTAGAGCTGTAATTCCAAAGCACTGTTTAAACAGCTATTTTTAGTGCACTCGCGGAAGTCCAAGTATCGACCCGGGCTGGAGGCTCCCTGCTGCAGGCTGGCACAATCTAGGCAGACGTAATCTGTGTGACTTGCCCAAAGTCATCCAAGAAGCGTGGGAAGGTCAAGGAATTGAACCTGGGACTTCAAAGTACCAGACTAATGCCCCAACCACTAGGAATCCTTTCTCCCTAGTTCCCATCTATGAGAACTGCCACATAGCTGACAGAATTTCCATCAGCTCACTCCCTTTGGAGCAGGGAGAGGTTGCCCCCATATCCCTCAGAATGACCAGGGGATTCAGCCTCAAATCCTGAGGTTCTACAAGAAACAGAATCTAGGGTTCTTCAAGAAGCTAAGGCAGTCCATGCTTCTACTTAGCCCCTACAATACAGAATACTCTACACAGCCCATGCAAAACCTTGACCTCTCTGTACTGAAACTGTGAATTGAGGGGCCATGATCATTGTGATGGTGGCTTTTGTGATGCCTACTGGGGACTGAACTGAAGTCAGTAGATCTGAAGTGGATGGATTTGAACAGGTGGCCTAGAGGGCAAAGACAGGGTAGCCCAGTTCCACAAGTCACCTGGCCTTCTGTCTTGACAGTCTCTAAATTACTCCAATGACACCATCTATACCTGCGAATACACACACTTCCAGATCCGAGATCCATTTCACATGCTCCTTTGCTTATACCCTGAAGGTAATAGCCAGCTGTTCTTTATATTTCTTTTGTCCCTGTTGTTCTTCTCTGTAATTTTCCTCAGCATTATCCCTTTCTAGTTTAATATTATCTGCCCACCCATTTCTCTTTTTTTGCGTCCTTTGCATCCCTCATATCCTCCTTGCCTCTCTAAAACATAATAAAGAATTAGCCGCCAGACTGCCTGCTCTCCTCCTGTTCTTTTATTGTGCCCTCTAACGCACTATTCTGCTTTGCTTCAGAAACAGCCTCTGCTGCTTCCACATCTTCTGCAGTGCATCTGGATTATTATCAGGCCACCTGTCCGCTCCCTAATTGGCAGTATCAGTAAAAGCACATTTTTCTCTTTTCTTTAACTCTCCAGATGAAGGGCCTAAATTTGATCTAAAAACCTCAGATCCCCACTGCCTGTCATTTATAATGTACTTGCGTGCTCTGTAGAATCAGTTACGCTCTTCCCCTCATACACGCTTTCTATTCGGTCCTTAACATACGATCTGTCAAGAACTGTTCTTGAACGATGCTGAAGCAGAGTTTGAAAATGCAGCCAAAAGCACACAGCCTCTCCTAAACCATGTCCCTTTAGGAAGTATGTTCTGTATATTGTTTTACCAAGTGCATAAAACACAAATACTTGTGAAGGAACATGTCCCTAAGAGCTGGTCTTCACGAGAACCTTAGATTGTGTTAGAACTAGACTTTGCAGAGTCATGTTAACTAACATGATATTGACCATAATTTATCAACAGTCAATGTAGAGAGGGCACCGCAGATCAACTCCTCCCCCTCCCTCCCAGCGCCTCCCACCTGCTAGATATCAGCTGTTCCGCAGTGTGCGGGAGGTGCTGGGAGGGAAGGGGAGGAGCAGGGATGGGGCTCGCTCAGGGGAGGGGGTGGAACTGGGAGAGAAAAGGCAGCAAAGGGGCAGGGTAGAGTGGAGGTAGGAAAAGGTGGGGGTTTGGGGGCAGGGGTGGAGTGGGGGCAAGGCGTGGGACTGAGCAAATTTGGAGAAATTTGGCAGCCAGAGCCTGTGCAAATACATGAATGAAAACTAGGTTCCTTTTAGAGCATACCAGCAAGCTACATGGGGCAGTTAGAACGCAGCACATTAGAGTGCTTCATAGATCACACCCCTCCGATGTCCTTTGCTGCACCATGTAGACAAGCCCAAGGAACAGAATCCAGATCTCCTGACTCTCAGGCTACCACTTTAGCCATAAAACTGACTATCCTCTTCAGAATCTTTTGTCACAGTTTCCACCATAAGTGCAGGGAAGGATAGTCCAGAGCTAGGGCCTAGGATGGTGGGAGACCTGGTTCAATTCCCTGTTGTGCCACAGACTTCTTGCGTGACCTTCCGCAACTCACTCAGCCTCTCTGTGCCTCAGTTCCTCATCTGTAAAATGGGGATAATATTTCCCTACCACACAGGGCATCATGAGGATAATACATTAGAGATTGTGAAGTGCTTTGAGATTTACAGATGAAAGCACTATAAAAGAGATTAATGAGGGTAGGTATTATTCATCTAAGAGAGAACAGACCTGTCCCCATTTAGTTCACTCAAGATCATCCATTTAAAGTCTTGTGGATAAACAGTAAAGTAACTATGAAGAATTTTTGGTTATATATTATAGACTTACTGCTGACTCATCTTAGCAGAACATTTCTCTCCCCTAAAATACGTGAAAAGTATTTCTTGCAACAAGAAACTCATTCTGTTTAATTCACATTCATTCCTATTTAATAAGTCATTCAATAATTCTTTTCTGATTCATAAGAACATATAAAATCATTATTATTAAAACAGACTCAAAAAAGAGGAACAGAATAGAGAATTAATTAGCTCAAACAGACTTTCTCGACTCCAATAGTGATCTAAAAATACTGGTTAGCATAAAATGGCAGGGCCTCATATGGGACAATCACTTTATTATATGGAAAATCATGTAAAATGTTTAAGTATAAATTATTTTTAAACCAACCCAGCAAAGCCTTTATAATTGGACCCCTGGACTGCACAGCTATGAAACAGGGGAATTTGTCAAAAGATATTTTAAGCTGCAGAATATTAAAAAGAAATTTTAATGAGAAAAAAATCATTAAATGATTGCCAAAAACAGAAGATTTAACTCACGTTGCTCCAGAGCTTTACAAATTCACCAGCTTCTGGGCATTTAATAGGATTAATCAGTTGTCAGCGTCAAATCATTCTCATATTGGAGATGCACACAAGTTTACTTTAAAAATAAACAGATGGTAAGAAGCAAGAGTCATTTATAATCAAAGATTTTTATCATCATCTCATGTCTTCCTAGCAGACTCTGTTACTAGTGTCTCACTATTGTCCTACCAAGCAGATGTGCAAAATAATATAAAACACAAACGCTACATTTTAAAGACATAACTATTATATAATATTGTACTCCAGTACATCTATGACATAAATTGTTACTGAATATTTCTTGTACTCTGTTTTTTTGAAGGACTGCAATTCTGTCAAGTATGAATTACAGATACACTGAGTATACTCTTTTCTTTTTCACCCTGCCTTGTCTTATATGGGCCTGATGTCAAACAAATATTTGAGACCACATCCTGCAGTTCTCATTCAATCCTTACTTAGGCAAATGTCACTAAGTCCAACAGGTGAGGAGGCTGTGAAGCCAACACAACAAACAGAGTTAAAGGAAATTGGCCAATTTCTTTTGGAGTACAAACTTCAGTTCATGATGCTTATGGAACTTAACTGGAGATGGACCCAAACCGAACTCTCGCATCTTAACATCTGAACTTTTGGAAAGTTCAGATTTCAGTTGACACATTGTAGCCAACCCCCATTTTCATCATAGGCTCACCAAAATCCCACATCCAAATGCCTCCAAACTTTGGATCCGGCATGGAACTTTGCAGTTGAAGCTCATCTCAACTTCTAACCGAAGGAACTTTTATTCTTAGATTTTTGAGCCAGGAGGGATCATTAGATCATCTAGTTGGAGGCCACAGAATTTTACCCAAGTACCCCTATATTGAGCCCAATGACTGGTGTTTGACTAAATCATGTCCCAGAAAGGCAGTCTTTATTTGAAAACATTTTATAAAAATCCCCTGAGCAGCTCTCAAAGCTTCTCCTTAGTGAAGGTTGAATCTCGTCCTCCAAGTCCTCCCATACTCCCAACCAAACTCTATAGTCCTCCTTCCAATATCCCAATCAGTGAGAAATGGGCAACTACACACATACCACACAGGGCGGGGAGAGGGGGGAAAAAAAAAAAAAAAGACAGTTAATATTAGTAAAGACCCTTCCCTGGACCTTAGCTGGGAGGGTCCATCCAACAACCTTGCTAACAAATCGCTGGTTCAAATGAACTGCCTGAAGTGAATGCCCGATTAGATGAAGTAGAATGAAATAGAATTCCCACCCACTTCACAACCGGGAGAAATCCATTTAATGCATCCAGGGTACAATCATGTGTCCAAGCCTTTAGAATGCACCAGAATCCACGAAAAGGTTATCAAGATATTTTGGAGGAAGAAACCTATCCTCATAGCAACCCCTCTTCACAAAGGCTTTATTCCCACTTCCGCCTCTGCAAATTTACACAAATCACTGGAAAAAGAAAATGCACAACATAGGAGCCCCTGAAAATACACATACAGGCCACTCTTAAGCAACAAACACATTCCCATACTGCATATAACTCAACTTATCTTTCATGCTACTTTATGTCCAGTCTTCAGGCTTTGATTCAAGCAACACATTATCCATCTGACATACACTTTCTGCTCCTCTACCCATAAACCTCGGAAGAAGCATTCCACTCTCTGATCTCTGTTTGTGCTGTAACCCTAATAACCCCTTGAGTTTGAGGAGGCTGGGACCAGAGGTGGGAGGGAGCATGAGAAAGTGAGGGGCAGCAGTGTTCATTGCTAATGATAAACACATACTCAAATAGAATATTGTCTAAACCCTTCACAAGCAGACACAAACTAGGGTTAAACACTGTGTTCACAGTGTTCTCTTTGACTTCAGTAAGAGCCCTGCACTTGTAACAAGGACCCTGTCTCTAGAAATATCACTTCATTACCCTTTGAAAGGCAGCCATTTCTTAGGTGGATGGTGATTAAGGAGACAAAACAGCAGCTAAGGACAGGACCAGAAGAATGTTTTATCCAGTTGAAACTGTAGAAGAAGTTTCAGATAAGCAGAATACAGAACCCAAACATGATCTATTTTTCTATGAAAGTTAGAGACTCAAAATATTTCAGTCTTGAAAATTTAGACTACTCAAAAAATAGTAAAGTCTATATCGAGGGTAATGCCAATCCCAGTTATATGGATGTAAATCCAGGACAATTTCATGGACATCAGTTGAGTTATTCCAGATATATACCAGTTTAACTAGATCAGGATCTAGTGCCTTCTGTTTTTATGTTATTTCCTTCCTTAGTGCCCCCACCCCTTTCCTTCATTCTTATTTTAATGCATCCACTTGTTTCCATTGTGGTTCATGTAGCAGCAAATTCTGTGCCGGCTTTGGATCATCACACGTGAGGGTATGTCTACACTGCAGTCTCAGGTGTGATTGTTACAGGCCGGCACACATCCGCTAACTTTACCCATGCCATCACAGCTGATCATAGCACTGGAGCTGCAGCAGCATGGGCTCCCAATGCAAGTACGTGCCCAGGGTCCCCCGCATTCAGCCTGCGCTGAAGCCCATCCCGCGGCACCTACACTGCTAGTGTAGCCACGATAGCACAGACAAAGCTCGCATGAGTATGTCTATCACACCTCAGAGTGCAGTGTAGTCATACCCCGTGACAATAAATAATACATACTTCAATTCTTAATTAGAGTTGCTTGACAATAAGGCTATATTGCACTGCAACAATATAGGCAACTCTTTCTCATGGCAATGTAGGAGCATTGAAAATTGTTGGTCTATGTGCATTATGTATTGGAAACTATAAGCGTGCGGACTCACCCCTGCGGCGCCTCCTGCTGGTAGTCGTCGGGAATTAGCTCGTCCAGCCACCGGAGCGCCCTCTGCAGGCCGGTGATCCGCCTTACTGCGAGCCCCCATGTTCCTCCCAGGAGCCGGTGCCCCTTTCTCTGGGGTGCTGCCCCCCTGGCAGTACCCCCACACTCTCAGGTTCGGGGTTTCCCCACCCAGGGAACCCCCACCCTCTAACCCCACCTCAGTCTGGGCTACTGCCAGACCCCATCTAGCCCCACTCTCTGGGGCAGACTGCAGTATATAAGCCACTCATCACAGGGAAGCGGGTTCAGGACCTGCTGCCTCTGCATACCCATGGGCTGCCCCTCTGCAACCCTGCACCTATTCAGCCTGTAGTCAGGCCAGCATCCTGGGGCTTTCCAGGCCAGAGCTCCCAGCCCCTCTGGCCCTTCCCCAACCCTGCTCTAATCTAGGTATCCTGCCCTGCAGCCAGGCCCTTCTCCCTCTACAGGCAGAGGGAAACTGTCTGGACTCTTGGCTCACAGCCTCTTATAGGAGCCAGCTGGGCCTAACTGGGGCATGGCCTCAGCTGAGCCTACCTTCCCCTGTCAACCCAGGCTTCTTGCCCCAGCCACAGCCCTCTCCAGGCTGTTTTAAGCCCCGAAGGGCAGGAGCGGGTGCCTACCCCGCTACAGAAACATTAACAAGGGTCTCATTGCGAAATTTCAAACCATCTGGTAGACAGGTGATTGTTAGAGCTGCACATAATCTTTGTATTTGAGGCGACTGAGCACTGCGGCTGACACGACACCGCTCTGAGATCCCACGGAGTTCCTCAGAGCGCTCTCTCACAAAGGAGCACTTCAGAGGAACGTTTCAGTGCACAGCAGCTACGTTATTTTTCAACAGCCTCTTCACTCCTTGCATAGCCTACATGCTCTTATACTGAAATATCAACATTCACAGAGGAGGTCTATGAATGTTTGGCCTCCTGTATATCACAGGCCATTACACTTCACCCAGTCAGCCTGACACTGAGCCCAGTGACTTGTGTTTGGCTAAGAAAGGCATCCGGTTTTGCCCTTCCAGAAAGGCATCCGGTTTTGCTCTGAAGACATCAAGAAATGGAGAATCCATCACTTCCCTTCGTAGTTTATTCCAATGGTTATCCACCCTCATGATTATAAATTTGTGCCCTATTTCTAATTTGAGTTTGTCTGGCTTCCAAGGGAATATCTACAAAATACAATAGCTAATGCCACAAAGAAGCGGCACTTCCCCAGTATTTAGGATGGGACTCAGCAGACCAATAAGTATTTTCTCCAGATGTGCCTAAAGCACCATAACTTTATATGTTACTGCTCTCCCAGGGGTGTATCATAACACATTTCCCACTTCGGAAACAACCAGCACTGGCCAATTCAGTCAGTAGTTTGAGATGCTTCTGGATTCCTTGCCGACACTAACCTTTCACATAGCATTACTCAAGGAAGCTGCTTTCTACCCTCTATGGTTGGCTAGGAGACTCCATCCCAAGATGATGGGCAATGACCCGGCTTATTATACACACCTTCAACACCTCCCATCTGGACTACAGCAATATGAAATACTTGGGCATGAAGCCATCAGCTCTTCGGAAACTCCAACTCATACAGAATGCTGCAGTGCATCATCTCAGCAGCACGGGCAACCATGAGCACATCACCCCTGACCTCCACTTTCCACATGAGAACAGTCACATTTTAAGGTCTTGCTCTTGCTCTTAAAGGCACTCAATGGCCTGGGTGCAGCATATCCAGAAGATCACATAAGGTTGCAAGATGGAGACCATGACTGACAACTCCTCTCCTCTAGCACAATAGCACTTTTACCATAAGGATGAAGTTTGTCTGTGCAGAAGATAGTTTTCTCAGGGGTCAGTTTGAGACTGTGGAATGAACTCCCACAGGGACTACGCACCACCACAAACCTCACCATCTTCTGCTCCAGGTGCAAGGTGCACTTCTTTGACTCTAACACACAGAAAATGGTGTGTAACTTTAAAAAAAAAATCCCCCCTCCCTCCAAATACACATACACACACACACACACACACAGAGTTGTACCCTTGGGGAAAGGATGAGAGAAAGAACACACCTCACCTGACAGATGAGTCACATTGCTTAATGCACTACTGAAAGGAGCTTAGATGCTACGCTGATGAAGGAGATATAAGAACCTATATAAAATAGGGAATAGGACCGTTCTCAAGGTTTTTAAATGGCTATATTATAGCTATCTTCTGAAAGCTTTTTACATTTCTGCTCCCTCCATAGTTAGCAGCTATGGAGCTGATCCTGGACCCTTTGAAATATATGGAAAACCTTCCGTTAACTTTAGTCGGAGCAAGGTTTTGCTCTAAGAGCTTACAGCCTAAGAAGTTGCTCACATAAGTCACTGGGTTTTGTTACTGCTCTGATTGGCTCAGCCTAACTTGCAGTCAGGAAGAGGGCTTGCAGAATATGTCTAGCCAGCTTTTTAGAGCAAGTCTCCCAGACCAGGTTAACAGACTTGGGGCAGTGGGGCTTGCCCTAGTGCTCCCAGAATAGCTGTACAGACAGTGCTTTGAAGTGGGGCTCAGGATCTGAAGCCTAAGGACCTCCAGCCCGACCCCTGTTTCAAAGCACTGTCTATAAAGCTGTTTTTAGAGCACTAGCATGAGCCCTGCTACCCAAAGTCTGCTGACCCAGGCTGGAAGACTTGCTCCCACTTTGGCCAAAATGCTGAGTAGACATACCCTCAGGGGCCGGTAGCATTGTAAGAGTAGGAGGAGGGACTCAGAAAGCATTAATCCTTGTCCTTGGGGATGTGCACAGGTTTTGCCCAAGGCCTCTTTCATTCCAAACCCACTGCCCCCCAACCCCCCCCAAAGAACCATAGGCTGCTGTCAGATTTATTTGCAAGTATGTTTCCCAGACCTGAAGAAGAGCTGTGTATAAGATTGAAAGCTTGTCTCTCTCACCCGCAGAAGCTGGGCCAATAAAAGAGATTACCTCACACACCTTGTCTCTAAGTTTTATTGACAGGCTGCAGGATTTAAATTTAAACTTCTCTTCTCCAATTCACGTAAACTAATTGTGTGCACGAGTGATCCCTGAAGCAAAGGGCATGGTCAGATCCTGGTCTGCTTTCTTTAGCTGCCTCTATGCCAGGACACTAGTGAGAGATTGGGCAGCTCCATGCCACTGCTCTATCAGGCAGTATCCTGCCCCATATAAAAAAAATACCATTTACAGCGCTGATACTGGAGCGTGCTAGCTTAAGATGTGCTTACTGCCACCATTTGAGTGAATGTAACTCAAATACAAACACAGGCACCATACTCAATGTGTGTTTTTGCAGTATTCCCCCCTCCAACTCCACCTATTAAATGGAAAAAGGGGAAATACAACTTAATGTAGCAATCCTTCCTCTTCCCTACTACAGAATGAGAAGGAATCACTAGAAATACCAGTTGCCTACCCATTGAAATAGAAATTCTAACACCCCCCCCACACAGAATTTCATGAATGAGCATGGTCTAATGGTTAAAGCACAAGCCTGGGAGTCAGCAGATCTGTGTTCCAGTACGATTCCTGCGACACCTCAGGAAACTCCTGGATTAAATCTATAAAACAGTTGTCATTAAATTTACTTCAGAGATGCTTACTTTGTTTTGCATCTTCCATACGGTTTGGATCACAAAATGTTTTAAAGAATTAAACAGTAGTAATAATACTTTGCTTTCGAATAGTGTCTTCCACCTGAGGATTTCAACATGCTCCACAAGCGTTAATTCCAGATTTGTATCTATAATAATGTTTTGCACTTCAGTAGCACCTTTCATCCAAGGCTCTCAAAGTTCTTCATGGATACTAATTCAGCCTAATTACAATCTTCAGTAGAAGTATTATACCTATTATGCAGAAAGGGAAACTGAGGCACAGAAATCCCTACCTAAAGTCAGTTACTTGTAGAACTGGGAATATAAGCCAGAAACTCTGACTCTCACTCCCCACTTTTAGCCTATCAGTTATATCACGTCCATCACCACGGTATCAGAGTTATATTATTCTTTGCATTGTGGTAGCACTGAAGAGCCCCAGTCATGGACCACGGCCCCATCGTGCTGGGTGTTGTATAAACACAGAATGAAATAGTCCCCAAAACAAAGCGCACACAGTTTATGTGCCTATGAACCACCATACAGTACTGTAGTACAAGAAATATGAATGAAGTAACAGATTTAGGCGATCAACTTCTATGACAGCATACCAGAGTGAAAAAATCATTTTAAAAATTAGGAAGAATGGATTGAGAGGTGCATCCTCCTAAATTCTGATATTCTGAGAGTCTTAGATTCATCTATTATTCAGAACATTTCAATAGCTTTTGTAAAGCAGAGATGGCCAAGCAGCTAAAATAGTTTCTGTGAAAGTATTTACAGTCTGGGTAGGAAGATTACTTTAAGAAACATTCATGATTCATAATCCGTATGACTAGTCTGAGCTTCCTCTTTTCAAATCTAGAGAGAGGAACGAGCCTCCAAGAGGAGATAAGATGTTCAAAATAATGCACTTTAATCTGTACTCAGCAAACCCACTCTATAGTATATCCCTGCACCACTGTCTCTTTTTTTAATAGGAATCCATCCACCATTAAACAGGAAGGAGAGCCTGGAGCAATCACTGTCTCTACGATACAACCGCATTTGCTCCAACCCCTCAGACAGAGACAAACACCTACAAGACCTCTATCAAGCATTCTTACAACTACAATACCC
The DNA here is from genome assembly GCF_015237465.2 of Chelonia mydas. Taxonomy (NCBI): domain Eukaryota; kingdom Metazoa; phylum Chordata; order Testudines; family Cheloniidae; genus Chelonia; species Chelonia mydas. The sequence continues at coordinate 17,793,378 of NC_051250.2, read as the reverse complement.
ACCTGCTGAAGTGAAGAAACAGATTGACAGAGCCAGAAGAGTACCCAGACGTCACCTACTACAGGACAGGCCCAACAAAGAAAATAACAGAACGGCACTAGCCATCACCTTCAGCCCCCAACTAAAACCTCTCCAACGCATCATCAAGGATCTACAACCTATCCTGAAGGACGACCCATCACTCTCACAGATCTTGGGAGACAGGCCAGTCTTGCTTACAGACAGTCCCCCAACCTGAAGCAAATACTCACCAGCAACCACACAACAGAACGATTAACCCAGGAACCTATCCTTCCAACAAAGCCCATTGCCAACTGTGTCCACATATCTATTCAGGGGACACCATCATAGGGCCTAATCCCATCAGCCACACTATGAGAGGCTCGTTCACCTGAACATCTACCAATGTGATATATGCCATCAGGTGCCAGCAATGCCCCTCTGCCATGTACATTGGCCAAACCGGACAGTCTCTACGTAAAAGAATAAATGGACACAAATCAGACGTCAAGAATTATAACATTCAAAAACCAGTCGGAGAACACTTCAATCTCTCTGGTCACTCGATTACAGACCTAAAAGTGGCAATTCTTCAACAAAAAAAAAAAAACTTCAAAAATAGACTCCAACGAGAGACTGCTGAATTGGAATTAATTTGCAAACTGGATACAATTAACTTAGGCTTCAATAGAGACTGGGAGTGGATGGGTCATTACACAAAGTAAAACTATTTCTCCATGTTTATTCCCCCCCCCCCGCCACTGTTCCTCAGACGTTCTTGTCAATTGCTGGAAATGGCCCACCTTGATTATCACTACAAAAGGTTCCCCCCCACCTCCCTCCCCATCTCCTGCTGGTAATAGCTCATCTTAAGTGATCACTCTGGTTACAGTGTGTATGGTAACACCCATTGTTTCATGTTCTCTATGTATATAAATCTCTCCACTGTATTTTCCACTGAATGCATCCGATGAAGTGAGCTGTAGCTCACGAAAGCTTATGCTCAAATAAATTGGTTAGTCTATAAGGTGCCACAAGTACTCCTTTTCTTTTTGAGAATACAGACTAACACGGCTGCTATTCTGAAACCAGAAATAGAGGAGTGATTCATTTCCTCTATAGCTGCTGTTCCAGCGCTTACTTATAGAGGAAGTGGAATGTCTATATTGGTCATGCCAACAAGAATTAAACAACTCAACATTTTAAATGTGCACAAGCCTAATGGAAATGCACAGTTCTTTATTTGTAGAGCTCACTACATTTAAAAGGTGAATACACTGTACTATTGTACTGAATAGCATGCACCAGTCAAAATCCAAGAATGAATAATACTTCTCGTTTTCCAAACACTCCATCCAAAGACAGGTTAAAACATTTCAGAGAATTTTAATTCTGCATGAAACAAGATTGGCAAGAATAAGAGCCACAGGCTGCCCTCCCCTTACGCCCCCCGGCCCAATAAACTTTGTTTACCAACAGGATCTAGATACAACCAAACTTTCTTTGCCCAGTATTTATCATCTTTTCCACTGCTTGAAACTAAAGAGCAAGCATGTTAAGAAATGGTTTAATCAGCTGTCTACCTTATTTTTCCTCTTCTTTTACTCTAACTGTAGCCTTCACTAAGTATCCATATAACCTTAGCAAGCTTGCCCATATCTTCCCACCTCCTAATCTCCCTATTAGTTACTCCCCTGGTTGCATTATGCCTGAAGTTATTTATAAGTTCCTTCAGCCAGTGATCAGGGCTTTTCATATTGATTGCGATGCATCTACCACACTTGTGGGCACCATTAAAATACAGGCTGAAGCCCACTGTGACAAAGCCAAGTTAAAAAAGGAACTGATCCTTTTTGTAGAAGTGTTTTGTTTGGTTTTAAAGAGAAACTATAGGAGTCAAGAAATACATATTCAATTTCCAGGTCTGCAACAGTCCTCTTGTGAGACAGTGCAAATCGCTTACCTTCCTGAAGCTGTTTCCCCACCTGTTAAAGGGGAAATGATACTACTTCCCTACTTTAGGGGTTGGGTACAAAGAAGCTTAAAGGCATCAATGTTTGTACTGAACTTTTGACAGTCTCAGACAAAGCACAAAGTGTTATGTGGATATCAATAGGTCCTGCAATTTACGTGCGGAGCTAAAAAAAAAAAAATTATGTTCTATTGATAAGTTTCAATGGAAGATTGTTGGTTTAATATAATGTTTGGGACACATAACCAAAATAAGACATGCTAGGCCCAAAAATGCTTAGACACTTCCACACATGGGCATAGGTACTGCATAGGTTAAACACTAACCATATCTACTAGAAACATGGATATGGAAACCCCATTCACAAACAGATCCAAAGAGAGATTCAACTCCTCATATCCTGGGGTATTAAATTATGTACCCATTATAACAGGAGTCACCAAAAGCCTTCAAATGGGTGGAGAGCTGTACACTAGATGATTACTGAGTACTGCAGTGAATACATAGCATGAACACTAACTATTCCCTCACCTATATTTTGAAGATCTATATATCTTGATTATTTTCATGATCTGAATGGAAACAGAGCTATTCATCTCTCACCTGTTAACTACACAAAGTTCACGTCCTCCTTTGTGAAATTTCAGCCCCATTGTGTACCTGTCAAGTTTTCCCACATGTTTAATAAGGAAGGTACAAAGGAACTAACCTAAAAGAGCAAACTGCAAACATTCTGCTGTTTGAGTGGTTCTGAATGCATAAGAAAGTGCTTTTTCCTTCAGGCACCTGTAACTTGCATTACCAGTACTTAATCAGTAAGTCCCTGCCGAACTTGTCTGCATTACAAGGTTGATATTTTCACATGGATGAAAAAATTTTAAAACAAATGTCTTCTATGGGTTGGACACAAACAGATTTTTCTTTAGTACCAAGCCTGAGTGTCATTAGTCCATCTAATTTTTTCATTAATGAAAATGTATTATGAAAGGAAAATTGCATGCTCTATTAATGTTTTCTGCTCAAGAGAAACGCAGGACTGGAACAGGAAGTGGTTGGAGTACTGCAGGGCAGAGATAAGCTTTACGCACTGACCAACGTAATCACCTCAAAACGTTAATTAAAAAGAAAACAAATCCAAATACTCCCCAAACTTTGATCAGTGAATGTGCAATAATGGCACAAGAAAACATCTCTGCTAGTGAGCTTCCAGTCAGTTCAGTCAACCGAGTAATCCACTTGGCCGAACATTCCTCAGTGCTTTATAAAATGGGTTCTTGGACTACTTGATTTTTTCCCTACAAAAATCTTTTATTTGTGGGGAAGGGAAGGGAAAAATACTTAAGATAATTCATCTGAAGTTTAACTTGTATTTTAACATATTAAAGGTTCAGATCTTGTTGATCCCATTTTCTAATAGAGTACATTGGCATGAGCAACAACAATATGGTTTTAGCATCCTACGTAAGATGAATGAGGGAGGATATCCTCCGATTCACCCATCCACAACTCCCACTAGCTTCAGTGGAAGTTGTCCACGTGAAACAATGACAAAATAAGGTCCATGCAGTTTGTAACTCCGAAACAGACATGTGTACACCTGTAATGCCTGTACAGCTTGCACAAAGTTCTGTTCACTAGGAGTGAAGTCCTAAGCCTCTGTGCAAATCCCAAGCAAGCTGGCTTTTTGTGGGGACCCAATCAGGAAAACAGAACTGGCCCCTCCCTAACCTGAAAACAGTACAGCCAGTGCGACAACAACTTGCAGCAACATTCGTGGCCCAGTCTGCATCCCCTAGCATGGAATTCTGGCAATGGACCCAGTTTGTGGATCTATTGGCCAAGCTTCAACTTCTCCGCTGGTCCTTCCACAGCATCCTTATTCATAGTCCCAAGGAGTGTGCCATCAGGACAGGTCTTCCCACGTGCAGAGGAACCTCCTGCAATCTCCAGGATTTCACCCTTAGGTAATACAGTATCAGGTTCACTGCTATTTGAGTAAATTCTACTTGATGGAGAAGTTATCTTTTGCCACAGAATCACTGTTGAAATCACTTAGCCACAGAGGTTTCAAAACAGCTGTTTATTAATATACAGTGAAATATTAAAAATGAGTAACAAAAACTCCAACTTTTTGCAGAGGCAATAAAAGTGCACATGTATTTGGATATTAAAAATAGAAGAAGAGTTTATGAACATTTGTTTCAAACAGGCTAACATTTTAAGCATATAAACACTTTCTTAAAACAATAGCAGCTGAACAACACTTAGTTAAATCTTTGGTCTGATTATTAACCAGCAAAAAATAATTGTACCATGAATGTCCATTTCAAACAGACATTTAGTTTGGATTGCTTTGCAAGAAGATCCAAAAGTGAAAAAGAGAGGAATGCTTTAGTCATTTAATCAAGGTCTCATTTAAGAAGTGTTATTAACTTAACAATTAACACTATAATTTCTAATACATGGAGAAAATAGATATGCAGTTCAAAAAATTCATATGCACATCTCAATTTATCCTGTTCTAGATGTAGCTTTTCCCAAAAAAGTGACACCAGTTTTGATTATACTAAGTCCTTAAAAAACTGTTATGTATTTAAAATACACAGTGTCTTAGAAACACGTTTCTTTCTGTATTTCATTTTTAATTTAAATACACAAACTATCATTCTCAGTCTACACTACAACAAGTAAGGCCCTAATCCTGCAAATACATGCGTGGAACATTACTCATGTGAGCACTCCCATGAGGGGAGGGAGTGTCAATACGTTACTCACATGGGTCAAATTCTGCATGTGCATGTTTGCAGGATAAGACCCTAAAGATAGCACCAGAAATTAATATTCGCACCACCACATTTCATTTGGCATAAAATGACATTAATAGTCTAACAGACCCAATTTTCAATAGTCACTTTAGTTAAACATAATATCTATGAACATAGGCATTATAGATACAGGAAATACCAACCAATACCTGAAATGTACAGATCTGAATTGCTGTTCAATAGAGAATTTCAGTCTCTGATCCTGCATCATCTGAGTGCAAATTTAATTTTACTCATGTAAATAGCCTCATTGACTTCAATAGGCCTACTCATGTGACTGAAGTTAAAGCAGGTGCATAAGTATTTGCAGGATCAGGGCTGTGGTTTGCTCATGTCACCAAGAACATAATCTCACATACACCTTATGTACCAAAAGTTCCCATTAAAGTTCAGCTTGATTTGAAGTTTAGTAAGCCCAAATCAATGGGAGTTTTGCAGCTGATGGGAACATGGGTATGGAGCCCCCCCACTGTAGCCTTGTTTTATATACATTTTGGAAGCATGGTTTAACATGGTTAAATCACTTTTCCCCCCACCTCAATCCAAATCTTCATGACCCTTCTGCAGGATTCCTCCATCTGTCTCTGTGTCCTTTGGATTACCTGCACTGCTCTTTCACCAAGTGTTTCTGCTCCTCCTCATTTGTCCTTTCCCCCAACTTTCAAGTTTCACTTTCAGACTATTTATACTCCCCAAAATCCATTCTTATTATGCATTTCTTGATGTAACTTTCCCTTTGTAGTATCAGCGCTTAACAGCAATAAGAAAGTTTTATTAAATCTAATAGGTTTCCATGTATTATATAAGCCAGTAAGGAACACACACCAAAATGTACATAGTCCCTCTTGGAAGAAAAAAAAAAAAAAGTGTTACACACTGATGTAAACAAACAGGTAGTTCACTAAGGTAACCATGTTGCCAGGATTAACTGTTGAACTAAATGTGTATTAAGTGCTCCAAGTAACCACAATACCTTGGGCCTGATTCACTAATCCTTTCTCAGGCAAAACTCCTGTTGACTCAAGGACTGCAGAATAGCACTCCTTGTATGTGTACCTAGGGCTGCCAATTTTGGTTGGACATATTCCTAGAGATTTCATCACAGGACATAACCTCTAAATCCTGAAGACTCCAGGACAATCCTGGAGGGCTGGCAACCCTATACAAGTCTGCAAAACAGTAAACATTTTTGCCTTCTAAAAATGCACCAAGGTAGCTCACTTATGTCCACATGGTGAGCACAGTAGTCAACACTACACTTAAACAAGCCATTTGTATTTGCCCAAAGAGAGAACCAACGCTCCATGTAAAAATAACCCAATTTGAGAAAATGTCACTTAGGTGCTAAATTACCTGAAAATAAGACAGCAAAGTCAGTTTAAAAACCAAATACAAGGAAACATGCATCTATAACTGGAGAAATTTTCAGTTTAGTAAACTAGGTTTTATGAAGCTTTGTGGTTGTTTTTAAAAGTGTGCTATTTTCTATCATGTACAACTACAGATAGAGAACACCAGCATAATATATACGGAGCAATATTCTGAAATTTTAACAGTTTTAAATTATTCCAAACATTCCCAGCTATTCCTGATTAATTTACCAAATTAAAATTAAGCACAGCAGACTGTCCACATAGGACCCAATCCTGCATACAATCAGGCACATTCTTAACCTTATGTACATGAAAAATTCAATTACAGGCTTGGTGCCTTAATACTTTTAATTTTCAAGAATGTGGTCTCAGAAGCTGTGGAAAATGTATTGTGTATTACATTAAAGTTTGGATTGCTTAGAATGTGTAATTTTGCAGACAACCTGTGATGCATTTGGTTCACTAGTTTTTAACTATTTATATCAAAAACAAACACACTTTTAAAGAGCATATGAAATAGAAGCTTTCTGATCCTTCTCTACATACTATAGCTTAATGCAGCAATGGCCCATAAGGTCAAATGTATTTTCTCAGCTAAAATCCAAAACTAACCTATTAGCGTATACGACTCAAAGACAGTAAGTGCTCGTTACAGATCAATTGAGAAGTTGTATGAGGTATTCTCCAATAATCTATCTACACATGGAAATTATCTGGCTAGTGTTTACATTAAAGGGACGCCATCAAAGTTAATAGGTTCTTACTGTACTATGAATTTGTCCCAAGTCTTGGGAACTTTAAGGCACCCTGAAATATTATTTTTACAAAAAAATATTTGCTGCACTAGAACTGCCACCTCTCGCTTCCGGTATCTCCTGGTCTGAGGCAGACCATAGTGCTGCCACAGTTCAGGTGTTTGGTTAGCTGATCCACTAAAGGACCTTACTGACCTATCAGTGAAGAACACGGGGGTGCAGCAGCTAGTTTACACCTCTACATTTTTGGAGTTATTTTAAATTTCGCACTATAGCAAATAAGGTGTGAGGCAAGTTTGGTAGTTATTAAGGTACGGCAACTTTTCAGGAAGAAAAATGGTTCAGGTCTAACAACCGAGACAGAATGCTTAGAGGATTTACACATCCATCCATTTTTAATAAAAAAAAAATTAATGCCTCTTATGTTCAAACTAAATATTTAGTGCAGCCAATTACCATAAAATGAAGGCCTTTATGGAAATAAAGTGCAATTGTTCTTCTTTCATTTGTGAGCTGTATAATTATATTTTAATCTTTCAGAGCGACCTTCATTTTAACACAAATGTACAACTAGATTCTTCATACTTTTGTCAAATAGGTTTTAATTTCACTCCTCATAATTTAATTTTATATTAATTTGCATATTATTCTACATTTAGCACAGTATATTAAAATCACAGACAACTACCTATGAGTGTCTCATTGAATAAATATTTCAAACTGTGTTTAAGGATCAAGAAATACCCTTGGCTTTTCCTCCACCTCAAAAAAGTACCTTGTCTCACTGACTTTTTCCATGCCATTGATCTTTTGATCCTGATTATCTTTTGCATTAAAAGAAAGCTATGGACAGGGTCACTTTTGTGACTAAACTTTAAGGTGACACGCCAAATTCATCAGTGTGAACCCCTCTATAAATCTGGTACCAAATTAGGTTTACAAGTGGTTATGGTAGTGCTTTCTAATTCAGGCACTTTCCTGGAAGTTTAATAATTTCTCCAGGAATCATCATCATTACAAAGCTATTAAGATCTTAAAGCGTCAGTATTTCTTAGTCTTAAATTTTGAATTTCCCAGGTTACCACGATCAGGGAAACACACATAGAACCCCACTGGATGCTGTCAGGCAGTTCAATCTCCCTGCGGACCCTCAGGCAATTTACTAGGAACACAGACAGGTCCTTTGGCCTCACAGTGCATGCCCCAAAGGCACTGACAAACGCCCCTAGGTGATGCTCAGTTGCTTTGGGACTCTTGACCGGTGTCGGTGATGTGCTTACACAACGTGGGGCTCTTCCTCAAGTACCTTGGGTTACTGTACAGTCGGATGATCTTAGGAGCCTGGTTCCAGGTGTTCAGCAGCTGGAAGGCGGCCAAGTCTAGAGTAGGGGCGTCAAAGGCAGCCAGCAGATTGACGGGGGCAGCTTCCTTCAGCAGCTTCGGCACCGGCACCGCCTCGGGGACGCTGGCGTTGCCCAGGAAGAAATGCATCAGCACCCGCTTCTGCAGGCAGTCCCTGAGGTACAGCACCAGATCCTGCAGCCGCTCCGCCAGGAACTGCTCCTCCCAGGCTTGCCAGGGCCCCCGGAGCAACAAGGAGAAGAGCGCCGTCTTGAGGATGTAGGAGGAGAGGACGCGGCTCCACTGGGCGCCGAAGGGCTGCTCCAAGCCCCGGCCGCGCAGGTCCCGCAGCCCCTTGAGGATCTGCAGGCACTTGAGGTGGCAGGAGTTGGCCGGGGTCTGTTCCTTGAGCCAGCTCAGCAGCCGCTGCTCCTGCTTGGAGACGTTCAGCCCCCAGAGGGCCGGCAGGGGGCAGGCAGCGCCGGGCTGGGCTTTCCTGGCGCCGGGCTGCAGGGCGATGAGATAGACCGAGTCCCCCAGCGGGATGGCGGGGATGAGGCGCACGGCCATGGAGATGTGGCAGCAGACGTAGTCCGAGCGCGGCAGGATGTGCAGGGTGAGCTGGCGGCCCGGGCAGGCGGCCAGGCTGATGCGGCAGCGCTCCTGCAGCCGGTAGAGCACGGCGCCCAGGCACCGCTGCAGGTGGCCCTGGAACCAGCGCAGCACCAGGGCCGAGGACAGGTAGCGCCGGCCCTGCAGCTCCACGCAGAAGCCCTCGCTGAAGGGCCGGTAGCCCCGGGGCCAGGCGGCCCCTTGCGGGGCCTTCAGGGCGCAGGTGAAGGCGCTGCGCAGCTCCGGGGCCAGCCCCGGCTCTTCGGCGCCCAGGCAGCGGGGCTCCAGCTCCAGGCGCGGCGGCAGCCGCAGCGGCACCAGGATGTCGAAGCAGTCCGGGCTGCGGACCTTGTGCTGCTCGTAGGCGCTGCCGATCTGCACGAAGTCCCCGCGCAGAGTGGGGGTCAGGGAGGCCGGCTGCAGCCCCTGCGCCTTGGCCGCCCGCACCAGCTCGCCCACGATGCGGCTCACGTGCGCCTTGCTGTGGCCCAGCACGTGCGGGGAGAGGCGCAGCTGCTGCTCGTAGAAGCTCTCCAGCAGGCTCCGGCGGGCGGCGCTGCTCGGCGGCGCCTCGGGGCCGCGGGCGGCTCGGGGCCGCTGGCCGCACTCCCCGCCGCCGCTGCGGGAGGCGCAGTAGCGGAGCAGCAGGAAGCCCAGCAGCAGCAGCGCTGAGCCCTTGAGCACCGGGACAGAGCCCGAGTCCGGGGCGCTGTCCGAGTCTGGGGCGCCCGCCCGGCTTCGCACGGCCTGGTAGAGGCAGATGAGGGCCGTGCCCAGGCAAGTCACCAGCGGCCAGAAGACGCGCAGGTTCAGGGTGTAGACGGTCATGGTGCGGCGGGAGCTCAGCCCATGGTACTGGCTGCGGCAGCGCCCCCCGGCCTCCGCATGCAGGGGGCGCCCGCCACCCCACTCACCAGCCTCCCCCAGCTCCGGGAGTCGGCACGGGCACCCCCCTGCAGGCTGCCCTAGACCCACTACCCCTGCGGCTCCCGGATTGCCAGCTCCTCCCACCGAGTGCTCTTCCACCACTCCCAGCTCCAGCGCCGGGACAGCTAGCCGCCTCCTTCTCCGAGTCCCGCTCCAGCCCCTGGGGTGCCCCAGCCAGCCGCCTCCTTCTCCGAGTCCCGCTCCAGCCCCTGGGGTGCCCCAGCCAGCCGCCTCCTTCTCCGAGTCCCGCTTCAGCCCCTGGGGTGCCCCAGCCAGCCGCCTCCTTCTCCGAGTCCCGCTCCAGCCCCTGGGGTGCGCCCAGCCAGCCAGCCGCCTTCCCCCGCCTGCCTCCCGTCCCAGGACGCCACCCAGCCGCCTTCCCCCCGCCTGCTTCGGCCTCCTGTCCCGGGACACGCACTCACCGCCCCCTCGCCCCTGCTGTTGTGCTTCCTTAGTCCAGCCCTTCTCCCCCAACCGTTACCAGCTCCGAAGCTTCCTCTTCCGAGGGGAAAAGAGGCCGCGTCATTTATTGTGTGAGCTCAGAGGAAATGCCAATGGTTTTGGCCAGAGGAGAGCGGGATCAGGCCTGGGGGTGTAGCCACAAGCTCCCGCGGTTTTGCCTGGGACCCACCCGAACTAGGGCATTGGGGTGGGAGAGAGGAGAGAAGGAACAGCTGCTCCCCATCGCTTCCCTTTTCCTCTCCGAAATGAAGGCGTTGTCATCAGAACCCATTGACAGTTTTTGTCCAGGGGCTTCTTCATTCAGAACTTTAAAGGATGGAGTTCCTAGTTCTCAAACTTTCAACATTGGCTTTGTTCCCATTTCTTAAACACAGAGTGATCAAAGACCTAAACAAAAGCAAGACAGCAAAAGATTCATAGTGGGAACTCTTAGTACAATAGTTTTACGGCCATTTAATCTATTTTTTTATAATTTAGTTGGGTTTTTTTTAGATAGATGTTCTTTAAAAAAATAAGACATAGGTTGATAAGAGAGGAAGCTCAGACAGATTTGTTCAAATAATCTGTCCAGCACATACCCAGATACAGTGAGAACCTTGCTAATCAACTCGCTTTACTATCATGAAGCCAACATGCCAGGCTCACTAACCAGCAAAGATGTAAGAGAAGAGCGCTGTAAAAAAAATCAGCAGTATGCTTACTTTAAAGGGCCAGATACTCAGCTGGTGTAAATCAGCACAGTTCTATTGAATTGACAGCCGTTCTTACAGAAAAATAATGGCGTTTGATCTGCAGATCTGGGTGAAAATCAGAACCAGGCCAGCTTAGATTTTTACAGACTGTGGAAATAATATTTTAGTAGTGTTTTCATATTGCACATCACACTAAGAAAAATTTAGTTAACAAAAATACAAACATTCAAAATAAATTAAAACTTGGCAAATCTATATAAATAGTGTGTCATGAAGTAGGCATGTGTGCACTGTCACTACTGCATCATCCTCTCACCTCAGAAGTCTTCGACTGTTCATCACAGGCTCTACTGTGCTAATAGCTAACAGTGATTCTCCTTAACTTCAGAAGTTAGAGACCTGTGCTTTTGCAAGGGAAGGCACCGAGTTCTATCCCTACTACCACTGTGAAGGTTTGAGTGATTGATGTGCAGCACAGTGACAACTGTTGTTCCTAGGTACCTCCAGATTTATTACAATATTAATAACTGCTCCTGATAATGTCTCTTTGTGACTTTAATATTAAAGTTCTATTAAATTTTTCTATTAAATTCTCAGTCTGGGTGACACAAGACTTGCTCACAGTTTTTACTGTGCCCAAATTGCTCACGTACTGACATCCTGAAGAGAAAGGAGATGACTTTGGGAGCAGTTATTAATTTGTCTAGTTCATAATTTATATTATGAACCCTTCCTTGCCTATTGCAGGCCTGAAGGCTGCAAGCAGTCATACATGATGAATTGCTACGACACTTGTGTCCGCAGCACAGAATTCAACAATAGCCATCTGAAAGAACCTTATGAGCTAACTCCACCTTTGATTCAGCAAAGCTATATGCTCCGAACTTGATACAAGAAGTTGCACAAGAAGGCAGTTTGGAGCAGTCACAGGGTGGTGAGCACCTTGCATAGCTACTTGCAGTTCACGACTGGGATGTGTGGAATGAGAGAACCATGAAGAGTGGGGTTGATTCACCTCACCTGGCTTCACTCTGGGATGGCAGTGGTAAACCCCGGAGGGCCTGCCTGCACATGTCTTGAGGCACACCCCTGCCATTCCAATTTGAGTAGGCCAATCCAAACAAAAAAAGCAAGACAACTGTTTAGCCCCTCACAAAACTATGTGGGAAAGTTGGAGGGTTGAAATAAGCACAGCACCTCACATGCAAATCCCAGGTGCCACTAGGTACAATGAGTAGCCAGTCCCACGTCACAATCCCCGAGACACACGGTCAGTATGACATGGGGCTGCACACACTGACAAGGGAGACATTCTGCTGGCCCTTGATGCTGTGCACCATACACGTCACCCACCCACGTTTACACACTTTGGCCATAATTTAATCCTGCCCTCTATCCCATGTAGCATAGAGCCTTGAAGTGAATCTTTGAATTCCCAAATGCTCTCTCTGTCTTCCTCCTTATTTTCCTCTGAACAGCCCTACATGCCAACTCTCCAGTAGTGGCAGAATTGGGGAATGGGGTCCCCAAATACAAGTGCAGAGGACAGGCACTACCATTTGCAGAACTGCAAGGAATAGAGTCAACATCCCTGAAAACAGACACGCACCTCACACAGGGAAGTACTAGCCATGCTGCTGACGTAACAGGACTGGTTAGAACCACTGTAAACATATGAGACAGGACATTGCAGTTGCTATCACAGTTGAGTAAGCTGGACCACATGCCAGCAGCAGAACGAAGTTGCTCATGCAAATGGTACACAGCAGTCAAAGATATGGGGAGCCACCAAGCAGATGTGCTCCAGTGGGCACGTAGGCCCCGAACAGCATCATGACAGCAGCTCCACGCGCAGTTCCCAAACAACCCAGCAATTAAGAGAGGCCGACCACACACTCCATGAATAACCATCCTTGCTCTGAGCCCCATTCCGTGACAGAAGCCTTAGGAGCAGATGATTCAAATATGTGAGGGTCATTGCTGCTTCTGGAGGGGGATGCATATACACATATGTTCACTTGCATATTTATGCTGCAAAACACTTTTGATTGGGAAGCATGTCCACCTGACCTGAAGGCAGGATGATTGCAATAAACATGCATGTGATGAATGGCCTGATAGCATTTGGAAAACTCAATGAAAAATGGTGAGGAAGCCAATCCACATCTCCACCAGTGTGGCTGCCTCTCCATTGAACTTAGACTCAAAAACATATCATCACCTCTATGAAATCCTCAAGGGATGACAGACAAACAGCTTCAACTGTCTGTCACCCTCTGGAAAGATCTACTAGCCAGGACATGAAGGACAACCAAGACCTTCTGGAGAATAAGTATTGGCCAAGAGCCCTCTGATAAATTGTAGTCGGGGGGAAGGCTGGAGAGCAAGACAGAAGGAAAGGAGACTCACTAATCATACTTGGTGGGAGAATGACACTCCTGCATATGGAATTACACTAGCTCCAGCTGCCAGTGCCCAAACAATAAGATAAAGAGGATGTGTGGTCTGGCAAAGATGAAGTAACAGTCTCAGGCTAAATAATATATAATGCAATTTGATCCCAATAAAACCACAGTGTTCAGTTCACATACATACACAGTTTGCACTAAAAACACCCCACAATTATAAGTAACCTTTTAAAATTGTTTTCTCGATCTTTCTGTCCTCAGGCATGATCTACAGCAATACCCTTGGTTCTCTGGAAGAAGATCTTACCTGTAACGTTATTTCTCACAAAATAAACTTAAGTCATTAGTGCTTAAATGCTTCTGTGATTCCTTTGTCTGATCTTCTCCCTCATGTGGGTATCGCTGATCTCTTCAGAGCTGTATTTCTTTGTGTCACACTTTTGACATCCTTCAGTGATGGGTAAACACCCCCTGGTAGCTGGATTTCTGAGCTTGCGTTAGCAACTGAACATCTGGTGCTTCCAGCAACTCTACGTGCAGTTTATCTGAGATATGTATTTGAGAGGTATAAAGCTCACAAATGCTTGGTCTACACTTAAAAGTTACCTGGGCATAGCTACGTCAGTCCAGGTGTGCAAAAACCACACCTTCGACTGATAGCTATGCCAACATAACCTCAGTGTAGATGCAGCTGTGTCAATGAAAGAATGCTTCTGTTGATGTAGCTGACATTATTCGGGGAGGTGGTATTCCTACACAGACAGAAAAACTTCTGTTAGTGTAGGCTGCACCGACACAAGCGGGCTATTCCAACAGCTACAGTAGTGTATACATAGCCCATGTCTCCAGACTCCTGAATTATATATGACTGCTCATATTAATGACATAGCCGTTGATTGATTGCTAAGGATTAACAACTTTCCCATAGAACTTGTTATTTGGTCCACAGATTTTTTTTTTATTATTATTTTATTTTTTTTAAACCTTTTAACCCCAAGTACTGGCTGATTTTCTCCTTCACCTGCACTTTTTCTCCTGCCAGCTCTGAAAATATATTTTGTCATCAATATAAAGTTCCTTACAGACATTAGTAAATTTGCCCATAGGTAGCTGAGCCTAACATTTGAATAAGCGAGCAAGCTGAGTGAAACTCTGAGGAAGGCTGGGACTTGCCTGCTGTAAAACTGAGTTGTAGCTCATGAAAGCTCATGCTCAAATAAATTGGTTAGTCTCTAAGGTGCCACAAGTACTCCTTTTCTTTTTGCGAATACAGACTAACACGGCTGTTACTCTGAAACCTGTTCTAAAACTGAATTCCTGGTTCTTTTAGGTGTTGACTGCTGTTATGTTTTTGGTGACTTGAGACTGAGAGGCATTTTCACCTGCTCAGAGAAAATTGGTGAGAAGACCTGGTCTATGACTAGGGATCATAGACCTTACAGTAACACAAATAGTAAATAATAACACCTCCACCACAGCTTGCTTGGAGTGCGGGAGTCAGGTGAGCTTCTGGAGCCATTAAAGTTTTAGGTCTGTGAAGATCAGAAGGTGCAGTTTCAAGACTGTAGTAAAACTCTGCCACATAGTAACTGACAAACTCAGGAAATGAGTCGGTCTGGATTTTTCCCTATGCAGAACAACAATGCTTTTTGTGCACAGAGTAGTTTCCCTGTTACGGAGGGTTTCTTCTGATTACAGGGCTATATGTTCTCTAACTTTGGGGTTGGTTTGTTTTTTTTTTAGACATTTGGCCTTTTCTATACATGGATTTGAAAAATTGTTAGCATCTTTTTAGCAGATAGTGTTTAAACATGCTTCTTGCTAGAAATGTGCTAAGTCATTCACAGATACCAGTTTAGACAGAACCATTGTCCCCTGGTGTATTCCGAGCCGTCTTCTGTTTGTTTACTGAATTTTCAGACGGCTTGCTGAAGTATAAGGAGCTTCTATTTATGGCTCTGCTTTGTGGTTTAATTCCAAAGGGCAAAGCTCTTGTATTATTGTGATTTAGCTGCAGTAGAGTGTTGATCTGAGGTCTTTGGCTGCACTGGCAGAGAGGAAAGATGCAGGTGTTTAAAAGATGTAGGTGAGTAGACAGAGTGTTTACTGAATTTTCAATCAGAAGTCTCAGTTTTAGAAGTCAGTGGGGAAAGGACTCAAAACACATAAGTACCAAAGAAAAGAACATCAAGAACACCTCCTATGCACCTCTATATAAAATAAAATCTTAGTTAAGTGAAAAAATCCTATTTCACAAGGAGAAGTTTATGTTCCCTGACTGGGATACTGTAGACCTAAACTATGCGTTTTTTAAAGCCTAGGAACACACCCACAAACAATTTTTATAGCATTATAACAAAAAAACAAAAATAGTAATATGCCAGTGCAGTATAGTCAAGAGCATGTGGCCTGGCAGTTATGGTAACTTTGATGTCACAGTCCTGATCTCAAAATACGGGCAGTTTCACCACTATTGGCAGGTCTTGAAACCAAACTGGAAATGAAAAAGCATCTATGGGATTTTCCCCCCTCCTTGTTTTACGTTTTCCTGCATTTCTCTACAAAGCAGCATATACAAAACAAATATCTAGGAGAGCAGAGGGATATTCTTGTATACTGTTTGATAAGCACCTGTTTCGCATGTTAAATCTTGTGGCCACCCTCAAAAATATAAAACACAAGTCCAGAAAACTTGTGAAGCAGACTACCCACCTCAACACATATCAGACCTTTTTTTACCCCATTATTTGTATAATGATATTCCTTTCTCAGTGGGAGTTGTATGCATACAGCTGATCAGATGACAGGGCAAAAGGCTACCTACAAATATACTGCATGAAACCAAATTCTGCTTTCTCTGTGACACTTTTAGAATAAAAATGCAACATGCAGAGGAGCAAACAAACATGTACGCCTCCTAAGTCAGGACTCTGTGCCAAGTCTGTGGCCTGATAAGGCCCTGCTTTTTGGGAAACCCTACCTGGTCAGCACCTCTTACCAGCACACACCCAGGGCCTAGTAGCCTGCAATGACTCACCTGAAACCTTGACAGTTGAGCCATGTGGTCCAATCACATCTTAGCTGTCAAAACCCTCCCTCCTTATACTCCAGCCTCTGACCTCCCTCCCCCAGGGATAACATTTTGGGCACCACTGTAATTTACATTAATTATTAACACTAATCGCATGGTAAATTGACACAGCTCTTTACAAACATGTAGTAATAATAATCCGTGCTGCTTATTGCCTAGGCCCCCTCCCTTCAAACAGCTCCCATTCTTGCACCATGCCCAACAGATAGCAAAACTAATACAGACCTAGAAAAGCTAATGTACCATTATTTGGATAGTTCCCTTGTCTGAGACTGAGCCTTTTTGGTGCTGTTTTGGATGATCCCACTTCACTGCCAGGCTGTTGAGTAACTGGCCAGCTGCAGGCCCAGACTTCAAGAGCCTTTGTTCTTTCAAGGGGTAATAAAACCGTTGTACAAAACTTGCACCCTCAAATACAGCACATTTCATCTGGCTTAAGGTTTTGCTAGAGGCCTGAAACCTGGGCAAAGGCTCACTAAGAGGTTTGCAAACAGCGTCTGGGCTGACTTTCCATGAGAAGCTGGTCCACAAACCTTCTGCACTAGTGGGAACGTTTTGGTAGACTTTACAGTGGTGGAGAAAATTGCAGCAGCCCAGCCGAGAACTGAACAAGGTGCTGGTTGTCACTGCAGTATCTAGATTGAGGGGAAAGGATGCTGCCTACAAGCCAATCATAAATAAAAGGAATTATGGACCACCCCCTATGGCAGAGAATCCAGGAGCAGCAATGAATCCAATAGGGCCCCAAAGCAATGGACGATTTTTGCAAAACACATTCATGCACCCTCAACAGATGGTATAGACACTGCCCCAGTGCATTCCTCTACATGCTTCCCTTTACCTCCTGGTCTGTCTCATTCAGCCAGTTCATTCTCACCCAGATCCATCGCAGTCAGATGCCGGAAAGGAACGGAGCTGTAGAATCGGGGTCTGATGCATCAGCATACTGGAGCCCAAAACATCTCACAGTTCCCTCTAGTGGCATTTTGTGCACATTGAACCCGTGAGAGTGACCAAATGGAACTCTGACTATGCCAGATATGTAAGAGACTTCTGGGAGAATGACCCACTGCCCAGCACTACCATCTGTGACCTCACCCAGGACCAGACCAATCTAAGGACCACTCCATCTGCTCCTGCAGGCAACTTAACAATGCCTGATGGTAGATAGTATCAAAATTAGAGTGGTCATAGTGTTTTAAGTGAAAATCTCCATCCCTTTATTTCAGCCACTTTGCCTATCTATTTTAATGGCATCATTTGATTATGTCATTCTGCAGTTATGCCTTGGGGGTTTGTTTTTAACTCATGACTTTATACAACATGATATCATACATTAGCAGACCTATAATTTATCCAGGGATCCTACTTACGTTCTATGCTAGTGGAGAAGAAAATAATCACTTCACCTGGCCTTCGGTACTCAAACTCACACTGGGGTCTGTTTTACATGCACTTAACTAAAACAGAATTACAGTGATGTAACCTGGACCCACTCAGCGTGGCAGTCTGTCTCTAGTGGTGGCACTAGCGTTACCTGCAGCTCCTTGGACCTAGTCCCCCTGTAGTCTGTGAGATTCTACTGAGACACACTCACAAAACACAGACACTATTCCTGACAACGCGAACAAACAGAACCTGTTATTGGTTCAGATTTGAAGCCTTTCTATTTTAATAGCTCAATCCGTCTCTATCACTGTATCAGGTAAGAGGACTTGGTTTACAAGAAGAGCAGGTTTGCAGGAGACCATCTCTACGGAACACTCTGTGGCCAGGGTTGAGGCGGGTCAGTGTGTTGCGTGGACAGTATCGCTCACAGGAGTTTGGGAGTGGAGAGGTTACTGCCATTTTTCTTTTAACCCATTCTCCTGTTTAATAAATGGTATATTCTTGCCACCCACCATAGTTTGTTTGTTCACTAGCTATCTCTGTGATGCTCCAGATTTCACTGGCCTTATAATGCTTATTTGCAAAGGCTCACACTTGCCCCTATCTGGACCTGGATTTATTTTATACATCATGAATAACCCAATCCAGTATTTCCTTGGTTTAAAAGCACAGGCTTGATGAGAAATTCATACTCTCATCCCTTGTCCAAAGGTGTCTTACAAACCCCACCATCCTGCACAGATGAAAAGTGCAAACAGCAGCTGGCTCACCTCCAAGCCAGCACTTATTGTTTCACTTTAAATAAACCTTCTAGGAAACTTTGTATGGAAACTCTTGGGTAAAAAAGGCTCAGCTCCTCCTACAGAGCTGAATGTGGGATATTTAATTGTTACCTATTGTTATGTTATAGTGCAGGAAGCCCTACCCACCTGTTTCCAGCTGTCCTAAGCAATAAACTGTATAAACGGAACAGAAACAGACAATATCTACATTAATAAAACTTGGAAACCATCTTCAAAAGCCTGGGCACTGTGAAATATGATCAGTGTGGCCCTTTTAAAGCTTAAGGTGCTGATATCCGGAACAAAGTTAAATGCTGCAGCAGGAGAAGGAAAAAAACCCTGGGATGCAAATACACAGCTGTCAGAGAGAAAGGGGATTAACAGGAATTGCAAATGGAGGTATTTACTTCACAGCTCATGGAAACTTTTTATGAGAAATATAGAAATGCAATGGTTGGTTCAGATCATGGTTATTACTAATACTCGATTTGCAGTCACACATACTTGTGTCTAACTGAAGATTGGTTGACCATCTGGAATAGGAAATGAAGACATAATATGTAACATTTTGACAAGCCAAAGGAAAACCAGGAAATTTAAAGTTAAGACTAAAGCCTTGTCTAAACTAGAAAAGGTAAACTGGTTTAACTAGCTCAATTTAAAATTAATCTACTGCGGTGCAAATGTAGATGCAGTTAAACCAGTTTAACTATTGCTTCAACTAATTGATCTTAGTCCAGCAATTTGCTGATGAAAATTGAAGCAATTTAAGTGAAGGTTAAACCAGTTTAAATGCATCTACTTTAGGAGTATGCATTGTTTAACGAGATTGAGTTTAGTCTCAACTTCCTGCTTTTTCTGGCTTGTTGCCCAACTTCAGCGTTACTAGAACATTTTAAAAAATAGGAAAGCTATGAAAAGCAGATCTGTCAGACAAATAAGAGTCCGAGTCTCCTCTCACACCGGCTTTACACTAACTCTGTCAGACAAATAAGAGTCCAAGTCTCCTCTCACACCGGCTTTACACTAACGCCACTGGCCTCAAGGGAGCTGCTCCTGATTTTCATGGGTACAAGTAACAGTAGAGTCAGGCTCAAAGGTTGCCCCGTGTTTTGCGGGGAAGTGATGCTCTTTGGCTGAACACTATGTTCACCAGTGACCCTTGTGTACAGACTAACATGCCCCCACCTCTCTTGATAGCAACACACATTCCTCGTATACAGATATGAAAATGATTCTCTTCACCTGTCTTGAAGTAATTCAAGTATATCTAAGGCCTAGTCTACGCCAGAAAGCAGGGGCATGCACAAGAAGGGGCAAGCAGGGACAAGGGCCCCCCAGTAAACAGCGGGGCAAGGAGAGTGAACTCCTCCAACCCCAGGGCTGCTGTGGGGGCACAGTACTTGCCCCTCCAACAGCGGTCAAATTTAAATTCCTGCACACACCCTGCTAGAAAGGGTTTGCCAGTATAGTTATACCAGTATGGCTATATTGGCAAAATCTTCTAGTGTAGATGCAGCTTAAACTGGTTTGTCCCTGGTCTGGACAAAATAAGCTATACTGGCAAAACAGGTTTCAGAATAACTGCATCTGTACTAGGGCTTTTGCTGATATGGAAATATCAAACAAATCACCACGCCAATGGACGTTACTATGCCAGGAACGGTTTTAAGGGCAGAGCTGGTTAAAGGACGAGAGCCGGTGTCTTTGAATGCCATATGTAGCTGAGAGCACCAGTGGAAGTTTAATGTAGGTGAGGGAAAGGAAGAAGGAAAAAAGCAAGATTGCTACATCTGAAAGTTGCTACATCTGATGGGTTAAAGAGTCTGGTTCAGTCTTATGCGTTGAAATTCCAGGTTACGCCCATCCACACAGGAATATGATGCTCCCCAGCTACCATGTGTTACCCCCATGCACCCATGACCATGATTCTCAGCTGACTGATCCCTCATTGCTCCTATGTGCATAGAAACCACTACTCTACTGCTGTGCTGAAATCACAAGATATTCTTGTGCAAGAGGACCCAGGGATGACAAACACTCATATCCTTTGGGCTAGTCTGTGCTCACAGCCCCATGCAGCTGTGCATTAGCCTCCCTGCTGAGAAACAGGGGAACAAGAGTGAAAAGCAGCCCTGACATGGATGGGAGGTTTCACTGGAACCTGTTGCCTGGGGCAGCATGAATCCACAGAGCACCCATGCCTATTCCGAACCTGTGTGTCTGGGATGCATTTGGTTTTCATCACAACCATTTCTGGCAATGACAGTTTCCTTTCAGTTGACAATGCTGCTAATGACAGATAAGTTATTCTCTTGTTGATGTGGTTTCGGGGCCCAATCCTCTGAGGTGCTTTATGACCTTCACTCCCTGTGGAGTCTGGAGTCTGAGGAATCATGGTCACATGTCAAAGTGTGTCACATTCATGAAATCGGTGGGAATGGAGGGCACATGGTCCCTCACAGTATTGTGCCCTCTGATGTCAGAGCTCTCTCAGGGTCAGGAGGGATTAGTGGCCAGCCAGAATGGAAAAGAACGGTTTGAATCTAGGGGCAGGGTTCTCGTGACAGTGCTGTTATTTTGTATTGCCGGTGGTCAAGAATTTGTGATTTCACACAGATTAGAGAATGAATCAGTGGCAGAGTTTGGAGTAAAAGCCAAGATTCCCTCTGTTCTAATCACCAGATATACTCCTTCCTCAGCCTGAACTGACCCCAGGCTATTCTTCAGGGAGGATTGGTCTAAGGAGAGTCCCAGTCACCAGGGACTGGCTCCCCACACAAACACACGCTCCTCCTTCCCAAGTATCCACAAGTACAATATTTACTCCAGGGCAGAGGGTCGTCATTTTCACCAGCACACATAAAAATTCAATGCACGCACATTTGTGAATTTATCTCACTATTTATGCAAGTCAAACAACTCTTCAAGGAGTATTGTCACCTTAACCACGACAAAAACTGCCTTCCACTTTGAAAAATAAATTCAAGGCGAGTAGAGAAAAAAATCACTCTTATCACACAAACTTTGAGATGTGAGTTTTCACTGGTTTCACCAACACTGCAACCTTCTGTTAACTTCCATCTTGGCTGTAGCAGGGATGGCAGAGCAGCAGATTGTAACAGCAATAAGCTGCTTCTCATCTGCCTTGGAGGACACTCTGTTACAGAATTGGAAGCAACTAGGAAAGTGCTGCTCATTAGAATAGCTGTGTCTTTTAACTTTGCTTTGTACCATTAGACTAGCCATTAAATTTGAGCTGGAGCTTTGTGCCAGGCTAATAGGCTGCAGCAGTAGACTGAAAAGATGAGACTTCATCAAAATAAAGCACACAAAGTCAGACAGAACACACGCGGCAGGGAACAAGCTGTTAGCAGTTTGTAATGCATCATAAGATCATCCCAGCTCTGCTATCATTACTAACAATTATCATCATAATTCTGGGCCAGATCACTCTCTCCCCATGGGAAAACCCCTGGGAGGGAGTCTGAGGGAGGAGGGGAAGAGAGAAATGCCAGGAAGTCATGCTCCTCGGGTGTCCTGCAAATTCTTCCATTATGCCCTCAGATCTCAAGGATGCCATGAAGTCTATATAGTCTATAGGGCCTGTATGAAGGCCCTGTGCTTCCACACTGACTCCTGGCCACCTATGTCTCCACGTCTGATGACACACAAGCAAAATGGCCTTGGGAGGGAGGGCGAGCAGCTGAACACAGAAATATTAAGAGCCTGAATCTAGTATTCAAGTTTCCCAATATTTCTGTGAGCACTGGGAAAGGAGCATGATGCATGTTCCTTTAGTCTCATTCCTCGCCATGCACCCCCCCTTTTCTTCCCCACGGAGGGGTCACTGCACAGTCTGGGGCCTGTGGTTGATTGTGCCACAAAAGCAGCTGAGCTCTTGCTCTCTCATGATATGCTCTGAGCATGCCCCACTCTGCTCAGTCCTGGGAGGATTGGGCTGCATGAACGTTCACGTGAGCCCAGGAGGATAAGTGGCTCGTTGGTGTTATCACTAAGAGGCAAATAACCACAGTGATGGCACTAACACTGGGAACATGACCATGTGGCTTTGGGAGATCACCGGAGCTTGTGAATGAGGCAGTGAAATGTAAAATCCTTGACCAGTTACGCCAGACAGGACAGTCATCATACGTGCCAGAGTCAGGCTCCCCAGAGAGAGAGGCCAACCACAGGCAAATCCAGACACCAGTTATCTCCTCCCCACCACCCCGTGCTCCTTTAAAGAAGTGTCAGTGTATTATCATCACAGGATCTCTCCAAAAGTCAGCACCACCCCTCAGCCCTGTGCGCTGCATGGTTTTCTTCTCACACAGCAGTTGTGAGAAGGGAAGTCTATTTGCCAAGAGGGGAGTGCCGTCTGGTGGAAAGTCTTCACTCTGTCCAGCTTGGGCACCACTCTCCAGTCGCTCTGCTCACAGAGCTTGTCTGCTGGCACAGTTAGCAAGTCTCACTTTGAGAGACCAAACAATAGTGTAGCACTGGCCATCAAGCCCCATGCTTTGTGCTTATACAAGCACTGCTAACTGGCTTCAAATGCACAACTGGTATAGGCCAGTCGTGCTTTTACTGTAGCCCTGCTTGTTCCTATGGGCTAGAAATGTCTTTATGCATTAGTCAATTACAAATAAACTCACTTGTACAGCGGAGTCACAGGAGCATTAAGAGGGGTAGCAACTTCGGTTATTACATAATAGGGAACCAGCCTCAGATGCTGACAAACCCATGTAAAACCCCAGTTCAAGAACAACACCCATCGGCATGGCTCAAAAATCAAGGGCAGGAGGTGCTAGGCAGGAGCAGAGACATGGGGATGATTCTGAACATAGCAGTGGGACTGGGAAAGCCAAGAAAAGACAAAAAAAGAAGGGCACCCTCAGGGGGCGTGAGACATTGACACACCCATTCTGGATGGTGGACCAATCCAGGATGAACTAGATAACACCACCACTTAAATGTGGATACCATCTTTTACCTGTAGATTTCCAAGCATTTTACAAAGACATTATCCCTATTTCACAAGTGGGGAAACTGAGGCACAGAGATGACTGACTTGCCTAAGGTCACCCAGCAGCATGGCAGTGGCAGGGCCAGGAATAGAACATAAGTTTCTTGAGCCTTAGTCCAGAGCCCACCCCACTAGACCACACTGGAGAGAATTTAGGGGAGTTTCCACTGTTCACATTCAAATACCGTCATGCAGGATTCAAAACAAGACCAGTACCATCAGGGGATCTGTCGGGCATCCTGAGGGCATGAAAATCATTTGGGGTTACACTAGCTTCCCTGGGTCCCAGGGGAAGCTAGGGGGCCCTTGAAGCCAGTGTAACATTTTAAACATTGCAGTTCACCCTCAAAGGTACAGGACTCAGCCCCAGGCAGCCCCAGATTAGCAAGCATCTCACTGTTGCTACCCCTTTGGGACCCTATCCACGGCTTCATACTATCCATGCACTGGCCCTCGAAGGTGCCTGCTCACACATCTCAGGAACTGGGGCCCTTCATAGTACTGCCTTGCCCGGCTCCTGGGGTCACTGTATATTGCCAGGGGACTGGCGGGTAAACAGGCTCCTCCTCGCATGACCGGTTTCTCCCATTGCCTGCCTCCTATGGCCTGTCCTGCACAAGGAGCCACAGTGGGAGTGGCTGTGCCCTGCACCCCCAGCAACACCCTCTCATGTAAAGGCCTATCAGAGCAATGAGCCAGGAGTTGGCAGCTGCCTACCCGCCTCTGGGCATAGTGCCCCAGGGCACACTGGGGCGGGCACCAGCATCTCTAGGTGGCACTGTTCAAGCCTATAGGGAACTTTTTTCTACAAAAAATGGGTGCTGTGTTTGTCTCCCCCTCCCTGTTCTTATTTCCCCGCTCACGGTTCTTCACGGTTGCTAAGCTAACTGTTTCCTCCATGTGTTCCCCTCTAGGTGCCATCTTTGGCAGTGGTACAGCCCTGGTCCCAGTGCATAGATACCGCATCACTCCCCCACACAATGCCCAGCACTTTCCCCCCTGCCCTCCTTCCTCCCATGGACCTTTGGGGCTTTGGGGCTGCACATGGGGAAGGGGAAGGCTGGGGGCAGCTGGGGCGGTAAATGAATTTCCTTTGGGATGTTTGGGGAGGAAGCTATGCTATGTGTCCTCATTGATGCCTCTGTCATGTGCTCCCTTGCTCAGGACATATGGAAACACTCATTCTGCTGGGTCCAAACCATCTGGACAGCCCCCAGTGGCGGAAGTGTTTTCTAGGGAGCCCTCATCTGTGTGTCTGTCTGTCTGGTGGTTTGGACCGCGTGTAATTTGGACTTTTATGTAACCCACACCCACCTAGTGCCGTGCTCTGTCCCTGTCTAGCAGTAGCTGGGTCACATATACAGGTTGACGAGACTCTACAGCCTATGACAGTGACCACAGAGGCCTTAGGTCTGATTCCTGCTGCCGATGACCCACCAGGGGGAGTGGTGTTCCTTCTACCTTGCCATGCAGATGGAGCCCCAACTTTTCCCAGATGTGTTTTAAAAAACAGTGTAAAGTTATGACTTTCTATTGCCCCTTGGTCTGGTGTGGCTGCTTGCGGGGGCAAGGGCGTGGGGTCCGAGTTCTGCTCAACTGTCTCAGAGACAGCCTGCACTCATGAAAATCCCTGGGGAGTAACCAGCTCCATCCCTACAGTCCAGCTGTACCCCAGGTGCAGGCAGTCTGGGGTGCTTTTAACACACCCCTTTGGAAACCCCTTGAGTGCGAGCCTATGCTTTGTGCCCATTTTTGTTCCCCAATGGGACACTTTCACCACTTTTAGAAACTGTGGCCCTTAACTATATAATAATCTGTAGGATCACAAACCTTTGATGGTTTCTCTTAACATCAAACATACTACACTAGAGTACACACCATTAATATCTGCTTAAATATCAAAATTATAACATCTTAAATATACATAAATAAAGGACCTCTAAACAGCCATATGAATTTCACTCATTCCAGTGGAGCAGATAGCATTTAGTTTATATAAGAAACTTTCTCCCATCTGGGAAACCTCACTCACAGTAATGGCTCATGAAATCTGACTGCATCAGTAAGGGCCCAGTCCTGAAAGGTACTGCACATCTTCAGCTCCTAACTGGAGTCAACAGGCGTTGACGTCACTGCACTCCCTGTAAGGGGCACTCAGCAACTTGCAGGAGAAAATGTGAAATACTATAAGTCAAAAGTGTGAACAGTCTAATGCAATTTGACTGAGCATCTTACAATAAATAACCGGGTGAGTTAACAACTAGGGAGCAATGCCTCACCAAATAAGTCATTCAGTGTTAATAACAAAACTGAACTATTGTAAGATTCTTCTCCAAAGGTTTTAACCATGATCCCACAGACATAAAGCACCCAACTTTAAACAAACCCTGGGGTGAAACCCACGCTCAATTTGTAATGCAAGGGGCGCTGGGGCTCAAGTAGGTTTTTTTACTTTCATAACAGATGCAGCAAGCCCACAGGTGCAAAGCCTAGAGGTGCCGGGGCTCAGCCCTGTCAAGCCCTGGCACAAATTAAGCACTCGGCAAAACATGCAGAGAGCCAGACCTCACCCCAAGAGCTACACACAGGTTAGCCCACTCCCAGGATCTGTTGCATTAATTTTGGTGGAATAAATGGGCCTAGAAAGTCAATGGTATTAATGTGACCCTGGCACATACAACACTAAACAGTTAAAAGTGGCTGGGAGGTTAGAGTACAGAAATACAAGAGCTTCCCCAGCTCAGAAGGGGAAAGGCCAGTAGCAGGGATGGGGATAGGCCATTATTCCCCCCATCATCAAAGCCCCACAAGGAATCTGTGAGAGATCTGATGCATCTGTAATGAAGTTCCATTCTTCTCAGGAACAAGAAAGAACTGGAGGAACAACACAACAGGAACCCAGAGCACTGACCAGCTAGAAGAGATGACGCTACAGCAATCAACAGCCATTTGCAAAATGGCCACTGTGGGGCTGCAGCTGGTTGGCTCTAACAAATTTAAAGGGCCAAGCTCAGAAAGGCGTGCTGGGCAAAAAGGTCTTATTAGAGGGAAATCCTGCACTGGGAAAAGTTAAGAGGGATGCGAATGTAACGCTGACAGACCCCGGTATCGAATCGGGGAAACTCTTGAGCTCTTTGTGCATGAGTCTCTACCACATGAGCTAAAAGCCAACTCCCTGTTAGCTAAGGCTGTAAAGCAAACTCATTTTATCTATCTCTTTAAGTGGTCTTGGTGCCAGTCGATAGGACAGAACACCACACCCAGGTGTGTGCGTTACACAAAAGTTACTGAGGAAGGAGCTTCAGTAAGACACACCTGTATCGTAGTAGCCTCTGGCTGCATTTCTTTTGCTACAAAGCCCCTCTGTGTTATGAGCCCACACACACTTACTGTTAGGGAGGGTTTCCAGGGCAAGTCCTGGGAGTATGGTGGAAATAAAGCTGTGCAGTCCAGGAGCTGGGGTAGAGGTGTTGGGGACACTGGGGCATGGCCACTAGGTAACTCGAGGGGATGGAAGACCACGAGTGTCGATGAAGCCCCCTCGCACTAGTCCCAGGTGTCGTTGGCCCCCCCTCCCACCTGGAGGCACTCACAGCAGCTCTGCGTACTAGGCCCAAGTGTCCTTGGCCCCCCCGCCTGGAGGCACACACAGCAGTTATGCTGAGAATCTGCAACAATATGTTGCGGAGTCAGACTGCCTGAAACTAAGCAAGGCCAAACAGGGCAGATATGGAAGAACAATGCTGAATAAAGCAGCTTTATGTATGATTTAAGAAATGATACAGAGAACCAGGGAACTAGCTGGGAACTGGATTGGCTGGCTATATGGATACTTGGGGCAGCTTTCTATTGGATAAGTATGCTGGGAAAAAGGATGTATAAAAGCCTGTGTAACTTCCTGCTCTGTGTGCAGGATTTGAGATTCAAATCTCCCTGTACCTATTTGAAGCTTCAAATAAACTTTTCTGCTTCTCCACCCTGTTGTGATTATTGGGTGTAGCACACCAGGTAACGAACCACTCAAGCTGTTGTTCAGCCTGTCGGCACTGGGTGCTGGCAACAGAGGGATAGAGCATCCCACCACGCAACCACCCAGAGCCGGTGTAGAGATACAAAGCTTCCATGTGGAAAGCCTTGGTGGCCTTGTGTGCATCATCCCCACTCTGTGTGGCTCTCTGCATCTGTGGGGGGAGTCCCGTGTTCATTTCACAAGGAGGCAAACCTCCTTCCTTGATTGGGCAACGTGGGGGAACAGAGTGGAGAAACTGCACAGTCTGAACAGCCCACTCTCCTGGGCTTTTCTACAGGAGGGATCAGTCTGCCTGAGAGTAATTCATCCTAATGAGTCAAAGCCCTTCAAAGCTTGATCAATATTTTGTTCACACTCTTCATTTTATTAATAGGCAGCAAATGGAATTAAAATGAAAACAGGAAATCAGACTTTCTTAGGTTATCATGCAAAATGAAGACTCGACTCAGCTAATCCCCCAGTCATCTGGTGGTATTCAGTCAGAGTGTAAAGGGAAGTGAATGAAGATTGTTCAACAATCATCCCTGTTTGCCCCCCACCAAAAAACCCTAAAATGTGTAGCGCCCTCCAAACCGTACTGCGGCTTATGTCAGACGCAGTGGAGTAAAAATGAGGCTGTGAGTTCACATGATTGAAACAGCAGCAGTGCAAGGTAAGATTGACATAAACATCAGTCATTACAACCAGGTGACTGGCAGAACACGAACATCCCCATAAGTGCCTAAACTCTACGGAAACCCTTGACTTTTGCTCAGCCTCAGCATTGTTTGACACTGAGCTACAATTAACCCACAGGGATGTCAAGCTTATGCATTAGCCACCATTGCTGAGCATTCCCAGTTGACTGGGGTCTGGTTTGAGCTCCTGAGCTTTCCTGTGGACATCAAGTCGCATCCTGAATAAAGTCTGCATGAAGTTGACTTCTTGGCCTGTGCTGTGGTCATGCAGAACTGAGCAGGTGGGGTTGCAATGGGGCCATGGACAGTTATCAATCAGATGGAAGGGACAACTTCTCATGGGGATCTTTGGGGCTTTATTGCTGTCTTGAAGGCTCTTCTCCCAGCACTGCAAGGCTCTGGCCAAAGAAATGCCCTTCACTTGAAATCCCAGCCAGTAGCTACAATATAAGAAGAGGAGGAAGATGATTACCGAAAAGTGATTACATTGACATATAACCAATAGAGATGGGGCTAGCTCAAGAGAGAGACTTCTTGCTCTGATTTTCCTTCGCCAATTATTATTAAATAATTCATATTAATAGGAATATTAACTTGGAGACCAATCCTGCAACCACAATTGGGCACAGCACTTAATACTTGAGTAGTCCCATTGGAGTAATTGGACTATCATGACCATAAGCACTACCCCAGCCATAAGAATTTGCAGGATTGTAATGCCTCAGCACTGATTTGTTTCATTTTGCTAAACAGCTGCAGAAATCGACCTAAGCAATGAGATTCCTGCAGGCAGCACATAAAGGGGCAGCAGACTGAGGGGAGCGCTGAAGATGTGTGTAGCCAGACAATATTTGTTAGACAGAGTCACGCTGAGAACTAACATGACCTAATACTTGAAAGATTAACAGACATTTAATCCACTTAGGTGACATCTAGTAGGGCAAGGAAATGAAGAAGGCATCTTTGCTCACCTTTTTGTAATCAGCGTGTGAGACAGGCATGCAGGTGCAAACACAGCTCTGTGGGAAAGGGAAACACAGACAAGTGACAGACAAGTGACACAAAATACCCTCTGCACATCCTAGTGAAAACATCCTTTCCTATATTTATATAGGACTTTAAAGGGACCAGCCCACTGCCATTGACTTCTGTGAACAGGATTGTGATACCCTTGGTCACAGAGAGCCAGGTTCTCATCTGGTGTAAATTGTCAGAGCTCTGTGAAACTAGGACTACATAAGAACATAAGAACGGCCATACTGGGTCAGATCAAAGGTCCATCTAGCCCAGTATCCTGTCTTCTGACAGTGGCCAATGCCAGGTGCCCCAGAGGGAATGAACAGAACAGGCAATCATCAAGTGATCCATCCCCTGTCGCCCATTCCCAGCTTCTGGCAAACAGAGGCTAGAGACACCATCCCGGCCCATCCTGGCTAATAGCCATTGATGGACTTATCCTCCATGAACTTATCTAGTTCTTTTTTGAACCCTAAACTATTTGAACCCTGCACTATTTACACTAGCTGAGGATCGGCCCCTTTGAGTAGTACTTTTTTAGGTCTTGTCTACACAGTGGGGTAATGTGCTCCATGGGGGTGTGCTTTTTAAAGCACATTAACATGGTGGGCATGAATTGGTCCATGTAGACACTGCTGGTGTGCACTAAAGGTTAAAGTGCACCAGAAGGATCTGCAGATCAATTAATGGACAACACGTCAATGCACTTTAGAAATCACACCCCCATAGAATGTATTACCCCATCATGTAGATAAGTCTTATGGCACAAGTAGTCCAGTGTTTGTCAGTTACTATTCAGCTGTAACACTATCATGGAATGCTAATAGTTGACGCCCAGATTAGCTCATCAAACGAGTGTTACATTTCTGCAGGCTCAGTAATTAGCAGCAGTGTATTAGATGGTGAGCGTATGTAACCTCATTTTATTTTATGAGACCAAATTCTGTCTTCAGTTGCCCCCCTGTGATGGTCAACCTTTGGTATTTATTCAACACAAAGTAGCATAATACTGACGGGACATCACGCAATGAGTTCCTAAGTTCTCGCCCAAGGTTTTGTAGGTAGTTCCATTGATTTTCTGTTAGGAGCTGACTTCCAAGATGGATATTTTCTAATTTCAGCTGCTCCTCATCGAACAGCCACTGAACCACAAAAACTGGAGCTGCAGAAGAAAGAAAGGCACCCTAGAAAATTGTAGATTAAGTCAGTAATTGACATTAGCATACAGGGCCAGATCCTGCAGCTCCAAAAAAACACCAGTAGCTAGAGGCTAATGCTGATTACCCTAGTGCCCATGAGCCCATTCGTAGACCAGACTCTCATTGTTCTAGGCACTGTACAAACCCAGAACAAAAATATGGTCCCAGCCCCAAAGAGCTTCAGAAATGTTCAACTCCCACTATGCATCATGGGAGCTGCTGGATGCTGAGCACCTCTGAGAATCCAGCCCCAATTAAAGTCAGTGCAGGATCCGAGTCAAACGCTGAGAGAAGATGAACTTACATTTCAAGGATGAATACAACCTATATCCAAGGAAGCACTGCCACTCATTAACTCTTTTGAACTGCTGTTTACATTTTTCTGGAAGGATTCCATTCCACATCCTAAAAAGCCATGGCCAAAAAACATTAGTGGGAAAGAGAAAGGTGGTGTTACCTTAAACTAATATGTTTAAAAAAAAAAAAAGATAAAATAAAAGCTATGTGTCTAAAACCAATTGTTCGTGTGAGAAGAACACAATACATCCAGCATAAGGAATACATGGCATATTGTTCAGACCGAGGGAAGCTCTCTTCTTTTGAACATAGCAATGCCTGTTTTCTTCCTGAAAGTGCTGTGATGGCCAGTAAAGCCGGGTAACTTTCAGTTCATGATAATGATCAGCTTGTCTATAAGAGCTTCACAGAGAGGTACATTTGCAGCAGGTTATTTTCCCTTTTGGGGTTGCAAGATGAAGCTGCAAGATTTACATGCACAGTTTAATTCCAGGTGCCAGTCCAAGTGCTTGTGTCCCTCACTACCTGACCGAAGGTGCAGATCAGGTAGCCAGAGGTGCAAGAACTCATATTTGAATCATTTTACGGGCACAAATTTTGCAGGCATAGCAAAAAACACCCCAAGGTTACAACCCACAGTCTCAAGTACCTGAGTCCTTTCTTGATTGCACCCACTGGGGCACAAGAGGCAGCATCTGAACAATCAGATTGCCTTGGATGTTTAATGTCCAGGAACCAGCCAGAGTCAACAAGTCCTCTGACCTGGACTGCCTGAGCCTCCAGCTCCTCCAGAAGGGCCACCACCCTCTCCAGGTTCAGTAGCACACCAGTCCCACCAGCACTGAAGAGAAGAAAGGCATCAGTTATCTGGGTCCTCAGACGGAGCCCTGCTTGTGCTTCCGGCACTCTTTGCCAGCACTTTCTGCGGCAAATACAGGAAATGGAAGCAGTGCATTGTAGTCACTTTAAAGCCCACTATCATTGTAATCCCACCTGCTGCTAACTGTTCCCACCAGAGATGGAGTGGGAACAAAGGGATTTTGGACAGAAATATTTGAAGTTAACTGGAAAGCTAAGGGAGGTGCAAGTGTTGCCTCCTTTATTCCCTCTGCTTTTATTTAGTTAGTTTTGCTAAAACTGTCTAGCCCTCAATAGACAGCCCTGGACACCAGCACCCTTTGCTCCTCTGCAGACCTGATGCTGTCTAGGCAGCAGTGGCTCCAGCTTCCCCACACGGCCTTGTCAACGTGCTACAGACCTGGGCAAAAAGGACTATCTAAGGCTTCGTGCCCATTCACTCCATGGCCTCTCTGCAGAGACCAAGAGCAGTCAGTGCCCACTGTGAGTGGGTTCTAACAGCCTGAATGTGCCCTGCCTCCCATTGATTTCAACAATCAGGCCCCTGCTCCAGTTTCAAGTGCCACAGCTTTTCAGTCTTTCCATCGACTTCAGTGGACTTTGGAGCAGGCCCCGAGAGCAATGGGGCCACTCAACACAGAGCACATCCCTTACACAGAAAACACTGCAGTATGGAGCCAGTGCAGTACTCCGGAACCCGACTGCGGCTGTAAGTTGTAGTGGTTGGGAGCATTACTGTGTCATCTGTTGTCATTTTTATATGAGAAATAGGTAAAAGCAACCTTCCTCGACAGATTCAGCTGAGGCCTTGCTAGCCCAAGATTTAGTACAGAGCATGTTTGCAATGGTAGTGTGCTCCGAAAGATAGTGTTGTCCAGTGGGCAGGGCGCTGGTCCACGACTCTGGAGACTACGTTCTATTCCCACCTCTGCCACTGATCTGCTGTGTGACCTCGGGCAAATCACTTCAACTCTTTGTACCTCTGTTTCCTGTCTGTCTGGTCTATTTAGATTGTAAGCTCTTGTCTCTTACCATGTGTTTGTTCAGTGCCTAGCACAAAGGGGCCCTGATCTCGGTTAGGGCCTTGGGGTATCACAGAAGCACAAGCAGTTAACGACACTACTAAGAAGGGTTTTGAGAACTTCTCACTTTGGCACTCTCACAGCTCTAGGCCCATCCTTACCTTGCCCCAGCAAGCAGGACCACTTTAGCTTGCTTAATTCCCTTAGGAACCAGGTCTTTAATCACCTCCTGGATAATTAGCGATCCCATGAAGGCATAGTCTGCTAGAAGAAAAAGTCTGAGTTAACACTGACTGTGTCAAAGGATCTACTAGAATTGGGGAGCGGCATAAATATGGCTGCCTACCTTGCTGTGACTTGGGCAAAGATCCACTCCAGATATCACTTGAGCAGTAAGGTACAAACCTAGGCAGAGGTAGCAAAGGAAAGGCACACAGTTATGGTCATCAGAAAGCACCTGAATAGACCGGAGAAACTCCTACTCCTTTCCCACCACATCACCTACTCAGCATTGGGATTATTTTGGACAGAGGTTCCCAGCATACAGGTACAAACAAGCGTGAGGGAGTCACTACCATCTTGCCTTTCCCATGTTGCTAAATGAGAGAGGGGTCTTGGCTAGATCCTAGCTAGATGGCAAGGGGGTCCCTGTATGGAAAAGGCTGAGAACCACTGATCCATGGCTTTGCCCCGTGAGTGATTCGAGATTAGATTACACGAAAGTGAGTCACTACATATCCCCACCCTCCAGCTGTGGCAGCTCCAACCCTCCTTACTTCAGCACCTCACAGTCCTTTCAAGAGGAGCCACACAGTTACCCAGAGAGTACAGTAGGTGTCACTCGGTGTCATTTGTAATGAGCAGTCAGAGCAGTAACTGGCCAGGAGCTGCTGTGAAATGTAAGTGGTAGTACAGTGCCTGGGAAGGTCCTTACACTGCATTGGCGTTCCACCAGTGAGGGCTCTCCTCCATCTGGGCAGACAAAATGCCTGTCCCTAGAGTCACAGACACACAACACAAAAGAGACATGTTGTACGAGACACGGTCTCAGAAAACCAGACCAAGAGCAGCAGCTTTCCCAGCTTCGAGAGCCAGGCATAATCCCTGTAAGGATCTCACAGTTTCCCCTCCTGTCTCACCTTCTTCCCAGGCTGTCACCCACCCATGTCACCCTCTCCCTCTAGAATCACAGAAGCGTAGTGCTAGAAGGGACCTCAATAGGCCATCTAGTCCATCCCCCTTGGCTGAGGCAGGACCAAGTATTCCGAGGCCGTCCCTCTCATTCCACATTAAGTTCAGACTCCATCACTCTTCTCACAACTTCTGCCTATTCCTTATGCTTCTCTCCAGCATTTCTCCTATCTGCTCCCTTTGGCTGCACACTCTGACCCGAGCCAGGAAAGCACTTAAGCATGCGCGTAATACCATCTTACTGTACCTCAACAGACCCACTCACAACCTTAAAGTGAAGCCGGTGTTGAAGTGTTTTGCCATAGTGCTCAGCAGCTGGCAGGATCAAACGCTTTGTCTCCTTCTTCCACTCAGTTTTCGGCCTTCTTTTATGCCCCCCTCTCCTCCCCCTTGTGCTTGGAACATGCCCATACCTGACCTGCTGAAAACACACTCCCTCTCCTCCTTCAAATCCCGCCTAAAAACCTAACCTCTGTCATGAAGGCTTCTTCAGAGGCCTCCCCACAAAGAGAATTCTTTACCGGCTTCCAATGGAAATATAGTCCTTATGTATCACAATTATAGGAGTTACATTCTGAAATCACGGTCAGGAACATAAAGCCTGATTTTCCTCTCTGCTCAGAATCAGCATAAACCCAGAGTAACTCCACTCACTTCCGTGGAGTCATTCCAGACTTGCACCTGTTTAGTTGAGAGCAGAATCCATCCCCTTATCTTTTCACAGAGCCATGTGAAAGAAGGAATAATACAGCAATTGCAGCGAGTACCTTTCTTTGTTTGAGGCCACTCAGATGAGCTCATTAAGCGACGGATATTTTTGTATCTGGTATCACATGTTTCTTTATTATAACAGCACCAGCCACCTGAATGGGAGCAAGAAGATTGTCTTAAAACCTTCATATCTCATCTGATTGAATTAAAATTTATTTTTGACTATACCATTCAGTCAATGTCATCTTTGATTCTTGACACTCTAAAAGCTGGGTCTTTATTCTCATCTCACACTGGTGTAAATCAGAAGTAACTCCACTGAAATTACTGGAGTTACACTGATCGATGAATGTGCGTTCAGAATCAAGCCCAACTTTTCTTCACAATTCCTTGCCTCATTACTGCATTGTCATTTCCTACTGTACCTTCTAAGAATATGATCCATCTCTTGCTCCCTTTGTGCTCCCTTAAGTAATACCTGCAAATGGTGGAGAAGGAAAGTAAACACAAATCAGACTATTTTTTCCTGTTACACTGTTTGTGAAAAGCAGGAGAGTTCTGATGTGATCATTACCCAGCTGTTGTCCCATCATTGCAGGTGACCAGGGGGTTCTTCAGAAAGAAAAGTTTCATGTCCTTGGGTGCCTTCTGAGCATGCCAAGAAGCAAGTGAGGTGTTTCTGAGCTGTGGTGCCAAGGCATCTTCCACAGGAGGAAGAACTCCCACAGAGACATCTTCCTCACCAGCAGTGTGCTCCAGTTCCCCACTGGGGTTAGGGCCCTTTCGATTCTGGGCAGGAGTCTTCATGTGAGCTTTGGAATTACGTTTGCTTTGAGACACCGCTTCCCCCAGGAGCAACAAAGTCACCAGTGCCCCTAGGATCTTCATAGTGACTGCCTCCTCCTGACTGAACAGGCAAAGAATAAATCCCTGGTATAATAAAAGGGCAACATGACAATCTGAAGAAGGCGAAGTTTAAGAAAGACAGTGTCAGGAAGAATTAAGCCAGCAAGGAATGGACCTAGCCATATTCACAGGCATAGGCATAGGCATGTTACTACACTATAGAGATGACACCCCAAAGCTGAAATAGCATCACATACCTTAAAGAATAGCTGGTCAATTGCTGATCTTCAACTGAAGCATTCTAACAAGTGCAATATCATAGGCAAGGTACGTCCCTGATGGCCAAAGAATGAAGATCTTGGGTTGGAAGCCCAGGAGGAGTGCTCAGATCACAGCTCCCAAGTGAACTTTATATTGTCCTCATATGGAACATATTTCTTCCCTCTTTTTCCTTTTTTCTTTTCTTTTCTTTGAACTACCGCCAAGGTTGAGCAGATGACAGGGGCTGGAGAAATGAAACTACACCCCGTGCTGAATAAGTTGCAAGACTTCCTTGCAAGCACTTTGATCTTGAAAGTTACATACTTAAAATTTCTATAATTTTATCCCCGTTTTGCTTGCTGCTTTTCAGAGGGTGGGGGAGGGTATGATCTGATGATATAAGCTTTGGCAATTCACCTCTGTGGGATGATTTTTAATTGTTTCATGCATAAGAAATGCTAGGGGTTACATTTGTACTTGGTAAGAGCTTTCAATTCACTGTCTCATCAAACAACCTCAGCACCAGCTTTTCAACTTTTTCAGTGAATACTGTATCTTTCCCCTAGTTCATGTTTTTGTCAGATTTATAGAGTATCAGCACGGAAATCATAAAATAGTGCTCTTAAATATATTAGAGCTAGTTGAATTATTCATTATGAATAAATGATCTGATGAAGTTATTCCCCTTTTTCAAATGAATCAGTCATGAACCAATTCAGATTTCGGCAAATGTATTTGTTATTAGTTTGGATGAACAACTTGGAACGAATGGATTACTTGAGTACTGATCACCTTCAATATTTGCTAGTCATTTGTTAATTGGGCTGTATGATTGGTCACCTCTGTGACATGGTATTGCTTCAGCTCCCTGATTGGATGATTGAAAGTTTTAAAACAGAATAATGAATTACAAATAACAAAAAATGATGGATAATTTTGTATGCGAGTAAATACAGATATTTGCACGAGGAACAGCCAACCCCCCAAAAATTTGTATGAAAAAACCCTATTAACAAATAATTAATAAAGGACAGGAACACGGTCGAACAGCCATTCATAATTTGAATGAAGATTTTCTAACACAGGTTCTACTGAATTCAGTAGAGATACACCAGTGTAGAATCAAGCCATTTGGTCACAGACCTAAGAGAAAAAGAATGTCAGAACATACCCTAACCTCTGTTTTATTTCATTTTGTAAAATACAGTCTATGTTCCTTAATCAGGTGGAAGATCATCAAGACAGAAAAGAGTGTTCAGTGTCACAGACCCAACTGGCTATAAAAATCTACATCATAAGTTAAACTTCTAGTCCAGTGTAAATATTTCTTCCTCCCTTCCATTTAGCGAATTGGAAAAAGAAAAGAAAACTCTGTGCTCTTACCCTTAGCTGAGATGGAAAAACTTATCCCCCATGGAGCACACAGGAAATAACCATCACTGACTGGAGAGGAGATGAACATTGTGAAAGAAAACACAGCCTATTTGAAACTAGCAGACATATTTTTCAGATAGTTATAGAGTGACTCATTGGTCCCTAAAGGGAATTATGAGTGCAGCTTGCTCCCCTCACCCATCCATGAAATGCAACGCAGGCCATCCGCATCCATCAAAGGGACTTGCTGGTCCAGTGCTGAGATGCTTAGCTGGAGTGATCACATCATCAATTTCTCTAGGTTGCTTTTCCCTAAGGATCCTCTCTCGGGGGGGGGGGGAGGGGGGGGAGGAGGGGGGGGAAGGGATGTGTCAGATGCCATATGGAGATAGCTGGGGTGAAATAGTTCATGAAATTCGACTATCTCCAGAGATGAGGGTTTTCATCTGCCCGCCCTGCAGTTCGGGTGAGCATAGAGCCAGCCAATAGACAGCACCATGGGGAGCTTCAAGTGCATTTTTAAAACAGCTCTTTTGGTTTCAGGGAAGCCACCCTCTTACTTAAGTGATGTGACCTGGCAATTGGTCACCAAAAAATCTAATGATCCAAGAAGAGACTAAAAGGCTTCAGTGTCTAGAAAGGGGCAAATGTGCCTATTTCATCTACATCTCACCACCAAAGTCCAGCCCAGGTTTGTACCAACCGGGAGGACATTTCTACCTGATGGTTGTTTTGTGGCCTCAGAGAAATGAGTTGTGCTGGGGAAGGGTCAGTACAGGTCTTCTGAACAGGTGTCAACATTACAAAATCCTCCACCGCAACTGGCGCAGTTTGGCTGCCGTGCTGACATCCTCAGCAGAGAAGCTAAGGACTCAATAGGTGTGATTACTTCACTACTCACAGGAGTGGTCCCCACAAGGGAAGTCTGAACACAAGGCGCCACAAATCCCCTTCGCGTAGCATCACTGAGGAGCTGAAGCAATCTCCCCACTCACCTTGTTCCATAAACTTTATCCCCTTACCTTCAAGCATAGCTATAGTGCCTCCTCTCCAAGGAGAGGTGTCTCTCTCATAGACAACTTCTGTTGAGTTCTGATGATCAGATTGATGCCTGGACAGAATAGCTTACTTGGCTTCATGCCTGGACATCTCAAAATATGGCCCTTCATTCTCCTAATATGCTAATAAGTCAATGGAACAAGCGCTCCGTCCATGGGTGCAGGTTTCTCTCCTAGCACAGCAGCCACTTTCCTGAGACTCACTAAGGTTCATAAGGGGAAGTTAAGGGCTGAACCCAATAGCAACAGGATGTGACCTGGGCTGCCCTGTAGATTTACAGCAAGGCTGGTTCTCAGAAATGAAAGGGTGCAGGAGATCCACAGACCCAAACCTGCCCGGCTGTATTTGCAATAGATGTACTTACGAAATGGCCTCCACCTACTGCTCCATTGTCCTCAATTCTGCTGGTTTTATAGTTTCTCATATACAGTATTTCCTTCCTGATCATAACACAAGCAGCATCACTGCATTCTGCATACTAAAACCCAGGGCATGGTACGCTACATATGCTGCAGCTGCACTTTATTAACATTACGGAACAAGGGACAAAGAGAGGTGAGAAGCCACCCTAGATCTTCTGGTTTTGTTTTATGGCTGCCAGCATGACATTTTTACAACTCTGGTGGCAGAATGCGAACCTAGGCCTTCTAACCAGTCACCTCAGCCAAAGGCAGGTGTCGTTTCTCTTTTGTAGAAGAAATCACCATGGTTCATTTTCTTTGCATCAGCTTAAGTGTCATTTTAAAAACAAAGTAAAACGGTCTCAACAGAAAAGCTGATTTGGATGAGAGAGGAAGCTATGGAACATATGCAAGGGGTTAGGCATGATGTCGTGCACAGATAATGAGGGAGAAAAAGATCAATCCTTAATGCTAGTCATGAGTTTTCATGTCTGTTTCACATGTCTCTTTGTGCCCATGCACTGATACCTGCAAAATGTATTGTTGATGGGATGGGCACTCTCAGCATGTGCTGTGTTTTTCATTTGTTAACACAATGGGGCCATGATGCTGATTGGGGCATCTGGACAAATAATAGCAATAATAAAGAATTAAAACATTTGTCAAGTGCGCTCCTAATTCAGTATCCCCCAGAGCCTGTGCATCCCAGGATCTCCTGGCTGCAGAACTCACCTCCAGGCTGGCTGCAGAATTGCTTGGTGAGTTTGTACCCTAACATGCTGTAATGATGTTGCCTTTGGTGGGACACTTCTGAGAGTACCAATTCAGGACAAATTGCTGAGAGCAGGGCAGTTACAGCCCAAGACTGGGGTTCCTTTGCACACCAAGGCAAACCAAACCAGCCAGAGAGAGAGGACTTTGGTTTTACCCCACTGGCTAACCATAAGTCACACAAGCAATTCCCTTAGACACCCCAGTTTCCAGTATCATCACCAGTGCCACTCATTATGGGGGCGAATGGTTATGAAAACCAATATCTCAGTAAAAGAAAAACAGTTCTCCCAATCCAAAGGACCAAGCCCCAGACCCAGGTCAATATACAAGTCAGATCTTACCCACAAATCAC
Source organism: Chelonia mydas (assembly GCF_015237465.2). NCBI lineage: Eukaryota > Metazoa > Chordata > Testudines > Cheloniidae > Chelonia > Chelonia mydas. Next base: position 17,753,651 of record NC_051250.2, on the reverse strand, counting down.
ACTGTTGCCAATCCTTTAGCATCTAAAATCTAAAGGTTTATTCATAAAAGGAAAAAGATATAGATGAGAGCTAGAATTGGTTAAATGGAATTGATTACATACAGTAATGGCAAAGTTCTTGGTTCAGGCTTGTAGCAGTGTTGGAATAAACTGCAGGTTCAAATCAAGTCTCTGGAGTACATCCACAGCTGGGATGGGTCATTCAGTCCTTTGTTCACGGCTTCAGTTTGTAGCCAAGTTCCTCCAGAGGCAAGAAACAGGATTGAAGACAAGATGGAGGAGATGCAGCAGCCTGTTAGCCTCTTGCCCATGGAAGGACACCTTTTGTTCTTACTGTGGAAAATCACAGTAGCAAGATGAAGGCTGGAGTCACATGGACAAGTCACACGTCCATGCACGACACAGTTTGCAGGCCGACGCCATTGTTTACATGTTAGTTTGAACGTTCCCAGGAAAGCTCAGATGTGGATTGGCGTCTCCCAAAGTCCATTGTCAGTTAAGTGTTTCTTGATTGGGCACTTACTGAGAATAGTCCCTTCTCAAGAAGCTGACCAAATGCTTCACTGAGGCTACTTAGACTCAAAACACATTGATATACAAGTACATAGCCAATATTCATAACGTCAACTATAAAAATGACAGACCCATACAGAGAGCATAATCATAATCAGCAAAGCATAACCTTTCCATAGACACCTTACACGACAACCTCTGTACAATATTTGCCGCAAATATATAACAGTGGTTGCAACAATGATCTATACAGTCACAAGTTATGTCAGTAATGTCACACATGCATTTGGCTCACTAAATTTGGGATGAAAGGCCATCTAAACGCTGCCACTCCAGATAACCCGAAAGCTCCCAGTCAGCAAAAGAAACAGACTGAAAAGCGAAGGCCCTCCCCTGGGGCACCATGGCAGCTGGCCTATGAAGCTTCCATGAGCTTCACAAGCTCTGCAGCTGTGGTGGAGACTTCTTGCTCCATCCCAGCAGTGCTGGGAATTACATGGCTGCCTATGTTTTCCGCTTTTCTGGCACAGTCACAGACTCCACTGGGCACGGGGATATTGTGAGCAGCCTGATGTCTGTGGGGGAATGACATTCAGTCGGCTTGGGGAGGCTTTTAAAGAGAGGCGTGACCTGACTTAGTTGCTTTCATCCTGGGAAACAGCCTTGTCCTTGTCAGCCAAGGAGAAGCAGACAGCAGCAAGTGGCCCCCCGAGGCTAAAGATTTACCTGCTCCCAAACCCAGCAGTAAATGGAGAAGGAGAGAGGGCCTGCCTAGGTCCACTGACAAATGGGTCCCCCTGTCAACAACAGCCCGCCTTGCAACCAGGCGTTGAGGAAGGGGAAAGGTACACATTCACATTTCTATTGATCAAACCAGCCCAGTTCTGTGCGTATTGGAGCTAACTTTGGCCCAAGTGCTGCAATAACTCCTGTGAGCTTGCTGCAGGCACTCACCTGCACAGCGTGGGATGCCACTGAGCCCTTGTGCTGGGTATGGCTCCAAGTGCTGTTGATGTCTTTGGAGATCCCTGCCTTTGAATTTTATTAAGCTCTTCACCCTAGGCAGGAATGTTTGGAGAGGAGGTTTTTCAACAGCCAGGATGTATTACTCCAGGCACTCTCTGCTCTAATGTGCTGTCAAATATTAACGTCTATAACATCCCAAATACAAATGGATTTCAAAATATCAAAGTGTTTCAAAGATTGTCTCCTTAAATAGAGAACTCACACTAAAATCACAGCATTAGACAAAGAGAAAGACATGTTCACAAAAGGATCCAAATAAAGACTGACCAATAAAAAGGTCTCCTCACAATAAAGGTGGTTAGTCTAATTCATTATTTTCCCATGAGCCATCAAATGAAAGGTCATATACAGTAGCTCTTACGTAGTCCTTACTCAGACAATCCTCAATGGAAATAATCGAATAATCAAAATGGTTAGCTCTTATATAGAGCTTTCTATCCCTAGATTGTGAAGCGCTTTACAAAGGAGTTCAGTATCATTAGCTCCATTTTACAGATGGGGAAACTGAGGTACGGGGAGAAATGACTTGCCCAAGGTCACCTAGCAATCTAGGGACAGAGCTAGGAATAGATTCCCTGTCTCCTGAATCCCCAGTCTAGTACTCTCTCTCTCTCTTCTCTCCCCCACTAAGCCTGGAGAAACAACTCAGCATGAAATCCACTCCTGCACAGAGGGCCTGCATTGGTCCTATGAACCACATAAACCCTTCAAATGTAAATCAATGTCATGTCATATCCATCAGTATAATATTTGAACAGGTTCTGGGGAGTTTTCCATTGGAGGGGACCTTGTTTGTCTCCCACGCAGACTCCTCTATAGATGGCTGTGTCCTGACAATGGTGCACTCTGATCCACAGCCCCTCATCCTTTAGCAGAGGCTCAGGGCCACACGGGAGATGATCACATCTGAACAAATCATTTCTTGAAGCACACTCACCCAAACCCTTTTTCACACTCTCATTCCTTTTGTGGGTGGCTTTTCTGCACCTGTCTTTATCTGTGATCTGTTTATTCAGGACTGTTATCTGTGACCCGCAAGGGAGGCATACTTTTTGAGTTAGGAGCTGGCTTTGCATTTGTTAATGCCTGCCATGCATCAGTTTCCTCTTACAGGCAGTTCTTATTGGCACGCTGACACATTCCGCATAATGAGTGACTGATGCTCTGTGAACATAGTTCTTTGTGGAGCTGACTGGATCTTAATCTTCTTTGCATTAAAGCACTGCATACTACGTTCACCTAGCCCCTACCTGATTTTGCTACTACATAATACAGACTAGGTCGGGTGACCGTTTTTCACTTTGATGTAGTGGTCTGTATGCATTTATTAGGTTCCTGGCGGCATAAATCTGGCCCCTTTCACTTCTAAGTAGATCTGGTGAGGTTGAAATATACAATAAAATGTCATCCTCATAATAGACATTTTCCCTGTTTACTCGTCGTTATTTGCACTTGCTTCTGCAGCACAGGGAGGGAAATGGCTGGTTTAATTTAACAACAAAAACATCTGTGGGCACCTGTTTCCTTGCTGATGGCAGCAGTACAGTGTTGAGCAAAGGCTCAGGAGTTAAGTGATGGTGCTAAACCATCAGGGGAACCAAACTTTGGGCTCACTTTACCCCTTGATGTGCACACCCCACTCTAATTGACTGTGCTGACTTGCCCCACCATTTTAGCAATGTTTTCGGACCTTATTCAGCCAGACCGACCAGTGGTGCCTTCTTCAGGAGCGTTGCCTTTAGTGGGAATTTTGCGTGAGTACAGGCCGGAGGATTGGATCTTTAGTTTGTATTGTAGATTTTGTCAACAGACTGTCCGAAATTAAAGTAAACATTTCTTCATGTGATAGAGAGAGAAATGAAGCCCCAAATGCTTAGTCATATCAATGGACTCCTTAGTACTATCACTCAATAGCTAATCAAGTCAGCCAACCCCTCTGCATTCAGCCTGGGATTTTCAGAGCAGCCTAAGGTCCAGATTGCGACCCAGCTAGCGTGATGCCAAAGAAGTGTAGGGGAACGCTTTACCGGCAACACAGGTAGCTCATAGGAGAGGAAGCAGACACCACAAAGTTGCTATATCCCCCCTCATGCAAGTGAGTGAGAGAGGCTAGAACTTAGAGGGGAAAGGCCAGAGCATTAGCTCCACCACACCCCCAGCCAGGCCAGCATCCTGGTTCCAGTGTCCACCACGGAACATATGCCACACACAGCTGAGTTTACTCCCTCCACGGGCAGTGCAACAACCTGCTCCCTTGTTCAGGGCTTGTGCCAAAGCTAAGGTTCGGCCAAAGGGAATGAGGCCCATCTGCACTGAATTTCCATAGAAGTTAGGTGCTTAATTCCCTTAAGCTCCTTTTGGAAATCCCACTTGAAATCATTATTAAAAACGATTATGACATGTATTTATTTATTGGTATTGCAGTAGTGTGCAGAGATCCCCAGACAATTTGGGCCCCTGTTGTGCTAGGCTCTGTACACCGTAGCAAGAGAAAAGCATGGCTTAACGCATAAATTGTATGAGACACTTCTGTATGTTTTCTAGATCAATCAGCTCTCCTGCCTCTACTTAGGTCAGTGATTGGATAGAAAAATAAAATGTTTAATTCCTCTACGATGCGATGTTTGAAGTGCTGCCAACTACAAACTTCACACGAGAAACTGCTCTCGGATGCTGTATATTGTGTTCTGTTTAGGCACTAGAAATCAACCCATTCACCTCATTTCTAGGTTTCATCTCCTCAAACCTGAAGATATTAGTAGGCTAATCAATCCGTTTTCTTCTGTCTTTGTATTGTCTACATGCAAAATTCCTATTTGTCTTCCTAAAACTACTGATCTGTTGTTCAGCAGATACTTAACATATCTAAGGAATGAATAAACGGCTGTAAATCCCTCATCCCATTTCCCAAATGCATCCAGCACCCCTTGTTCACAAATGTTCGTACAATACCTGAAATAAAGTCACATCATCGTTTCAGTATTTAGTGTAACTGAGTGGTTTATCTTTGAGCTGTACAAATTTGGAGAATAAAACAATGACCACACTCCCTACCAAGTGCATAAAACATTAAAGAAAATGGTTCTATGTTCACCGAAATGAAGACGGGACTAATTATAATCACACTAACCATAAAAAGGTTTTGGTTAAAGTCTCGTACATATATTTGGGCAATCCAACAATGCAAACTCTTTGTCCCTCTTGATAGAACCTGTCTAAAACATGCAATCAAACAACACAGCCACTGTAAGGTTTCATTAATAGTTATACATCTCTGGATTGTCGTTTGTCAAGTTATTTGAATGATTTACTAGTCCCTGAGCGTCGCTGGAGGAGCCTTTTGTTCTGTTCCATCTAGTCTGTTAAAAATGTCACGCATTTGGACAAGGTCATTCAGTGCTCGGTCCTTTGCTCACGAGGGAATTCTTCACCCTTGGGGGATTATAAGTGGCTATTTTAAAATCCAAGGCACAATTTTATTGACTTAGCTGGACTTTTACTTAGGTCTTGTTTGCTCTGAGTCTTGTTTCTGCGTGTGTTTGCTGCACTGAAGCAACCCAGAGGGTGCTCGCATTAAGGATGCTCAACAAAATGAAGGGAAGGCTTGACATTCAGGTGAACATTGAAACAGCACTCTCAGAATTGCTTGAAGCTGCACGGCAGTGAGTAGCGAGCTGCCGCATCTAACAGGAGCGCTCGTCTGCCACGCGCTTTGTTCTGCTGAACATATTGCAATGTGAAACTCAAAGGCCCAGACCCTCAACTGCACCAGAGCAACCCCAGCACAGTCTAAGGGGGAGGGTGAGAAAGGAGCATGAACAGGAAAGGCAACTTCTAACCTTTGCTCTTCCCTGAAGCTGGGGCTTGCTGGGTTCATCATGGCTGCTCTAAATTACAGCTGGCTGCAACTGCATGTAAGGGGCCATTCTATAGCCATGGTGCATCAAAGCAGCACAGAGAGTCTGGAGCAAGTTAGGATCTGGCCCCACAAATCAGCCCAAGTTCACCCAAGATTCACTTGGCAGGTTGTTGAACCTTAGTCAGCCTTTCACCAAAACCTGGGCTGAGCTTTAAGTCTGTAATGAAATCTGAAACCAGGCCAGTTCTCTGCTTGTGACCAGGCTAGATCTAGATTGAATGACTCCAGGAGAAATCTGCACTGGGGACCTCTATCAGTGTCAGTGTGATTGATGGTGTGACTACACCAGGCCCAATTCTGCCCTGACTAGCATCCCATTCAAACCCATTGGTTCAAACAGGATCACATGGGGTATAACTCTGGGCACAAAGTGGCCTTTTTATTATGTGCTGGACTGCTGTCCATATAGGCAGTTACACTGTGGTAAAGTCAAAGGGAACCATGCACTTGGATCAAAGTTTAGTGAAATAGTACTGTCAGTTATAATCTGTCATTGATTGCCCATGGCTCTGTGTATAGTGGCATGTAATCTGTCATAGATTGCCTGTGTTTCTCTATAGATTCACATGTAATTCATCATCAGCTGCATGTGATCTAGTCATATGTAATATGTCACTGATTGCCCAGGGCTCTGTGTACATTCACATGCAATCTGTTGTAGATTGCACATGGAGTCCAACACTTCTTACATAGTCATCTTTAAGAATATACTTTAGTTGAAATAAAAATCATATTATGCAGCTGTGGTAGAGATATACAGCATTACTTAAGAGGCACACAAACATCCAAATGATTAGTATACATCCTCTCATCCTTTTATATGTGAAAAAACCAATTGCTGCAATCATACCTGCACTCGTAATTCATTCTATTCAGTAAAAGTCTTTAAAGTGGTTATAGAAAGAATAAAAGAACACAACCCAATATAATATCATTACAGCTGTACATGTCCATCAACATAATCACGTTTGTTTCCCTCAGAAGCTACAGAGCACCTTCTACAGTAAAGCAAGTGATTCTTGAAGCCAAAGAAAGCAAAGTTAACAGGAATTCCATACAAAACTGCGCTCAGCATGTGCCTGGCAAAGTAAAAAAGAAACAGAACACATCAATGTTCCTTAGGACAACTAAGATCAAACAGCTGGAAAGCAGAGACAGTGCTAAACATTTCTGCAATGCCAAAGTCTTTGCATTTTAACCAGAGGTGAGCATGAGCTGCAAAATTTGGATCCAGGTCCAAAATTCTCCAAAAGATTAAAGGGATTTGGATCCAGGGTGTTGTCCAGCTCATCTCTATCTTTAACAGTTACCAAAAGAAAACCAGCCAACACGTGCCAATCACTTCACTGAAGGCCATTAATAGAGATACGTTCTGGCACATTAACTACATTAACACATTTTCAATTCAGATTGTTTGAATGATAAATTACCGTATACTGCATATAAGTCTGAAACTGTGAATAAGATCTTAAATGTCAGGTAATTCATGAGTCAATGAGAGTTTTCTCTGAGTAAACACTGAGCAAGATCTTCAGGATTTGGCATAATACATTATTAATAATAATAATTGCCAATCATAGCAAATTTCACCAGATTGCTAGTAGGTTTGTGATGTAAATAAATGTTCAGTAGAAACTGGGATGAAATGGCCACATTCATGATTTAATCCCTGGTCTCCAGAGGTGAAAATCTAATGCATTAAGCTTTCCTCCCTTGGTGGCTTTAATGCTACCTTTCCCATACACCAGACATAGCTCATTGATGCAATTTGTCTTTTTAATTTTTCTGGTGTGCAAAGGCAAAATTTTTTCAAAAGTGAAACAAGTTTTAGCAATAAACCAGGAGGACAAATGGTGTAAAGTGGGTGTGGCCAATTTAATTCATTATATAAAATGTTTCTACACTCACATACCCGACTGAATAATGATATTTACTAAGAAAAAGAAAAAGAAAGAAAGAAATGGCGCTTATGTCACAACGCCTCTTAAGAACGTAGAAATGGCATCAAATGCATTATTGACAATAAAAGGGAAAATGTACAGAGGAAAAATTGATTAGTAGATTTCCTTGTCACTAACTGAGCGATATATAAGCTGTGACAAAACACTCACAATTCTCATCTCTTTTATTCCAGTGACAAACAGATATTGCAAAGGAAGAATGAGGCATTGATGGAAAGATATACTGATGGGTCGAAAAGGCCTATCACCTTTACAAGATTTTCCAAGAGCACTAACTTAAGAGTACACACTTTTATCCTACTATTTTCATAAGCCTTCTATTCATGTAAGACATGAGCTTCACCCTGATGGTTGCTTAAGCTGTTAGATAGCATGCAGATTGAAAATCTTTCACCTGCTCTGTCTGAAATTCTTCCATGGATTATATAACAATTCACATGGCTGCTCAAGGTTACTCATAAAACCTTGTTGACAAGACAAAATCTTGTTGTGAGTTGCAATCTAAAAGCTTCAATAAATATTATGGTTCATGTAGCATCTGCAGGAGAGCAACATATGTTCTGAATTCTGATGAATTAGTAGCTTGTGCACTGTGTTTTTTGTATTTATGACAAGTGATAAGCAAATACAACCGGTGTGCCTGTGAATTAATTTAGCAGGCTTTTTTATTCTTCAAGTTTCAGTTCCCCAACAAAAAAGAATTGCTTTTTGATGCATTATCCCTTTGTGCTTGTTATGTTATCAGATTCTCACATTATTTATAAACAAAATTATTTTTGTCACTTAGTTTTGAAAGATAAAATAAGGTCTCCCTGTGTAGCAAATATCTCATAGAATCTGGTTCTCATATAAACAGAGCAGAAGGAAGTGACAACATGACAGTAATCGTATTGTAAACATTACTTTCAGATCCCACAAAAGCCTGCAAGTCACCTTTCAATATCCTGCCAAGGAGAGAGTACAGTAGTAGGGGGATATTAGTGACGCGAGTGTGTGTTGGGGGAGATTTAGCCTCATTCATTATTAGTCATTCCTTTAGTTCATTTGCACACTTTGGGCCAGGGCTGTGACTTGGCTATTCAGGATGCATAAGTGAGCAGCATTCTCTCATCTCTACTGTGGTCATTGTAGGTCCTGCAGTTCTCCGTTGGCTGTATGAGAAAATGTGAGTAGTCTCAAAAGCTGTAAGGTTTGAACACTGTTATCGTGCAATTGGGCTATGGTGCACCAAGTGGGGGAAACACACAGGGAGGGGTCAGGTCTTGCCTCCAGAGTGTCAGAGGCCTAGGGCAGGGGTTGGAGAGCGAGCCCACCCTGCACTCACCCTTCAGCGGCTTCTGTCCCACACGGCTGGGCCAGCTCCCCATTCTGGCCTGCTGACACTGGTCACAGAGTGCAGACCTGGCTCTCCCACAACCTTGTCCCACCCCCTTCCTAGCCCTGGCTCCACCAGATCACTTTCCTGGAGTTGGGCTGTATTGGCCAAAAAGTGGTTGGGGCATGGCTCCACAACCTATGAGCATTACCACAGCTAGTGCAGAAGACTAGGAGTCAGGGCTCCTGAGCTCTGTTTCCAGCTATGTCACTAACTTACTGTGTGACCTTGGGCGAGGCATTTAGGCCCTGATTCAGCAAAGGGCTTATACACAGCTCTTTGACTCACTTAACCCATCTGTAAAATAAGGCGAATAATTCCCCTTCCTTCATGGGGATGTTGGGAGACACAATTAACCTTGGTAATACAGCATTCTGAGATCCTCAGAACGAAGGGACTAGAGGGGTTTGATGTATTAGTACTAGGAGACTGTCTCAACAACGCTGTGGAGGCACCAGTTGCAGCTCTAGGTTTAAAGCTGAACTGTGTTTTGCATTTAATCCATTTGAGCATAAGGTTATAGCAATATGGTAATTATCTATTTCTGTTCCCATTCCCCCACCCAAAAAAGGAAACTGGTGCCGTTAACATCATAAACCCACCCACAATATTATGAATTAATGCAGCATAGGCCACAGATAACATTTAAAAGACCATGAGATCACATGCTTTTTCTTGCCTCTCAAGTTGGAGCTTTGCTTTGATGATGTAAACAAATAGAAAAGCACTTCTTAAGTGCTCTAACAGTGCACAGTATCTGTAGAAGTGATTTTAGTGTCATGATCAGACTCTTAGCTCCTAAGGACCCAGTTCTGCAAGGCACTTAAGCACATGCCTAACTTTACACATGTAAACACTCAAATTGACTTTAATGTGGCTTCTCACAAGCTCAAAGGTAGGCACATGCTTCGTGCCTTGCTGAACTGGACCCTACATGAGCCTTCCATAAGGAGTCCTATTATCCCAAGCTTCTCCACCTGCTCAGGTGCAGTGAGCAGAAGAGCTTAATTCCATAACTGCTGGCTCTAGGGCAGGAGCTCTGCATGATGTCATAGTCCCCTTGAGCTCACATTTATAAATAAGGACTGCAGTGTGACATGAGGAGACAGATTCAGTGTCTGGTCTTTGACACCTTCACTGACACTTTAATAACAGAATGTGACCTTTGCTAACCATATGTTAGGGTTGTCCACTATGGATAAACAAGAGCCTGGTGCCGAATACCAAGCAATCTGTGACACCTTCAGCATGAGGGAATTTGCAGTGGTATCATGAAAAAGAAAACTACCATTGTGTCTTCAGCATTCAGGCATTGATCTTAGGAAAGCATCTAGCTTTATTTTCCTCTCTCCGGAGCTGTGTGCAGTCTTTGAGACTATTCGTTTTTCATCATGGAAGAGAAGAATTGACACATCATTAAGATGAGAGAGACATGGTAGGAATTCAATGGAGCCTAGAGTTTTTAAAAATCCAAAGATTTTTAGAAGGATTTTAAAGTGATCAACAGAAGCACAAGGGGCAACATTGTGAAAAAAAATGCAATATTCTTAAAGAGGAACGAATATTACATGGTCAACTTAAAATGTCCATTAGTTTAATATTTATTTAGTATCAGATTCTGATACCCTTATTCACTTTAAATAGCACCTTACTCCACAAATAGTCAATGGAGCGACTTGCAGAGTAAGGCACTACTTAGTACAACTAAGGGGATCTCAGTCTAGCACTCATTCTTTTAAATTCTGATTTTTTTTCAAAGCACAGTGATAATAAATGTGTTTGCATTTAACCGATTTAGCAAAGTCTAAATCCAGTAGACTCAACCAAGTTAGTATAAAAGAGGAATGTGTAGTGGAGCAGCAAGGTCATTGTTGAAGCATCACGTGTGAACTATGTGGACAAATTCGAGAAAGTCCAGAGAAGAGCAACAAAAACTATGAAAGGTCTAGAAAACATGAAGGAAGATTGAACAGATTGGGTTTGTTTAGTCTGGAGCGGAGAAGACTGAGTGGGGGACATGATAACAGTTTTCAAGTACATAAAAGGTTGTTATGAGGAGGGAAAAAATTATTCTCATTAACCTCTGAGGATAGGACAAGGAGCAATGGGCTTAAATTGCAGTAAGGGCAGTTTAGGTTGGACATTAGGAAAAACTTTCCAAGTCTCAGGGAGGTTAAGCACTGGAATAAATTGCCCAGGGAGGTTGTGGAATCTCCATCACTGGAGATTTTTAAGAGCAGGTTAGACAAACACCTGTCAGGGATGGTCTAGATAATACTTAGACCTGCCATGAGTACAGGGCACTAGACTAGATGACTTTTTGAGGTCCCTTCCAGTCCTACAATTCTATGATTCACACTGAGAACACACTAGGAATAAATTCATCTCCTTGCCTCCAAGCTGAGCAGTGGCTGGTAGGTGGCTTGCCAGTGGCATTGTGAAGAGCACAAATGCATTTAAAGTGCTAGAAACTGTGTTTATAGTCTGTGGTGTGGAAAAGGTGTTTTAAACAGCTGAAAAACACCAGTGCTTGTGGCTTGCACTTGCTTTCATTCATACGTGGGATGTGTGCCCGACTCCACCGTCAATCCAACAAATCCATATATTTAACTGTTTGTTAAATGAACACCAGTCACACGTCTCTTTGGAACTGATCTCTATTTTTGGCTCCTCCATTTTAGGCATTGTTGCTTACATGAACTGAAAACGCCTGAGGAATTCACATAGGTTAAATGCCATAGCTCTGAACCTAGAGGCAAAAAATGGTTAGCAGACATTTCAAGCTCTCAGTGGCTGCCTTGCAAGGAGTTTGCGGTATAAGTAGCGGTTACATGCTCCCTGCATGCTGGAGAGATCAGGGAGTCATGTCCGGTGCCTCTGATGGCATGGTGCAGCTCCAAGTGACTTGCATAAGCCCATAAAGCAACCTGTAGCAGAATCAGGATTAAAACTCGGGGCTTTCTAGGTTCCAGTCTGAAGCTCATACTATGTCTCCTAGACCAACCCATCATATAGGGAAGTGAGTCCAATTGTACATGCACTGCCCTCCACAGCTCCTCCTCCTAGTATTGCAGAAGATGCTATGTCCTAGCCTCCATCCCATGGCTCCTTGTCCCACCAGGGAGGTATTATCAGGGAGCAGTGCCTACACTCAGGAGAACAATGGGGCTGCGATCACTGTTCCCTCTAAGCTGTGCGCGTGCACACAGATCCTAAACCCCGCGCACACGGCAAAACACTGTGTGTACAACAATTTGCACAGAAGAAATTTTTTGTGCACACAGCCTGTCAAAAATTAGAGGGAACATTGGCTGCGATTATGGCTGGCCATAGTGGGAGGATATAAGGAAGGGAAAAAACTCTGTGCTCTCCTCGTCTCTCTCTCTCTCTCACTCACACACACACACACACACACACACACACACACACACACACACACACACAAACACACACACACACTCTTTGTCTCTCTCTCTCATATTCAGGAAAAGTGTTTACTAGGAGATTATTTTTCTCCACTCCTTTGTGCACACTGACAAGAAGTTCCAATGTATAAATGTCAGACAAACTGGAGACCCTTACTCATCCTAATTGGCCAAGTCACAAACACTAGCTCAGTGGTTTGAGCATTGGCCTGCTAAACCCAGGGTTGTGAGTTCAATCCTTGAATGGGCCATTTAGGGATCTGGGGCAAAAACTGGGGATTGGTCCTGCTTCAAGCAGGGGGTTGGACTAGATGACCTCCTGAGGTCCCTTCCAACCCTAACACTCTATGATTATATGAAACAGAACAGTAAATAAGTAATGAACTACATGGGTCAAATTCTCCTTACATTCTACCCTGACATATCTCACAGGAAGCTAATGGGAGTTTTGCCCATAGTCAGTGTAGAATCTGGTCCTGTAGCAGATGATTTTCTAAATACTTTGAGAAAATACAAATACATACACAAACCATAAGGCCTAGGCTTAGTACTGTTAAAACCAATGGTAAGACTCTGACTGATTGAGTTACTATGGTGTTAGGCATGGGATAAATAAATTAGATACATCTAGATAAGACTAGCAGAAGAACAAAAGAAAGGTCACAAGAAATATAAATTAGAATGAGAGCAAGATATTCCCTAGGTGAAGCCATATAATTGTTGCCACCAACAGTGCAATAGTATTTTAAATTACAGCGATGGGAGTTTTCATCAGAGAGACCTACTAGACAAGATTTCTTTCAAGATATATGTTGGGCACGTTTTGGCCAATTTTGTGCTCAATAAGTTCGAAGGTCATTAACAGAGTGAGACGCTCATTTTCTCTGTATCATAAAAAAAAGTTCGGAGTAGTTTTAATTCCTGTTTGTTAACTCTTACAGGTTCTGAGTGCTCTTTAGTGACCCACAAAAATTGCACCCATTTATAGAGTGTAATAAACTGAAAATAGGAGGCTAGTCTGCAGACAAAAGGCTATTGCAAAAGGCAGAGCTTTGCTCAGAGCATGAGTACCTACAGCTTTGATCGTATGTGAGCAGTCACCACCGTATTTTAAATATCGCACACGGTAAATTCTACCTCAGCTGGTATAAACTTCAGTTCCACCAAAGTCAAGGGAATGAAGCCAACTTACACCAGCTGAGAATTGGGCCCCTTATGAAATATCATTTTTATCTTAGATGACAAAATCACAGACATCAAGCTAGTATCTCAAATAACCATGTTATCTTCCCAGTCTTGCACATGACAAGACACACTACTGGACCGGGCAGTGTCCTACCGGCCCTGTAGATAAGTCGTTTGGATTTGCTTCTGAGGAGAGACACGGCCCAGAAGCTTTTTAAGTTCTTAAAAATCATCCTTCCCTATTCACAATACCCAGCTCAGAATTGCCTGTTGCCTTCCTCGGCTTGGTCTTCCTCCTGCAGAGTGAACAGCAATGACTGCAGCGAGGGCATATTTTGACAGCTTTGGAGCAGGACACATCAGAATACTTAGGATTCAGAGTAGCAGCTGTGTTAGTCTGTATCTGCAAAAAGAAAAGGAGTACTTGTGGCACCTTAGAGACTAACAAGTTTATTTGAGCATAAGTTTTCGTGAGCTACAGCTCACTTCATCTAGGCTTGAATAAAGATTGGGAGTGGATGGGTCATTACACAAAGTAAAACTATTTCCCCATGTTTATTCCACCCACCCACGCGCCCCGATATTCTTGTCAATGCTGGAAATGGCCCACCTTGATTTTCACTATAAAAGTCCCCCCCCCCCGCTCTCCTGCTAGTAATAGCTCACCTTACCTGATCACTCTCCTTACAGTGTGTATGGTAACACCCATTGTTTCATTTATATACACCCTGTGTATATAAATCTCCCCACTGTATTTTCCACTGAATGCATCCAATGAAGTGAGCTGTAGCTCACGAAAGCTTATGCTCAAATAAATTGGTGAGTCTCTAAGGTGCCACAAGTACTCCTTTTATCAGAATACTTGTTACCACAACAGCAACACTGGGGTCTGTAATTGGCTCCCTCAGCAGTGGTACTAGTTAAGCCCCTGGTTTGTGGCACACCTTTCGAGAGTGGGGGCCAGATATCCGCTCCCACTGAGGATGGTGGAAAGCAGCTAAGGCTGCCAGAAACTGAGCTGGGAGCAGGTAAGGAGAGCAGCAGCTAAGCTACATGAACCCATGCATGCTGTGCAGTCAAGGTTTTGTAAACTATGCCCCTTCTCCCCACTGAAGGATGAGAAACCCTTCCCATTTGAGGGGAGAATGGTGATCAGGCCCTAGATTATTATAAGAGTGTTGAGTTGCCTTGTCCGCATGGAAACCATTTGTATTTTTTAATGCAAGGGTTTGGGATCCCATGGCACGCTTGCATAGGTCCTTATAATTTTATTACAAGAGCCAAAGAGGTGTATATTCTGTGACTCAAGAGACAGTTGAAAGTAGCCACATGTGGCCAGTCAGCCAAGTGACTGCCTAGAAACAATCCCCCTCCATTTTTCAGATGTTTGTGAGGCATCTGCACTAATCCAATCCGTTTTGCTCTGTTAATGAACAAAAGATGAGCCTGACCACAAAGTCCATTTGTGCATAAATGGTATAACAGGACTACACAGCACACAATGAGGGCTTAGAAATTTATTTGCCCTCCGCCTGCCATTGAAGGCTGAGCAGCTAGCATTAGTCAATTTCTGATAATGGCTGAAAAGCATAAACAAGGAGAAAATACCACAGCCTCATGGCATCTGTATAATCATCACAAAATCCAAGCTGAGGCACAGATCAAATTAAATGTTTCTGAGTACCCCTCTACAGGGTTTCCCTTTGCATCATCCCTAACCTTTTGTACAGCCATGTTACAATTCCCCACACAGGTTTTTAATAACAAAAGTCTAAAAATAGGGCATGGTTCTTCTCTCACTTACGCTAGTGAGAACCAGGATCATTCCACTGAAATAAATGGTGCTGTACAAGGTATGAAAACCAGTGTGAAAGAGAGCAGAGTCAGGCCCATAATATTAAATATACTGGTGCAAATGCTCCACTCTAAGACATGGAAGTAACAAATCCTGTTATGGTACATAAAGCAGCAGTTATTCACCTAACACATTACATACACTCTGAGCTATGTTTACTATTCAAACACACTACTAGAGAAATTATTTTACTGTCTGACAACCTAGACATGGATGTGCTTTAATGCACTGTATTAAATTCAATGTAGTATATTGTTTTCAGCCATTCATGACAGCGTATTTGGAGTGAATTCTTCAACTGTTAGTACAGACATGGGCAAAGAAACTGGCTTTGCGCTGAGATTTCCTGTCCTTTGATGTTTCCATCCCTCAGTCAACCCAAATGTGTTAAAAAAAAGCATTTTGTCTCTGACCTGTTTTTGCTGTAAGTGTGCAGCGTGCAATGTCTTCAGAGGCCACCCACATCTCAAGGGCAACCAGAACACCAGGCTGTCTGTATAATTCAGAAGCAAATTCCATGACTGCTTTATAACACAAACATGTTCAGAGAATCTCTGTACAAACCTGTTTCTTTGAGAATATTGGTCTTAGAAAAGAATAATACCTATGAAAGCACTACACCAGGCCTTGTCTAGCTTTAAGTCCTGACGTAATGGCTGGGGGACCGGGAGACTGTCTAACTTGGGGGAGCTATCACTTTTATATTAATAATAAATAATAATAAACTTATCTGTAAATTCCTAACTTTGATTGCGTATTTGCCATTCTTTTCTTGCAGCAATTTCTAAATGTTGCTTAATAACACAAAGGCCTTAATATCCAGTATTTGTAGGCTTTTAGAATAGAGTATTCAATATCGTGATCATTTTTTAAAAGTTGTATTTGTTTCCCACATAAATAAATAGATGCATATGTTGTGATACTATGAGTCTCTTGTTCTGGAATTCTTGAGATATTTACAGGTATGTTTTTGGTTTTACATTTTAACAAATGTACTTTGTAGTCTTATTTTATAGTGAATGATCTATTACAAGAGTGATGAAGTCATGCTTAAAATATCTTATTTTGAACAAATAATCTTTAAAAGCAAGAACATTTTGATCAATGTCATAACTGACAGGGCGTCTTATAGTATAGTAGAATTTTACTTCTTTCACTGAGGACGTTAGCAACCATTTAGTCATGTGGATCCAATCTCACTTTCCAAAATTTTATTTTAATCGGCTCCTAACCCAAACTCTAGATACATCACAATTTTAAAATAGTATTTAATACAACCTTTTACAAGTCTATGGAAAGCTTATTGACAAGTCTCACCCACACCCAACATACCCCATCACATTAACTTGCCTCTTTCCCAAATGGCCAATAGAAAAGATGGGCTTTGCAACACATGATTAAAAAGTCTGAGTTCTATCAACCAAGAGGCTGTGAATTCTGAAGTTGAGGACGCTTTATAACAAATGCCCTGCCAGCTGCCTCCTCTCTTTCCAGGCAAGAGGGCTCCAGTTCAAGGATCTTCACTGATTGTGCCTGCAGCCGTTTCACTTAGGGAGGCAGGCTGTCCCTTAGGGTAACCACATCGCAAACCATGTAAACCTTTACAGGTTAAAGCCAATGCCTCCAACTCCATCTGGAAGCGTACTGACAGCCAATATAAATACAGTGTCCTGGTGATGTGTTCGCTGCTAACACGTCTAGTAGGTGAGTGGCCATGTTCTGCATTAGCATCAGTGACTAGATAGTTTCACCGTGTAGCCCCAGGTACAGCATATTACAATAGCCTAATCTTGAGGTGATAAATTTGTGGATAAGCCCAGCAATGTCAGCACCAGATAAAGAAGGTCACACTCATTTCATCAAGAGCAGATGGGGAAAAAACACTACATTTGCCTTAAGTACAGCCACATCAGAAGACTTCCAACATTTATGACACAATTGCTGAAGTTCAGACCAAGATTTCTGTCACTTGTGCTCTAGCCACTTCCCTTCCTGCTTCACCTCTCACACATCATTAGTAAACTGAAGTGACCTGTGAGGATGAAGCCAGAGGAAAAAGTGTTGTAATGCCATTACTAGTAGCTGAGAGCAAAAGACCATTATGAAATCCTACCATGCTGGTAATAGTGATCAATCAGTTGACCAACGTTCTCTCTCAAAGCTGCCTGGTAGCTCATTTTATTCCATCAATCCTTATAGGGTGAACCATCAAAACAGGATTCTTGCCCCAATAAAACATCTGGGTGGCTGGTAACCCTGCATCTGTGTAAGAATTATTCAGGTTGTGGTGTATGGTGAATCACTGCAAAGACCACTTTACAGAACAATCTTAAATCACTAAAAAAATATAGTTTTTTTTTAATTGAAATCTCCTAGACAACACTTCCATCTAAAATCAACATTCCAAGCTAAAATTATAATCTCTACTCAGGTTTCAGAGTAACAGCCGTGTTAGTCTGTATTCGCAAAAAGAGAAGGAGGACTTGTGGCACCTTAGAGACTAACCAATTTATTTGAGCATGAGCTTTCGTGAGCTACAGCTCACAAGCTAAACACCAGACCCAATGTATGCCTGCCTGCCTCTGAGTAGAGCCAACTACCACACGGCAGCCATGAAAAATGCAGAGATCCAGCAGCCAGTTCCTATTGACTGATGTGATTACCCATCCCTTACAGTCAGGGGTAAAAGGAATTTACCGATACTCCAGAGTCCTGGGCAGGGGCGGGGCCTCGACCGGAAGAGGCGGGGCCTCAACCAGAAGAGGCGTGGCCTTTAAATACCCAGGCCCTTTAAATCAAGATTTAAAGGCCCCAGGGCTCTGGCTGCGGCTGGGAGCCCCTGGGCCTTTAAATCACCCCTGGAGCTACCAGCTGCAGAGGTAGCTGGGAGCCCTGGGGCTCAGGGGCGATTTAAAGGGCCCCGGGATCTGGCCGCTGCTACTGCAGCGGAGCTCCGGGCCCTTTAAATCACTGCTGAGTCCCTAAATCGCTACCCCGGGGCTCCAGCAGCTGGGTCAGGGGGCACTTTAAAGGGCCTGGGGCTCCTGCTGCTGCGGGAAGCTTGGGGAAGCCAGTCCGGTCCGGCATGGCATACTGGCTCTTGCTGGTACGCCAGACCGTCCCGGCTTACTTTCACCTCTGCTTACAGTGAACAGTGGGGCTTTCAGCTGTGAGGATCAAATTGGAGATTACTCTTGCAATGAGCTTGGAAGCTTTAACAAACAACAAAGAACTCTGCACCTATAATGACACATGCCTACAAGTAAAGGATGATACAGCTTGCTGGAGTACTAACAAGAGCCAATAATAATTTAACTCCTTAGCACCAAAACACCTGTTAGAATGATCTATGATAGCAAAAGGCAGATTTAACCATTACATGTACATATACCAGATTGGGAATATCAATTTCATGGACATGCTTACAATGATCATCTAGTAGCCAAAAAGGCAATTTCTACCACTGTTGGGACCCTTCTGTCAGAATGATTTTCCAATGGAAAAATCACTTTCTGCTAAATCAAAAATTTCCACAAATTGCTGGGAAGCCCGGTCTTCCAGGCTCCCCAAAATTAGACTATTAGCCTACAGGATTGATGTTTTTATGATAAATGATGCCTATGCATTTCACAGGTCCTAAAATCCACATGTAAGTGTTCTGCTTTGTGACTTCACAGACATCTTAAATACTAACAGGTTTCGAGGTAATAATGCTGTAATGGGAAAAGGATTATAGTGGATTAAGCTAAATCAGAAAAAAACACTCTTATTCCAGAATAAAAAAGTGTCTACACAGGGCCTTACACCGAAATAATGATTCCACAACAGTTATTTCAGTCAATTTCCAAGTATAGGTAAGCCCTTAGCTAAGAAACTTAAGAAAAACAAGTTGAGGATGTCTGCAACATTTCTGCAGAATGTGTGTGGCATGTACAGGGTACAATATGGAACATGTCAAGAACACCCACTGCCCCACGCTGCTTTACAGATCCAAAAAGTCAGCCAATGAGCAAGTGTTTAAAAAAATCCTCTCCCTACTAACAGATGAGCACAAGGGTAAAAGGGAGGCAGAATGGGCCAGTGGATAGAGAATGGAACCAGGAGATCTAGATTCCATTCCAGGCAAACATTTACATCAAATCAATGCATTAACCAGAGCAGAGAACACCATTAGCTCAATACTAATGTAAGTCATATCTGAGCTAGTCACGGCTTCCTGGGGTTCATCCAGGAAGTCTGTTTGAACAGTTCACTTCCTTTTACTCCCACTCCCCGTGAACTCAGTGATTTAGAGGAGTTAAAGCCAATGGGTCGAGTGGGTCCAGTAGGAGAGTGAAGAGACTAAGGACTGTGGACCAACTAACAGACTGTGGACTGTTGTTTACTTTGTTTAAACAATGTAAATGACTTCAGTGATGTCCACTTCAACTCATTAGAAGTCAATGGAGTTTCTCTAGATCTACACTGGTATAGCTGAGAACAGAATTTATCCCACTGCCTGTCCAATTAGATGGTTTTTTTGTTTCTGTTTATATAAAGAGCCATTGTGACTAGTGATAGGGAGCATACAAAAAGTTTCTATTGAAGATCTACTTTTTTTGACCAAATTTAAGGCGGGGAAAGGGGGCAGGGAAACCATCCTCTTGCAGAAACCTTAAATGCCAAGTTTTAGCTAGGAATGAATTTTTACAGATGACTTATAAGCCCCCTGTAAAAGAGGTTTTATATTGGTAGTGCTAACACCACTTCAATAATAGTGGCATGAGCAGTACCTCTGAGATGCCCTGTTTCTCACCTTCTGATTCCCTCCTTTGCAAAGAAGTCACACAAAAAATGCTACCCCCCACTTGTGAGCCAGTTTTTCAATAATTTCTCCACCACTGTTCGGTTTGTCTGTAAGAAACAGTGCTTGATATGCTACAACTTTTAATCTTGAACAACAAAAGGATTCTATTTCTAATCTGGCAAACAAGCTAAATGCTCTCCATTCAACAGAAAGGATGAAAACTAGCTTAGCAAACAAGAACTATTTTTAGTGGCAGATAAGGTTGGAACAGGACACACTCCCTCCGCCCAAAACCTTAACTTTTTGTTTCCACGATTTAAGAGGAAAGACATTTACATTCCTTTCCACCTTCATACAACACTGTTGATAGAAGTGAAAGCTTATCTCCAACAGACAACCAAAATCAATACGTATCTCAGCTTCAAACTTGCACTTTAACACAAATTTAACAGTGACCTCAAATGATTTTATATCAATAGGTCAGCACACCTAACTGGCATACATTCTGGAAGTGATTTTGCTTAAACGCTGCAGAGGTCACTGTGAAAATTTTGCATTGAAGTGCAAGCGGTTTAGTCTCTGCCATAAGTAGCATTAAATTGGCCTGACTCGTTATTAAACTATAAAATGTTAAAAAGGAATATTTGTGTGTGAAAAAACGGTACCGAATTCCCTTTAAAGTTTTCGTTTTGATTACACCTTCCCTAGAAGGCAGTGACAATGGAAGAATGGGCAAGAGGTGCTTTAGGCAGAAGGAACATTGGACACCACATGGCCCAAGATCTCCTGTACTGTATGAGTAGTTCCCTACTAAACAAGCTGTACCAGTCTCATCTGGAAATTCACATCCGATTCCTACTCTTTGGCTGCTTGAAGCCATTAACTGTCTACATCCCAGGGCTCTAGAAAGAAGTTTTGTAAAATCTGTAATTCTGCTGAATTAACTGGCAGTGATCCCTCCAGTTTAAGATATACCAACAGCATTATTGCATGGAGCGGTCTGTATTTCTCTGTCATCATCAGGCATTGACAGTATGCACTTCTTGTGAAAGATGCAGTCAGAATTTTGTCTAGTTTACTTCAATTGCTCTCATGCTAGGGTGCTTTTAAGAGGTTTGGGGAACCCTATTCCCTTGCTCTGTGAAAGCTGGTATGTCTCTATCCAAGAAGAGATGGGATAGGAAGAGCTAAAACTCATGCAAAGAAACACTGTTGCTAATTGCAGTTAGTATCTGTCTCCTTCTGCTTTAAATCAAGTATATAGGGCCCACTTTTTCTGTACACATTCAGGACAAAGGGAATTTTTGACTAAATAACTTCAGAATTAGGCCCAAGAAGAATACAAAGTTGAAAGCCATATCAATGAAATAGAGCCCTGTAATAACAAACCTTTATTTGAGACATATGAGGGAAATATTCTTACCAGAACTTGATTTACTTCCCCTGAAAATAAAACTCAGAAAATAATCTGTGCTAAATGTATTGTCTTAAATTGAAGGATTAGCTCATTTTTAAAAGTCTGTACAAGTACAGAAGGCTAATAGTAAATGTATGTACTATAACAGACACACGCTTTACTGTCACCTTGTGAATACCTGCAAAACCAGCATTTTTTTTTTGGTTAAAAAACAGCCTTTTAATTTCATTTTAGATATAGTCAATAAGGACCCAATTCTACCATCCATACTCACATTGTAAGTATATTACTTCACATGTAGCCCCACTAATGTCAATGAAAATACCTATTGAGCAAGATACTACTTAGCATAAGTAAGACTGGCAGAATCAGATCCTTTATAAAAAGAAGGGGGAAAAAAGTCAGTTACTGTAAAAAATATCGATTAGTTTCACATAATTTGACAAGTGCACTGGTTAACTCTTAATTTAATATCATAATCTTTTATATTATTGAAAAATAGAGTGCTAAATTCGCTCTGATAAAAATATTGCAGCTTTACATCCAATTTGTATAGCAGTCTTCAAAAGCGAATAAGCTGGTGCCTATAAAAAAGAAAGATAATAATTAGGCATTGGATGAAGTCTTAATTTAAAAAAAATAGATTTGTGGTAACAAGGCTGCATTAATTTTTTTAAAAAATATTAAATATATAAAGATTTGTTTTCATCTACATTAGAGAAACAATATTGCTTTCACAGAAAAGGAAAAATACCCCCTTTTTTTTTTTTTTAAAAGGGTGTTACCTTGCACTAAAACATATTGTATGTGAGAAAAATATGCCCCTTCCCTCCACATAACAGGACTCTTTCAGGTCCCCCACACAGAGGTGGGAAAACAGTAGAGGGACTACACAGAGCTCATGAAGCATTACGAGAAGGAAGAATTTGGTCCAGAGTTTCATCCTAAATTAATTGTGTTTGGTATATCAGGGTGATATCTGGATTCCCAAGACTGAAAGGGATCGACTATTCTATCTGACAAAAGGCCGACTTATTAATCTGATCTTTTAAGAAAACTCAAATTAGGCTACGATTTGAAAAAACAAAAGCAGAGTTGAGTGCAATACTTAGCTAGGAACAAAGAACTAGTTTTAACAGCAGCATAACGGGATGCTACTCTGTTGCTGGAAAAAAATTCACATCATTTCAGATTCTGATGAAGATGCCTTCAGTGTTATCTTATACCTGCTTCCGGAGAAAGACTAAAGAAATATTATTGTACTGTTATTTTCCACCCACGCTCTATACTTTCATTTGCACAAAGAGAAGGCGAGACCATCACAACTGGATGCATAGCAATGATCAACAGCAATGAATTAATGCTCTATGCCTACCAATTCTGCACCATGGTCAAGCCCTGCATCGTGGTGCTCCAGCTCATCATCCCGGAACTTCTTTATTATCTTTTTAAAAGAAATGGTAGCAGATTAGTAACAGTTTTCACCTACACATTAATCATCAAGATGACGAAACTGTACATAAACTACATACTTCTGGCCACATCACCACTTGAGGGACAATATACCTGAGGTCAAGACCTGCACGAAACTGAATGCTTTTGAAAAATCCCCTCCCCACAATTTCCAATTAGAAGAACCCATAGCTATGGTATATGAGGAAACAGCTTCTGAAATAAAGAAGCTCATGCTATGTTTTTGGAACTATATAAAAAATAGGGCTATCGATTAATCGCAGTTAACTAACACGATTAACTCAAAAAAATTAATCGCGATTAATTGCAGTTTTAATCGCACTGCTAAACAATAAAATACCAATTGAAATTTATTAAATATTTTGGATGTTTTTCTACATTTTCATATATATTGTATTCTGTGTAATAATTTAAATCAGTGTCTATTATTTTTATTATAAATATTTGCACTATAAAAATAACAAAATAAATAGTATTTTTCAGTTCACCTCATACAAGTACTGTAGTGCACTTTCACAACAAAGATTGCAACTTACAAATGTAGGGTTTTTTTTGTTACATAACTGCACTCAGAAACAAAACAATGTAAAACTTCAGAGACTACAAGTCCACAAAGCCGTATTTCTTGAGCAGCCAATCGCTAAGACAAACAAGTTTGTTTACATTTTCAGGCGATAATGCTGCCCTCTTCTTATTTACAATGTCACCAGAAAGTGAGAACAGACATTTGCATGGCACTTTTGTAGCTGGCATTGCAAGGTATTTACGTGCCAGATATGCTAAACATTCATATGGCCCTTCATGCTTTGGCCATCATTCCAGAAGACATGCTTCCATGTTGATAATGCTTGTTAAAAAAATAATGCATTAATTAAATTTGTGACTGAACTCCTTGGGGGAGAATTGTATATCCCCTGCTCTGTTTTACCTGCATTCTGCCATATATTTCATGTTATAGCAGTCTCGGATGATGACCCAGCACATGTTGTTCATTTTAAGAACACTTTCACTGCAGATTTGACAAAAGGCAAAGAAGGTACCAATGTGAGATTTCTAAAGACAGCTACAGCACTCGACCCAAGGTTTAAGAAGCTGAAGTGCCTTCCAAAATCTGAGAGGGATGAGGTGTGGAGCATGCTTTCAGAAGTCTTAAAAGAGCAACACTCCGATGCGGAAACTACAAGAACCTGAACCACCAAAAAAGAAAATCAACCTTCTGCTGGTGGCATCTGACTCAGATGATGAAAATGAACATGTGTCAGTCCGCACTGCTTTGGATTTCTATCAAGCAGAACCTGTCATCAGCATGGACGCATGTCCCTCAGAATGGTGGTTGGAGCATAAAGAGACATATGAATCTTTAGCGCATCTGGCACACAAATATCTTGCAACACTGGCTGCAACAGCCTGTTCTCATTTGCAGGTGACATTGTAAACAAGAAGCAGGAAGCATTATCTCCTGCAAATGTAAACAAACTTCTTTGTCTGAGCGATTGGCTGAATAAGAAGTATGACTGAGTGAACTTATAGGCTCTAGTCTAAAGTTTGACATTTTTATTTTTGAATGCAGTTATTTTTTGTACATAATTCTACATTTGTAAGTTCAACTTTCATGATAAAGAGATTGTATTACAGTACTTGTATTAGGTGAATTGAAAAATACTATTTCTTTTTGTTTTTTACAGTGCAAATACTTGTAATCAAAAATATAAAGTGAGCACTGACCACTTTGTATTCTGTGTTATAACTGAAATCGAAATATTTGAAAATGTATAAAACACCCACAAATATTTAAATAAATGGCTTTTTTTTTTTAATCGTGCGATTAATCGCAATTAATTTTTTTAAGCACTTGACAGCCCTAATAGAAAATTGTGTGTATTCTCCTCCTGGACCATTAGAGTCTCAAGCAATATTCATGAGTGTCCTATCCAAATGTCATAACCCTATCATGAATATGCTGGTTTTAACCAGGATCATAGTGGTTAATGACATGGAAAGAGACAGACCATAGAGTCCATCCCATTGCAAGCAATGGTGGGTTAAGGCCCCTGAGGGAGTGTTATCAGATACTACACCAATTATACACTTGGTCTCATCTAAGAAATCAGGCTAGAACATTTTCCTATCATATTTAGAGCACTTCCTGAATCCCAGGTTATTCTGAAAAATCTCTCTAGAAAACTGAAGTGGTAATTAGCAAACTAATATTTCTTTTTCAGGTTTTTTAAAAGAAAACCTATAATAATGACAAGTCCAATTAACATGACAACAGCCATTCCAAGATTATTACATTTACACAGTAAGGCCCCAATCCTGCAAATTGTTCCATGAGGGAAGACATCTGCAAGTCCATGAGGCTCCAGTGGATTCAAGTGTCCTCCTGTATGGAACAACTTGCAGGATCAGAACCTAGAAGAGAAAAAACTAGGACTCAAGCTATGAGCTGAGTATAAAACGCAAAATTTTCTCCTTTGTGAAGTACCAATTAGAGAAATTATTAAACCAAATACCTTCAAGCAAAACACGTGAACTAATGGTGTGAGATTTTTCTATCATACATGACAGTTTTCCTCACATAGGACTTTGCGTAGGCTCCTCTTTTTATATTTGTATAAATAAAAAAAAAAAAAACACTTTTGCTAAAGACATGCTCAGGGTCTCCAGACATCAAAGTTAGAACATTTTACTCAGCTGGACAATTTGAGTTCTTGATACTCCCTCTATCCTGCTCGATGCATTCAGTAGTTGCTTTGTCTTGTAGTTTTACTGGTACACAGACCAGCCTTTTTGAACATGGTACCTTTGTGCTCATAGCTCAGCTCTCACTCAGTCATGCAGATGCTAATCAGCAACAGAGTTTGGGCTACTTCAAATCCCAGTTTTGGGACTATGAGACTTGGATCTGGAGCAGCCCAACCTCCACTACAGGTCAGCCCAAAGTATAACTGACTAGGCAGTAGTGGTCAATGGGTTGTTACAGCTGAGTTCTTAGGCCCTGACCTTATAACAAGCACCTCACAGGTAGACCCCGTATTGAAATCAACAGGGCTATGCACAGGCACAGCAGTCTGCCCATTAGGTGCTCAATGCAGGATTGTGGCCCATATGTGTTAAGTTTTAAGGAATTAGGAACCACTTTCCTAGTCTAAGTGAAGGTGAGAGATCAGCCGCTCTCAAAGTCTGCAGGGTATCTGAAGTTGCAATGATATTGTCATACCCAGTATAACCAAAGCATGCCACATGGTACATTATTACAATTAGTTCATTTTCTTTTTCTCTAGTCCCTCCCATTAAATTAAAATGTTTGGGCACCATAGGCTGCCTCTTCTGTCCCCAACAAAAACACAGATTGCAACTACTAGAAATTAGCTCTGTAGCTGTGATCTCAGATATTTACATTTAATATACATCAAAAAGAAAATCCAACAGCTAATTTAAACATAACACTTCTCATTTTGAGTGTTTCACTGCCTTTAGTTTTCTGAACTAGCAGTAAGAAATTAATCTGCTGCAAATCCAAATGCCATATTTATGTCATTTGAAAAATATTGTCTCAGTATACTGTTCAGAGAATATGTTAAATACCTTTAAACCACATTGACATACCTGCAATAATTCTTTGTATTTTTCTGGATCCTCCTCCATTAGTGTTCTGATCTGGTTGTTATAATGCTCTGATATGCTGTCTTCCACTGCCACAGTGCAAGCCATTGCACCTTCTTTTCCAAGTAAAGCAGTTCCAGCACCTGTAATTATCAAACAAATTAATTCAAACACCACATCTCAAACCTACATTATTAATAACATCAATAAGACCATGCACTCACCTAAAGCAAATCCTGCAACATTCCAAAAAGGCAATAAAATAGTAGGTCGAACTCGAAATGTGACCATTAACTCATTAAACTTTTTCAGATGGTCCTTTTCTTGATCCCACATTTGCTGCAACAGAAATAAAATAAACAGAAAAAAACATAACAATAGAAAATAAGGCATTAACTATAAATGTAGAGAAAAAAAATCAATGGATGTTAACTTCAGCTCATGCTAATTTTAATTTGATTTTTAAAGTTGATCTACGAAATAGATTAAATTGGTTTGTGACTGTTTTTTTCTCTGTGATACGTAAACAGGGCCTGAAAGGTGTGCGGGTGGGGATGGGTTGTGTGTCTTTTTTCCCCTCTTGCTTGCTTTTACATTGGAAATTGAAGTCCTGTCTAACACAGAAAACTCTATGAGGACTGAAAAATTAGAAAATGAGGACAACAGAAGAAGCAAGAATGAAAGTTGATGAATTTAGAGGAAGAGTGTTGGTCATATTTGTTAAGTATCAGAGGGGTAGTCATGTTAGTCTGGATCTGTAAAAGCGGCAGAGTCCTGTGGCACCTTATAGACTAACAGACGTATTGGAGCATAAGCTTTCGTGGGTGAATACCCACTTCGTCAGATGCATGCATATTTGTTAACACTTTACTATTAGGTTTTCTTAAAACCTATTTATATTCAGTAATAAGTTAACATTTTGGAGAAAGGGAATATGAACATTTATTTCACAGCTTTCCCTAATTCCTTTTATTTCATATAAAATGAGTTTTATTTTACAAGATTCTTGACACCTAAAACATAACGATGAAGCCTTTGTAAAACCACTGCACAACTGCATGTCTATGATTCACTCATCAGTTGTGCCCGACCAAATTCACGATCGTGAAAAACACGTCACGGACTGTGAATTCTGGTCCCCTCCCGCGATCTTTGTGTGCTTTTACCCTATACTATACAGATTTCACAGGGGAGACCAGCGTTTCTCAAATTGGGAGTCCTGACCCAAAAGGAAATTTAAGTGGGGCTGCAAGTTTATTTTAGAGGGATTGTGGTATCGCCACCCTTACTTCTGCGCTGCCTTCAGAGCTGGGCAGCTGGAGACTGGCGGCTGATGCCCGGGTGCCCAGCTCTCAAGGCAGTGCCCCGCCAGCAGCAGTGCAGAAGTAAGGATGGTAATACCATACCAGAGCTGGGCGGCTGGAAAGTGTCGGCTGCTGACTGAGGGCCCAGATCTGCAGGCAACAACACAGAAGTAAGGGTGGCTATACCGTACCATGCCATCCTTACTTCTGTGCTGCTGCTGGCGGTGGCTCTGCCTTCAGAGCTGGGACCCCAGCCAGCAGCTGCTGCTCTCCAGCTGCCCAGCTCTGAAGGCAGCATCACCTAAAGGTAGCAATACTGCAACCCACCCATACAATAACCTTGTGACCGCCCCCTCCGCAATTCCTTTTTGGGTCATTTACAACTACAGTTACAACACCATGAAATTTCAGATTTAAATAGCGGAAATCATGAAATTTATTATTTTAAAAATCCTATGACCATGAAATTGACCAAAATGGACCATGAATTTGGTAGGGCTCTACTCATCAGCCAATCCGATAACTATGACGTTATGTGTCATACTTATACTTTACCATAGGAAGAGCTTTTGTAAGACCAGTTGTTTTAAAGTAAACATTGCAAACCTTAAATCATAGCCTTGTGATTTATTTTATTGTACTTCAGTTAAAGAATATGTCTTTGAGTACATAAGAAGCATAAAGATAAAACGGAGTTAGATCCACAGATACTAACCTGAATGACTGGTCCTACTGTAGTTCTACCTAGCACAGCCATTTGCCCAGCATAAATACGATTTGCCCCATATTCCCCTGCATGATCCACCCTGATTATGCGATCTATGGCTGGCTTGTTGATGTTGTCCAACGTCATTCCAGTACTACAAAATCTGAAAGAATTCTGTTTTGACTGCAAACTCCATTTTCTTTCAGAACCTGTCCAACAGAGATACAACTGATGTGAGCTATAATTCTCTACCACCACTGAAAGTGAGGGAAGTCTTAATGAAATATCCATACACTTAACACGGAGCGCACACACCATTTACTCAATATTGTACCTACTTACTTACCCCTTTGTGATACATGACTCCAGTGTGATGCAGGGGAGGGATTCTGAGTCAGGAATGGAAAATGGGGAGAAGGGGAACAGATGACAGGTGACCTTAGGGTGAAAGTGGGATATGGGGAATTAGCCTCAAAGGAGCACAGATGACCCCAGGAGTGGGGATGAAGCACAGAGGTGATGGACGACCCTGGAAGGCGATGGGCTGGTGGGAGGCGACTCCAAGGTGGGGATAAGAGAGGGTGGAGATAGTTGTAAACCTCCAAGGGATAGAGTATGACTGGAAGGGGTGACCCCATAAGAATGGCCACAGTGGGTCAGACCAAAGCTCCATCTAGCCAAGGATCCTGTCTTCCGACAGTGGCCAATGCCAGGTGCCCCAGAGGGAATGAACTGAACAAGTAACTATCAAGCGATCCATTCCCTGTCACCCATTCTCAGCTTCTGGCAAACAGAGCCTCGGGACACCATCCCTGCCC
Source organism: Chelonia mydas (assembly GCF_015237465.2). Lineage (NCBI taxonomy): Eukaryota > Metazoa > Chordata > Testudines > Cheloniidae > Chelonia > Chelonia mydas. The sequence goes on along the minus strand of NC_051250.2, from coordinate 17,724,282 downwards.
ATCCCTGCTAACAGCCATTGATGGACCTCCAGTTCTTTTTTTTAACCCTTTTATAATCTTGTCCTTCACAACATCCTCTGGCAAGGAGCTCCACAGGTTGACTGTGCACTGTGTGAAAAAATACTTCCTTTTGTTTGTTTTAAACCTGCTGCCTATTAATTTGGTGACCCCAGGAAGAGGATGGGGGAGTGACCCCAGGCGGCAATAACATATGGGAGGAAGGGGTGAACCCAGGGACTGGAGGGGGCATGACCCCAGAAAGTGGCAGGGTATGGACTGACCCGGAAGGTGACGGGGTATGGGAAAGGGGGTACCCCAGGGAAGGGGAAGTCTGGGGGCAGTGACCCCGGAACGTGACGGGGGAATGGGAGGGGGTGGGATCTGGGGGCGGTGACGCGGGAAGGCGGTACCCCACTGTTGCCATAAGAGGGGGAAGCTGTGACCCCAGGTGAGGGGGTGACCCTAGCGCAAAGCCGCCCCGTACCTGCCCCGTAGCAGAGACGCTGGCAGCCCGCGCGCAGCCCCCTCACGGCCGGAGCCGCGGCTGCCTCCATTGCCCTGACCCGGGCCTAGAAAGTCCTCACCGCGGCGCGGAGCGATGACGTATCCAGAAGGCTCGCTCAAATTGGCGTACAATCTTCCCGCCTCTGTCCTGCTCCGATTGGTTTCTCGGCCCCAATGGCCCCCTGCCCATTGGAGAGAGGTACTGTCAGTCAAAGCGAGCTTCCCTGTGGCTGCCATGGCAACCAGAGTGTGGGACCGTGCTGCCTGCTGCGGGGATATGGCGGAGCGGGTCTCCCTAGGGGCCTCGTCCGCTCCGTTTCTCAAAGACTGTAAGCGGGCGGGGCGCTTGCATATGGGGAGCAGGGTGGCTGGTGCGTTCGTGAGCAGTGCACGGGAACGGGGCTCCATGGGGTTGCGGGGTGCAGGAGAGAGCCAGGGTATGGCGTGGGGTGGGGACATGTACATGGGGGGGGGGGGGACTGGGAATAGAGGGTTGCGGGTTACGCCCTGCATGGATATTGCATGAGTACGTGGGGGGGGCACGTGGAGGGAGCATGGGTTTGGGGGGTGCATGGATGTGGTGTGATATATGGGGTAGGGAGGGACCTGGGAATTGGAGATTGCATGGGTTTGGGGGGTACATGGAGGGAGCATGGTGAGTGCGTTGGAATAGGTGGTGCATACGATAGAGCGATGAGTGGATATGGGGTTCCCCAGGGATACATGGGATTGGATTTCTGGCATCGGAGTATGATGGTTGCATCATAGGCACTGGGACCTTATGGTTACTCAGGAGTGTGGGGATGCATCATTACAGTTGATGCATGGGCGGTATATGGATATGAGGTATCTGAGGGTGTGTATTTGGATGAACAGTGTATACGTATGAGGTTTGTGCATGAACATGGAGTACACGGGGGATGTGTAGCTATATGAGTACATAAGGGAAGCGCACACAGGTGTTGTGCATGAATACAAGGGGGACAAGTGAGTGGGAATGGGTGGTTAGTGCCTGGTAGAAGAAGACAGATGGTGAGTGGTGACTAGGAGAGGGGTGAACAGAGATGAGGGGAGTAAATGGCTAAGGATTAGTGTTAGAAATAGGGCAAATTGTCTCTAGTATTGTTCAATAGTTCAGCTCAAAGTAAAATGTTACTGGGTTAACATTTTGCTTAGGGATCAGTTGAAAAGGGGAACAGAGTGTAAGAATCCAATACTACTACTAAACACAGCCTCTCTGTACATACTATATACAGGGCCTCCTGTTCATGCAAGCCTAACTTTTTTGTCTAGTGCTGAGGAACACCTTAAGGAAGTGAGTGCTTCTGTCTCTAATAAATAGCACAGACTTCTTTTTTGCTAGAAAACTAGATTTTTGTTTTTAAATGGAATAGCCCTTGGGGATAGGGGTTGGAAGATGGACTTAAATTAGAGCTGAAATAGTTGGATAACATGAACTAGATTTACAACTCTAAGAAATAGGCAAGAGATTCACAAGATCCCAAACTCCAAAAAGTTTGCCCATCCCACTTTCTATTTTTCTTTTACTGAAACTGGAAAGTATGTTTTGTCTAGAAAATATTACGTTGATGTGTAAAGAAAAGAAGATAGTTTTGATTTATCTGGAGCTAGCAGGAATGAGGCTGAAAGTTCCAGTTTCTATATGGTAAGTATTTACTTAAACGCATATTGTTTTCAAAAGGGCAAATAGGCTCCAATCCTGCACTGCACCTTGATGGATCCCTGAGCCCATGCAGACTCCCACTGAAGTCAACACAAGATGCAAGATAACATCAGTGGTGCTCTGTGCAGACACAGGGGTCTGCCTGAGTGAATGTCAGTGCAGGATCAGGATTGCATGAACTAATGAAGCCCAAGAAATGCTGGAAAAATGAGTCTGACTTAGTTACTGTTGCTATGTCTCTTCCTTTTAAATCTGATTGAAAGGAAATTAAATTGGGGACCGTTAAGGTTACTAGAAGATGTATGCTTTTATTTTCTCTTTTGGGTGGTGGTAGTTTATGATGGAAAAAAAATCTACCACATCATCAAATCCTCCTCCCTGCAAGACCAGAATATAGTCCCTTGCTAGAGGACATACTAGATACTGCAATTGGCAATTGATTATTCAACTCGTGCACATGTGAGGGTACTGAATATTTTATTTAGCCTTAGAAATATTCACACTGTTACTGTATAAGCTTAGACTGTTCACCTTAGAAAAGAGGTGATTAAGAGGGGATATGATATAGTGGTATATAAAATCATGACTGGTGTGAAGAAAGTAAATAGGGAAGTGTTAATTGTCCATTCACATAACACACAAATTAGGAGTCACCTAATGAAATTTAACAGGCAGCAGCAGGATTAAATCAAACATAAAGAAGTACTTCTTCACGCAATGCACAGCCAACCTGTTACATTTGTTACCAGGGAATGCTGTGAAGGCCAAAAGTATAACTGGTTTCATAAAAGAATTAGATATGTTCATGGAAGATAGGTCCATCAGTAGCTATTAGCCAAGATGGTCAGAGATACAATCTTATGCTCTGGGTGTCCCTAAACCTCTGACAGCCAGAAGCTGGGACTGAATGATAGGGGATGGATTACTCAGTAATTGCCCTGTTCTGTTCATTCCACCTGAGGCATATGGCACTGGCCAACAATGACAGGATACTGGGCTAGATGGACCATTGGTCTGATTAGTATGGCCATTCTTACGTTCTTATAAAAACAAATCCATATAAATATTTAATTCCACGTAAAATTAAATTGAGCATAAAAAGTGGAACCTTCTTATGCACCAATTACCTATTCTTACCTGAGGTCCAGAAAGTCATGTTTTGAAGTCCTTTTAATACTAAAGACTGGGCTACATGCATCCCTGATGACTTCAATGGAGTTGCAAGGAACCTAAATGTAAGCAGAATTTGGGCTGTTCTATGTATGTACTGTATTCTGAGGAGCAAACATATGCTGCTTTTGACTGTACCTTGGAGAAGATATCAGACATTTGGACAGACTAAATTACCAGGGTCGTAAATTATCTGTAGATACTGTAGTAGCTCATCAAAGCTGTATGTATATCTGATATTTCAGATATCAAGGGATCCTATATGGAATCTGGAGCTAACCAAGGTTCTGATTCGGGAAAGCACCCTGAGCATATGCTTGACTTTAAGCTTGTGTTTAAGTCCCACTGGCATCACTGGAACTTAAAAATGTAATTAATAGCTTTCCTCAATCAGGGCCCAAGTACTGATCCCTACCAGAAGTGGTGTATGCCTTCTTTAGCTCACCACTCAGATCATCACAATATTTATCATGTTTTATTTCCACCATGGCAAAAAGAACATTTGTATCAGAGAATTTCTAGCTCTCCTTAGTATCAGTAACTCTGCCCCAAAGACTGGACACTTCATAACATATTTGCCTTTTCAAAAACAAACACACACAAAGTAAATAACTTTTGTAAATAAAACGTAAGACCAAAATAAAACCAAGACCAAATGGAAAACATGGTATTTGCTGTTCAACAATATAAAATTCAGAAATCCCGGGTCTTGTCCACACTAACATTTTTCTTAATATTTTCTATTGCTAGCACTAGCGTAGCTCTATCAGTGGTAGCAACAGTGATTAGAATAGACAGGATAAAGGTTGCTTCTGGCATTTGAACCACCATGTCTCAGAGACCTCTCCTGAGCTGGGTAAGACAACACAGTGGTTAAAACACCAGTAGCCAGCCCCCTCCACGCCTCCATTACTATCTCTGATGAAGCTGCACTGCTAGTGGAACGGTTGGAAATTTTAAGGAATCCACAATTCCAGATGCGCTTTGGAACCTGCATTCCTTATTGAGAAGGTTTTTTTTTCCCTTGGGTTACATCTTATGTTGCAGGTTTTCTAGGTTATATAAAACTTCTCTGAGAGTCTTTAAACAAATAGAACAACTAATCATCATAGTTTGCCAGTTTGTAAATTGATGCTGCTTAGAGACCTGGTAAGTTGGAAGAACAGGTTTTTCACTGTATTTTATATTAATGAGGAAGTGTACTTTGCACACTGAATTACTTGTCAATTTGTCACACCCTCGTTGCTGCACAATGAGGAAATAGACTCTAACAAGCCAGAGAAAAGATGTATAACTTTTCCCGTGAAAATGTATAGAAATTCTTTTGCAGTAGAGTGACATTTATTTTCCCACTGCCGCATAGAAATTTTCATGCACATTTTGTGTTAATGTGAATTACCTGCATTAATCTCCCATCTGCTATGCAGAAACACAAAGGCAGGCACAGATCCCGCTAACCCGTATGTTCATGGGCACGAGTATGTGCACAAGTACTTCCACTGAGTGCAACAGAATGACTTGCCTATGTAAAGTTACTGATGTGAAAGTGTTTGTTGACAGGACTGGACCCTAGATAATGCCAGGGGACAGTGATATGACTCAAGCATGAGTGAAAATCAGGACTTTGGAATTATATTGCCAGTTCTGCTATTGACTCACTTTTTGCCCTTGGGAAAGTCAATTAATGAATGAATGCTTGTATAATAATTTTAAACTCTTAATTGAAAGGTTGCTAAGTAGAATGTATCTAATATTTTATGCACCACATCATCAACATGCTTTCTATACTAAGGTATAACAAGAGCCTTTATTGTACTACCTATGGTTTTTTGTTTTTTTTTTTAAATAGAGCAATCCTTAATGAGTAGTTTTAGTACTAATTTTTATGATTTACCTGTCCTGCAAACACAAGTGTACAGTTTGCGAGACGGTTCAGGGGAGCATCCGTGTTCAGAAAAGAACAAGCATATGTGTGTAAATATAACAGAAGTACGTGGGACTTAAGCATATACACCGTGTTAAGCATGTTATTAAGTAATTTCCTGAATCAGGAGTTTGGTAACTAAGGTATGCATTTTGTGTGTTGTGTACCATGTAAAATGAATGTCTTTCTTAATTATCTACATGGATTAAGATTGACTTTCCTTCTGTAAATATCCATATTTTACCCATAATTTTCTACCACTTTTATTTATTACAGCATCCTGGAAGCATTGCTGAACAAAAATATGATCAGTGCCTCAAGCATAATTTTACAGATTGTAAATTCGAAGCATCTCTTCGAGTGTATACAGGAAATTCTGAAGAATGTGAAAGAAAATTACAGGGCAGCCCAGAAAGACAACAGGAAATGAAGATCATCAAAAAAAAATTGGCACAAGTAACACTTAATGTTCTTCTTTATACATATAAAGTATTTTCCTGTTCAAATACAAACATAAAAGTTCAATTTTCCCCTTCTATTAGAATTTTATGTCATTAAAGTACTTTAACTTTGCACCTAGCTGCTATGAAGATAGGCCTGTTAAAATCACTACAATAAAAAGTAATGTTATGAACAAGCACAAAAGCAATTTGATAAAGAAAGTTCCTGTTTTAATATTTTAGAAAAAAAACCACCTGAAAATAATTAAGAGAGACATGAGCCATTTTGCAGCTTTATTAAAGTCCCTCTGAAGAAGATAATTACAGTCAGAGTTGCATTAAATAAATGCAATAATATGTTTGTTTTGAAGGATTTTGTAACTGACAGACATTTCCCAGTCTTAGTAAGGAGTACAAAAAAGTAATGTATAGATCACAGTAAATTCTATTAAGCATTTTGTCTTGGGCCAGGCCACAAACATCAGCAGTGCAATATACTGCTACACAGCAGACCCAGGTATGACTCCTAAGCCACTGGCGCTTGAGTTATGGGAGTAACTGTTGCTCAAGAAACTCAGGTTGACGAATTTCCACTCTCCAGATGGATCTCTCTGACCTACAGATGGAATAGAAGTGCCACTGACTTTCCTCTTCTTTGCTGGAAGAGGAACATTGTAGTGGTGGCTTGTGGGGAGGTTTGAGAAGTGTATGTATGAAGGAAATGGTGAGCACAGAATAACTGGGTGGGAGAAAATCTGAAAATTGCAGGGAGGAGCCTTTAGACTGGCATTGCTTTATGGAATATAATTCACTCATGAACCTAAACTCCGATAAACAGCTGCAAGCAGGAAGGGTGCTGGCAATCTCTGTGTAAAAGGACAGGAAGAGGAGACGTGGATCATCATGCATAGAAACACAAAACAGACCTCTCTCTATAAGGATCAAATCAAGAGCTGGGCTCTCCCTATTCTTTTCCCAACAGAAACATAAATGTAAAAATAATCTCTGAACGCGTAGCACAGAAATCCAATTTATAACTTCAGGTAAAAAAATCTTTTCCATGACTTTAATTCTGTTAATAAAACAGAAACTATTGAGAAGCTAATTATTTTACACCACAGCTTCAAAATGTCCCACATACAAGCCTTTGCATAACAGTTCATAGAATAGTGTAATAAATTTCACCATATTCACAGCAGTCTGTCTGTTTTGAAATCATGGCAATTTATTTACATTCCTGACGTTCACAAACACCTGTGGTATATTATATCCTATTGATATGTATAGAATTTTCTTTCAACATGGATTAAAATATATTCTTTCACGCTTAACTAGAACAAAGAAGCTGCACAGCTTCCCTTCCAGACTATCTCAATTTCCTCCTCCCTCATACACATCACAAGAAGAAGTCATGAGGCTCATTTCATCAGCTTCAAAGCTAATTGTTGCGGCGGTAAGTAATACAGGTCATGCTACTTTAATCATTAAAGAGGTAACAGAACATTTTCCATTGTTGCACCTTAACAACAAGTTCCCCATAAATTGCAATGATAAAGGATCAGATTTTGCACTCTGACTGTAAATCCATAGTCACTGCTTTGACTTTAATAGTTATTGTGGATATACAATCATGTTCCTGAGAGCAGAATTTAGCCAAAGTCTTTTGCTGCTCCATAAAATCAGATCACCTCCAGTTGAAAATACCCATGACCTTCCACTCCCTGCAATGAAACAGACTAGTTGGACAGGGGCCATCCTATCTTGGGGAAAAAGGAATGGTCAGCTTGCATTAGAATGAAGAAATCCCCCCAAAACTTTAATATACATAGCTGCCTAAGGAGAGAGACTTTTATAGTAAATAAACCTCACCTTCCCTGATTCTCAGCTTATTTAAAAAACACTATACAATTATATCAATTCTTTTGTCTTTTTATTTCAAATAAAGTCAAGGACAACATACTGGCTTCTACATTTATACTACAGAAACTCCTCACTTAAAGTTGTCCAGTTAACGTTTCATTGCTGATCAATTAGAGAGCTGCTCTTTTAAAGTTGTACAATGCTCCCTTATAACATTGTTTGGCAGCCGCCTGCTTTGTCCATCACTTGCAGAAAGAGCAGCCCGTTGGAGCTAGCTGGTGGGGGCATGGAACCAGGGTGGACCGGCAGCCTCCTATCAGCTCCCCACTTCCCTAAGTTCCCTGTGTGGCAGCCACCCAGCAGGCTATCAGTTGCTGGCAGTTCAGCTGTCCCTCCCACCACTGCCATGTGCTGCTCCTGCCCTTTGCCTTGGAGCTGCTCCCAGGAGCCTCCTGCTTGCTGTGCAGGGGTGGGGGGAAGAGGAGTGCTAATGTCAGGGTGTCCCCCTCCCCCCTGTTCCTGCCCCCCACTTACCTCATCTCTATAGAGCGAGTGGGGACACGACAGGGCTCAGGATGGAGGGAACTTGCTAGCAGCAGCTGCTCCTGCAACTTGCTGATCTACTGAAAAAGGCAATGTACTTAGAGTGGGGTCAGCATATTAAAGGGGCAATGCGCATCTGTCTCTCACACACAGGGTGTGAGTCTCTGTCTCTGTCTCAAATGCTGTCTCCCCTCCCTCCATTTGTGCTGCCTTGTAGAATATGAGGCTACATTAACAACAACGTGTTAACCCTTGAGGGCTCAGACGAGTGCTAGTTCATCATTCAGCACTAAGGTATTCCCTGGGAAATATCCCACCCTCTGACTCCACCACCTCAACCAAGCTTCACAATCATCATTGCTGTGCACAGTATTAAATTGTTTGTTTAAAACTTATAGTGTGTGTGTGTGTGTGTAAAAAAAAAAAATTTCCCTGGAACCTATCCCCTCCCACCCCCCATTTACATTAATTCTTATGGGGAAATTGGATTCACTTAACATCATGTCACTTAAAGTCACATTTTTCAGGAACATAACTGCAATGTTAAGTGAGGAGTTACTGTACAACAAAAGCAAAAGCACACTTTTGAAACACAGGATTCAATAAAAGCCTGTTGAAATGAATCGGAGTTTTTCCGTTGATTTAAAGGATTTTGGATCAGGCCAATAAGTATGTGAATTTAAGTATCAAAATAAGTGACCTGATTTTCAGAGGTGCTGACATTTGAAGGCAGCACCTCATCAATCAATTCATTAATTTCACTGCATAAGGGGAGGCATCCGTATGTGACACTTTTGACCATAACGCGTGTTCCCATCAGACAGACAGACCAAATGTAGAATATTTTGTATACATGTAGCAGGTCGCTTGCTAGGATTAGTTTATCTCACTTAATCATCTCCCAGCCACTGCAGGGGCCTGGGGCACTGGTGCACCATGGTCCACCATGGTCCCTTCTATTCGCTGCCTGTGGCACATAGAATCATAGGACTGGAAGGATGCTCAATAGGTCATCTAGCCCAGTCTCCTGCACTCCAGGCAGGACTAAGTAATAACTAGACCACCCCAAACAAGTGTTTGTCTAACCTGCTCTTAAAAACCTCCAATGACAGAGATTCCACAGCCTCCCTAAGCAGTTTATTCCAGTGCTTAACTACCTTGACATTCAGGAAGTTTTTCCTAATGTCCAACCTAAACCTTCCCTGCTACAATTTAAGCCCATTGCTTCTTGTCCTATCCTCAGAGTTTAAGGAGAATAATTTTTCTCCCTCCTCCTTGTAACAACCTTTTATGTACTTGAAAACTATGATCATGTCCCCCCTCAGTCTTCTCTTCTACAGACTAAAAAAACCCAATTTTTTCAGTCTTCCCTCATAGGTCATGTTTTCTAGATCTTTCCATCATTTTTGTTGCTGTCCTCTGGACTTTCTCTAATTTGTCCACATCTTTCCTGAAATGTGGCTCCCAGAACTGGACACAATACACCAGTTGAGGCTCTATCAGTGCGGAGTAGAGCGGAAGAATTACTTCTTGTGTCTTGCTTACAACAGTCCTGGTGATACATCCCAGAATGATGTTCACTTTTTTTGCAAGTGTTACACTGTTGATTCACATTTAGCTTGTGATCCACTATGACCCCCAGATCCCTTTCCACACTACTCCTTCCTAGGCAGTCATTTCCATTTTGTATGTGTGCAATTGATTGTTCCTTCCTAAGTGGAGTACTGTGCATTTGTCCTTATTGAATTTCATCCTGTTTACTACAGACCATTTCTCCAGTTTGTCCAGATCATTTTGAATTTTAATCCTATCCTCCAAAGCACTTGCAACCACTCCCAGCTTGGTATGGTCTGCAAACTTTATAAGTGTACTCTATGCTATTATCTAAATCATTGATGAGGATATTGAACAGAACTGGCCCTAGAACTGATCTCTGCAGGACCCCACGTGATATTCCCTTCCAGCCTGACTGTGAATCACTGATAACTACTTTCTGGGGATAGTTTTCCAACCAGTTATGCACCCACCTTACAGTAGCTCCTTCTAAGCTGTGTCTCCATAATTTGTTTACAAGAAGGTAATGCGAGACAGTATCAAAAGCCTTACTAAAGTCCAGATATATGACATCTACCACTTCCCCCATCTACACGGTTTGTTACTCTGTTAAAAAAAGGTATTAGATTTGTTTGACATAATTTGTTCTTGACAAATCCATGTTGACTGTTATTTATCACCTTTATTCTCTTCTAGTTGTTTGCAAATTGACTGTTTGATTATTTGCTCCATTAGTTCCCTGGGTTATCCTTATTCCCCTAATAGCCTAGTCTCCTATGGGCTGTATTACATTGGTCTAATTTGAGTTGTTGGGTTTAAGTGTGTGGATGGTGGTGGTGGTCTGTGATATACAGGAGATCAGACTAGATGATCTGGTGGTCCCTTCTGGCCTTAAACTCTGTCTCTGTGACACTTTGCTGTAATCCGACGGGGTAAAGTGGCCTTAAAATGTAAATGAGTGTAAATTACCTGAACCCACTTTAAAGGAGAATCAAGCCTGGAATGTTAGTGTGCGGGTCTGAGCACATGCCTGGGAGCCAGGATTTCGTCAATTCTAATCCTGGCTGTGACACAGATTCCTGCTAAAACATTAAGCAAGACATACTCTCTCTCTCTGCCTCTACAAGTTCCCCCTGTGAAAGTGAGAATAATGCTGCTCTGTCTCACAAGAATACTGTAAGGATTAAATAGATAACATGTAAGCCTTGGAAGAGGAAAAGTGGTTAATACTGTTATTGCTCGTGCTCACTACAAATTTAATGAAGAATTGTTTATGAACTAATCGCTTACCTGTAGCAAACTCAATTTGTAAAGATTTCTATTAATATAATTACACTTATCTTCTTCTTAGACTTGTGAAATCTCTTCGGAGGAAATAAAGAAGCCAGACTGTGCCTCACCCCAGAAGAGGAAAGAAGCTAAAAATATTCAAAGATTGGACCATAACTGTAAACAGCGTACACCTCCTCTTGTGATCTCTCCAGATCCCCATGAATATGACGCTAAGAGGTGTGAGAAAAGTTCAGAGAGATTTTCAGCAACACAGCTGAGTGAAATTATGATAGCCTTTAATTTTTATACTCTGTACCGTTTTACGCTGTTTTAAACATTTACAGCACTTTCACATTTTAGAGGATCAGATGTCAGAATAGGATTTCTTTATCGCTTTCTAATGTTTAAAGTTAGCTGAACCTTTTCTGTTAAATTACCGCATTTATGTTATCAGACTTGTTGACATTTTTCCCTCCCAAACTTTATCAAAACAATAAGAGGAAATATGTTTGGAGTATTTAATCCACAAGATATCCTTTTAATAATAAAGAGGCCAGCTGTAGAAAGGCAGCATTACTGAGAGAGACTTCTCAAAATCATAAGCCTTTCCAAGCATGGTAGATTATGTCAAAATGTAATGTGGAGGACTGGTTGCTTATTGAAAGTTTTAGAGGCCCAGATTTTTTATATGAAATGTATGTAAGAGAGAATCTTTATATAGTCCCCACTGTCTCCCTTTTGACACTAGGTAACTTCTACATTAGCACATCTCATGATTCAGAGAAGCTTTTATTAATAGAAGTTTCAAATGCTCAATGTCTGACCCTAAGCAAAAGCAAAACAGATCTTTCCTCTTTCTAAAAGACTGTCTGACATTCTAACTTCAGAGCACAAATACCAAAATAACTTGAAAACAAATCACGCCCTGAGGCAGTTACCACATACTGATCAAATCCGTGTGGTTGCACACAGCACAGTGGTGCACTTTAATTTACAGCAAGTCATGCAGACAAAATGGATGAACCCTGGCACCAGAAGCAGGGTTATGACGAACTGTTTACTGTGGATGTAGTTGTGGCTTTGACTGTTACGTGAAAAGTTTTTAGGTTTTATTGTGCTGGGGCATGTCATCTAAAAAAATTTGACATGGGATTAGACACCAACAGGTGTTTTAAAAGAGCTTGCTCAAGTTCTGTAGGCCCTATATTTCACATACCTTAGTATTTTAGTAGTAAAATGTCCGCCTATTGCCATTTCTTTTAAAAATGGTCATTACTGATTTGATTCTCCTTTCATTTTGACCAGTTGTGAACTAATGTAAATCCACTGACTTCCTTGAAATTAGGCCTGTTTCACACTGGGATAAAGAGAGAACAAGCAGGCTGTGTAACATTTAATAATTGATAGTAAACAAGTCATACTTAATATAGATCCTATCCATGCGTGGGACAAAGCTGTGCATGCCTGCTGTGATTTCATATGCTGTATGAGTGGATATGTTTATACAGTAGTTCGGATGTACAGAAATCACTGGGATTATTAAATTATTCAGTGAATCAGAAGGACATTTACTACCATAGTACAGACAAACCTAGTTTATCAAAATCCTGATTATCTGGGGAAAAATTAAAAAGGACCTTTCCCATGATGTAAAAAGTCCCTCACTGTCCAAATGCCCATTTACTGAAATACTCTCAGCCCCCAAATAATTTGGCAAAATCGTATTTTATGCAAATGTATGTGATGTGTGGCGTCTAACCCGAGTCGTATATTAGAATTCACTCTCGTTTCTCTTTGGCAGTGGCAGAGAGATGCTCGATCTGGCCTGATCAATTCAGCAATCACTGCTTTTCATCCTATTGTAATTCCTAGTTATATATAGAAACCGAAGTCAGTCCAGTCTGAGTGCATAAAAACAAAATCCTTACAATTAAATAAGCTTTTGATTTTAGGAAAAAAAGTTTTTCTTAATGGAAAGCAAAGAACTAAGCTTGCCCTTCTGAAGTTCCTTTCCAGAGATTGAGAAATAATTAACACGCCAGATTGCTTATTTTTGTTATGCTGTGTATTATAGCTATCATGCAAAGCAGTAAAAGATATAAAAGACTTTTCTATAAGTCATTCATTGAAAGTCGGTGTACAGTACTGTATGAGGAGAGACAATCTGATACAGAGAATAGATACATTAGAAAAGACAGGAAAAATAATGAACAAGTCTATAAATCTCATTAAGTATGACAAGTCATCTTGATTGTGTTTTGAAACAGTTATTTTATACTTCTCATAGCATTGATGTATTCTGTTTTAAAAGTACACGGGAAACGAACAAATTAGAAGAATCAAATGCTGACTTTATCCAAGAAGATTCAAGGAATGATTATGGGAAAAGTAAGTTACATTCTTAATATACTTTTCAACCCTTTTCACCATGTCTTAGAAAACAGCTGTTGCCTGCAATGAAATATCTCTTAAAGAATAACCAAGTAGGGCATTTGAAAATGCATGGCTGATTCCTGGATTGTTAGCAGGGCTAAATTATTGTAGCAGTTGGTCTTAGAAGGTACTGAAATTGTTTCTAAACACAATTGCAAGTTTGCAAATGATTAAGTTACATTTTCCAGGTGTTCTTTTTACACCTTTACTGTTAAAACAATAACATTGGAGGTGCAGAATCCATCTCAGATAAGTAGGAGAGGAAATGAACTTATTTTTTATTTTGGGGTGTATCTACAGAGCAGCTGGGAATGTGCTTCCCAATGCGGGTAAACTGCTTGAGCTAGTGTGCTACAAAACAGCAATGTGGCCCTAGTGGTATGGACAGCAACTCGGGCTAGTTACTGGAGTACAATCCTGCGCAACCCCCTGGGTATGTATTCAGGTAGCTAACCCCAGCCTGTGTCGCTGTGGCCACACTACTCTTTTTAGGGTGCTAGCTCAACCAGAGCTAGTGTGCGTCTGACTACCCATACTGGGAAGTGCCATCCCAGCTGTTATGTAGATATAAACTTTGTTGCCAAACAGACTCACTCACACACACACCTTGGCCTGACATCATATTATCCAAAGTACATATTGCAAGAGATTCTTTTCCTGCTCTGTTACTTCCTAATATGTGCTCTGCTCCTTTGTACTGCTCCCTCTTCTGATTCATTCTTTTACATCAGATTTTCTTCAAATCTCTTCTGAAAGTTCATTCTCGTCTTGATTTCTCTCTGACAAACACTTTGTCCTTTTTTGTCATGACTTCTAATTATCTACTTTGCAACTTGTTCTTTTCCCTCTTGACTTTTCCATTCACTTTTAGTAGACTATATTTGTTTGATCCATTTTATTGTTGTGTTTTAAAATAATAGTAAAGTGCCATGGGATGAGGGATTTTTTGTTAAATAAATATTAAATTAGTCATTAAAAATATGGTGTCTACTTTAGATACGAACAAAGGCAAGAAAGAAAAAAACATTAGAAATGTAAATGGACCGGTCAGAGTTGAGAGATCATCTAACATTTCCAGTAACTCATCTAAACATAAGAGTGTACTTTCTAAAACTTCTACAAGAGCAACTGATTTAAATTCATTGTACTTAAGTACCATATTTCCATATGCACAACGAACTGACAGAAGTAAAGCTTCTAAAAAAAATGTGCTTAATGAAGGAGAGTCCTCTGCCTTGTGCAGGCATTCAGATATCATGAAGAGCAAGATACAGAACCCAGTACTGGCCACGTAGCAGGCTTGACAAGTTTTGCTCACTCTCAGAAAAATGAATGCATCTCTAGGTACCTCTATAAGTCATCTGAATTCAAAAGGCAAAAGTCACCCCAAGTGCCTAGTAGAAAGCATTCAGGCAGCAGAGGTAGTAAGTCTAGCAAGCTTTCACAGAGAAGGCCAATAGAGAACTCCAGGAATATGCCACTACATCAAAAAGAAAGAAGAAATAGTGAAGGAAACAGGGAATTAAATGAGAAAATAATTCATACTATTTCCACAAATGCACAAACCCCAATCATAAATGAAAACACGGGAAAATAAACAGCTTCTTTTGTGACTCTTAAAGGTGGCGTTCACCACAGCCAAAATAACACGTGTAACAGCCTTCATCAGAGAACTTAAAGTAACCAGCCCCAAAAAAAGAAGAAAGATTTGTGTGAATTAGCTACAGGAAAAAATACCAAATCCCATAAGGTCTGTTTCCAAGGTCCATTGCAGTTTTCCAGAAATACTGAACAGAAATGTAAATGTGTAAACTTGAATAGTTGTAACATAACAAGTGAATATGGAATTCAAACCATTGCTTCAGAAAGTAAATCTTTAGAAACTATGACATCTTCCAGAGAATGAAAATGAAGAACACCTTTCTAGGGTTACACTTGGAGCACCTTCCTTTTTACGTCAAGTTTTCCTGGAAATGGAGCAAGATGCATCACCTACTTCAACTGCATTTGAGCCTAAAGATCTGGACAGCAGTTTAGAAAACAAAAATATACAACAATTATCTAACCAGCTTTTCATCCTTAATGAATCCACAGGAGACAAGAAGGTTCAGGATGCTATCAGTAATGTACATACAAGGGACATTATTTTAACAGACCATGTGATTGGCAAATGGCACATATCCCACAGAAGGCTCAGTGTTGTTGCACCTGTGCAGAACAACAACGTAACTTTATATCTGAAACATCTGATGAAGAACAAGACAGTTTCTCAGATTCATCGGTGACAGTAACAAGTATCCTAGGTGCATCAGAAAACGAACAGTCAGAGGAGTTCATTGTATCATCTGTATCTGACAGCCTGAGTCTTAGATCGTTATCTGATGTGCATGAACAGATGGTAAGAGCTTGCTGAAATTATGTTATTAATGTAACAAAACTCTTAAGTGCTTTTTTAAGTAGGCAGCAGTTTCTCTTTCCATTTGAAACCCCCCCCCCCTTTAACAAAAAAGTTGTAAATTGGCTGCTTAAATCATATTAGACCAAATGTGACATGTAAAATTAACAGTCTGGATGTAGAAACAGCTTTTTAACATCTTTGAAAATACTTAAACTAGTGAGGGATTCAGAAAAGGTGTTTCTCACACTAGTTTCTACAGCCTGTCTACACTTGCAAACTCTATAGCCTTAATTCACCATCAGTACACCCTAGGCTCAGATGACACAGTAGTAAAAACCACGGAGTCCTATCCGCATAACAGCTGTCACTGTTGCTGCCACTGGCAGAGAATTCTGGCTACAAGCTTTCCTACTATACACACACCATCACGGAGACAGGGAAAATCTCAAATAGCAACATATGGTAATTCAGCCTGAGTGGCAGTCTGCTCCAAGGTTTAGGATTGGAATAATTGAGGTGTCACCATTCAGGACAAGAGCTTAATCCGCAAATCATGTATGTGTCAAAGATTGACCAGCACCTGCCTTAATTAGTGCTCTTAGCATAAAATCAACCCAGAAAAATTGGAAGAAGTGCTCACACAGAGCAGCTTTTTTAGCCCTCACTTTTACTCTGAATGGCAGATACAATTTCAGCAAACAGTATCTCCTATCCAAATAAACCAGGAACCTGATGTAGTCCCATGCACTTCTGTTGACATAGTGAAATAATATTCCATTGGCACCATAGTGCGTCTAGAGGACTTATGAACTGATATATTAAAGTAGTTGGAATATATGGGCTAAAAGGTGTTAACATAACTCAGTCACTGTTCAACATTAAACAGGTTCAGGGTTTGGTATACAGCCTGCTTTGTACCATGGCAAACACACCGGTAAAAATCCTTTCAACCTTTTATTAAAGATATAGCAAAGAAAGAAAAGTAGTTAAAGCATTTGAAATGTAAAATATTAAACAAGGCTTTCAGTTTAACAGCATTTCTTGTTCCCTTTCACTTTAGCTGGAGAACGGTTTAGAAGGACCCCCCCTCCCCTTTTTCCACAGTTTCTTAGATGGTATTAGAGATGGTAATAACTGTCCTTTTGCGTAAAAGAGAAGAAGTTAGTTGAGATGAGCTGGAGCTACTTTTGTCAAAATCCAATCCCCTTTCATCCCACGTAGTGTTTGGGATTCAGCTGAAGCCAGCAGAGGTAGCGATGGTATCTGAGTCCGTCTCTCTGGCCCAGTCTGGTCAGGCTATCTCTCAGGATTAGGACAAAGAAGGTTCGGGGTCCCAGGAGATGGTCGGGGTGGCTGCCGTATGGTAAAGCTCACTCCGGTAGCTTCTGTCTGTTCTTCCATGTTATATTAAAGTCTCTTTCTTTAAGGACCTTAATTTAGGCCTAATATCTCCCACACCAATTTTGGTTAATTAATTTCCAGTTCCACATCTTCTGTTTTTACCAAGCTTGCTTTTAACAGTCCTTGAACCATATCAGTAGGCCCTTTTGTTCAGGCTAATTTAGTTTTTCTGTCTCCTTGTTGTACCTTTTGCCATCAACGTTTATTATAGGTTATTGTGACATCTTATGAACTTTCACATAGTTTTTACAGTTGATCTCACAGGTAGAGTAAAATGTTAGGCCCAGTTATTACAACAGGACCCAAATGATGGCAATGCAACTGTCCTGGACAATGTGAAATTATAACAATTGCAATGACAGTCCATCAAGTCTAATTTAAAACAAAAATTTCAAGGAGGAAAATCTTTTAACAGGTATTATCCCATTTTTTTCATCCTAGGAAAAAAACAATTGTGTTGACCGAAAAGAGGAGGAAAACTCTGACTCCAGCATAGGCCATCTTGATCAAAGAGTTCTAGAGGAAATGCAGAAGATTAGCACCTCTGACAGGCTCGCTCAGACAAACTCCTTCCATTTCAGATATTAATATTTATTCTACCTGAAAAGAACCAGATAGGCCGTTAGGTTTCCATTTCAGGGACCCACATCTTTGAGCTGGTATTCAATATTGGGGACCTGATGATGCCTTCCTTTCTATAGCACTGCAGTAATCTCACCTGATGGTAACAAAATCATGGATAACAATGGGATGGTTCAAATTCACAAGAGTGAATGTAAGATCCCTCTCAAGTGCAAGATAAGAATGAGTATTACTTATTCTGCCCCAAGGAACTTATAATCTAAATTGCTATCTGGCAATCCAGAAACCACCCAAGATCCAACAAATTCCCCAACCAAACCAAGACATGACCCATTAATCAAAGATACTGATATAATTTCTGCCATTTCCTCAGTATCTTGGTCTTGTCTGGGCTGAGTCTCAGTCTGCTCAGCTCATATCTATGCATCAGCCTCTGTCAGGCAGTGCTATGATGCATTAAATCTATGTCACTGATTTTCATACTACAGCTCTACAGATGAAGAAGGGACAGCAAATATGGATATGACACGTAAGAGTGTCAATACCAGTCATATTTCCATCATTTTCCACGTTACATTAGTACATAAGTTATCAGGTCAGTAGTAAACTGTTAGAATAAAAAATGGTTAAAATCAAACTTAACATGCCCCAGTCAGAACTGATACCATATACAAAAATTATGGTGTTTCCTTCTCTGAGTTAGTAGGTATGTAATGGTATCTGTTGCTTTAAAGCATCACAGATTGCGCTAGTTAAGGCATAATATTTCTCACTTTCATGACAAAGAACGTGACTTTTAGAGTTCACACACAAAAAATCATGTTCTTGATCTCTCCATTCAGCTGCTCCCAAGCAAGCCTTCATACATTTAATGGCTAGTGTAGTGGACTGTGGGATTTTTAAATGTCTTTAAACCATTCAATATTACTACATTAAAAAAACAATTATTGTAAAATAAAGGATATTTGGCTTCTCAACTTCCTATAACTTCTTAATTAGCACAGTGGGTGATATCCAGGGCCCATTCAAGTCAGTGAAGTTTTGCCTTTAACTTCAGTGGGGCTGGCGTTTCATGTCTTTGTGTCATGACTTTTCCTTCTGTAAACTACTTAATATTCTTCTCACTTTTTACCGTCACACACAACCAACCTTAGTTATGTTTAATGACTGTTTTGTTGCAAAGCTTCATCAAAGGGCTGGTCCAGCACGCAAGGGACTTTGACGGAGCTCCCATGTGCCTGTTGTGACCAGAATCAAGCCCTACATTAATTTAAGCTGTAATGAATAATTGATAATGCTTTTAAAATTAGATAAAGTGCACCTCATACAGCTATGCTGATTTCTGCTGAATTAAGTTACATATTGCCAGCTAAATTAGGACAACTGCAAATCATGTCAACTTGTTTAGAAAGCTATTATAATGATGTGCACCTAAAAACCCAGTCAGGCAAGGTGAGACATGTGAGCAGACCTCTGCACCCATGCGGAGCTTCACTGACTTCACTAGGGCTTTGTGCAGATTTAAGGGTTTGCACACTTAGCTCAGTTTACAGGACTGGGGGCCTAAATAGTATTTACTTTAAAAGTGTAATATTTGTGACACATACACCTGCACAAAGTGTTACACCTGAGGGAATTTTGCACCAAAAAACTAAAAATTCTGTGCACATCTTAAAATTCTGAAAATTTTATTTGTCAATAAATAAACGTGGAGACTCCCACATGGCAGTGGGGAGAACAGGCCACTGGCTGCATAGAGGTGGGAGATCACCCTGCAGTCCCCCCAGGACACAGACTTAACGGTGGGGCTGCACACAACCCTGACAAAGTGCAAGGGCCGGGCCTGCCCCAGAAACACCCTGGGGCCCTGCCCCTCTGTACCAGGTGTGGGCAGGCAGGCTCCTCTTGGCAGGATCCAAGTGTGGAGGGGCTTAGTGTGGGGTAACCTGGGTGCGGGCAGCTCAGTAGGGGATCTGGATGCACAAAGGCTCATTTGGGGGTGGGGCGGTTCTGGGTGCAGGGGCAATGGGATTCTGCAGGGGGGTCCAGGTGAAGGTGGTTGGAACTTGATTGGGGGGGGGTCAGTGTGTGGGGAGGCTCAATGGGGAGGGGTCCGGGTGCTGGGGGAGTGGGGCTTGGTGGGATGGGAATCCAGGTGCAGCTGGTTGGGGCTCAGTGGGGTGGGGGTCCAGTGGGGGGGGGCTCGTTGGGGTGGTGCAGGGGGGATGGGGTGTTTGATAAGCCTGCTTAACAGGGGAGCCCCAGCTGCTGCTGCCACATGCCAAGCTCCCACTCCTCCCTATACCCACTGTCCCTGCCTCATCCCCTCCCCATTTCTCTCTCCACTGTCCCCTGCCCCTGTCTCACTCCCACATTGCCTCTTCCTCGCCCCACCACAGGCCCTCCCCCTTGTACAGAAAACAGGAAGGCTCCCAACACACACAAGGGGAGCACAACCAGCACGAGAACCCAGGAGGCGGCATCCAGCTGCAGAGGCAGCAGCCGGAGCTGAACCCTCTGTCAGCCAAGCAGCTCTGCGCTCACAGAAATGGGGAGTAACAGTGGCATATGACCCCATGTGCTCCCCCATCTCACCTCTGTTTGGGGGGACAATGCCTCCCCAAACTACACCCACCAAAAACCACACAGGCACATGAGCACTCATGCAGATTCCCTTTGCTTCCCCATCATTTTCTGCTGAGAAGCAAAGAAATCTGCAGAGGGACCTGAATTCTGCGCCCGCGCAGTGACACAGAATTCCCCCAGGAGTAAAAGTATATAAAAAAATCAAAGTGGCACCGTAACTGGGTCTGCTCCTGTGAGGCTTTCATGCACAGAACTCCCATTGATTTCACTAGGAGTTCCACATTCAGAGAGCTTGCATGATTAGGCCCACAGAGCCTGAGTTTGCAAAGACTTACATATGTGTTTAACTTTACTACCATGACTACTAGTACTTTAACTTTGTGCATTGACTTGTCCCACTGTCTTTAGCAGGACAGCTCACACTGTGTAAAGCTAAGCATGTCTTTGCAGGACTATGGTCACAATTATTCATTTTTACCTTTTGTGAAATCCATTGAAAGAATGTGTAATTTCCTGTTTTGAAAGAAAATGACTGTCAATTACATTACTAGTAAGTATTGTGTTGGCCTGTAAATTACTGCAAATTTACTGTCTCTCTGATAATCAGTATATTAAAAAGCCCAATCTATGTGTAATTTATAATAAATATATTTCCTACCAGTCAATTGAATTTTTTTAAAGTGATAAAATAGCTCCAAGGAAAGACTGTTTTTTATACCACTGTGGGAAAGGGGTCCAGCAGTCAGATTGGATATTTCCTAGAACCACATGAAGCGGAGATAAAACAGAAAGACACAAATGCTCTTAATTCCCTTCCAAGACAGTACTTTGTTCTCAACTGAATATAAATATGATTTATTTTTTGAACATTTAGAACAAATGTCAAAGCTGTTGCTCAGTCTCAATACAGTTAGCTTTAGACAGCAATGAAGCTGCGGCAGTGCAGACTGACTTCCCTGTAGATGCTAATGATGCCTATGGAAGCCAACCCAATGGAAGTGAGCACAATAACATCATGTTGCCTTAAATGTGACCCAGATTTTCAAGCTGTTACCACTAAAAGCCAAGCATTTAGTAAAAGTGTGTATCTTAAGTGAGATTCATTGAACACAAGAACAATCCGGATCCAATTAGGCCCTGGCCCTGAAGTCTGTGGTAAAACTCACATTACCCTTCTTTGTACAGGATTAACCCTTCTGTTAGTTTCTTCAGAGCTGAAACTGACTTGGAAACAGTGATATTCAATTTTCATAACATTTTAACATGGTTTGACTCATGCGATTCTTTTCTTACAAAGTGAACAAACATTTAAATATGGTAAAGATTTTATTTTTAGCTTTAGATTTAAAGCAGATTTGGCAGGTAAGCTCTGTGCTTAAGTTTTGCAGCCTTATTAGTACAATTCTGAAATGGTGAAAAAGAGCAATTCCTTATGACAAGAACAGGCAGTATTTAATATAAGCCTAAGCAGTTTAAAGAAGTGTTTTGTGAACCCAACTTATTTTCACTGTTACTTTATCATAGAAAACCAGCACTTACGTTTTTAAAAAATTTTAGTAACTGAGTCTTTTAAAAAAATAACTTTAAATACAATGGCACTGTCAATTATAAAAATAACTAGTACTTTACTTTGCATCAGGACAAAACCTATTATTACATGAATTTTGGGGGGATTTCATAACTAAGACTGATGGTCTCGGATGGGATCATACTCAGCCCCTCCACAGCTGGGGCTACCTTTCTGTTTTTAGCAAGACAGTTTGATCAGAGCTAGCATGGATACATCTCCTCAAGACGAAATTTACAACTTCCAACTCCAATGCAGATGTACCCTCGGATCCTGGGTTGAGTTTGCAGTGTCAGCTCTTAGGGAATTTTTTCTTTAACTTGTTCACAGAAAATGTAGCACATTCAATTGATTTAAAGCAAAGTGTATTTTAAAAGCTTAAGAAATAATAAAGGGATGGGATCTCAGCTGGTGTAAATTGGCCTTGAAATGTTCAATAACGTTAACTATTTTTTAAAAATCTCCACACACTAGATAAGATTCAGAGTTGTTTAATGCATGTTAGTTTTTTAAAAATTAATCATTCCAAGATATACAGTCAAAGATACAGGATCTGTCACATTAAAGATTAACAGTACACCAAGGGCTTGCATAAATACTTATTGCTACTGTGTAATATGTTCCAAGTTATCCTCTACAGAGTTCAAGTAACATACGCATACGTACATACAATGCACTATAGAAAACTCTAAGCAATGGAAGCAGAGTCTTCAAATAATGAAATCTGGTAGAGTATTTGGAAATTATTCGTTCATAAAAATATAGTTCCATGCTGCTTTTTTTTTTAAACAAGTAGTGCATTTAAGAGGTACTGGCATGTAAGAGTGTTAAAGTTTCCAAATGTTGTACTGTAAAGTTGCTACTTATTTGCTTTAAAATATGTACACCTGAGAGTTAAGCAAGAAAGGCACTATAACATTCAAAACTTGTTCAGAACAAAATTGGAGTAACAGTACATTACAGGCATAAAATAAGGGCCAGATCCCCAGCTGGTGTAAATTGGCTTAGCTCCATTTACTTCAGTTTCACTACACTGATTTACACCAACTGAGGATCTGTTCCCAGCGTTTGCTCAAAATTCCTTTCATTGTATTTTGCTTCTGAAACGCTTAGGGCCAAATTTCCAGTGAATCATAGACAAGACTGACCATAATAGCTGTTTCAGAGCAAAAACTCTAAGTCTACATATTAAAAATATTTAAGAAATCTACTTAAATGAATACAGATTTTATTTGTTCCCCCTATGTGCTAATTCGGCATAGCAACCTAGATGCCTCCAACACTTCAGTTTTAAAAGAGAAGTTAGTTGGAAAAGTGTAAAATTAGGAATTCCTATAGTCCCCCGACCCCCCTACTCCCACAGCATAATTTATAAACAGAAAAACTGATATTTCAAATGGTTTCTGCGCTAAGACACTTCCTGGGCAAAGTTTCAGCTCAGAGCACATTTTTACAGCAATCTAAACCCCCCTGAAAATAGGGGTTTAATGTAAACACTGATAATCTTAAACCTTAACAACATAAATAGTCCTACCAGAGAGTTTCTGTGCAGAGTTAATATGGTACAAACACGTTAAGGCCCCAATCCTGAAAACATCTGTGCACATTCTTAACTTTAAACACAAGTAGTCCTATTGAAGCTGTGGGATTACTTGTGTTCTTAAAGTTAAGCATGCACAAAATTGTTTGAAAGATCAGGGCCCTAGTTAGTGATTCAGTTTTCAAGGTCCTACGGATTGTTATGTTTGTTCCTGCTGTATCTAGAGGTTCTATAAAGTCTCGAAGTCAAAATCCATCTCACACAATTTCCTTTTGGAGGTTTTTCAACTATGCTTCTGAGCTTCAGTTAGCTTTCTGATTAGGAACAGTTTGTCACGACTCTCCTAAAAAGACAGTTAAAATAAAACACAATAAATATATTTTAAAAAGACATTCTGTTTCTCCAATGTATCTATACATATAAGTCACACTCACCTTGTCTTTACTAGGAAAAAAGGTGGATTGTTCCCACATGGTAACTAACACATGGTATAATCCTAGTAAAGACAAGGCAATTGTAATTTTAACGAGTTAGTACTGTTTCCTTTTCAAAAGCACCTATGTGACTTAGGAACACAAATCCTATTGACTTTCAATGACACATGTGCTCCTCAATCACTCAGGGGCTTTTGAAAATTCCACCCCCTATATACATTAACACACATGCCCCTCTCAGACACAATCAGAATTTAAATACCAAAAGCTGGAGTCCATCCTTAGATACACACACAGGGGCATGCACTACAAAGTTTAATAGTCATTGACTGAAGCTCTGCTTTCACTTTCCAAGAGAAAACTCAATCAGGATCATGCTAATCTCCAAAGAGTGCGTTACTCCTGGTACGTGTGGATGCTATGTTCGTGCTTGCAAATCCCCAAAGCTCTGGGCATGAGTTGATTCTATGTGGAATGTCTGAGCCCTATTCATTAGTAGTTTCTTAAGTTAGTTATTTTAAAACTATTCCTAGTAGAACCTGGCCCAATTTCATGCTACTGTAATACATACACATAATAATAATAATTAATAATATAGAGGCATATGGAGCCATATTAGTAAACACAGATTTGGAAACTCTGCTCAAAGTCAGATATCACAGTAATTTTTGCATACATAGTACTTGCAAAGAGCAGTGATATTAAATAGAATGGAATATATATATATATATATGGCAATCAGATGTGTTCTCTGTTTGTGGCTAAGGAACAAGAACATTCATAAAATCCCCAAAGCAAATATTCTGCCTAAGACAGGGTCAGTCACTTGACACCTCCTATTTTTCTGTCTTAATTACTGTTTTCATAGATTAATAATTGAAGATCAGAAGGGATCATTAGATCATCTAGTCTGCTATACTGTATCACACGGGCCGTAGAATTTCACCCAGTTACCCCTGTATTGCACACAACACCCTGTGTCTGAGTAAAGCATCTCTTCCAGAAAGGCATTCAGTCTTGATTTGAAGACATAAAGAGATGTTAAATTTGAGGGGGTGGGGGGTTGCCTTATTTCTAATATGAATTTGTCTAGCTTCAGATTCTAGCAATTGGTTCTTATTATTCCTTTAAACTCTTGCAAGATTAAAGAGCCCTTTAGTACCCTGTGTTTTCTCCCTGTGAAGGTACTTATACACTGTTGTTCTCATTATACCTGGCTATACAAGAGAAATAGAAGGGAGCAAGAAAACAGCTGGTTTCTTTGCATGCTTGATTTCTAGTGCAACACAACTGAAAAACTTGGAGAGGGGGAAGGAATGAAGACATTGTATCAGATCTTACCATAACCAACTGTTCCCTGAGCTGATCAACAACCCGTTTATGTGCTCCAGCCAAGGCAATGAAATAGAACATAATAAGGCTGCAAACAGGAAATATGTATAATATGTTACCATCATACACATGCCAACATACACAGAAAACTATTCAGAAAAAAAGACAGTTACAGCGTACACCAAACTAAGCCGGAAGTTGCTGGAACAATTTGTATAGTGCTTATTGAGATCCACTGAACCAAACTGTAAACCCTGTATATGATAGAAACCACCTCAAGTCAGGGGGTGCAGCAGCACCCCTAGTTCCAGCACCTATGAACTAAGCATTGTGATGGAAAACCCAAACTAATGAAGTATCAACATACAGCTGGGATGGGTAGGGGACAGCCATGACTGAAGCAGCCTGCGGCAAGAGAGCTGTTGAGGGATTTCTCCTGTCAGCAGGAAGAGGCACTCAGGTTGCATGGAAGGCGGGTCCTCTTGAAGCTGTTCTGAGATCTGTAGTGCTTCCCCCATTTCCACACATCTGTGTGGTTAGAGGGCCTCTGTCCCCTCCATGGACTATCAGCACCCTTCTGTGCCCTGAGGGGATGCTCCCTGAGAAGCTGAGTTTAAACGAGTAGTTCTTTAATTTCCCTCTTCTCCAGTTTTTAGCCCTTGATCTGTAGTCACAACAATTTTATATTAATTCCTGTGGGCTTACTATAGATACTGCCCTTGTAAATGACTCAGAATGAGATTAACACTGTGAAAGGAGCAAAGGAGATAGCAGGAAACTGGAAGCTGAAACTGCTTGCCTATCTGAGAACTGAAATGGTTTTTCTTCCAAATAATTAAAATTTATGACCACCACCTACTAGCAAACATGTCATAGGGAGTTAGTGACCACGTATTAAAAACATTCTGAGTATTAAGGACATGAAAAATAAGACGTGAAGTCCTGGGGGTACAAAACTACAGACCCAGTTCAGGAAAGCACTTAAGCATGTGCTTAAAATTAAACCTTCAAGAATCAGGGCCTGGGGTGAACATTCCGATGTAGTTGGTGGTTTTAACAAGTGCACAAGTTATACAGAACCCCAGTGCACAAGCCTCTCAAGATCAATGAAACAGTGACATAAAATTAAATTCTACTTTATAGACTGGCCTATCTGGAGACCAAGTAGCAAACTTGGGACTTCAGTTTCCTAAACTGGAAGGCCAGATGCGTTACACAGGTGCAATTCTGGGGGGGAAACTGCCCTCTGCTTACAACATGCCAGTTTGCAGAATGGCTAGCAGCTAATGTTTTGGGAAGAGAGATAAGAAGCGGCGATGTTGGTCATCTGGACAACTAGGAGACGAGAGAAGAATGCAAATAATGAAAAGAGACAAAAACTGAAGGTTCAAATACAAGAGCTGAAGCCTACCGCCTCCCTGCGCAAAGAAAATTGGGTTTAATAAATGTTTCACATCTGTTTAATTAACAGAGAACTAAATCGTACAACTACATGGAGGACAACAAAACTTAAAGGGCACCACCAAACTCAACAGCACTCACCAGATAACCATAAAGAAAGGCACTGCAAATGCTTCTGAAGCTATACCATTAAGGACCTTCTGCAGAGCTGTTGGAAACCCTTGTATTGTATGTGGAACAACATCCCACGAACTGTTAAAATTAACGAATGGCCCACACGCTTTAGAGGGGCGGAAGCTATTGAAAAAGCAACATAAAAGAGATGTCACACAGAAAGATATAACAAGGCAACAGGGGATCCCATTCTTATTTGTTTCCATAAGTCAAAGTGCCCTTGTTTATATTAAAATGAATTATTTTAAAACAAAAAAGCTATTAGTGCACAACTAATTAATTACTTTTTAATTCTATGCAGGTATATTTTCTTCTAACTTATATTTCCAAAATGGTTGGTGACAGGATGGACTGGTGCTTTGTGGGGTGTATATGGGCGGAGAGATTTCTGTGGTCTAGAAAACTCATTATGTTGCACGTGGTACAATTAAGTGAGTGAATGTAATACAGACGGAGTATGAAAGATCATCTTGTCTTCCTCCCCCCCACACACATCTTTTTTCCCCTCAGTTTTATTTCTTTCTGTGCAGCAACATTTTCGTGTTGAGTTCCTTTCTCACTTCCTTGTCAAGATCAAATGAGCATTAAAGAGTGCTGACACCGGGGAGCAGTTGGATTGTTTTAACAAGAAGTAGTCAGAAAAGCCAGGGGGTTAATTGCCCTGGTTTAATCCTGAAAGGCCAGTGAAGCTTCTTGAGGAAAGCAGCGTCTGCGGCCAATCAGAACCAGAGAAGAGCCAAAACATTTTTAAAAAAAAACTCTTGAGGTTTGGGAGAAAGGGGTGTAATTCAAACACTGGAAGCTACCGGCCTCCTGAACCCAAGTTCTGGCACAGTTAAGTTTCCTGAGTTGAGGCTAAACCGTGGAGGACTGGAGTCCAGGCTGAGGAACCTGAATTTTGACTTTGGGGTATTTGTGTTTGGATGCATGTCCTTTCCCAGCACAGGGGAGGACAAATTAAAATTTTACTCCTCTCCTTCCTGACCCCCCGGCCCGAGAGAGAGAAGAGTGAAAGCAACCGTGACTTGTTATATGAAAGCCAGACCCACCACTTGAGGCACCCCTACTAGAGTTTAAAAAATCCCTTTAAATTAAAGCAAAATAATAAACTTTATAAATATTAAACCATT
Organism: Chelonia mydas; assembly: GCF_015237465.2. Classification (NCBI taxonomy): domain Eukaryota; kingdom Metazoa; phylum Chordata; order Testudines; family Cheloniidae; genus Chelonia; species Chelonia mydas. The sequence goes on along the minus strand of NC_051250.2, from coordinate 17,696,353 downwards.
ATTTACTATGTCATGCTGAGTCCCAAAGGAATAAAAGCCAATACAAGCCCAATCAACAGCACCACCAAGAAGAAGAAATTAGAGCTTGATGCTCTGACAGGCCTCTTTGAAGGTCTACACGTATGCATCAAACTTATCTGGAGAGGAAGAAAAGGAGGGCGGGGGAAAGAAACAGATCTCAACCATTTATTTTTCCAATTGGTCCATGTCTAGCCTAGCCTAGCCCAGCCCATCCCTCTCCTCTGGCCCCAAATACTAAAGGCTCAATCTGCTCCCTTTGATATTAATGGGCTCCCTGGAGCTGAGGTCAGAATGTTTTACGTTTCAGAAGAAGCCAAATACCATCCATCATCTTGGATTTGCGTCTTCTCAAGAGGAAGTCCCTACAGTTGCTTTCAGAGCTTTGGCCCCAGTCCAGCCACAGATCCCTATGACTGCATATAGGTCCACTGACTGCAATGGAGTTCTGCCTGTGTGCAGTATATTGCAGGATCGGGGCTTTAGGTTTCAAATCCAAAAGTCCCAACAAGTCACACAAACCTTTGCAAAATATTAAAATGCCAGCAGGGATTTGCTGCTCAAAAGGAATGAATCTAAGCTGGTCTGGTCAGATTTCACAACTTCTGAGACAAAAGGCCCATAGAACTGACACTTCTTAAACAAAGTCTTGGATTTCCATTTTGTTGATTGAACTGAATATATGCCATCTTGGCAAAATCCCTTCCTTGCTCTGAAGTCTCATGTTGGAAAATAAACCACCGGCAAGAAGGTGTAAATTAACTGCATCACGAAGCAACAGTTTCTTATAAAATGGACAAATTAACTGATGAGCATGACATTAGCAGTCATTTTCTAGATCCTTTCAAAGTTAAATATCTACTTTTATTGTTTTTTTTTTTTAAAAAAAATCACCATAAAACCACCCCAAAGAGGACACCATGTTATTTCATTTCCATTACGCTGCACCCTTAGTATTTTTTTAAAAATCATTATTTCTATCTTCTGCAAGTACAAAAGCCACAGAGAAGTACCCAATTTACTTCCACTTACCACAAACCTTCATTACCTTTTTTATGTAAAAGACGATAAAATATTTTACAGTTGCTATAGCAGGAAGAACGGGTGAATAAAAGGTTCCAATCCAGCAGATTGTCTGCCCATAAACAATTTCCAGTACATTTTCAGGAATTCCAAATTCCTGCAGGCCGCACCACTGAATTGGTTTACAAGAGTAATAGGTAACTAACAACCTAAAAAACAAAACAAAAACACTAGTTCTCAAGCAGTGAGACTGAACTGAACTCCACAACCTTTTAAATATATATTCAGAGTAAAGAGAAAAGGAACATTAAAAGCATTAGACAAAACTTGTAACACAATGACGTCTCAAGAAACCGAATTCCACTGGCAGGCAAGTGTCCAATTGATCAGGTATTTTATTTAACAATCTGGTAATTTTATAATTGCGGTTTTAATTTAAAATGGAAAATCTGGTGAGAAGAGTAGAGTAACAGGAGTAATGGTAAAAAGGAACATCTTAAATTGTTCAGCAAAAGCATGTTCAATGGGAGTGAATACTCACTTTCTAGGAAAGTTAACAAACACTGCCACAGCAAAAATTATTATGAAATCAAAAATCATCAGCTTATACATCTCCTGCCCAACTCGAGATTCCCAGCACTGAAAAAAATAAAGAGGGAAAACAGGATTAGAAGAACAAACAGAAACTACAGAAATCTGTCAGAAAACACAACTAACTTCAAAATCACTGCCATAATAGTAAACTCCTAGCCATGTTTCCAAAGTTTTTTATTAATTATTATTATTGCCCTATAACCCATAAACATTTTAAAGGACCAAACCTTGGTCCCATTGGTATCAAACGCAATAAATGCTGTTGGGTTTGAGCCTTCGCTGGTGTTAATGGTCATAGCTCCAATGAGACAGATCTACACCAGCTAAGGATCTGTCCCACTGGCTCCAAAGGAATCTCAATTTTGCCCTAAAAGGAAAACAAGCCATACGCAGATTTAAGAAGTTCACTGATTTACATTGAGCAATAATACGTAGTGCTAATTGTATCTCTCCCCCAACCCTGCACAGCAACCCAATTCCTGATTACAGGCTGATTACAGCCTACAACTAAAGAGGGGGCAGGCGATCGTCAGCTCCCATTAGATGCAGGAGATATATAGCAAGGAAAACTAATGCCTCTCTTGGAGGACATTAAAGATAAGCATGTCTCAAAGTGAACATCAATTCTGAGTACCTGACACGCAAGCAAAGCATGTACAAAGGTATCTTTATTTGGACATTGTGATTGATTAAACATAAAATCTGCTTACTGGGTAGAGCTCGTAATTGTATCCACAGGGCTTACACTTTTCATTACCACATGAGATTCGATTCCACAGTGAAAACAAAAGAACACCAATGTTGGCCAGCCGCACAAAGACACACCTGCAGAAATAACAAAACCCCACGCTCTAACACCTCAGAAAAGTCACAACTGTAGAGCCTGATCCAACTGGCAACGGGACTCTATTCAGTGTAACAGGGTGTTGGATCAGGCCCTTAATACAAAAGCATTTCACACAGCTTTAACTGAAGAATAAGCCAATGAGTTAACATAGGTTTTATTTCAGTTTCAATAACATTAAGCTTCTTTGACTCTTCCCCACTTTAGATTACAGTATGTCAGTGTTTTGCTTACATTATGTCCTAGACCACAGTCATTTCAAATGTAGGCTTTGGGACAGCCACAGTCCTCGGGCTGCCACTCTCTAACTGCCTCAGGTCACCAACTCCCAGCTCTTTGCTGTCTCTTACCCTGCAGTATCTTTTGGCACAAACTACTTCCACTTCGTGCTGGGCCTTGTCCTGCTCTAGCCCTATTAATGCAAGACAGTAACATAAGAGAAGCTGACGACTGCACACTCTGTTGCTGTCCTGTGGAATAGCTGCTGTACAGAGAGACAGTGTGAATATTTCTCCTGCGCTATTGAGAACTGTGCCAAGACTGTATCTTTGTCCCACCACGCATTTATATCAGGGTGAGCCCCCAGAACCAACCCCGCCACAGACCACCCAGCTAGGCGGGTGAAGAGGACGAAATGACTACATTGTCTTTCCATCCACAGACACAGTCGTGGATTGTTTCTAGAAATGAAAAAATGCAGTCAAAAAAGTCCAGCAGAGGCTGCTCTCTGCTATCCTGGGCCCTCCCAAGAAAGCCAGATTGGCTGCTGTGGGGAGCCACAATACATCTCCTCCCTGATTTGGGATGTTGCCTCTTAGGACCATTTTAACTTATGAAAAGAGCACCCATGTGCCACCACGATCAGCACCTTCGAAAAGCTAGTGACAATAATAATAAACACACTTACCGCATCAGTGTTAACCTGATCTCAAAGGCTGGTGAATACTCTTCCAATTGGATTATATATGAAAAAAACAGAGGCACAATAAAGTTGGCCAAGGTGATCACTATAGAAGGCAAGTATTGCACCAAGAGATTACCCTCAAACATCATCTTGATGCTATCCTACATGGGATGAGAGGTGAGAAGTGTAATGTACACAAAAACTTCTCTCAGAGTAGCAGCCGTGTTAGTCTGTATTCGCAAAAAGAAAAGGAGTACTTGTGGCACCTTAGAGACTAACAAGTTTATTTGTGCATAAGCTTTCGTGAGCTACAGCTCACTTCATCGGATCCATTCAGGAACTTCTCTATTCCTGTTCTCTGCTCAGGCTTCCCATTGGCCTGAGCTGTCCAGAACTCTGGCATCATCTTTCACTCTGATCTCTCTTTCTCCACCCACACCTCCGGGGACTACAAATTTGCCTACTGGCACCTCTGCACCACTGTCAATACACAGGATTGTCCCCATCCCTTCCCAAATGTGCATCCAAGCGTTCACCCCTGCGTACTTGGAACACTATGACTGCTCCCCAAGGCCTCGCTAAGTCCAAGTACATGCCGAATGCCGCCTCCAGCTTTTATACTGAGGCATAAAAAACACAGCTGTGTCTCAGCTCTTTCCCTTCCCCTGCCTCACACGACTCCCCTGGCTTCCCAATCATTTTAGGATTCTGCACTCCTTGGGTGAAATCTTGGCCCAAATGAAGACAAAGGCAAAACTCCTAACAGGGCCAGGATTTCACCCCTTGTATTTAAAACCTTTCATGGCCTTTTGTCTATATGGTCCCTCTTTCCCTTCTCTTCCTGTTTGTCGAGCACTGGCCTTCTCTCTGTCGTGTCAAAAAAATCTGGCCACTGTTGGTCCAAGAACCATTTTCTTCTCTGTGGAGTGCCTATCACTGGAACAACCTTCCCACATCAGTAACTGTCTCCTTTGAAGACACAGCTTTTCTCTCTTGTATATACCTCTTGATTCCACTCCCCATTTGCTGCCAACTAACTGAAGAGTGCTTGGGGATCCCCTTTGTATGGAAGATGCTACACAAGAGAATGTTGTATCAGACCAAACCACTCCATTCCTTTACAATCCTTCACCCTACTTTGCCAAGCATACTTTGATCATCAGCACACTACCAGGATTTATTCTCAGGTCCTGTCTAAGACTTACATTGGAAATATTTTCTTGCGAGTAGATGGTTGCTCTGTAGATAGAATAAAAGCATACTGACAAAAGTGCAAGAACAAAGATATTTAAAAATAGTCTTAGACAGTAGATGCGCAGCTTTTCTTCTGTTGTCCTGTCAGCTTTTTTTTGCCTTAGTCTTTCTTCCGCCAAGTCTGTCTATAAACCAAAGAAAATTCATATTGAAATGTACAGTCCTCTGATGCAAAGGGATATGTGTCCATGTGTCATCAGCACCTGGAACATCTGATTAACACAAAGAGGTATATCTTGTTCTTGAGGTGCACACATTTGCAGCCTGATCCAAAACTTATTGAAGAAGTTTTTCCATTGACTTCAATGGGTTCAGAACGGGTCTATATCCCAGTGCAAATCCCCTAACCCAGTGTTTTTCATCCTTTTCAGGTTGGCAAGCCCTTCTTCAAAGTAAAAAAATCTTTGTGACCCTTTAACATTTATTATTAAGAGTAAAATATGTACCAACAACAAGGATAAGCCTATAAAATTTATTTTTGTGTGGGTTTCAAGAGGTTGACAAGAATACTTCACTTTTAAAAGTAAGGCTGTGTGGAGAGTGGAGGAGTGAAGTTCTATGCTTTAGATTGCAATAACATTTTCAATGCCTTGTGACTCCGCGTGGGGGTCAAAACCCATCGGATGTGAAACACTCGTCTATACCGTCTCATCAGATAATTAAATGGTAAGCTCTTTGAGGCAAGGAGATGGGTTTTTAATTTGTTCTATGAAAACCCCTGGCAAACTTTTGGGCACTGCAAAAACAGACATAGTAATAATCTTAAAACCGTTAATGTCAATGGAGTTATTCTCATGTACTGACTATAAAAGATAACTCAACCTAACCAGGACACTTTAATTTATACTTGATGTAATATATTAAAACCCAAAGGGAATTTAAGGCAGGTAACCTTAGTGAAGTTCACTTTCCATCCCCAGAACAAGTACGACATTCACACACCATCCCATTATTGCACATCAAGGATGATCTGAAAGGGCCACCTCTAAGGGAGACATTAATCCAGCCTCCAGGCTCACTCAGCATGAGACCCAGGATGTGGGAAGCAAGGGAGGGGCTAGTTCTGTTCACACTGTGTGCTCTGCCAGACTGACGGAATAATGGTAACATGCACGGACACGTGACATTGCACCCCCGTGTATTCGAGATTAGAATCAAGACTTTCATCGGAAATGACGTCACCACTAGGATGAAGGAAGCTTTGATTTGTGACCTGAGTGGCAGCCATCTTATTTTCTCCACACTGGAATAAAAACTAACTGAGGCCCTGGATTTATGGTAACATATTAATCTGGTCTTAACAGGGAGGAAAGCCATGGGTGTTATATTTTGTAAAGTACAGACAAACAACAGCTGTTGTTTAATGGGATTACACACACACACACACACACACACACACACACACACAGAGTCTCAGTATTCAAAATGGATAAGAAAGAGGAGGAGTAAGGCGATAAATGGTAGCTTTCTCTCCAAAGGTCATTTTACCACACAAATGTCAGCAGCAAATGCGTGTGGGAAGAGGGCAGAACAATACTGATTTTAATCAGAAATGCTTTATAGTACCCAGTTGTCTGTAGAAAACCTCTTCTACGGTTGAGAACCTATTTGGAGGTTTGAATCCTATTTTCTGCACATGTGCATGTGTCACTGAAACACCTGATTGAAAACGGGGAGTGGTTTTTTCTAAAGCAGCAGTGTGGCGGTTGGCAAATAAACTGTAAGGTGAACTGCTGCTGCTCTTTATTCTGACCAAGCAGCTTCCTACAACGTTGCAACCTTGCAACCCAACAATCAACAGATTTCCTGTTGGGATAAGTAGAGACTAGCACAGGAAGAATGACTGGAGTGTGAGCAAGAAGATGACAAGAGAAGCATGGGCTGGATGGGGGAAGGCCCTGAGGCTCAGTACTGATCCTGCCAGCATTGCAACAGACCCCTATATAGTCCGGAAGAGCATGCAATAGGATGTGGGATCTCTCTCTCTCTCTCGCTCTCACACACACACACACACTCACTCAATGTGTGCATGCTTCTTTAATCTTCCTAGCCCTATTCCAATTATCTGCAAAGTTATGTACATGTCTTATGAGCCATCCTGAAGTGCAGCAAGGCGAAATAGGATACAAAGGAAAAAATAAAAACAGTTACTTACTTTTAGTTCATATTGTAAACTACTATGTTTCAGCCACGAAGCATTCAGGTCTGTAATGCAGAAGTCCCAGCCTGCAAAGATTTTGTTGCAGTAACTCTGAAATTGATCTTCCTCACGTACCAAGTTTTGTTTAAACCCTTCCACAGACCTAATAAAACATATTGCAGACCCTTGTTCATTCATTAAACAGTCTTACCAAAAACTTGAGCAAGCATGATTTCTACACTTTTTCTTTCTGCCCTTTCAGAATCTATATAGCAGCAAGCAAAATCTCTACTAGTTGACACACATTAATCAGCACAAACATCTGTTACCAATTTTTTCATCCGAACTCTCTCAGTAAGGCCTAAGATCAGAAAAAAAAAAAAAAAAAAACCAGCTTGAAGTCGTTGCAACCCATGAAAACTAAGGTTTTGTGTAGTTCACAAATGGATTTCAGAGTCCCCTCAACTCTTAGCAACCACATATACTTCCAGAAATACACTGAGACTCTGGTCACATAGTGTCCTGCGAGGTCTTCTGTTTTGTCAGTTTTCCTCCCTCTCCAACTCACACTACCTCTGCACAAGAACTTATTTCAACTTTATTAAAAATATTAAAAATTCTTAGCTCCCAGTGCCTTATATTAAAAAAAATCCTAACAGCTCAAGACTACACAGATAAGGACCTAAGACATCATTATCATGACCTCCATACCAGGGCTTGTAAGATCATAAACCCAGAAGCTAGATTTATTCAGCCCAGCCAATATTCAGCTTTATTAGTTCACCTGGGTCTGCATCACAGACCTAAAGTTTTTGCTTCAGCCCCCCATCAAAGGTTGAATGATCCCCTTGAAAGCAGCCAATAGAATGAATTTTTTATTCCACGTGCTCTGTATCAATACGTTTTTGACGGAGGAAAACACCATGAGTTATCAGAAGGGATTTAGCTGACGCTACACTATTTCCATATCAATGGATGTCCAAGAATAATTCACTGTGTTTCCTATATACTGGGATAGAAAGTGAACTGTACAATATCAAGCAATAAATAGAAGATACCAAAAGTTGTCTTTACCTTTTCACTATCCAGATAAGACTTAATGAGAGATATACAAGTGTAGTCAGCAAGTACGCAAGTGGTACATTGTATTTAATGACTTTCAACTGTACCATATCTATTGTGTAATATCCATAGAACAGACTCGTCATTTCAAGGAAACCCTGTGACAGGATGAAATGCACATAACACTGGTCACAATACTGATCACTCAGCTAGTAAACATGGTTTTGCAGAGAGCTTAGTACAATGAAACAAAGATTGCTATATAGCGCCCCAAACAAGCAACAACAAATTTGGAGTTCCCAAGTTCTTGCACAGCGTGAACCATGTTTTGTTAGAGAGATTAGCTACCTCATGGACCCACTTCCCCTTCCACTCACAACACAGTCTGCTGGCAGCTTCATGTAAGCCTTTGCAGTAGAAGTAATATTTTTAAAGCGTCTTTCAGTGCAAAATAGCAGCTGGAAATGAGGATGAGAGACTGCAGCATGTGACCAGCCAGGTCTCCTGGCCCACTAGCAAGCAGCTGCTTGTTGCATACAAAGATTAAAACTTTATCTCCACTGATGTATATGCATCATTTTCAAAACTGATGTGAAAAGATATTCCTCTAGCAAAACCTCTTTGTATTTTACATGTGTTAACTTTGGATTTAGAAAAGTAAAACAATTCAATCTAATTACTCACAGTGCCAGAGAGCAGATCTATTATGTAAGTATGGAAGTAAACGAGTCCTTTAGTACCACTAATTGTATAATTTCTGCATGGCAGGTCTGCAAAAGGAAGACAGAATAAAAGTCACTGGGAAAGTAGTGATTTTCCACTTTACCATGAGACCAAGGTAGTTCAAATATTACTTCTACAGGCAAACACTTATCTCCCCTTTAAAATGCTTGACATAAACAATAGTAAACTATTGTAAGGATGTTTACCTATGCGTTCTGAAGGAACTTTAACGTAGCTACTGTTGAGAATTCCGTATTTAGAAATGGTGCTTGGAAGTGTTATAAAACTGAACATCAGAACAAAGATTATAAAATTTAACAGGACCAGGAAACGCAGGAAGGAGAAATAGGACTTGATACCAGTGCCAAACTTCCCTGGGAACAGAAAAAAAAATGTCACCAATCATAATGAAAAAAATCACTGTGAATATAAAACGACATTAAAGGCAAAGAGTCCAGAATCTGATCTCATTTACACAAGGGGAAATCTGGAGGCATGCCATTGAAGCTAGTATTGTTACTCTAGATTTACAATGATGTAAATTAAATGAGAATCTGACTCAGTGTCTCTTTTCAACTAGTTTTCATCTGACACATTTCTATTGACCTGTCAGGGAATTTATAAATACTAGTATATATATTTAAAAGGCTGACTACAGACGATACTCTATACCTTTAACTATTAACTGGATCCACACAACACAGCAACCTGCAAAAAAAAAAAAAAAAAAAAAAAAGGGACAAACACAGATTCCCCTCTGAATTTGATCTCAAATCTGAGTACATTTATGGGAATCTAAACTGGTGTCATTTACACCTTCTTCTGGGTCAGTCGACATAAAATTACATCAATTTAGGTTTCAGAGTAGCAGCCGTGTTAGTCTGTATTCGCAAAAAGAAAAGGAGTACTTGTGGCATCTTAGAGACTAACAAATTTATTTGAGCATAAGCTTTCGTGAGCTACAGCTCACTTCATCGGATGCATTCAGTGGAAAATCCACTGAATGCATCCGATGAAGTGAGCTGTAGCTCACGAAAGCTTATGTTCAAATAAATTTGTTAGTCTCTAAGGTGCCACAAGTACTCCTTTTCTTTTTACATCAATTTAGACTCTCTTCCATTCAGACTCACACCCACTTACTGAGGTGCCATTTACAGTCCCTTACATATCACTTCTGAACAAGGTCCTGAGTCTGAGTGAGCATATGGAAATCTAATTTAGCATAATTTACACTCGAGGGAGCTATCCGGAGGTGTAAATAGGGTAGGGGGAACTTTAACTTATCCCAATTACTTGCTTTTCCTAGTACAGCCCTATCACCTCTCTCTTCCAGTCCCTTAGCATGTAATTTATTCCCTCAAACTCACTGTGCCAAATTTAAAGGTAACATGTGAGGGAAAGTTGCACAATAAATGACAGTAAGAGGTTGCAAGACTGAGGCAGGATAACTTATACCAAGGGGGGCACTAAAAGGTGAAAGTTGCACCAGCTTAGACTCATGTAAGGTGCAAAGGTTTGAACAGGCATGGAGTCAGGGCTAAGAAACCTTATCAGGGCAGCGCAGGGACATTTGCACTGATGTCGACTGTGCCATGGTGTACCTATTCTGTAGGCTTCAGTCTTCAGGACATGCAAACTTATTTTCTGAGGAAAACGCACACATACACTGATCTACATACTAACAATACTGCACATTTAATAGCACGATAAAACAGAAAATGGAAGTATAAAAGTATAATACCCTCAATGCTACGAATGTCATTTCTCCAAAGTTCCAAGTAAGATGACAGCTCCTTGATTTCATCTAGAAATTTTTTCCATGATTTATTTCTGGTCTGCTTCCACTGATCCCATCCAGATAAATATTTTACATTAGCCTCCTGGATGTCCCTAGTAAAAATATAAATTAAAATAAACTCCTAGTCATAGGGACAGGCTTTTTTTTTTTTTTTTTTTGGGGGGGGGGGGGGGGTAGGAGGGTAGAGTGTACACACACACAGCCTGGCACCACAATACAAATAAATAATAGTAATGTATGCAGGTCCCACCTAAGCTATATTGGAACAGGTCAGGTTCCAACCAATGGCTCTGGTACTGTACCCTTCATTTAAAATATAAAACAAAAATGGCTAATAAATCTCTCCTGTTCAACTTCAGAATAATGTGTCTCCTTTACTGTAAACTAAAAATGGAACAATCCGATGACAACTAGTGCCACCTTGTGAGACAGGGAAAATAACTGGAATAGGAACATTCCAACAGTCCAGCAACCTCCCTTCTTAATCTTTCTCATCATTAATACCACTTGGGGCCTGTCTACACTAGGGATTTTTTAACCAGTTTTAAAACTGGTTAGAGCCACAGTACAGACCCATTATTACACAATTTAAGGCAGCCTATCCTGTTTTTACTAAACCGGTTTCAAAATGGTTCTGCAAAACCAGGTCAGGACACCTAGGGTACTCTACACTTCAAGCTGGAGGTCTAAATTTCAGCTCAATGAGACATACCCATGCTAGCTCTGATTGACTAGGGTGCTAAAAACGGAGCGTAGCCATGGCAGCATGAGGGGCTAGCTGCCCTGAGTACATGGCAAGAGTCTTGGACAGGATCATACTCAGGGCAGCTAGTCCCTCCTGCTGCCACAGCTACATACTATTTTTAGCACACTAGCTCAATCAGAGCTAGTGCAAGTATGTCTCCTCAAGCTGGAATTTACACCTCCAGCCTGAAGCATAGATGTAACCCTCATGAGGACTTGGTTTTAGGTGACCTGACGTATCTTAAATTAGAGTCAGTAAAAATGCGTCAAGCCACCTTATACTGTCTAATAATTGATGTACACTGTGTCTCTAACCAGTCTTAAAAGCAGTTTAATTGAAACGGTTTTCCTAACGCAGACAGCATCACGGCTGCCATCTGTAGCCTCTCTGTAGAAAAGAGTGCATATTCGTGATTCATCTTCTAGGACTGCATTCACCTCAAAACAATTTTAAATGAACAGTGAAATGAAAGAGCCATGGAGGAGGAATCATTTCCCAGGATTGCGTAAGCAAAGGGAGATTGCCATTTGCAGACAGCAGCTCTCTTCTGGCACCAATATTTTTAAATTTTCAGTTGTGCCTGATTTAGTGACCAAGAGAGCTGGTACAGAGGGTTAATAATTCAGAGGGTCAAGTGATCTCTTTCTTACTGTCAGTAAAAGATAACATTCTATCCACCCCGAAGCTATTTTTGCCAGATGGGGGGGGGGGGGGGAAACGGGACAACCCAAAAAGCCAAGTTAATTTATAAAAATGCACAGAAAAAGGAGCTCTTCAAAAATGCTTACCAAAAGAGGATAGCATCCCTTGGTAAAATTTAAGGATTGATGAGGTCAGCTGTGTTTTTTAAAACCTCTCACCTCCAGCTCTGCCAAGAATGCGCTTGGCTGGACATTAAAACCCCCCTTTTTTTAAAAAAAGCAAAAATTTAGGGATCCGTTATTTACACAACACACAGCCACACATAACTGCCATTTACATTAGCATCAAAGGAACACACTCCCTTTAATTGGTTATATTTGATAACAAAAAGCTCTGCCCCAATCAATCGCATTTACTTTGGGACTATTCACCAGTGCTGCTGGCTCAGGTCCATAGGGGAACATTAGAGGGATGCAGGGAAAGCTTCCTGAATTTCTGTTAATAGACAGGTTTGTTTATTTCAGCCCAATGGAAAAATTATCATGAAGGTTATAGAAATGAGAGAGAGAAAAGACCCATGAAATACAAATCCATCCCTCTGCAAGCATGAGCTACAATCCCTAACAGATATGTCAAATATTAAACTGCTATTCCATTTAATCTCAGCCAAAAGGCCAAGAAACAGCAACTTTAATGTAACTGATTGATGTAAAAGATGGAATACCAAGGTTCTTCAGATGGTGAATAGCAAGGTTCTTCAGAAATTTTAATATGGTTTAATATTCAGATGGTGAATACCACGGTTCTTCAGAAATTTTAATATCCTCTCAGATTTATAAAATATCTAGCTTTTTGTCTATTTTAATGTTATAAGGAGAGTGGGTCAAAATTCAGAATTTCCATCCCTCAGAAATTCTGAGATTTTGAAATCTGGTTTCATCCCAAATCAGAATGAAAAGTCAAAATCTAACAATTTCTGAAAAATGAAATATTCCAAAAATATGTATTTTCAATTAGATACATAAATAATAAATTTATCATAAATTATATAACAGTCAAAATAAAATACTTCAGTAATTTCCCATAAAAATTTGGACAAGATTGATTTTCACCCAACATTTTGAAGTTGTCAGATCAGCGTTTTCCAACAGAAAACTGTTCCACTGGAAAACTGACCAGCAGCAAAAATAAGTAGTATACACAAGCTATTCTATAACATTTAAACCTTTTTCAGTGACTCAGGATACCTTTTGCATCAAAAAAGTGAAAATTTGCCATGGCAAAACAATACAATGACTAGCAATGGCTGGAGCACTGGGAACTCTGAGCAGCAAGAAAAACATTTTAAATTCAACGGATTGAGGTTTGATTTTTTTTTTTAAATATAAATTTATATATTCACAAAAATTGGCAATGAAGAAACTTAAATACAAAAAGTTAAGGCGTGGCACAACCCCGCCCACTGAAATTCAAAAGCCTTGTATCCCCTCAACCTATGCTCTCATGGAGCAAAGGCAGCATACAGCATTCACAAGGATGCTATGCAAGTGTAGCATACAAAGGCTTTGATCTTGCAAATATATATGCTTGTGAGTGACTTTGTTCACAAGTAGCCCCACTGAATTACTCACATGCTCATTTGTAGTATCAGGACCATAAGAGCAGCCATACTGGGTCAGACCAAAGGTCCATCTTGCCCAGTATCCTGTCTTGCAAAATGCCAGGTGCCCCAGAGGAAATGAACAAAACAGGTAATCACCAAGTGATCCATCCCATTGTCCATTCCCAGTTTCTGGCAAACAGAGGCTAGGGACACCATCCCTGTCCATCCTGGCTAATAGCCATTGACAGACCTATCCTCCATGAATTTATCTAGTTCTTTTTTGAACCCTGTTATAGTCTTGGCCTTCACAACGTCCTCTGGCAAGGAGTTCCACAGGTTGACTGTGCATTGTGTGAAGAAATATTTCCTTTTGTTTGTTTTAAACCTGCAGCCTATTAATTTCATTTGGTGACCCCTAGTCCTTGTGTTATGAGAAAGAGTAAATAACACTTCCTTATTTACTTTCTCTATATCAGTCATGATTTTATAGACCAAAGATAGCAACACACAGTCCCACATGTGCTGTAGTCAGTACAGTTTCCCTGCTCTACTCAACTGGAAGCTGAATTGGTAGTTTGGCAGGAAACCAAGAGCTGAACCTAATTTGCATTAAATGAATAGACTACAGCTGACCTCATCTCTAACTGTGGCTACAGCTGCTCTCACAGGAGGTCAGCTTGCAGAGACTACAGGCCCCAACACGTAGCATTCCAACAGGCACTCTGGAGAACAACATAGGCTGCCTTTTGCCTCCATTTTCGATGGAGATGGGCCTATGCAGTTCTCAACACTATGAAAGTTTGATGTTCAGTTTTCTGAGGCACTTAATAACAACAGTAATATCACTTATCATTACTAAGCATCCTGACTTAGCAGCTGTTCTGCCATATCGATCACATGTATTTGATTGCACAAGTGCCTAGAGCCCCACAAGGGCCCCATTGTGCCAGGCACTTGTAAGCCGGTGGTCTAACTCACAGGCCCAGGCACCAAAGAACACTCTCCCAAAGAGCATCCCAGTCCCCTTTTCTTCAGGGACTCAGCTTTATTTCTTCAAATAACACTAGTTCAACACATGACACATGCTGTGACAATCAGGGTCCAGACACCCTAGGGTGAGAGCAGGAGGTCTGAACCCCAAAGAATGAGTAATTGAATCAAACGAGCGTATACAAGATTATTGTACTATAAATGTGTATCAAGTAAGGTATCATATAAAACTGCTTAGGCAAAGATTGTAACTTGCTCAAATTAAGTTTTAGTCACTAGAAAGTGTTTTGTTTGCAACCATACCGGTCTCTTTTTTTCTTGATTAGTATCACTTAAATCTCTGTTCTTTATTAATAAACTTATTCTTAGTTTTAGTATAAATTATCTCAGGGCTGTTACACTGACGTATAGCACGAGTCCTTGGTGAACGTAACGTCATTGTCTCTTTGGAGACAGCAAACTTAATTCTGTGTGTGTCCAGTTACCACCACAGAGAGATGGTCTCCGGGTAACTCGGGAGCTGGGATGCACTGATTGTTACCTGCGAGGCAAGGTTAAGACTTGCAGAGTCTCGAGGAGTTTGCTGGTGAAGTGGACAGATTGATGTGGTAGGCAGCGGACACACAGTCTAAGCTCCAGCAAAGCTCACTCTTGCTAAGACAGAGGGGTAACGCTGTGGCTTATGGTTCTGAGAGCCTTGGGGAGAGTGTCACTCATGCCCTTTTCTCCTTGACCGAGGCTCTCCTACAGAGGCCTGCCCACTCCCTATAGAATTACACTCCACAGGCCATGTACCTGGGAGTCAAGGTGGACCTCTCTGCTCCCTTCTACTTCCTGGGCTGCTCCCCACAGGATTACACTCTGCAGGCCAGCCACCTGAGAGTCATATCTAAACTAGGCCCTGTCTAGGGTCTCCTGCAGGAACCTTCCTACTCCCTGTAGCTCTCGCTGGTCTTTGTGAGGACCAGGGATCTGTCAGCTGATCCCTGGTCTCCCAGCTTCAGCTGGGAAGCAACTTATTAGTCACAGATGGGACGGGGGCACAACTCCCCTTAAATGGCCAGCCATCTGGTGACAGTGCTTTACAAGCACATGACAAAAAAGTGGTCCCTGACCTAAAGAGCATACAAACTACACAGAAAGACAGGAGACAATGGAGGTGAGAAGACGCACAAGAAAACAAGAAATTATTATAAACAGCACAATAAGCAACGTCACCGCCCACCAGCTGCTGAGTTTTTTGTAGGCTTTGAGGAGGGGTTTGAAGGAAGACAATTAGGTGGCTTTGCAGATGTTTATGGAGAGCTCCTTCCATGAGCACAGGAGGCAGCATGTGAGAAAACACAAAGGGGCTTATTGGACAATGTGATAAAGGGGCAATTGAGACTGATGCTGTTGGCACAGCAGAGGGGAGTCAACATCTCAACAGTGCACAAGAGATGATGGGGAGGATAGAGATAAGCCATGAAGGGCCTTAAGAATATAGAACAGTATTTGTGTTTGATCAGATGGAGCAGGGAGAGCCAGAATTGTGTTCACTTGGCAGTAATGATAGTTCACCTGTTCTGATTCTCCCATCCCCTTCTTTAATTCCCTGCAATTATTCCTCACCTCAGGCCAGAATGAAGTCATTGGGACTTCTCTTGTGAATATCTGCTCACCAGTGTAAGCCAGGAGTTTGCAATTAGACCCATAGCGATCTTTGCAAATTTCTATTTGATAGAATGGATTTTAATGTACTACATTGGGGGGGGGAGGGGGGAGGGAAGGGCTGGACAGCTCCTTTTTGATGCAATATTTGGTATGGTGCAACAATCTAGGAAGTGGACTTGAGTCTTACACCATTTCAACTCTCCATGGCACGTACTCTGCACAGATTTAGAAAAAGCTAACATTTAAAAAAAACAAAACAGTCTACTGATCCAACCTTCGTCTTCTCTTCTCCGGAATATTTAATGCATATTCTCTTATTGATCGAACCACAGCCTCATTTTCCACTCCTGTTCCTTCTACAAGATTTCTTTTCTCTGCAGCAGGGGGTCTCACAAAGCCATGATTGTTTTGTCGTCTATCTTGTGTTCCTCCAGCAGAAGTTCTCCGCCTCAAAATGGACCGATAACTAGGCAATTCTTGCAGAAAGGTAACAGATGGTGATGTACAGTTTGCATCAGGAAGGAAGACTTCTGCCAAAAAAAGAAGAGAGGAAGCAAATGAACTTAAGTGTAAAATATGGTCAAAATACAACTCATGAGACCAGAGGTAGGGAATTTGTATGAAACGTACAATAATCCATAGGGAGAAAGAGTACTGCTGCGAATTGCAAAAAATCCTTCCAGTGTCATGAGGGTGGAAAGGTGTTAAATGGATGCTCTAGCCGGTGACAGTACAGCTGGTGCAAGGAGTTTGAAAAGAGCAAGGATGCTACAAAATCATGCTACAGCCCTGCAAAGTTCAACTCTACAGCAAGATTCAGCAGCATAATTTGGTCCCATCTACACTTCAAGACCAAACTGTATTTTAGCCACATCAGGACCTACTGTTCTGTAGCCTATAGACATAGGCATTTGCTAGGTAAGGCGTAAGTATAAGTTAAGGAAGTAACACAATGAGCCTACAAACCTCATCGCCTGTAAGACAATAGCTTAGCAAAACTAATTGAGGCATAAGGCCCCAAAAGCCATAGCATAGACAGCTAACCAGGAGTCTCCCTAGACCAGGGGTCCCCAATGCAGTGCCCGTGGGTGCCCCCCCCCCGGTAATAGCTCACCTTAAGTGATCACTCTCGTGAATGCATCCGATGAAGTGAGCCGTAGCTCACGAAAGCTTATGCTCAAGTAAATTTGTTAGTCTCTAAGGTGCCACAAGTACTCCTTTTCTTTTAGTGCTTTCTTAGAATGAGCTGTGTGGTAACTTTCAACCGCTGGCTATTTATGTTCATAGCCACTGGAGAGGAAGCAGACTGCAGACACTGGCCTGTTTAGGCAGTCTGGCTTCCTTGGGATATGACGCTGTAGGGCAAGGGACTATGCAATCTGGAAATAACCCTGGCAAGAGGGGAAAAGATGCAGGTCTCTGCCACAGAGAGGTGACAGCTGGGAGCCAGAAACATTTAAGTGGGTGCCACTGGTAGACCAGAAGGGGAATGCAGGTGCAATTGCCTTGAACTGTGACATCCCAGGCTGTCCCCTCTTTCTGGAGATTAAATTCTGCTCTCAGATTCACATGTGCAACTTTCACGGCAAACAACAGACAATCAGGGCTTCCTTGAACACTCCCTTTTACTCAGGGAGTAAATTCCCTTTACCCGTATATATTCTCCATGGCGGAGAGGCACCTCCAGAGTCCTAGTGAAAAAAAACAAAGGGCCTGGCTCTTCCTTGCCTCCTGCAGTCCTTCACACCAGTGCAACACCCCGGGGTGCAAAACGCCACCATGCTGATTCGTTAGTGGTTATAGAGCACTACCGCAGAACCTGGGAGCCCCACGCCTGGCCCAGGGCCCTGCGGTGCTAGGCGCAGTACAAACCCACCCTCTGCTGCACTTGACACCCATTTCCCACTGGGGTTCAGGCGGGAGGAGCCCCAGGCCCACAGCGTTGCCCAGAATAATCCTTCTCCTGGCGCCTGCCTGGCTCGGAGTCCCCCTGTTTTCAAGCTGTTTAAATGAAGAACCCGGAGCCGAGAGGCCGCTCGGAGCCAGCGTTAACCGGCCCACGCGTGTCCCCGCCCGGCTCTCACCCCCTGGCCCGGCGGGCTGAGCGTCCGCCAGGGAGCGCGCGGCCCGAGCTGTTCCCACGGCCAAGCCCAACCACCCGGCCCTGCGGCGCCGCCTGCCCCAGCCCCAGCCCCAGCCCCGCCGGGCTCCGGGCAGGCGAGGATCCGAGGCCGGTGTCCTCCCCTCCCAGCGCCGCAGCCGGTCACCTGCCCACCCGCCCTCGGCACCTGGCTGCAGGGCCCCCCCGCTCGGCCTGGCTCCCCGCTTACCGTCATCGTCGCTGCCGCCGGGCGGCCGCCGGGTCTCCGGCGCCGGCTGCTCGCACATGCTGGACAGGGGTCGCCCCCTCCGGCCGCCGGAGAAGCAGGAGCCGCGGCCCGGGCTGGGGTTCCAATTTCCGGGCGTCACAGGGCCAATGAGACGCGCGCAGCCGGGTGCATTGTGCAGTCAGCGCGGAGGGACGGGCCCCGTCCCGCACACCCCCGCGCCCCTCGGCCGGACACTTGCCTAGTCTACCCGGGCGGCCCGGGCTCCCCAGCAAGGGCCCCCTCCACCAGCAAGGCTGGGAATAGGTACCTGTGCAGGGCAGGGGCCCGTAGGAAGGAAGGAAGAGGAAATAAAGCTAGTCCTCGGCTTGCAGTTCCCCCACCCCGTGCGCTGGGTGTCTCATTTCTGGGTCTGCACAGACCGAGGGGCGTCCTGCGCAGTGTGTGTCTGTCTGCACAGACCCAGGGGCGTCCTGCCCAGTGTCTGTCTGTCTGCACAGACCGAGGGGCGTCCTGCCCAGTGTGTGTCTGTCTGTACAGAGTACTGAGAGGCGTCCTGTTTGTCGGTACAAACTGAGGGATGTCCTGCCCGATACAGTGTCTGTCTGTCTGTACAGACTGAGAAGCGCCATGCCCATTTATGAAATTCAAAACCATGTAAAAATCAGGCTGGACTGAATTACTTCAGACCCAGAGAAAGTTCTCTCTCTCCTGCAGTGCATTGCCGACTTGGAAGAGGTCACAAGGAAATCTCATAGTCACCAGAGCAGCAAACTGTACCTTTCCCAGCAAATTCCTCTTCGTTGTACCAAACATAAACTTCCTGTTTAACAGAGTAGGATCTGGCACCCTCCAATGAGAAAGTGGCTGCCTTCCTTATCTTGGGATCTAAGAGTTTTGTTAGGAGTTCAGCTCAATTGGGGACTGGTGGGAAAACAAAGTTATCTGGGTCAAAACTGAGGCTCTAATGTGGACCGTTGGGACTCTTAAGGGAGCTCAGAGTGGAGGCTTTTGAAGGAAGGGAGAGGGATAAGATCTCAGCCCCTATTTCCCTTGTCCCAGAGGTCAGTAATGCCTAAATGGTCAGGGTAGCACTGTCAATTGCTAGTGGAGGAATCTTGCCTGAGTCATGAGATACTCAGTTTCTAGCATTTCATCTTCAGCTCTCTTTATTTTTTCTCTTTCCTTCTGAGAATTTGGGTCCTTTGCCAGGTATATTCTCCTCCAAAGAGAAAGCCAGCTCGTGCCATCTCACATAAGGGAGAGTGGGCCTTCAGATCCTAAAACCCATCAAAGCAGGGAGTAACAAGTCAGCAGAGTGGAGTGTCCTGCTAGAAATCCAGGGGAACAACAAAGTGATAGCTGGCCCCAGGTAGCTAGCTCACTAGGGCTGCCAGCTGGACACGGCTAGAATAAGCTCACTGACTCAAGCTTTGGAACATGAGAGGCTTTTCTCTGATGAGTTTTTATTAATGATTTTTGTCTTCTTGGGAAATAAGGACAATGTACCTTTAAAAAGGTGGTTTCTGAGCCCTAGCTGAGGTATTAAAATCCCCACTAATGGCCAATGAAATTACATCATCCAGAGAGCACATTTGTGGGGAGGGCCCAAAAAGCCTCTGGAAGGGGCTTGACCCAGCTGACTCATGGAGTAGGTATACCTGATTTGAGAATCCTAAGCACTGTAAGGAATTGTTTATTTTGTTATTGTTCATTTAGTTTGTTATACTGGACAAAATAGCTTGTTTTAAGAAGATTGCTCCTAATAGTGAAGGACACCTGGACTTTTAAAACAGTACCAGTGCACTAACTTTTAACAGAAAAAAAAGTATAAAGAGTTTAGTCATTTTTTCTATCTTGACTCCAGAATTGTTCTAAATTAACCTGGACACTGAAAAGTATTCAGGGGTAGCTGCAAACTTTTGTCTTTGAAAACTTTTTGTATGTTTGTATAGTAGCTACAACCCCATAGACTGTATTTTTAAATATTAATCTGATGTAACAACTTCCTTCTTGTTCAGGTGTGGGTTTATAAAGAATGTCTAGTATTTTATAGCAAATGCTTGTGATCACTATCTGAGTAAGGGTGTACTGTACCTGTACTACAAATGCTTGTGATCACTATCTCAGTAAGGGTGTACTCTACTGTACCTATTTATGCTTTCATGACTGCAAAGAAGCAGATAGTATAAACATTAAACTAAGAATAGGCCAAACAGGATAAATAGGATTTTTTAACAAAGAGCAGGAAAAAAATCATTCTGCAGTAGCACAACCTAACAAATACAAAAGCCTAAATCCTGTGACTGTGCGTGTGGACTGCCTGTGCACCCATTCAGAACCCCATTGAAGTCCGTGTTTTCAGTGTATTGATCTTAGGTTTTGTAAAAACTTATTCTTGCAAACCTTAAATTCTAGGTCAAATTTTATCAAACAATGAGTCCTTAATTCTGCGATTTACTCTGATCAGGTGGACCCTTTAAAGTATTCTCCTGCAGAGTTACAATGGAAACAGTGCAGCATTAGATTTAAATAAAAGTATCTGTCTGTGAAACCGCATAAAAACCTCCATAAAACAGAAGTGAGACAGTTTTTCTGTCTCAGTTGATGGAAAGGTACAAGGAAACAAACCTTGAAAATTATATTTGATCTTTTAGCTTTAATGTAAGCTAGAGTTGGTAGCAGAGGTAAGGAAACGTTTATATTATGTTTGACCTGAAAGTTTTCCTTTAATCCTGTGCTCAGCTTTGCACAGAGGACTTATTTTCTGGAATACTTCATAAGTAGATTTATGAAAGTTACCTGGAAAAGGAAAAGAAAAATATATTAATTTAAAATGAAACTTTGTGCTAAATCCAGCCATACCATTTGTGAAAGAGATTCTAATCGGAGAATTTCTAATTGTACTGACTGCATTCTAATAGCTATGCACACTTTTCTGATTGATTCTCTGTAGTAGACGTGAGTGAGTCACCACTGTGTAATGCTATAGGCTTTCAGGATGATGAGGTGGTAATGAATCACAGATGGAAGGAGAAACTTCATAGATCTTCCACTTGTGATTGGTTACCTCAGACAAATACATGTTTTCAAATTGCTTTATTAACACTAACTAATCTTCAAGCTACTCTATGAATAGATAAGGCAATCGGTTTTCCCCATGTCTAAAATGTGGATAACAGATAGACACATTGACTTGGCTAGGTGAAAAAGTATGTGAACAGCCTAGTGTAGTCAAAGCAAGTTGTAGCTTTAAAACGTTACCTGGTTGAAAGAAACCTGTTAATGCCTCTGCACTAGGAAAAAAGGTGTATTTTAAGTGGCCCAAGGCCACACAATAAATGACTGTCAGAGCAGAGCTTCTGACTAGACTTTGTGAAGAGCAGTTTTCTTCCTCCTTGTGTAGCTTTTTAAAATGCACAAGTATGTGTTTTCACAGATGACAACTTCTGGAAGTAAATAATTTTTTGTGTGTGTAATTACAACAGCGTGGCTCTTTGGCCCCTTCTTGTGGTAGAGCTGTAGACTTCTGAGAATCTGCCTGGTGGCCCTGAGATAACAAAACTGAATTGTAGCTTAAGTGAGGTTCCTGCATTTAGATCTTGAGATCCTGGGTTTGATTCCTGCTGTTGCCAGCACATCACCTTTCAGATGTTGAACTGTGGATAATCTCCAATCCATTTCAGGAGGTTTGAAATCACATATAATGAAGTTTCATATTGGAATTGTTGAAAAATGATTTCACTGCTATTGCCCAGCTCTAGTCCTAACTCCACAATATGTACACCAGAGGCTACTTGTGCCACATTTGCCTAATAATTCATTTTTGCTGTGGTAGTGGCTAGGAACCAACCAAGAATGAATTCCCATTGTGCTATGCATTGAGCAAACATGGAATAAGAGATAGTCCCTGCCCTGAAGAGCCTACAGTCTAAATAGTGATTCTTCCAATGACATCTTTATCATAAAGAATTTCTTTCTATAAGTGTTACTTTTCTTATCACTAAGATCAATTTCCTGAATGGAAGAAACAGTGCAACTGCTAATTAAAAACACCTTCCTTCTGAACTTCCCAGAAAAGCGTAACTTTCCACATGACACAAAATTATTAGGTGAATGCCCCTCTAAAATCATTCTTTAAATTGTAGAGTTGGTTGAAAAGGAACACATTTTTATTGGAAAATGTAGAAATTTTAAATGGTTTGTCCGGCTCTATACAATTACCATGCAGCCTTCTGCCAGGTGGGGCTGTAGGAGAAAAGCCATGCAGCTGAAATCACTTTAAATGATACTCCATGGATTCATAGGCTCCAAGAGCATAGGTGGTCTTGCTTTTTCCATATTATTGGTACGACACACTTTTCTCCAGTGGCTCAAGTAAAGAGGAATTTGAATGACTGCTGACTACACTCTCCTGTTGCAGCGTGCTTTGTCATCACAGGGCTGAATCTCCGTCCAGCAGCAGCCACCAGATTTCAGGGGACAGTCTTTCTCTGGTGGTTCTTTCACAATACAACATTAAAAAAAAAAAAACAATTCTTTCAAGTGCACTTCTCAACATAGGTCAGTCCTTCAACGTTTTTTCATTCAGTCCCATTACTCCCTTGCTTTAGCGTGTAGTTTGGTCAGCATGTGAGCAGTTCCTAATTTGGTGGTACAGCATAGCTACAAGCTAGTGCTTTACAATCATGCCAAGATTGTGGCCTTAAGAAAGGTGTACTGTTATGGCATAACTCTAAAATTTCATTCAGAAACAGTACATTTAATAAGGGCATTTAATGCAGCATAAACACTCCTTAACCATCTCAGAAGCTTGGAAAAGCACCAACAGGTTGGTAACCAGCCAAAATAAACCTCTGCCATCAGAATAACAAAGCTTCAGTAGCCCTCTAGAACTGCATGTCACAGAATTTATCATGTATGTCAGGCAACCCTGTACTGACTATTCAAGCTTGCTGGTTATTCTTTCATCCAAATATTTATAGAAGTCACAATTTTCCAGTTGAGCAAAGAGCTTAACTCTTCCTTAGACTTTCAAAAGGTACATGTAAAAATTCTCTCTGACCTCTGCATGTTAAAAGGGCAGCTCATGTCATGCTAACTAAAAAGTCTAATGGCTAGGATAATATACATAATTAATAACAACGTGTAAGAACAGAGACAGTGTCGTCTAGTGGATAGGACACCGAACATGGCTCAGGGAACCTGGGTTCTACTCCTGGCTCTGTTTCTTGATTTTGAACAAGTTGTTTCCACTTTCTCTACCTTTTGCCTTTTTTATTTGTTTTGACTGTAAGCTCTTTGGGGGCAGGGTCTGTTTCACTATGTGTGTGTACAGGCCTAGCTCACTGCAGCCCTGATCTCAGCTGACCCTCTAAGCACTACCATTATACAAATAATATGAAGAATAGAACCAGTACTAAATTCTATAGGTAGGAGCCATTATTCCAAAGTAACTTTGCTGGCTGTATTTGAGTAAGCTAGAGCCTTGCAGTCAAATGTTATTGGATCATTCATTTCAAGTAAAATATGTGTTTTATTCTAATTCTTTACTGAATGCTTTCAGACTCATTCATGTTCAAATCTATTTATATTAACAAATGGAATTGAATCAAATACAGGTAGCTGAGGCATCATAAAACGTGTATTAAATAAACTGACTTGTAATTTTAATCTGTTTAGAAACATTTTCAGATCCTTGGCAGATAAGATGAAAAGTTTTTGATTTTAATAATATTAAAAAAACAGCTAAAGAAGACACCTCTCGACCTATTTTTCCCCACTTCTCAGAGTTTACATTTGTGGATTTGAGTCTTAAAGGAAAAAAGGGGAAAACTTGCCCTCATTGTCTGGTTTAGCTCAGCCATCCAAATGACTACCCTGCTATAATGCATTTGTATATGGCAGAAGGCAGGATTTATTAAGTTGACTCTTTTGGGTCCTGATCTTACTCTAGGGTTGCCAACTTTCTAATTGCACCCTTGCCCTACCCCTTCCCCGAGGCCCCGCCTCTGCCTCACCCCTTCTCCAAGGCCCTGCCCCCTGCTCACTCCATCCCCCCTCCCTCTGTCACTTGCTTATTTTCACCGGCTGGGACAGGGCGCTGGGATACAGGAGGAGGTGAGGGCTTCAGCTGTGGTCAGAGATGAGGGGTTTATGTGCAGGAGGGGGCTCTGGGAGTGGGGCTGAGGGGTTCGGCATGTGGTAAGGGGCCCTGGGCTGAGGCAGGGAGTTGGGATGTGTGAGGGGGTATGGGCTCTGGGCTGGGGGGTGTGGGCTCCGGGGTGGGGCCAGAAATGATGGGTTCAGGGTGCAGGAGGGGGATCCAGGCTGGGGCAGAGTGTTGGGTGCGGGAGGGGATGAGGGCTCTGGCTGGGGTTGCGGCTCTGGGGTGGGGCTGGGGATGAGGGGTGGGGTACGGGGGGGTGGGGTTCAGGCTCTGGGAGGGAGTTTGGGTTCAGGAGGGGGCTCAGGGATGGGGGTGCAGGGCGTGGGCTCTGGGAGCGAGTTTGGGTGCAGGAGGAGGATCAGGGTGCTGGATCTGGGGGGCACTCAACTCGGGAGGCTCCGCACAAGTAACGACACGTCCCTTGGCTCCTAGGTGGAGGAGCGGCCAGGTGGCTGTGTGCGCTGCCTCCACCCGCAGGCGCCGCCCCCACAGCTCTCACTGGCCACGGTTCCGGACTTTTAATGGCCTGGTCAGCAGTGCTGATTGGAGCCTCTGTTATGCTATACAAAGCACATGGGATCTTTTATAAGAGAGAAGGCAAATATGCCATATTTATTGAAAATACAACAGTTAACATATGCTTTTCAGTCACACAACATACACACAAACACACAAGTCCTGCAGATGGTCTTTATAGTTACCAGTCTGTTGTAGCTCGAGTCAATCTAATGGCCAGTTAGACTGAGCATGAGTGAGGAGCTGGGCTCTGTCAGTCGTGATCCGATGCTCCGAGGCTTTGCAGGACTGAACATAAGAGTTCCATGGCAAAACGCCCCATCTTTATAGTTGTAAATTCCCATTTGAGTCCATGCATTTTGCAATGTCATCCTGTAATCATTAGTCCTTAAGTGGTGTTAATCTTGGGGTTTTCTGCTGTTATCATTTGATGGTTATTGTTGGGCTTCCCATCGTTGTCTCCTATTTGTTGTCTCGCCTTCGGGGGTGCCTGCCTCACCTCTGAGGTCGTCAGCGCTGCTAACATGTTTAGCCTCGGATACAATGGATGTTTTCTGATTTCTCCTGGTGTTTCCAAGTCTCTCACTTTTTCTTGACCATCTGGACATTTGTGATGGCCTTCACACCTTATCTTTTCCTGATGCATGCATTCCTCATTCACACAAACAGTCTCTCACAGAAACCTTCAAAGGTATACAGAATACATTATAAATTAAGTCTTGCTAAATCCTACAATTAAAACAATTTACATTGGGGCTTGAGGCCCTCAACATTTCTCTAATCTATTTATCATAGACACAATACAAAATCCTTTGACTTACTAAACCTTAAAACAAAGAAATGTATATTTAACTAGAATGCCTAATTTGTAATACATATAGGAAACCATAGTAGACATTTTTCAGAGTAACAGCCGTGTTAGTCTGTATTCGCAAAAAGAAAAGGAGTACTTGTGGCACCTTAGAGACTAACCAATTTATTTGAGCATAAGCTTTCATGAGCTACAGCTCGCTTCATCGGATGCATACTGTGGAAAGTACAGAAGATCTTTTTATACACACAAACCATGAAAAAAAGGGTGTTTACCACTACAAAAGTTTTTCTCTCCCCCCACCCCACTCTCCTGCTGGTAATAGCTTATCTAAAGTGATCACTCTCCTTACAATGTGTATAATAATCAAGGTGGGCCATTTCCAGCACAAATCCAGGGTTTAACAAGAACGTCTGGGGGGGGGGGGTAGGAAAAAACAAGGGGAAATAGGTTACCTTGCATAATGACTTAGCCACTGCCAGTCTCTATTGAAGCCTAAGTTAATTGTATCCAATTTGCAAATGAATTCCAATTCAATAGTCTCTCGCTGGAGTCTGGATTTGAAATTTTTCTGTTGTAATATCGCAACTTTCATGTCTGTAATCGCGTGACCAGAGAGATTGAAGTGTTCTCCGACTGGTTTATGAATGTTATATTTCTTGACATCTGATTGTGTCCATTTATTCTTTTACGTAGAGACTGTCCAGTTTGACCAATGTACATGACAGAGGGGCATTGCTGGCACATGATGGCATATATCACATTGGTGGATGTGCAGGTGAACGAGCTTCTGATAGTGTGGCTGATGTTATTAGGCCCTGTGATGGTGTCCCCTGAATAGATATGTGGGCACAGTTGGCAACGGGCTTTGTTGCAAGGATAGGTTCCTGGGTTAGTGGTTCTGTTGTGTGGTATGTGGTTGCTGGTGAGTATTTGCTTCAGGTTGGAGGGCTGTCTGTAGGCAAGGACTGGCCTGTCTCCCAAGATTTGTGAGAGTGTTGGGTCATCCTTCAGGATAGGTTGTAGATCCTTCATAATGCGTTGGAGGGGTTTTAGTTGGGGGCTGAAGGTGACGGCTAGTGGCGTTCTGTTATTTTCTTTGTTAGGCCTGTCCTGTAGTAGGTGACTTCTGGGAACTCTTCTGGCTCTATCAATCTGTTTCTTCACTTCCGCAGGTGGGTACTGTAGTTGTAAGAATGCTTGATAGAGATCTTGTAGGTGTTTGTCTGAGGGGTTGGAGCAAATGCGGTTGCATCACAGAGCTTGGCTGTTGACAATGGATCGTGTGGTGTGGTCAGGGTGAAAGCTGGAGGCATGTAGGTAGGAATAGCGGTCAGTAGGTTTCCAGTATAGGGTGGTGTTTATGTGACCATCGTTTATTAGCACAGTAGTGTCCAGGAAGTGGATCTCTTGTGTGGACTGGACCAGGCTGAGGTTGATGGTGGGATGGAAATTGTTGAAATCATGGTGTAATTCCTCAAGGGCTTCTTTTCCATGGGTCCAGATGATGAAGATGTCATCAATATAGCGCAAGTAGAGTAGGGGCGTTAGGGGACGAGAGCTGAGGAAGCGTTGTTCTAAGTCAGCCATAAAAATGTTGGCATACTGTGGGGCCATGCAGGTACCCATAGCAGTGCTGCTGATTTGAACGTATACATTGTCCCCAAATGTGAAATAGTTATGGGTAAGGACAAAGTCACAAAGTTCAGCTACCAGGTTAGCCGTGACATTATCAGGGATAGTGTTCTTGATGGCCTGTAGTCCATCTTTGTGTGGAATGTTGGTGTAGAGGGCTTCTACATCCATAGTGGCCAGGATGGTGTTTTCAGGAAGATCACCGATGGATTGTAGTTTCCTCAGGAAGTCAGTGGTGTCTTGAAGGTAGCTGGGAGTGCTGGTAGCGTAGGGCCTGAGGAGGGAGTCTACATAGCTAGACAATCCTGCTGTCAGGGTACCAATGCCTGAGATGATGGGGCGCCCAGGATTTCGAGGTTTATGGATCTTGGGTAGTAGATAGAATATCCCAGGTCGAGGTTTCAGGGGGTGTGTCTGTGCGGATTTGATCTTGTGCTTTTTCAGGAAGTTTCTTGAGCAAATGCTGTAGTTTCTTTTGGTAACTCTCAGTGGGATCAGAGGGTAATGGCTTGTAGAAAGTGGTGTTGGAGAGCTGCCGAGCAGCCTCTTGTTCATATTCCGACCTATTCATGATGACAACAGCACCTCCTTTGTCAGCCTTTTTGATTATGATGTCAGAGTTGTTTCTGAGGCTGTAGATGGCATTGTGTTCCGCACAGCTGAGGTTATGGGGCAAGTGATGCTGCTTTTCCACAATTTCAGCCCGTGCACGTCGGCGGAAGCACTCTATGTAGAGGTCCAGTCTGCTGTTTTGACCTTCAGGAGGAGTCCACCTAGAATCCTTCTTTTTGTAGTGTTGGTAGGGAGGTCTCTGTGGATTAGTATGTTGTTCAGAGGTGTGTTGGAAATATTCCTTGAATCGGAGACGTCGAAAATAGGATTCTAGGTCACCACAGAACTGTATCATGTTCGTGGGGGTGGAGGGGCAGAAGGAGAGGCATTATAACTTATCCTAAAACAAAAGGGTGACCATAATCCGTCATAAGGATTGTTCTGGTCTGTCCCTGCCTTAACATCAGTACAGACTCTGGCAGTCTGTCAGATGCATTCCTACCAATGTCCCAAAGGGTCATTCCTTTCTCCTATTCAAAAAGGGTGGCTGGTAAAATGAAATCAAGACATACATTAGTACCTCTATTCTTATAGTACAATTATAAAATCCTGCTCCTACACCTCCAGGGTCCCTTTTCGACCAGGCATTCTGGTCGAAAACTGGACACCTGGCAACCCTGAGGCTCACTCCCATTTAAGTCAGTGGCAATGTTCCTGCTGATATCAGTGAGTGCAGGAATAGAACACATTCATGAGCACACAGAACTTGAATGAAGAGACAATTCAATCTGTTTGGATTATAAATTTTTCAAGGCAATAACTAATTCCTCACTTTTTTGTAACGTCCATAGGACGTGAGTGACCTATTTTTGTGCCTGTCATGTGCTATCTTTTTGCCATGCTTACAGGAATATTTTTTAGAACTTCTGGGTTCTTTTCCTAATTTTGATCCAGACTCTCTGTATAATCTTTGGGCATACAATGTTCAGTACAGTTATGCAAGTGTGTAAGTCTTTGCAGTTTAGTAATGAGTTAATGGCATTCTTAAGAGATGTTTCAAAGGAAGAGAGAAAATAAGTCATAGTAGGGGGAGAATTGTGCTATGATCCCCAACCTGCAGTGAGCTTCTTTCAGGCACAGTTGCATCACTGCAGCATGGGGCTTATGTGTGGCTAAACTTGATCAGTTTTTTAATTGAATACTATGGAAACCACCCTGGGAACAGGCACCCAACAGAAGCACTTTTTTGTATAATGTTATACATCAAAATAAATGAATATATTTCAGAAGTCTCCATGAAATACAGAACCCACCTGACATCAACCACTGGTCCTTCAGCTACAGAATCAGCCAGCAAACCTTCAGATGGGGAGAAAAGAGAGCCCCACCACTGCAGAAAACAAAATACAGCCAAGATAAACCCCAGCGCCAGGCATTACAAAGTGGGCCTAGCACCAAAACTCAGAGGCCTGGTCTTCAGGAAAAAGGGTGTGTTCGAACATGTGTTAACTACTTAACACCCCTGTCAATATTCCCTCTAAGTTTTGACAGGCCACATGCATAAAAAATTTCTTCTGTGCAAATTTCTGACAGGCTGGGTACACAAAACATTTCTTCTGTGCAAATTTTTGTGCACGCGGTGTTTCGCCGTGTGCACGGGGTTTAGGATCTGTGTGGGCACGCACATGCGCCCATCTGAGAGGGAACAGTGACCCCTATCTACATAGTGGCTGGGAGGTGCTTCCCAGCGCCTACACAGACCGGCCCTGGCTCCACAGCAGCTGTGTGTGGCCATGGCCACATTGGCAGCGGTTGTGTCTAGCCCCAGACTACAGACCCGCCCCGCCCCCCTGCCAGGGTACCCACGCAGCACGTGGGCACCTACGTGTTAAAACTGCAACGGCCCCGTCTATACTAGGGTTCCAGGCCGTGTTAGAATTCCCGCTCGGTTTGGGGGGGTTACTGATCTCGCCCTAACCCTGTGCCGGGCGCCTCCGCGGAAGGGCAGAAGCACAATTCCCCGCGGGTGGAGCCAGGGCGTCCGGCTGCAGAGCGCAGCCACCCATCCGAGGGCAGCTTCGGGTGTCCCAAGCAGAGCGCCCGCCTGCTTTGAACGCCGCCTGCCAGCCAGCGGAGCGAGCCCTGCCTTGCGATTCATCCCCCTCCCCGCCCCCGGGAGGTGCGAGCGGCCAGCAAGTCCCGCTGGATTTCCGGGAGCAGCGGCTCTGGAGGTGCGTGAGAAGCGAGCGCTCTGTCCTGCCCGCCGGGTGGCTCGGATCACCGCTGTGACTGGGCTGGCGGCGGCTCCATCCCTCCCTCCTCACGGTGCAGAGCTGCAGCCCGGAGAGCGGACCCCAGCCCACCTCCTGTGGGTAAGTTACAGAAGCTTCTCTCTGCCTCTCTCCTCTGCTCTCTTCCCCCAACGCCCCTCAGCTTAGACCAGGGGGCGGCATCTTGGATGAACTTTATGGAAGTTGCATCCCCTCTGGAGATAGGGGGTGGCAGCGGAGTTTGGCTCTGACCTCACTGTGTCTGTCGGGGAAGGAGACCAGCTCTAGAACGCTTGGGTGAAAGAAACTCTGTCCAAGCTGTTGCCTTTAGACTGTGTCATTCCAGTTTATGCCACACCAAGGCAACCATGTAAACGCTGCTTGGCTAAACTTTGGACCTGTTGACCTATGAGGAAGTGAAATGAATAAATTGGGTTGATGAGGAAAGTTCTGACCATCAGTGATAACGAAATGTTATTGAAGAAGAGCAGGTTTATAGTGTTGTTGCCATTAACAATCAGTAAAGTTTACCAGGCTCTCAAGACCGTGTACGGATTTGAGCTCTATTGTTGTTGTGATTTCTATTGCTATTTT
Source organism: Chelonia mydas (assembly GCF_015237465.2). NCBI lineage: Eukaryota > Metazoa > Chordata > Testudines > Cheloniidae > Chelonia > Chelonia mydas. The sequence goes on along the minus strand of NC_051250.2, from coordinate 17,665,486 downwards.
CAATGGTTTAGAAGTTCATTATATTTTACATGCTCTCTCTCCCTCTCTATATCTCTAGAGCAGAAATTTAAGGTCAATGTACACCAGGATGTTTTACACGTCAGATAATATTGAGTAGTACTGAGCTTCATAAGAAAATGTATGTAAGCGCTATAAAGTCCATTCTCTAATTCACAGCAAGATGTAAACACATGCAAAATATAATTTTAAAAATTTGGATTAAGGCCTCCATGAAACAGGTAGGACAGATTATCTGAACTCTGTTAAATTTAAAAAGCGAACACCGGCTTCTAAACCTTGATATTAACTTAGATGGACCAAAAAAACCTCTGTATCCTATACGCTCAGTGAAATGTTCTGCCTCTTTTAGACTAGGAGCTAACATGGAAATGTAGATCCCTGCCGGTGCTGTGTGCTGTTGATAGCCTGTGCTGTACAGGAGGTCAGACTAGATCAGGGGTTCTCAAACTTCATTCCTCTGTGACCCCCTTCTGACAACAAAAATTACTTCATGACCCCAGGAAGGGGTGCTGAAGCCCAATCTCCACTGCCATAGGCGGAAGGGCGAAAGCTGAAGCCCGAGCCCCGATGCCCAGGGTGGGGGGCAAAGCCAGGAGGGGGGCCAAAGCTGGAGCTTGAGGGCTTCAGCCCTGGGTGCAGGGGCTCAAGCCGAAGCCTGAGCCCTGCCACCCAGGACTGAAGCCCTGGGCAGCGGGTCTTGGACTTTGGCTTCAGCCCCAGGCTCCAGCAAGTATAACACCAGCCCCAGTGACCCCATTAAAACGGGGTCACGGCCCACAGTTTAAGAACTACTGGACTAGATGATCTGATGATCCCTTCTGGCCTTAAACTCTATGATTCTATTAACGACATGGAAGGTCTCCAGGACAATGACACCACTGAGGTTTGATCCTGCTTGTATTGGAGTCAGTGGCAAAACTTCTATTGACTTCAACTGGAGCAGGATTGGGTCCTTGCTGAATAAGCTGCAGCAATTTTCCTCCCCACTCGAGAGGTTAGCCCCTTGCTGTGCATTCATTTTAAAACAGTCGCTCCTTGCCAGGGGATGTTGTGAAGGCCAAGACTGTTGCAGGGTTCAAAAAAGCACTAGATAAATTCATGGAGGATAGGTCCATCAATGGCTATTAGCCAGGATGGGCCGGGATGGTGTCCCTAGCCTCTGTTTACCAGAAGCTGGGAATGGGCGACAGGGGATGGATCACTTGATGATTATTTGTTCTCCTCTGGGGCACCTGGCATTTGGCACTGTCGGAAGACCGGATACTGGTCTAGATGGACTTTTGGTCTGACCCAGTATGGCCGTTCTTAAGGGACAGAGTCTGATACCCTTACTGCAATATAGTAGCAGTTGACTTCACAGTTAGTTCTCCTGACTTCAGTGGGACGACTTGTAGAGTGAGGTACCATTCAATGGGTACAGAAATCTGGCCTCTAGTTACAGGTTAATGTGGAGCAGTGTTTCTCATCCAGTGGGTTGCAACCTCCCACCAGAGGTCAGAAGGCATTGAGTTTTATTATAGTCGATAGCAAAGAATATCTTGCTCTTACACACCCTTTACCCTTCAAGGCCAGGTATTCTCTATCAGCCTGGCACACATACATAAATTAGGTAGGCTTCTTATTATCACTGATACCTTTTTTGAAAAAATATTTTTTACTCTTGCTTTAATAGTAAATATAAGGGATTTGAAATTTGTTGACTTTGAATAAGGGGTCACCAACCAGAGAAGGCTGAGAAACACATAAGTAGAGGATCAAATAAAAACACTCAGACTTTGGTGCGAAGGCTTGGCTGCTTTAATCTGAGAGACCTTGATTCACTGGAATAGCACCAGTTCATTTGCTAAAGTTGGTTAGCCACTGCAGCCCTGTAGTTTGGCAATAACATATTTGTTACTGCAATGTGAACATCCTATACAGTGCGGTCTGATTTAATTTGTACAGAAACTTATCCTCTGCCAGGAAAGGGATTGTTAATCAATTTACTGTTGGTAGTATGATATTACAATTACTGTACTGCACCTACAGAGCTAAAAGCACAAGCACCTTGAACTACGTAGCTAAGGGTATGTCTACAGTACGAAATTAGGTCGAATTTATAGAAGTCGGTTTTTTAGAAATCGTTTTTATATAGTCGATTGTGTGTGTCCCCGCACAAAATGCTCTACGTGCATGAAGTGCATTAATTCGGTGGAGTGCTTCCACAGTACCGAGGCTAGCGTCGACTTCCGGAGTGTTGCACTGTGGGTAGCTATCCCACAGTTCCTGCAGTCTCCGCCGCCCATTGGAATTCTGGGTTGAGATCCCAATGCCTAATGGGGCAAAAACATTGTCACGGGTGGTTCTGGGTACATGTCGTCAGGCCCTCCCTCCCTCTGTGAAAGCAATGGCAGACAATCGTTTTGCGCCTTTTTTCCTGAGTTACCTGTGCAGACGCCATACCGCGGCAAGCATGGAGCCCGCTCAGCTCACTGTCACCCTATGTCTCCTGGGTGCTGGCAGACACGGTACTGCATTGCTACACAGCAGCAGCAACCCATTGCCTTGTGGCAGCAGATGGTACAATAGGCCTGATAATCATCGTCATCATGTCCGAGGTGCTCCTGGCCACCTCGGTAAGGGCAGTCAGGAGTGCCTGGGCAGACATGGGCACAGGGACTAAATTAGGAGTTACTCGACCAGGTCATTCTCTTTAGTCCTGTTGGCAGTCCTATTGTACCATCTTATGGCGAGCAGGCAGGAAATGAGGATGGCTAGCAGTCCTACTGCACCGTCTGCTGCCAGCCAAAGATGTAAAAGATAGATGGAGTGGATCAAAACAAGAAATACACCAGATTTGTTTTGTATTCATTTGCTCCCCCCTCCCTCCCTCCATGAAATCAACAGCCGACAATCGTTTCGGTGAGGTCTGTCAGGGGACCTTGAAAAGTTTAATGGAGATTCAGTCCTGCCTGAAATACCGGGGGGAGGGATAGTTCAGTGGGTTGAGCATTGGCCTGCTAAACCCAGGATTTTGAGTTCAGTCCTTGAGGGGGCCATTCTGTGTGACGGTTGTTCTTGTTTCTCCTTGATGTAAAGCCACCCCCTTTGTTGATTTTAATTCCCTATAAGCCATGTCATCAGTCGCCCCTCCCTCCGTCAGAGCAACGGCAGACAATTGTTCCGTGCCTTTTTTGTGTGCAGACGCCGTACCATGGCAAGCATGGAGCCCGCTCAGATCACTTTGGCAATTAGGAGCACATTAAACACCACACGCATTATTCAGCAGTATATGCAGCACCAGAACCTGGCAAAGTGAAACCGGGCGAGTAGGCGATTTCAGCGCAGTGACGAGAGTGATGAGGACATGGACACAGACTTTTCTCAAAGCACGGGCCCTGGCAATGTGGGCATCATGATGCTAATGGGGCAGGTTCATGCGGTGGAATGCAGATTCTGGGCCTGGGAAAAAGCACAGACTGGTGGGACCTCATAGTGTTGCCGGTCTGGGACGATTCCCAACAGCTGCGAAACCTTCGCATGCGTAAGAGCACTTTCATGGAACTTTGTGACTTGCTTTCCCCTGTCCTGAGGCACCAAGATGAGAGCAGCCCTCACAGTTGAGAAGCAAGTGGCAATGGCCCTGTGGAAGTTTGCAACGCCAGACAGCTACCGGTCAGTCGGGAGTCAATTTGGAGTGGGCAAATCTATTGTGGGGGCTGCTGTGATGCAAGTAGCCAATGCAATCAAAGATCTGCTGATATCAAGGGTAGTGAGCCTGGGAAATGCGCAGGTCATAGTGGATGGCTTTGCTGCAATGGGATTCCCTAACTGTGGTGGGGCCATAGACGGAACCCATATCCCTATCTTGGCACCGGAGCACCAAGGCAGCGAGTACATAAACCGCAAGGGGTACTTTTCAGTGGTGCTGTAAGCACTGGTGGATCACAAGGGATGTTTCACCAACATCAACATGGGATGGCCGGGAAACGTACATGACACTCGCATCTTCAGGAACTCTGGTCTGTTTCAAAAGCTGCAGGAAGGGACTTTATTCCTAGACCAGAAAATAACCGTTGGGGATGTTGAAATGCCTATAGTTATCCTTGGGGACCCAACCTACCCCTTAATGCCATGGCTCATGAAGCCATACACAGGCAGCCTGGACAGTAGTTAGGAGCTGTTCAACTACAGGCTGAGCAAGTGCAGAATGGTGGTAGAATGTGCATTTGGACATTTAAAAGCATGCTGGTGCAGTTTACTTACTCGGTTAGATCTCAGAGGAACCAATATTCCCACAGTTATTACTGCTTGCTGTGCGCTCCACAATATCTGTGAGAGTAAGGGGGAGATGTTTATGGCGGGGTGGGAGGTTGAGGCAAATCGCCTGGCTGCTGGTTACTTGCAGCCAGACACCAGGGCAGTTAGAAGAGCGTAGGAGGGCGCGGTGCACATCAGAGAAGCTTTGAAAACCAGGCTACGGTGTGAAAGTTCTGTTTGTTTCTCCTTGATGAAACTGCCCCCCCTCCCCCGGTTCACTCTACTTCCCTGTAAGCTAACCACCCTCCCCTCCCTCCTTCGATCACCGCTTGCAGAGGCAATAAAGTCATTGTTGCTTCACATTCATGCATTCTTTATTAATTCATCACACAAATAGGGGAATAACTGCCAAGGTAGCCCAGGAGGGGTGGTGGAGGAGGGAAGGACAAGGCCACATAGCACTTTAAAACTTTAAAACTTATTGAATGCCAGCCTTCTGTTGCTTGGGCAATCCTCTGGGGTGGAGTGGGTGGGTGGCCAGAGGCCCCCCACCGTGTTCTTGGGCGTCTGGGTGAGGAGGCTATGGAACTTGGGGAGGAGGGCGGTTGGTTACACAGGGGCTGTAGCGGCGGTCTGTGCTCCTGCTGCCTTTCCTGCAGTTCAACCATACGCTGGAGCATATTAGTTTGATCCTCCAGCAGCCTCAGCGTTGAATCCTGCCTCCTCTCATCATGCTGCTGCCACCTTTCAGCTTCAGCCCTCTCTTCAGCCTGCCACGTACTCTCTTCAGCCCGCCACCTCTCCTCCCGGTCATTTTGTGCTTTCCTGCACTCTGACATTGTCTGCCTCCACGCATTCGTCTGTGCTCTGTCAGTGTGGGAGGCAGCATGAGCTCAGAGAACATTTCATCACGAGTGCGTTTTTTTCGCCTTCTGATCTTCGCTAGCCTCTGGGAAGGAGAAGATCCTGTGATCCTTGAAACACATGCAGCTGGTGGAGAAAAAAAAAGGGACAGTGGTATTTAAAAAGGCACCTTTTATAGAACAATGGGTACACTCTTTCACGGTAAACCTTGCTGTTAACATTACATACATAGCATATGTGCTTTCGTTACAAGGTTGCATTTTGCCTCCCCCCACCGCATGGCTAGCCCTTCCCCCCTCCCCATGGCTAACAGTGGGGGATTTTTCTGTTCAGCCACAGGCAAACAGCCCAATAGGAACGGGCACCTCTGAATGTCCCCTTAAGAAAAGCACCCTATTTCAACCAGGTGACCATGAATGATATCACTCTCCTGAAGATAACACAGAGAGATAAAGAACAGATGTTGTTTGAATGCCAGCAAACATACACTGCAATGCTTTGTTCTGCAATGATTCCCAAGTACGTGCTACTGGCCTGGAGTGGTAAAGTGTCCTACCATGGTGGATGGAATAAGGCTGCCCTCCCCAGAAACCTTTTGCAAAGGCTTTGGGAGTACATCCAGGAGAGCCACAAATGCCAGGGCAAATTAATCATTAAACACGCTTGCTTTTAAACCATGTATACTATTTAAAAAGGTACACTCACCAGAGGTCCCTTCTCCACCTGGGGGGTCCGGGATGCAGCCTTGGGTGGGTTCGGGGGGTACTGGCTCCAGGTCCAGGGTGAGAAACAGTTCCTGGCTGTCGGGAAAACTGGTTTCTCCGCTTCCTTGCTGTGAGCTATCTACAACCTCATCATCAACATCTTCCTCGTCCCCAAAACCTGCTTCCGTGTTGCCTCCATCTCCATTGAAGGAGTCAAAGAACACAGTTGGGGTAGTGGTGGCTGAACCCCCTAAAATGGCATGCAGCTCATCACAGAAGCGGCATGTTTGGGGCTCTGACCCGGAGGGGCCGTTTGCCTCTCTGGTTTTCTGGTAGGCTTGCCTCAGCTCCTTAAGCTTCAGGCGGCACTGCTTCGGGTCCCTGTTATGGACTCTGTCCTTCATGCCCTGGGAGATTTTGACAAATGTTTTGGCATTTCGAAAACTGGAACGGAGTTCACGGATTCCTCTCCCGATACAGCGATCAGATCCTGTACCTCCTGTTCGGTCCATGCTGGAGCTCTTTTCCGATTCTGGGACTCCATCATGGTCACCTCTGCTGATGAGCTCTGCACTCACCTGCAGCTTGCCACACTGGCCAAACAGGAAATGAGATTCAAAAGTTTGCGGGCCTTTTCCTGTCTACCTGGCCAGTGCATCTGAGTTGAGAGTGCTGTCCAGAGCGGTCACAATGGAGCACTCTGAGATAGCTCCCGGAGGCCAATACCATCTAATTGCATCCACAGTACCCCAAATGCGACCCGGCAAGGCCGATTTCAGCGCTAATCCCCTTGTTGGGGGTGGAGTAAGGAAATCGATTTTAAGAGCCCTTTAAGTCGAAAAAAAGGGCTTTGTCATGTGGACAGGTGCAGGGTTAAATCGATTTAATGCTGCTAAATTCAACCTCAACTCCTAGTGTAGACCAGGGCTAAGTCTTTCTAGCTGGGGCTGTAACAGATTTGTATTCTCTGTGCACGGGGTACACAGGGGGATGGGTAATGCACTCATCAATGTGTTACACTGTATTTTAAGTACTCATGGCTTGTCTGAAAAAAGCAATTGCATTTTGTTGCTATGAAGTTGTCTGAGAACTGGATACAAGGAAGAACAGAGTGGACAGAAATAGCCATGACAAGTGGACAGTTTTCTGTTACAAAACATAGTTTTCTATGTACTGAGATCACTTCTGAACTCATTCATTACAACATATTGGGGTGTGTGTGTGTGTTTCCCCACTTGAGTCTGATGTTTTAATTTTGAAAATAAATGAACTCCCAGAGGTAGCCACACAAATAGTAGTGAGGTTAAAACATTCTAAAAAGGAAGTTGGGAAAAGTATCTTTTGAAGCTTGACAAGTACTCCTTTTCTTTTTACGAATACAGACTAACACGGCTGTTACTCTGAAACCAGTAAATGTCTTGACCATTCTTATAAAATTATAACTACTTTAATTTACATTGATCTTTTCAATTGGACTAGTTGATGAGGCTCTTGAAACTGATACATCTCATTAAATTATAATCTGAAACTGGCAACAAAATTGGTTAGGTTTACTTTACCAGTGCAGAATAAAGAAGCTGATGCAAAACAAAAGGAGCCACTCTATTAAAATTAAACATACAATAGTTAAGACTTTTTAGTATATTGTTGTACTATGCTGTGTCTTTCCATATATAGTTATCATTCCAAACTTTCATTTTCTTGTGTCCAAACCCAGTTTCTTCTAACACCAGTATTCTGTTGACTAGAGCTGTCAGTGCTGGCTAGTGGAAAGTAGGAGTTGCAAGATTACTATTTATTTTTAAACGCAGACTCAGTTCTGTTCTGCTTCACAGAATGCATCAGTGCATAGTTTGGAACGGTCTCTTACTTACATGTGAGCCTAGATATAACTGTGATGGGTCCCTTGGGAAATATATATAACTGGTTTTCCAGTGATCTAATTATGGGCTGGATAAAGTCTTACAAGTTCTGTAAGTAGGGGCACAGCACAAGATTCAACTGATCTTCCTTCTGATTCTTTAGCAGAAATCTCTCTCCTCGTAGGATTCACAATTTCTTACTCATGCAAATCTTTCCTTTTCTGTCTGATGCATCACCCTACCTTTCAGTTTGGCTATTTCTAATGTTAATAGTTATAACGTTTTAGGACCCCCTTTTCCCAATCAGAGAAAGTTTGAACAGAATGGTATAGCCTTTTATTTTATTTTACTTAAAGTGAATTCTGTAATATGGTATTACACCACTGTGGGTTTGGCTCTGGCAGCTACAGTTTCAAGCTTAACAGAGTGAAAGTCACCTCCTCTACTTTCTTTAGAGTTAGAGTCTCTAGGAACACCAAAGAGCAAGGGTAGTGACCACACGTACATTCTATTTTACAAGTATTATGAAAGTTACAATGAAAGTTATGGTTACCCAAGCATATAGAAATTCTATACCAGTGGTTCCCAAACTAGGGGCGCCACTTGTTCAGAGAGAGCCCCTGGCGGGCCAGGCCGGTTTGCTTACCTGCCACGTCTGCAGGTTCAGCCAATCGCAGCTCCCAGTGGCCGCTGTTCACCATTCTCGGCCAATGGGGGCTTCAGGAAGCGGAGCGGGCCGAGGGACGTGCTGGCCGCCCTTCCCACAGCCCCCATTGGCCTGAAGCGGCGAATCACAGCCAGTGGGAGCTGCGATCGGCCGAACCTGCAGACGTGGCAAGTAAATAAACCAGCCTGACCCACCAGGGGCTTTCCCTGAACAAATGGCGCCCCTAGTTTGGGAACCACTGTTCTATACAGACCTGTGCACAAGTTGCAAATATAGCTTTACTCACATCCTTAACAATAGTGTTAGGGTCTGATCTGTCTCCCGTGGCTTGATCATCAGTAGAGAGAGGGTTTCTGCTGGACTCTCCCATAGGGAGCTCAATTTTCCTGTTCTGGGCATCCCCTTTTTATAATATGATTCTGTGTATACCTACATTCTGTGCGTGTCCATGAAAGTGTCAACCCCCTTTTCTCTTATTGGTCTGTGTCCCCTAGAAACATAAGGGACCCCAATTTTCTGTAGGCTGTGTAAGTTCCCTTTGTTCTCACTAGCATCAATGCACAGCCTGTATCCTGTGGTTAAGACACATGTCTAAGACAGGTGCACCTTTACACTATTTTTATGATCTAATATTAATCTTCTGGGTATTTTTGTGCAATATTACCTCTTGGTACGTCTTTTCCCATAATCTTAAAGCATCAGGTTACTTTTTTTCCAGTCACTTATGTCATCATTTCTTATCTCCAAAGCCTAAAATAGCTAAGCTAAAGTCTTGCGGGCATCAACCTACAGGTTTTTGCATTTCAGCTTGTCCTACTCATGTCTATTACTTGGGTCCACTAAATGCTGATCAATCTTATTCTTTTATAATCCTACAAATTCATTCTGCTTAACATACAATGAATATATATGATAACATCACACAATAAATGGATAATAAACTAAAATCACTGGCTACAATGGGCTGAGTTTTTGTAGTTGCCTTATACAATAGAATCTCAGAGTTACGAACACCTCAGGAATGCAGGTTGTTTTTAACTCTGAAATGTTTGCAACTCTGAACAAAACATCATGGTGGTTCTTTCAAAAGTTTACAACAGCACATTGACTTAATACAACTTTGAAACCTTACTATGCAAAAGAAAAATGCTGCTTTTAACCATCTTAATTTAAATGACACAAGCACAGAAACCGTTTCCTGACCTTGTCAAATCTTTTTTTAAAAATTTATTGTTTCAGTAGTTTACGTTCAGTACAGTTCTGTACTGTATTTGCTTTTTTGTTTTGTCTCTGCTGCTGCTTCATTGCATACTTCCAGTTCCCAATGACGCGTGTGGTTGACTGGTCAGGTCATACTCTGGTGTTCGGAACGCTGAGGTTCTACTGGAGTTTCTTTTAAAGATATTAGGGAATAAAAACAGCGGATGTCACATGCTGGGTTCCAGGTTGTGTCACCCTCTAATAGCTTGTCCACAGAGGATAATAATCGGCAACTGGTTTAGTGGAGTTATTCCTTCGGCTTAAGTCACAGAAGCCTGTGTCTTGATGCTGAAGGTCCCAGGCATCCCCTGAAAAATCACTCTATTCCCACCAGATCAGTAAACATTACTACTGTATATTTATGCTTACATAAAAGCAAAAAATAACAGGTTGCATGGATTCTGCTCTTGATCAAAGTATACCAAAAATTTGATATTTGCATAGAAATAAGTTACTTTTCAATGCCATTCTGTTACATTGATACTGGGGCTATTACTATGCAAGGTGGGGCAAAATAAGCATGGCTTAGCGTGGCAGCTACTGGGAGTTCAAAATGGAAGAAGAAGGGAAAAAACAGCCCACAGTATAGGGGCGGTTAACCATTTTACCATCAATCCTCAGTCAGTAATGGAGTATGGAATAGACCTTAGCTCTGGACATGAAGAGGAAAAAGCACAAGCATTTCAGTGCTTTGCAAAATCTTCAAGACTTACTGCAAGAACCTCAAAATCGGGTAGTGTCATGCTACTGTCATGCTGCATTGCGTTCTAGCCTGGTGAGTTGGAATAAATCATACCGTATGTATTTGATTAGCTGGGCCTGTCTCATGTCATGTGACCAAGGAATCAGGCCATGGCAGTAGGAGTCCTTGCTAGCTGATTGCTCAGGGAGGTTGTGTTGTGGTTGAGCTGTGATCCAGTGGCCTTCTGTAATTGCCCCAGTTTGGGCCTGATGCTGCAAGGTGCTGAGCACTCTGGGGCTATTGGGACCTTTCCAGAGAGCACCCCACCCTGCAAACCCCATTTGAATCAAATGTGGAAAATGTCCACATATCTGGAGTGGCTGAATTGTGAGTTACAACAGTGCCTTAAAAACATGCATGTGTGCATATGTGCACACATCCTCCCTCCATGGGAAGGAAAGGACCATCTGGTCTATTGCTACTGTACATTTTCAAATTCAGTATTACAAGGATGCCTAACTCAACAGCCCCCAAACAATGAGGGAAACAACATTAGTGCATGAGATAGGACATGAGAGAGTTATATACTCTATGCTGTACCACCTCCAGGATTATTTTCTCAGACTGTGTGTGTGGTAGGTGGAGTCTGGGTACGCGTGTCAAGAAGTGAAAGTAGTGGTACAGTGTCTGAACCTGGCTTGCTGTGCTTATGAAAACATAGACATTTGCACTGTGCTTGATCTAGGAAGATTTGCAGGATGGGAGAGAAAAACGTGGCCATTGTGTATCAGTCAGCTGGCTGCACTGACTTGCTTCTGCCAATCTGGAAACATGTTAAATCAAAAATTAAAGCATCAGTGAAGGAAGAGACAGATTAAAAAAGCTAAATCTATTTCTAGAAGAATCTCTAGTTTCTAGACAACTGAAAATGACTTTTTAATGTATGTTTATCCGTAAGAATTATAAATGTGTAGAGGCTTTACTTTTTGGGACGGGGAGTCTACATGTGTGGGGGCGGAATAGGGGAAGAATATTGTGGTCTTCATGAAATTTAGTAAATTATTTCAGGTTTCAGAGTAGCAGTTGTGTTAGTCTGTATCCGCAAAAAGAAAAGGAGTACTTGTGGCACCTTAGAGACTAACAAATTTATTTGAGCGTAAGCTTTCGTGAACTACAGCTCACTTCATCGGATGCATGCAGTGGAGAATATCTGTGTTGCTTATATCCATCCCTATTCAACAAATAATTCTAAAGAGCATGTTTCAGTCCCATAGAAGTCAATAGGGCTTAATCATATGCTTAAGGTTAACCACATTTAAGTGCTTTTCTGAATAAGGCTAGGCTGCTGAACTGTGCTATAAGAGGGAAAGTGAGTCCAGATTATGACACTTATCTCTCACTTATCCCAATCAAATTGATTGCCACTAAAACTAGCTGTCCTCCGTTGTGAAGTCACTCGATCTCTCGTAACATACACAATTCAGGCTCTATCTATCTTGAAACAAGGGTCCAGTGTAACAATGAAAATGTCAAAGTCTCAAATACACCCAACAGCTTAAATAAAATCAGATGCCATGGGAAAGTCAAGTCACAGCATTTGTTGTTGTGGACCTAGTCCTGCACCCTCTTACGTAATTGATGAAGTTCCCACAGACATCTGTGGTCCATGAGTCAGCCTTTTCTTAATGGTTATCTTACATAAACTTCAGCTGGTGCTTGCCAGAGCCTGTATTCCTCTTAGAGTTTTATCTCACAGGGTCTGACTGGTTTTGTCCCTAGTTATTTTGCTTCAGAGGCAGACACTCCATTAGCTACCGCTGTGTTGGATCAAATAGGACTTGCCTGATCTGGTGAGTCAGCAGAAGAGCAGTGTAGAATCCTAGAACCTGATACCCTGTCACAATATTAATTTCTTTTAATATCAATTTCAGATTGACAAACTAATTAAAATGTGCTAGTCATGAGGAACTGGGTAGAGTATATTAAACAGGAAAGGAATCCATAATATAAAAGCTCAGAGGGTGACAATAAAGAGAGAACCAGCCAGGCCTTTTATAAACTAAAGGCTACTTGTGGGAAAGAGTGTAGTTTAATCTGCTATATCAAATATTAGTGGTTCTTGGATGACTGACATTGCTTTTATGCTTGTAGAAGTTCTTTATAGTTCAAACAACTATTGTTGGCTTTAAAAAAAAAAGATCTTCAAGTAACTTCTAGATTGGTTTCTTTTTTTAACTTCAGGATTTGCATAACTACAAGCAGACCCTTTGTTTGTACACTGACACTGCTAGGAGTATAATGGCAGCACTCCCTCATGCTTTAACTCATTTGTTTGAAACTTGATAAAACAGGATGTGCATGTTTACTAACACCTTCCTGTGTGATTAACATTCTACATGAGGACAGAATGAAATCCCCGTATCGGCAGAACTAGGGCCTGGAGCTGCCTTACCACATGCGTTTTAGAGGGAGGGAGGAAAATGCGGCTGTTCTTTTGGATCTTGACCCAGAAAAAATGAGCCTACAAAAGTGTCTGAGGTACCTGAACTGTGTAACCCCAGAGGCTATTTACTGATCCAAAGGAAAGTGCCCACTCCCTAATGGCTGTCTATCCCTTTTATATGGCCCCTGTTACCACAGTATCTGAGCGTCCCCCAGTCTTTAGTGTATTTAGCATCACAGCAGGTCTGCGAGGTAGGGAATTGCTACTATCCCCATTTTACTGATGAAACACTAAGGCACTGAGACACAAGTGACTTGCTGACAGTCAGGCAGTCTGGTGGAGTAGGGACTTGAACTCAGGTTTCTTGAGTCCCAGGCTAGGACTTTAACCACTGGACAAGCCTTCCTCTCTGTGACACTGAGACTTGCTGAATGACTCAGTAATGACCCTTAATCTTCTCCTCGCCTCCCCTCCCATCTCCCAAACAGTAGGGGGAGTAGTTGTTCTCCTGTGAAGATTCATTCAATCAGAGAAGAATTTTTGAAGTGAGACTAGTGTAACAATATTTAGCTCTTGCTGACTGAGAGGACCAAATCAGAGGTCAAAGAGAAGGAAGGCATCACATGGCCTGACGATGACCTCCCACTTCCTCTCTAATGAACCTTGGTGAAAAGGTAAAAGGGCTGGGCCCCATTCCACAGCAGTGCCTCCTGGAAATTCATGGAGAGATCATGGTACTGGTTGCACTATTAGAACCTAAACAGAATGAAATGGAGACCAGTGGGGCATGGGACCTACCTTTTATGAGTTTGTCTCTCAGGGTTGCTCTGCAAGTCCTGACGGATGAGCTTTATTTTTTAGGGGGAGCAAGAAGAAGAGGTGGTATGTGGATTTTTGTGTCTGGCTGACCTTTTCCCATGGGGAGGTAGGCTTGCTGTGAAGGAATCTTCTGTTGCCTTTCCAAGAGCATTGTGTGTCTCAGAAGTAGAGCTGGTCAAAAATTTTCCAACAGAACTGTCTTTCATTGGAAAATGCTGAATTGGTTCTCCCAAATCGAATTCTAAACAAATTCTTCCTGTGAAAAATTACTAATTTTTGACTTTTGTTCTGAATCAAAACAAAAGTGTTTTTGTTTTCCAAAAATTTTAAGTTTTTTATGCGAGAGAAATTCTGTTTTCCAGCCAGCTCTCCTCAGTAGACTGACTATACTGTAAACCTGGCAATTCTTGTAACCCTATGCTTTTAAGTTGGGTGTGGTGTGAACGTGCTAATTACTAAAAAACTGGTAGACAATTTTTTTTATTTAGCACACACCAATTCTTAAAAAACATATATATCAAGTGTTGTCAAAGAAAAATTCTCACTATTATATTAATAACTGGGAGTCAGTCCTTCCTCAAGCAAAACCCCCATTTTGTCTGCTGCAAAGAGGAAGGATTAGGTTCGGGATTTTATATACATATATATGTACACTTGTATAACTGATTAATTTGGTCAGCTGATTACTGGCTTAATATGTTACTTTAAGGCTCTTGCAATCTTTGGTCTATCTTGATATGTGTGGGATTGTTACCTGAACAACATGAAAAGTTTAGCATTAAGTGCTTATGTTTATAGTCTCTTGTGGGCAAATATCAGATTCCATTCAGTAATTGTTTGCAAAGTGGGATGGGCAACTTCAGAATATATTTAAATTGCTTAATATAGTTTTTATTGCCAAGTAGTCAAAGGCATTAATCTGGATATAGCTGTGTGACTTGATCATGATATAATACACAATACTAAAACATGATTAATATATTATAATACACTTGTCTTTTGTACTAGTTTATTTTCACATAAACATGGATATTTTTGTGGGGTGCTATCTGCTGGGCCTTTACCCTATGTTCCTAGCATTCACTGAGTATAATCCCTCCCCTCAGGGTTGACCTCGACTAGCTACATTGAAACAAAAACTACAGTGTCTTGTCTCATTAGGGTTGTACAGTGAGATAGTTATCTCGATGTAAAAACCTACCTTTTTTAAAGCAGTGAAGACATAACCAGCTATACTTAACCACCTCTCTACAAGACTCTTCAGATTTACAGATGGAAACTTCTATAGCTGTGCCAATTGCAGGAGCTGGGCTCTGGTTTGAAATCAGTGAAATGTACCTAAAGAGAAACAGGATCCGTCTGTAGATCAGGGATCATTGGTTTGTTATATATCTTTAAAAAAAAACAAACTGATTTCTATGTTGTCAAAATGTTGGGAAAATCTTTTTAGACAAAATCTTCATGCTCAAGTGTAGTGCTTTAATTTTAGATAAGGGCTTGTATTTCTACATAGCAAATTTCACTATCTTTGTAACTACCAGTAAATACATGTTGTCCAGAGGGTAAATAGGACCCAGATGATGCTATACTCACTTGAGACGGTTCTCCATTTATACAGATCTTATTGCTTTATTCATTATTACTCCAGGAAGAATAAAGCAATTTTTGTCTTGTTCAGATTCTATTATTATTATTCTATCTATTATTTTTGTTCCTTGCTACTAGGCAGAAAATCTATTGGATCTAATTTTGTCTTTTATTAGATTCTAAATGAATCACCCGCTAATATAATACTGAAGCACTAAAGACTTCAGGTAAAGAAGATTTCTCACCCATAATCAAGGAATCAGATGCATCATGTTTTATCACGATAATGAAGCCTTTGAAAACCCAGACTATCATTACTCAGAGACATTGGAGATTGACAGAAGGTAAGTTTGAGGAATAATTTATAAAAGGCTTGACCAATAGTACTGTTGGTAATAAAGGAAATTGAATATTTAGAACGCATGGGAGTGTGGGGGATGGAACTTGTTACCAGTTCTATTTTTGCCCTTCATTTCAATCACTCCTTAGTTCTTGTCTGAGAATGTCTGTGGAGTCTCTCTTGCAGTGTTGTTGTAGCCATGTAGGTCCCAGGATATGAGAGAGACAAGGTAGGTGAGGTGATATCTTTTACTGGACCAACTTCTGTTAGTAGAAGGTACAGATCTGAAGAAGAGCTCGGTGTCACTCAAAACGTGTACCTTCCACCAACAGTAATTGGTCCAATCATACCTCAACTACTCTCTCTGTGTTTCTACATTTGTCAGAGTGGCTCTGTTATTATTTTACACTTTAGAGTAATATGTTCCAGGATTTATAGTTGCAGGTACCAGGGATTTGTTGGTTTCATCAATTTTTCAGCAGATGTGCAGCCAAAAAGTTTACTGCACGCTTGGAGCCTGGAGCCTGACTTTACAAATGCTTATGCATATACTTACTTTGAGCGGTCCTCCCGCTGATTTCAGTGGGACTGAAGTTTTAGTCTTTTTAATTCAGTTTGTGATTGGCACTTAGGTCAGAACTTTGATTCTAAGGATTGTATGTTATGAAAATGTTTTTAAAATGTGGTGAAGTGAGATGATACATAACTTATTTATGTCAAAACATTGTTTGAATACTGCACATCTAGAAACAAAGGTAAAAAGATATATCTTACCTTTTTGGTCACTGTTATTCACTCCTTTTTGTTTGTTTGCTCACACAGCAGAGAAAGGAATTCATCCTTTCACCAAAACCTTCATGATTCCTCCCTGGATGATGACTCGTTGTACGATTCCTATGAAGGTCACAGTGGAAGAGGACAAAGAAACCAGGATTATCCCTTGGCTATACCGATGGCCTCAATGCACCCTGGTTTCCAATACAGTTACAGCACATCGAGATCAGCTATGCCCAACACAAATCCATATGGAAATCCACATAGTACGTAATTCCACATACCAAAATCCTATGTATAATAGACAGTATTTTGGGGGTTCATTCCTGAGGTTGATCCAAATACCTGCTCATCTTGATTTCTAAAGGAGCTCTACATTCAAGGCATGTTTTATAGAAGTGTTTTATAGAAGTGTCCCTCTTAGGAAACTTAAAATGTAACATCTTTGTGGGCAAAATGAGAGGGAGAAAATCTCTTAGTTTTTTTTTAAAAAAAGAACATTTTAGCAAGGATTATTTCCATCCTGTCACTCCAGAGTTTTATTTTTTCTTATGTTGTGCTTGGGAGGGGGAAAAACAGAACATTAACATTAGTTACCTACATTTTAAAAAGTGGGTTTTGGGTGCTTTCTTTTCTGCGTGCCCAACTTGAAACGCCTTAATGAGGCCTCATTTTTAAAAAAAATATTTTTTTTGAGCACTTTCTGAAAATCAGGTACCTTTATGATGTCTTATGTTGAGCCTCCAAAAATTGAGACACCCACAGTCACTAGCTACTCTTGAAAATGTAGGCAGCTAGCATCATTAAGTTTGCCTTTCAGTAGTCTACGGCATAGTGTAACTATACTATACAATATAATGATTGATTTTAAATGGGCATACTGTATTAGAACGAAGGAAGAGCATAATTCTAGGGTCTATTGTGCTATGCACAGTAGCACT
This sequence comes from Chelonia mydas, assembly GCF_015237465.2. Lineage (NCBI taxonomy): Eukaryota > Metazoa > Chordata > Testudines > Cheloniidae > Chelonia > Chelonia mydas. The sequence goes on along the minus strand of NC_051250.2, from coordinate 17,648,283 downwards.
GAGTTTATTACTGTATCAACAAAGCCAATCTTCTGTGAAGAGTTTTAAACATTTCTTTGTGGCTTAATACTTCTGCTTTTCCCTCTAACAGCTAATCCTTCCTTTGAGTATGAGCCAGAACTAGCATACACACCTCCCTCCACCTTTCATGCCGCGGATGGTCCTGATGTACGCAGATCTTCTGATATGTCTGATGGAGGTAAGGCTTAAGGCACAAAGATGGAATGGCCAATGAGAACATTGAAACTTCAATCTCTAAAGGAGGATGACAGCTGTCTTTGGCTTGAACTAAACCAGACTTTATCCCTTGATAAGACATTTCATACTAACGAATGTGGAAGGTTCTTTATTTAGTTCAGGTGGCTGATTGTCCAGTAGTCCTCACTGAATCCTAGTCACCCTTAAATATAAAAATCTTTCTTAACAACACCACTTCATTGTCCCGGGGCTTCCTGGAACATCCTTGTGGGTGGTGGACCCCATCTCGTGGCAATGAAAGTGGAGTTGGTTGGGAATTTTTTGATGAATTGTTTTTTTATGAAAAAATGCCCGTTTATCTAAACTGAGACTGTTCATGAAACAGGTTTTGATTTGAGGAATCTGCCAACTTGAAAAAAGGTTGTAGGGGGGAAAATGTCAAAATCTCTTGACATTTTCAAAACAAAAACATCAAGCTTTCCAATTCAGTGACTTTTCACTTTTAAAACCTTTTAGTTCAATTTCAGAGGGTTGTGGGAGGGGCTGAAATTGAAACAAAAAGTTTTGATTGACCTGGGTTGGGTTTGTTTGGGGGTTTTTTTTTTTTTTTTTTTTTTTTTTTGGTTTGTGAATATTTTTGAGATTTTGACTTTTCGTCATGATTCGATCTGAGAAGAAATTTTGAACTCTCAAAAATGTATGTGTGGGACATGCAAACTGCTCTCTCCCTCCACCCCTCCCCAGCTGTATGTGAAGAGTATGAAGCAGAGTCACCTATTTGAACGTGAATTCCCTATAAGCAGGTGTACCCCTGTAAATCACTTGTGAAGTTATTCAGGGGGTTGTGGGCCCAAATTCTTTGCTACTGTGCTTCCACTGACGTCAGTGGAATTACACCTGCAGAGAATTTGGCCCACCATGTCTGTGTGAAGGATAGTCCTTAGTAGTACCTAAAGGGGTGGGGCTTCGGGCAGAGGGGTAGGGGCCAGGGGCTAGCCTCCCCCACAGACGCATTCGCCCACCACCCATGCAATTAACCGACAGGTCCTTTGGGCCTGGAATAGTGTAGTTTAGGGTTGAATCTTTGACTAGATACTGGAACACCATCTGTCTTAAAATGATGGTATTAGTGGCACTTTATTGTCTGTGCCATGCATAACAGACTATATTGTGGATCCATCAGGTTTCAGCATCCTGTAATCCTTTTCATTGTGACATATTTGGTAACTGTTGGCTGCTTCTAGAATTCCTTTAATGAAGAATTCTCTTCTGGAGTTGTTGCCTAGATACGCTGGAAAAACACACCTCTCTTAACTATCCTTAACCAACTTTAACCTTTTAGGAACATGTAAATGGATCTGATTAGCATCTGATTTGGGAGGGAAATTGGAGTCTTACTGGAAAGTAACAATTATGTTGCTTCATGGAAATGACCTGTTTCAAAGTTCCACATTATAGAACATAGAGTGAGGGAGAGAAACTTAATAAATTTCTCCTTAAGACTTCTAATGCTTGGGAAATGGGTACCCAGAACAATCAACTGAAGGATAAACTTCCAGACATTGAGAGTCCAGGGAGTAGCTCAGAAAAAAGACAAACACATTTTCCTTTCTCTAATCCTTTTAAACGGATACAAAGAAAACTGGCTCTGAGTACAAATGCTACTATCCCCATTGTTTATTCAAATCTGAAGGGAGACATTGCTGAAGACCCACAAAGGGAGCATTTGTTAGCAGACACTTCAGACTTTCCTGGTCTTCTAACCCCAGAAAGCTTAAATGCAGAAGGGGAATGCAGCTCTGAGCTGCCTGCATCTTCTTCCCAAGTGGCTGCTAGTGACCAGAAAAAGGTGTTTGTAAACTTTTCTTGCTCTTCAGCTTCAATAGAGGAAGGTATAAGCATCCAGTGAACATAGTGCTTTTGAATATTGGGATGGGGTAAGAAGATGTGTTGAACTCTGATAAGAAAATGGGAACCTATCTCTTAGGGCCAGATTCAGATACCCTTACTTATGCTGAATAGTATGTTATTCCAGCAATAATCTCACTGAAGTCAGTGGGAGTACTTGTGTAGTAGGGTTTACCCTGCATGTATCCCAGTCTGGCCCTTAATGTTCAGTTTTCAAGTCTGAAAAATTACACATCAAATGTGGGAGGATGGGTATTCTTTACTTAACTGGACTATGTGGAAAGTGAATGCGTAATGAACAGGTCTGGCTAAGCTAATTTGGCATTAAATTTCTTAGTTCACTAAAAAGCGTGTCTTGTTCAGGTAGCTTCAGTCAGAGATATAACAGAAGACAAGCTGACCTGGTCTACAGGATGCCTTCCAGCCTTCTCAGACTAGACTCAAATGCAGAAACATATAACGAAGACAAACATAAACAAGGTAAGGTACTTAGAGAAGTGGTGCTGGGATTTAAATATATTCTTATCCCAGAAAATTGTGGAGGGCCTTGATAGCCAATATAGAACCATAAGAGAACTTGAAACAACTTGCCACAAATGGCATTCTCTACACTAGAGAAACCCAGTTGTGAAACAGTAGGAGTGTTGAGGGTTGGGCTTGCTAAATACATTAGCAAGAGCTGGGTGTAAAAGCCTGACATGGTTGAGTTTTGCAATATTTGGCCTTGTCTTCACTAGGAAATAAGATGTATATCTGACATGTTAGCTAACATGTTCCTTAATTGTGCTAAAATCCTGTCTAGGTTAAACAATTTGTAGTTCTAACACATGTTAACAGGTTGCGGTAAACCTTAAGCTCCCCACAAGGTTTTATTGTGCCAGGCTAACATGGGTTAAAATGATAACTGTTTAATCTACACTAGAATTTTAATATGTTAATTAACATGCTACCTGACATGTTTTTAAAATACACCATTTTTCCTAGTGTAGACATGGCTTTTATGCCCCTAGCTGATGCTATTTTACATTTTTGATTCACATTCAAGTGACCCTCTCAAGCTGACAATTATTAAAACTTATAATAAGCCTCAAAATAACAGATCAGAGCACTATATATAAAAAGCTTTTCAGCAAATGTACAATTTGTTTCCATTAGCACAAAATTTACACAATACTACTAACGAAAAATCTTTTTTAAACAAAATTAATTTTCAGTTCACTGTTTGTTTTTTATGAAAATTTAGAAACCAAAACCCAACTAGAAAAAACAGCAGGTAAGAACCTTTTTGGAAAGTTTGAGTCAATGTTTTTGCTTATTTTGTATTACAGCCCATTGTACTAACAGTAAACCATCACTGGGTATGAATGGTTTTTGAAAGCATTAAAAATTGTATTCTCCCAATGTATCAGTATTACAGAACCATTCATTCCAGAAAACTAAGAATATTTAGTGCAATACCACTGCTAGCTATCACTAGCTCTCAATTTCATATAGTTTAGCTGAGTCTTGGTAGCAGTGCATATTAAAAGTCTTATTTCCAGTCTTCTTCCTCTCATTGTTTGCATGAAAGTTAAGATGTTGTTATCTAAAGTTCTGGATAGATATAATTTTTTTTGTACATCCCACCGATAGAAGAAAAATTGATCAAAAATCTTGCAAGCATGTCCAGCAGAGAGAGAATTAAAGCAATCCAGAAGACACCAAAGACCATGAAAGAAAAGAGAGACATCAGGTAAAAGCAGAATGTTTATTACAGCTTAGTACTAATGTGAACACACATACTGTTTCTGGCATCTACTTAACAAATGCAGGTGTCTGCATATTTCCTTGCTAGATCCTCAGTCAATTATGGAACAAAACAACTGGAAAATAACTTATATTAATAACATGTTTTAAAGTAGCATCTTATAAGGCAAGTCAGCATTCGGTAAGGATGGCAGGATATGCATTTTTGTTGGATGGGAGCAACATTTCCTCTTGTTGACAGAAATATCCTGTTCTGTTTATATAAGAAATGTCATATGAAATATGGATTGTGATGTTTAAGAGTTTCAAAAGTGTTTTCAGCAATAAGAGTGGAGAAGAGGCCAAGCAAAAGAGGTTGAAAGTAATGGCTGATTTACCACTATCACAATGCCATTGTAGAGGCTATCCAAAGCCCATCACCAACAATAAGCAGGTGTTAGATGCAAGGAGGCTAGACTGGCACCAGACTTGTCTGTCCTGAGGCAGGCTGCGAGTTAACAGAAAGACAAACAGCAAAGCTGTCTCCCTAAAGTCCACATTTGAGTAACTTTTTGGCTGCTACTGAGTAGAGCTGGCTGGGAATTTTTTTATCACCTTTTTTCTGAAAAATGCTGATTTGTCAAAACTAAAACTGTTTTCAAAACCAGGTTGATTTTTAGTTGAATTTTCCAACTTGAAATTTTTTTTAAAAGTTTTTTAAATGTCAAAATGAATTTTTTTGATAATTTTAATATGAACAATTCTGATTTTTTGCTCTAGTTTGAAACAACTTTCTGTTTTGAAATGTGAAACTAATTAGACTGAAAGCATTGTTTTAAAAAATGTTGAAATTGAAATAAAATATTTCGATTGACCCAAACTGAAAGTTATTTGTTTATTATTTTGGGGGGACTCTTTCATCTAGCAAAATTTTTTTGTGATGTTGATCTTTTGTCCTGATTTAGGATGGTAAAAATTTTCAAACTCTCAAAAGAATACACTGGCCATATCCTGCCCAACTGTGCTCCTGAGCACGTACATAACATTTGTGTTTGCAGCAGTCTGTAAAACACAATATGGTATGTTAAATGAGAAGTTCCTCTTTGTTTTAATCACCCTCCTCCATGCTGTTCCACAGAAATAAAGTTCTCATGGAGAAAACGAAAAAATCAGCGAGCTACCGTACTCAGATTAACTGTTGTACACAGTGTCTGTACAAAACAGCATTGGTAAGTGTAACCTTCCTTGTTCACACAAGTTGGGTTAAACTTTTTAAAACGAAGATCTCATTGCTAACTCCAGAATTGCATAGCATATTCCCTTGTGTTACCTTTACTTGCCAATAGGCCAAAGAACCAGTGCACTTTTATTTTTATTTATTTATTTATTAAGTTGGATTATGGTAGCATTTAAGAGCTCAAATCAAGGAAAGGCATCCTACAAATGAGAAGAAAGTGAAGGAGGGGAAAATGTTCCTAATTTAAAAATACAAATATGAGAAATGTGGGATTGTCTTGTGTGACTTTAATTTGAATACTATGTAACAAGTGCAGTATCAGATTACCTGTTAATGATCATATTTCTGTCTCCTTCTAATATTAGTCCTATCGGCAATTTAAAAATGGCCTGTCGGAATATTGGCACCTATTGCAACTATGGCAGAAGACTCTGAAAGTCATCGGTGGCAAGTTTGGAACCAGTGTTCTTTCATATTTTGTTTTTCTGAAGTGGTTACTGACTTTCAACATCTTCTCATTCCTTGTAAACTTCAGCTTCATAACAATCCCACAGCTTATAGTATCAGGACCAAATAACCTTTCGTTCAACGGTCTGGAGCTTCTCTCCGGGGCTGTGAGTATGTAGAGGCGGGCACAAACTAATACTGTATACAAGAAATACATTTTATAAAATCATCCTAATGCAAAAAAACAGCCACAAGTATTTTCTAGTAACAGCTGGGTGGAGTGGAAAAAGTTTTAATAGTGCTCTTATTTGCTTCCGGTCACTGTAAAAATTTTAATTTGACTTATAGTTCATGTTGAACAAAAGTCATAACCAACTAACAGCTGCCCAGTCGCCTGTATGATATTAATTGATCTCACTCTAATTCCTAGAGCATTTGTGTCCTATTCAAAAACTGCTTGGTGCCTTTTTGACAGCCTCTCAGCAAGCGATTGAATAGGCATGAAGACTGCATTATCCTTTAACCCCTTCTGCATTATCCTAAGACACTATCAGCAGTGAATCTTCCTATGCTATCCTTCCTCTGCAGATGTGTTAGGGACTTCAGTTTCTAATGCTGTGAACCCGGCACATTTCATAAGCACTAAATTCTTGATTTTTGCAAGGAGCTGGGCAAATCTTGCATAGAGATTTGTTGAACTCAGAGGGGCTTTACTTGAGTGGACCTTTAAATCTGTGCTGAGATCTCTGCACCATCAGGGCCTAAATACCTAAATATTTTTGGGGGGAAGAAAAACCTAAAGTTAAACACCCCAGTATCGCAAACTGTGCTAATTTTACTGACACTCCGCTCCTGTTTGGTTTGTTTATTTGGTCAGAGAGGAGGAGCTGTTCCATTTTTGGGGAGGTTAGTTTTTTCCACACCTGACCTTTACAAGAAAGTTGCATCATTTCCATTGTACACCTAGGGGGGGTCTATCTACACCTGGGGCGGGGTGGGAGGGTCTATCTAGTGAAATAATAACTCAGACTGGTAGCTAAGACCTTCTCAATGTGAGGAAGCCATGTTGGTTTTTTTAAGAAGGGTAAATATGAACATTCCTGCTGGAATTCTCTTGCAATGTTGCATTTGTGCATTTCAGTTAATGGTTCTCAGTCTTCAGGTGTAAAACGGTTGTGCTCCTAAGTTTCTGGATGCAAAGGAAAAGTACAGCGATAAGGGATTACAGTATTTGCAGAGTGCTTCTTAGGAAGGATGGCCAAATAAGCTTTGATCTAGTGCCAGTTGCAATAATTTTAAATAAGGTCCACTCCTTCAAGGTGTTGTGCACCTGCAGCTCCTTACGATGATTTCTAGGAAAAGGAGGGGTGATCCACTGGCCAAAAGAAGCACTTGGCACCTGTAAAATTGTGATCAGTAGTGGGGGGGGAAAGAAGGCCCTAATCCTGCAAAAACCTTACTAGAGTGATCTCATTGGGGTGAATGGGTCTGTTCCTGTCAATCAAGTTTTGCAGGATAAGACCCTTGAATACTCCACTATATTCAATCAACAGCATGTCTTTTGAGTGCTAACCCAATTTCCATATCATTTTAGGGTTATTTTAAAAAAACAGTGCTCTACTATGGTTTTTACACCAACTCTACAATCACGAAAACTGAGAACAACTCTTCCTATAATATGCAGCTGGCCTATATTTTCACTATTGGGATTTATTTCATCATCTGCTTCTTTAGCTTGGTGTACAGGTACAATAACTATATATTCCTCCTGCACTTTAAAATGGATATATTTGTATGAAGACAAAAAAGCTATTAATTAACATTTTAAGAACGTCTACTAATAGTAGTAATAATATCCTGGGCCACTAGTTTGGACATGCTGCTGTTGACAAATTCCTGTTTCTAGTTCCTGATGGTAATAAAAGAATCTGGTGAAATTAAATACGCTGTCATCAGATTTCCCCAGTTTAGGGCTACGTAGTGTCCAAAGGGCTGCCAGACCCACCAGAATCACTGCAGAGCCACCAATGACCCCCAGAAGAATTCTGGCTCAGTCAGTTGAGTGTAATCCCCTGTTATGAATGCTGCTGTCCATAACTTCCACGAGTGATTTGCTGCATTTAATCAGACGCAGCCATGGCTGACATAGAATAGGGGAAAAGAAGGCAGGAAGTAGCAGGGTATGTAAGGAGACCTGACCATAAAGGGAAAGGGGAGTGACTGTAACTGAACTCTACATTCACTAATCAAGGAAGGTAGATTTCTGTAGTTTGCAAGACTGATTTCCCTCCCCCCCACCCCCTTTTTGGGTCTTTCCTCTCAAAGACTCCCTGCATTTCCATAATACTGATCTCCTGCATGTAACTTCTACTGCAGCATGGCAAAGTCCTTCCGTAAGAACTTCATCAATCCTCACACTTACTCTGGAAGTGCTGCCAAGCTTCTCTGCATCTGGGACTTCAATATAACCAATGAGAAAGCTGTGAAACTGAAGCAAAGCAATCTCAGTACGCAAATAAAGGTACAGAATGAAATGGGTCAGAAAGAAATCCTCTCCCCGTGTGAGCAGATCTAACTCTCGGTTTGAATGTATGACTTGCTCAAGAAAGTGCCATCTGATACTTCAGAGATCCGACTTCTTCCTGCCCCACTAGTTGACTATGTGAAGCTTTTCTGTTATGAGCCATTTACTTACCTGCCATTGGCTTAGCAACATATTTCTAAAGGACGTCTTTTTTGTCCTGGCAGTTGAATCTCTACAAGTGGCATGAATATTTTCCCATCTCTATTTTTTTCCCCCGAGACCTGCAGCCAAATGGTGGCCTTTAGCTAGAAGGTAGGGGGAGCACTCTGCTCTTTGCCTGGCATTATTTAGTGTACTGCTGATTTAACTGAGATTGTTTCCATATAACATGCTTCTGTCCCTCTTTGTGGCATATGCTACATAGCTGTGCACATGAACGAACAGTTGCCTTGCCCCAGCTCATGTTTTTCCCTTTATTTTTGTTATACTATTGACTAAGGACTATGCCTAATTCGCAAGTGTTTGATTGCAGGAATTCCTGTCTGAAGTGACCCTCGAGGTACTGAACCTTTCTCTAAAGCAGAGAATCGCTCGTATCGCTGTTCATCTGGTGGTTTGGGTGGCTTCCTTGGGAATAGCAGCTGCTTGTTGTGCTGGTGTTTACTTCCTCTCAAGAAATAATCTACAGGTAAGGACCAGGTTTGGTAAACTGCTACCCTAGAAACACAGGCTTCAACATTGGTATGCTGGACTCTTGAGTGCCAATGACTGTTCATGATTAAGGCTTGAAAGACAATAAGGCAGAATAGGTGTTGCTTCTGCCAATACTCTCATATAACCTTCAGTAACTTAGTACTAGGTTAAACAATCAAGGCCTAGAAGGCAGAAGGAAGAATTGCTTAGTTTGGATTCCAGTAGCCTTATTCTGCTAGGTACTACAAAGAAAAACAATGAAAAGACCGAACATGCTATCTCTGGTGCACTGACCTATCTCTGGTGCACTCTAAGGCCCCAATACTGCACTCGGATCTGCGAGTGCCATCCCTTAGCCGGTGTGGCTACAGAGGTCCATCCTAGCAGGTCGGGACATATGAAAGCCTAACAGCATAGGTTAAATGCAGAGCTGTGACTCTCCAAGAGAATGCAGGCAGCGCTGCGTGCAAACTCTTCCACAAAGACCACGCTGAGGGGAGTCTCTCTTGCCCTTTATTTTTCTTTCCCTTTAAGTTCCTGGAAGGTAACAAAAGTGAGCTGGAAAACGAGGCTGCCACGCTAGTGCTGCCCATTGTTGTGTCTCTCCTCAACCTCCTCGTCCCCTTCTGCTTCGCCTTGTTTGAACTCCTAGAGAAATTCCAGTATCCCAGACATCAGCTCTACGTCACGGTTATCAGGTATCCAGTGCCATCCTCTCCTAGTTAGCCGCCCGAGCTGCCTGAAGCTGGCTGCACTTTTTCTGTCGACGGTAAGGCCCATGACAAAAGAGTACTGAAAGCATCAGGGCAGTCACTTCATTCAAAGGACTTGTGACTCCACCTCTAACGCTGCCTGTTATGTACTCGGCGCTCGCTACAGTGCCACAGCCTCAGTGGAGGCAAAGGTATTGTTTCCCTCTCTTCCAGGCATATCCTGGTACACTGGGCTTTGCTCAGCCTGTGGTGCAGACCCCAGGGCGGGAAAGATGGAAAATGGAGGGAGGGTTGGTTACAGCAGTACAAGGTACCAACATCCCTGCTCCACTGAGAGTGTCTTCTAAAGCTGGCCAAGTGGAGCTGCACCATACTTCAAAGCTGACATCCCTAGTGTAGGACAGTGTGCAAATGCTGCTGCCTTTCTCCCACATGGAACGTCACACATCTCACTTGCAACGTTTGTTTCACAGAATCAAACGCATTAGAAAGGAGTGATGTTCTACTGATGTCACATCCCTCCATGTTTGTTTAACAGGAATCAATATAGTTACTTCTTCTTTGTAGAAATATTTTTCTGAAAATATCCATAATTGGAATCCTCTGCTACTACTGGCTTAACGATGTGGCTACATCGGAGAAAGAGGTAAAGTTTTAATCCCTCATGTGTACAAAACTTTGCCATAAAACACGTGGTCAGGAATTAGCCTTAAAACACTTCCATAATCTTTTGTCTGAACATCAGGAAATATGTGATCAGTGGAGGAAAAGGTATGGGAAAGATGACAGTCTGTTGGGATGAAATTTATAGCCCAGGTGCAGAGGGCTCTTAAGAGAGGGAAGGAATTGTGGCCTTGACATTCTTCAGTTGGATCCAGGAATCTTTGGAGAAACAATTGTTGTGGGGAAAAAAGTCATAGAATGACATTATTCATCCGGCGTAGGTCAGAACTTGCTGTAGCTCACTCTATAGACAGAGACAATGATGAACTCTGTTGTACCGGATCTTAGCACATTTTTGAGCTATATCCTCACTGGGGTTGTTTTGGGAGGCTGTCTGAGGGGGAGGGAAACTAGGGTGAACAAGGATCTGAGCCAGAGCCTCCTGAAGTTTTTCCGTTTGTCTTTCAATGGGCTTTGGATCAGGATCCGGAAGTTCAAACACTAGACAGAAGGATTTGAATTAAATACACCCTTTATTTTTCTCTCTTAAAGTGCTGGGAAAGTCTAGTTGGCCAAGATATCTACCGTCTCATTGTGATTGACTTCATATTTTGCTTGTTTGGCTCTTTCTTTGGAGAATTTGTAAGAAGGTGAGTGCGATTTCTAGATTACATCCTTACTGATTTGATGTCAACATTTAAATTAATGCTCAGTTTGTACCCATTATCTGAAAGAGAAGTGTTTTCACATGTACATTTCAGCTGCTTCATCCTATATAGCATAACTCTTGGCGCAAATGAAAAATGTTCTTTGGCTTCTGTCATCCATGCAGCATATTCATGAACATCAGTATTTTGCCAAACATATATGTGCTTATTCTTCCATTTGCTGCCTAACTGACAAACGGTGCACACTTTTGCATAATACACCATTAATATAGATCCACATATAGTTAGTTATTGTTACTTATATGCAGGAATTTCTTTAAAGATTGTTGCAGTTCTATAGTTAATGATTTTGTGTCATTTTCAGAATCATTGGAACTAAATGTTGCAAAAAACTTGGAGTGCCAGAATTTGATATTGCACGAAATGTTTTAGACTTGATCTACACACAGACTTTGGCCTGGTAAGTGATGAGTTTTCATTCATACTTGCTGTAAGATATTATTATTTATTCCTAGAGAGGCACTATGAAAAACAGCCTGATGATGACGTTTGCAATGGATAAGGATATGGCAGGAAATTGCCCTGGGAGACCTCATTGAATTAAGTTTAAGTAGCTTAGGGTTCATTGTATTAAATGAATGATTGATCTATTATTGTGGGCCAGGATTGTATGTAACCTGGTCTTTTGAAGCTACACCCTATTTCCTGATTATTCTTCTCGAGTCTCATGATCAAAGGCCCAAGCTGTATAAAGGAAGGACTGACCTATTCCTAGGTCGGCTAGTTCTGAGCTAAGGCTTCTATGAACCTGTAACCACAGGAAAACTCTCTGTGGGGTTTGAAGGACTGACTCTTACCAGAGCCATTGTTGGAGTTGGGAATGATCTCTGGGGCAGGGGGAGATTAAAGCTTATTAGCAGGTTTGTAGACTCCTTTATTGTTTTTAATATGTTTTCTCTGTAATGCTTTCACCTTAAGAATAAGTGTGTTTTGCTTATAAAGAGCTGTGTGGTAATCTGTAACTGCTGGCAACACACTGGTCACAGCCTTCAGCAAGAAAGCAAAGCACAGACAGAGGCCTGTTTAGGCAGTCTGGCTTGCTAGTGTAGGCAAAGGACTGTGCAGCCTGGAAACAGGCCAGTCAGGAGGGAGAGAGACATGGGTCTTTACCCAGGAGAGGCGACGGCTAGGAGCTGGGAGCCTAGAGTGCGTCCCATGGTGAACCACGGAAAGGAAATACAGATGCATTTGCCCTGAACTGTGACCACTTTTACAAGTGCTTGGCTACCACAATGGTATAAAAACCTCGATAGAAAGACATTTTAACCTACCTTTTATTAAAATTGTAACTTAAAGGCACTCCCATCTCCTGTTTTTTATCATCCCCCACTCTGTAGAACATAGGCGTGGGAAGTAGGGGTGGGGTGCTGCAGCACCCCCAGGTTTTATGCGAGGCCGCTGGCCCTGTGCCCCACTCCCCAGCCGCTGCCTCTGAGCAAAAACCTGGGGGTGATTCCTGTGCCTATGCCTGGCCCAGCCCTCTGCCCGCACTCCATTCCCCAACCCCTTACCTCACCTGGGGCTCAGGTCCCAGCCGCTGGCCCCACTCCCGGCCACTGGCCCTGTGCCCAAGGTGTCACACCTGGCCCCACGCCCAGGGCTCTGCTCCTGGGGCCCTGGCTGCTGGCCTGGCTCCCCAGCTGCTGGCCCCATGCCCAGCCCTACCCCCTGCTCTCAGGCCTTTGCTCCTGGGGCCTGCCTCGCACCTGGGGCCCCACTCCTAGGGCTCCACTCCAGGGGCCCCATGCCCATCCCCACAGCTGGGGCCCTGCTCTTGGCCCTGCACGTGGGGTCCTGGCTGCCGGCCCCTGCCCGGGGTTCCGCTCCTGGCCCCACACCTGCCCCTAGCTGTGGCCTCAGCCCCCTTACTCCTGTCCGGGTGCCCCCCTCCTGGAGACACCGTCCTGCTCCCAGCCTCAGCGGGGGGAGGGGGGGCAAGGGGGCTGGCTTTCAGCACCCCCACTACTAAAAATATTCCAGCGCCACTGCTGCAGAATTGAAATAAAACTAATAACAGTGACTTTATGCAGCACCTACACAAAGTAGTCTTCTTTCTGGCCACAACTGAAAACTTGGGGGTGGAAGGAGGTTGTGGAAGGAGCATCCTGGGTCTTTGATATTATGTCTTACTTCCCTACTGAAGCAGCATCACCATCGAAGCTTTTCTAATATCAGATGGTGTTAGCAACAAGGAGGGAAGGAGTCTGTCCGATGAGCGACAGAATAAGGAAGGTTTCAGAGTAGCAGCCGTCTTAGTCTGTATTCGCAAAAAGAACAGGAGGACTTGTGGCACCTTAGAGACTAACCAATTTATTTGAGCATAAGCTTTCGTGAGCTACAGCTCACTTCATCGGATGCATCCGATGAAGTGAGCTGTAGCTCACGAAAGCTTATGCTCAAATAAATTGGTTAGTCTCTAAGGTGCCACAAGTCCTCCTGTTCTTTTTGAGAATAAGGAAGGAAATTGTTTTCCAGATTCTAAAAGAATATTGCAAGGGGAGGGTGTAATAAAATGTTTTGCTTTATTTTTAAGTATAATTTTTAAAAAGGTTAATTTATCTAGTAGCAAGTTTTGCTTATTGTTACATTTAACAATATTAATATTATAATAACTTTATCCAAATATATTCTACTTTCATACCATGCAGTAAAAACCAAAGACTGAGTTCTCATACATTTTTGGACTCTTTCTCCCCTACGTTTTTTTTTTTTTTTCTTGTAGGATTGGCATCTTCTTCGCACCTTTAATGCCAGCCATGCAGATTATATCATTTTTTATAATATTTTATGTAAAAAAGGTAAGGAGCTTTATATTTTCTCTTCAAGAACCATGAACCCTAACTAGTCCAACATCTCAGCAAGAGCAAATTCTTACCTGAGTTTTCAGGAGCAAGGTGGAAGCTTCAGGTTCTCGAAACATGGATTGTTACTGTCAGGAGCCTTGAATGATACTGTATCTGTGTACTGCCTCTGCAGAAAAAGCTCTTTGGGGGGCCAAAAAGAGAGGTTAAAGGCAAAATGTGTCAGGTGGAGAGAATGAAGTAGTGAAATGAAAGCTTGGGTGGGTGGGTGTGACACACACACTCACACGCACCACCCAAAACCAGAAGCCCCCCCATTGTTGTATGCATGACCACACTATTTTCAGTAATTGAATTTAGTATTTTCATCTACACTATGAGTGCTACCGCTGCAGCTGTGATGCTGTAATGTATCCTCCATTGAGAGAAGGGGGTTTTCTGTTGATTTGTAGGCAATCCACCTCCCCAAGCGGTAGTAACAAGATCAGTGGAAGAACTGTTCCATCGACCTAGCCACATCTATACCAGTGGGCGAGGCTGGCTTAACTACGGCGCTCGGGGTGTGAATTTTTTCACACCCCTGAGCAATGTAGCTAAATTGATCTAAATTGTAAGTATAGACCGCCTGAGTCTACTGCCATAGCGTATAGGAGAAGTTGACTTCGCTGAGTCCTTCTCAAACTCAACAAATATTAAATGTTTTGTGGTCTTGAAAGTAGAATTGTACCATTGATCAAAACTCCCTTGAACTTTGGGGTTCAGGTGAAATGCCCCTTAGTCTGGTTTTCAAAATCCTGACCAACAGAATCCAGTTTTGCCTCTCGCTATTTGAAAGGCTGTACTTTATAATGATGTAGTATGTTTGTTGCTGGAAGTGCCGTTTGGAAACTGCTGATGAATGCTATTCCTATGAATTTGCTAGGAATTTCAGTTGGATTGACTGAAACACAGGTATTTAAGTGGCATGTAACACAACTCCATCTGTGTGTGTGCTTCTTTTTTTTAAAGGTCAGTCTAATGAGGAATTGTCAACCACCTCGCAAAGTCTGGAGAGCTTCTCAGATGACAACGCTCTTCATTTTTCTGCTGTTTTTCCCTTCCTTTACTGGAGTCTTGGCTGTAATGGCGGTCACTATCTGGAGGTAGGAAAGAGCCTCAGCATTCAGTCTTCACTATCTCCAAACTGAATTACACCTTTCACAGAAACCAGACAGGGTAGAGATATTTTAATACATAGTAAAGAAAAATCTGCGTTTTCTTCCACTGAAAGCTTTCGAGTGTTGCTCATAAACTGTTCAGGACTCTGAAGAACACTATTGCAAACTCACAGAGTTTAAGTTAATCTCTTGAAAGCTGTGCTCAGCTTTTGAAAGAGAGTGGAAATTGAGACCGTGCGGCTCCCCACAAAGGTCTGAGGGATGAGAAGGAAGCAGAGGAAGGCTGGTACTGGCCTGTGATGTGAGTAATCTAGGTTCATTTCTTTCCTCTGCCACAGACATCCTGTGTGATTTCAGGCAAGTCATATAGTGTCCCTTTGCCTCAGGTCCCCATCTGTAAAATGAGAGAGAGTGGAATTTCCCTACTTCACAGGGTAATGTGAGAATAAATGCACTAAAGACTGCGTGAGGCACTCAGATACGATGGTAATGGGAGCCATGTAGGTATGATAGATAGAAGCTGCTATTCCTGTTTGTCCATTTTCCCTACATTCACTTCTGCTCTCCCACCTGGAGGAACAAAAGGAGCCCCAAGAAACAATGCAAGATGTGTGGAGGAAGAAAACTCTTATAAGAAAAATCAGATGAGCTGCAAACCTCTGTTTGGCAGCTTGAGTTTAGTTTGGTTATTACATGAAGCATTTGCTGTTCCAATCTGGCTCTCCCTCCTCTCTTTCTCTCAGAAGTTTCTGTGACAAACCCATTTCCTCTTCTCTCTTGCAGTTCTCACCCCAGTACAGCAGCCTCACTTGCTAGCTACCAAAAAGTGACTTAAGATCAAGGGCAGACCCAGAAATCAGGGTTCAAGTGGGATGTTTCCTAATAGTTCTTCATAAACACTGGGAGGTTTCACTGAATTCAGACTTGCATGGCTTGGCTCCGTTCCGATCTCTGCAAACCAAACCATCCACCTTATCACAAACAGAAACCTTTATTAACCTATCTCATGAATGCTAAGACCTTTTTATTTTTAGTCTGAAAATTATTGCTTTTGCTAGGGGCTGAGTCACATCCTGTTTTTACCAAAAATCGTATCTGAATATTCTTCTACAAAAATGGGGCGGAAGAACAAGGTGGTGGTGTTGTGGTTTTTATTAAGCATGCATGATGCATCTGTAAAAGCAATGGTTTCTTACATTCGTAAGTTTACTGCAAAATCTATGGAGCCTCTACTATGGCAATTAACTTGTTATAACTAGCTAGAGATTTGCACCTGAAAGGCAGTGCTGCCCACTGATCTACTGTGAGAGGGTCTTGTGTCTCTGCTCAGATAGTCAACTGGGCCCATGCTATCGGCCGGGGAGTCACCATGTTATACCAATAAATTAAAAACCAGCAGGATCTTATTAAAGGGAAAAAGGCAAAATACCACATTTATTGTGAATACAGAAAGAATCATAGTAAGCAGTTAGTTATAGCTATAACATTCCATTCAATCTCATATTTATTCACACATTCATTCATACAAACACACACACACACACACACAGGTTCTGCAAGGTTGTTATCATAGTTACCAGCCTTAGAGTTGCTCATGCCAAGCCACTGGCCAGGTGGCCTGGACATGAGGAGGGAGCACGGCCTTGTCAGATGCTCATCTGATGCTCCTGGAAGTTGGTTTGCAGAATCAGACCCCGAAGTTCTCACTTTCTAGAGTCTATTTTTATAGGAATTTCTTCCTATGCCAGTCTATGGGAATTGCTTCATCATGCTGTTGCTGAATCAATCAGCAGATGGCACATTCCTGACGGCTCCGTGCTGCCAGATGTTATCTTGTTCTTTGGTTCTCCCATTCTGGAGGCTGTTGGGTGGATTCCAGTCTGCCCTCTGGGGGTCTTCTGGTTATTTCCACTTGATGCCTTCTTCAGCTGATGGACACTGGATTCTTAGGCTGGCACCTCCCTGATCATTCAGTTATTATCCACACCAAGCATCCATCCACATACATCCTCTATCTCTGTTTTAATCAAAATTGTTAATACAACAAAAGGGCGGGGAGTCTCTGGGTGCTGTTTCTGTTGTTACAGAGTATTGCTTTGAGTCTCTCTCTGTGTGAATTGCTTTGAGAACAGACTCTGTCTTAGAATGTACTAACGCAATTAGCAGCTTGCAAGTTTCACACAGAGAGGGAGAGAAACAGTACCAAAAACCAAGAGACCTCTTAATTAGTAATACCCTAGAATTTAAACTCTGGGGAATCAAACTCATTTGTGATTTTAATACAGAACTTCTTTAATATGATCCAACAACCAGTGTAAAAACTCAAACACAGACATGCAGCAAGCCCTCTATCAGTTAAGATTTGCTCATGCAGTTACACTTTAGTGAGTTGAACTGTAGGCAGTCTCCCAAGAAGACCTAGTACTCAGCGGCAACGGGTGTAACTAACCTAAGGGTGAGGGTACAGAGGCCCAGAGGAAATGAACTAGCACTTTTTAAAAAATATACTTTTGTCTTGTTTTTCCAGGCGGACGCCTTCAAACCAGTGTGGTCCATTCAAAGGCTTGACCTCCATAATTGATGCTGTTTCTGGGTGGATACATATATTGGACAGCTATTCCGGCTTGAAATGGGTGGTGTGGATTTATCGTAACTTAATTGGAAGTGTGCATTTCTTCTTTATCCTCACTGTCATCGTCCTGTAAGTGTCCATAAATGAAACTAGGTGGGGTGGAGAAAGTGAGGGAAACTTCTTCATGAGGTGATCATTTTCTGTGATGAAAATGCAAAGGACATTTTAAAGCTTCATTGGTGGAAACAATAAATCTATTGAAATTTAGTGAGAATTTGTGGTATGTGAATAGAGACGCAAAGACAATTTGTTCCATTTTATATGAGGTGCTCAGAGCTCTTTACAAAGCAACCTCACGCTAGCCTTATGAGAGACCATTCTTCAAGTACACCCACTTTATTGGGTATCCAGATTTACAAAGCCTCTTCCCACTAGTGCACTTAAACTTACAAAATAAGCAAATCATCTTGGGTACAACTGATAGAATGGTTTGTTCTTCCAGTTTGAAAGGTCAGCAAATTGATAAGTAAACGGGGCAGATTTACAAAGGCCCAAATGACAGGCCGGGTCTACACTATGAACTTTTGCCAGTATAGTAACGTTGATTAGAAGGTGATTTATTTTTGGTGACATTTTTATACCAGCAAAAGCCCTAGTGTAGATGCAATTATGGGTGGCAGGGGAAGGGGGTCCTTTTGCTAGCATAGCTTCTTCTGTTTCGAGGAACTAGTATAAGTTATGCCAGTATAGAGGGTTTGTTTGGGTTGCTGGCACTGGTAAACTTTTTCTAGGCTGTGGGCCAACATTGCAAAGCCCTTTAGTGCCAGAGATGCAGCTTATATTAACAAAAGGAGTTCATTTGCTGATATAAGCTGCATCTTCACTGGGTTTTGCTGGCAGAGCTTTGTCAGTTAGGGGTGTGATTTCCTCTCCCCCCCCCTTCCCCACCCCATCCCACCACCTCCACACGCTTCCAACCAATGTAGCTATGCCAGCAAAACTTTGTAGTGTAGACCTGGCCTATGTCTACGCTACAGACTTCTGCTGGCATAGCTATGTCAGTCAGGGGTGTGATTTGTAACTAGCACAGCCTGTGCCAGAAAAAGCCCCTATTGTAGGTGCAGTTATACCACTGACACTGTGCTTTTGACCTGACAAGCTTGGTTAACTGCTGTACCGGAACAAAGCATGGGTAGGCTGGTATAGCTGCATCTGCACTAGGAGCCCTTTGCTATTTTATACTGGCATTCCCATACACCAGCAAAGCACTTCTAGTGTAGATTTGGCCCTAGTAGAGACCTGGCTTTGGCATGTAATTCCCATTGGCACCTAACTGCCATTTGTGCCTTTGAAAAGCTCTCCCAAAGCAGTTACGGGTTTTGCCCAAGACTCCATAAGTCAGCAGGAAAATTGGGAATAGTAGATGGGAGTCATTGCTCCCAGTCTCATAGTCCAATCACATTCCCTTCTAAGAGTCAAATCCTGATCCCATAAAAAAATCAATAACAAAACTCCAAGACATTCCAGTGGAACCAGGATTTGCCTCTATGTGATAGTTACTAAGGTTCATGAATTGGCAGGGGAAGGGGAGGGACGGTGCCAAGAACTGGTACAAGGTTGGTTGAAAACAATGGATTCCTGTCTAGAACTAAAAGGTACCTTGTGGTGTTGACCTGCCTGCCTTGTATTTGTGTAAGAGCCCATAGAGCTTTGGGTCTTTCCCAATAGAACTTCTGACCCATTTAGTATTTGCGTGCCATTACTCATAAGTGGGACAAGGTGGGTGAGGTAATATCTTTTATAATACTGCATATTACTTACAAATAATCACTGTGTAAAATGAACAAGAGCTCTTCTTGTTTGGCAGTTATTTGGAAGAGAAGCATCACCCAAAATAAATACTTCTGTGCTGAATTTTCTTTTCCTTTCAGAATGATCACATATCTTTACTGGCAAATCATAGAAGGAAGAAAGATAATGGTCAGACTCCTGCACGAGCAAATTATTAACGTAAGTTTGTTTTTCAGGTTTCTATTATTTAAATAAAAAAACAGGCAGCAAACACGTCAGCTGGTTTCCCCATGTCTGTTGCATACAACGCGTACACGCAGATAGGTTTCTGTTTTAGCACAAGTGCGAAGAGGAAAAAATCTCCCTACATACACTTGACTAATCAACTCTGTATGCAGTTTATTTTAAGGTTATGCAGGGCATTACATAATTTGTCAGAGGCATTACTTGAAGCAAGGAGATGCTTTGCTTTCCGCAGAGGTGTGGTGTCAGATGGCTAGGTGTCAGGCTATGGTACTTGCAGGATTAATAGTCTGACCCGGCTCTGCAAACTGTGTGTCTTTGTTAGATTTGGTTTCTAAATAGACAGAAATTGCATTGGTGGGTATAGTCTTCTCAGTGCAAATGCCATTCCCATTAATGCCAATGTCTAATAGGACAGTAAAGCCTGGGTGTTGTAAAAAACACCACAGAGAAGTTGCTTTATTTTCTTTGTGAAATATTAAATTGTGAAATAAACTTTCGTAAATATTATTTTTATGCTTTTTGCTTGGTATGTGTGAGGAGGGGTCTGAAGTTCATCATCCCAAAGGCTTTTGTGACAATAAAGACAGACTTAGAGTAGCACCTTGAGTTGTGTGAAAGTTTTGGGTCATGCGCCCCCATCCCTGAGATTTTGGGCTAAGCAGGATTTGGTTAGTCTGGAGAGCTGGCGGGCTTGCTAGGGAGAGGACAGGAGCTGCCAGAGCTGACTCACTTTCTGAAGCTGGGATGTGGGGCCTATTTTCTGCATGTAAAGTCTGTGTAGAAGTGATCTTGGGTGAAATTCAGCAGTTGGCGAAGGTCCTGTGTATGCTCCTTGGGTGCAAGAATAAGAATTATCATGTGCCAGGGAGGTGGGCTCCATGCTGGCTCCGAATGTACTGATATGTGGACACCACTGGATCTGTTCTAGTGGCCCAGACCACCCTGATGGAGGCAGAAAGATACAGCCTGTTGGCTAGAGCAGTGACTGCAGAGGGGCTGCACTGCAGGCTTCCTGTCTGTCTGCCTGCAGCTGGAGGAGATGTTTTTATCTCTCCTCCCCCCCCTCCCCTGCAGGGTAGCTACGTAATCTGTTTAATCAGATTCCTGCAGGATTTGAGACAGTAACTATATGCATAACAACTCCCTCTTCTGCATTCTCTCAGCTGGCTTTGGGAAAGCTAATGCTTCAGGCTGCTTCTCTCCCTGCCTCCTCAGTAAACCTTTGGGGATACAGCCCACCTAGAGATAACACTTTTGACTAATGGAGTTAGAATAACTTGGGTCTGATCTACTCTGGGAAATTATTCTGCTATACATATGCCAGTCAATTTCTGTTATAGCTGTGCCAGCATAACTCTTGTGTGGACATGATATTCTGGAATAAATGTGATTTTATTCCACAATTATTCCACTTCGATTGTCATTGCTATCCTGGTCAATTTCCCTGTGTAGACAAGCCCTGCGATTGCATTAGGACTAATATGCACACTCAAGTTACTAACATTCTTTTTTTTCTTTACTGTAGGAAGGAAAGGATAAAATGTTTTTGCTTAATAAACTACGTGCACTGCAGACATCAAAACTAGGCCCACCAAAAGGAGAACAACAAGAGGTCAGTTCAAAGGCGTGGGTGTTTCTGTGTTCACATTCTTTAGATAAATAATCATAAGGCCAGAAGGGAACCCTATCTATGAACGGCTGATTTTATAAATCAATCACCATTTTGGGTACATCCACTCTAGTTGTTAACACCTTTGCAAAGGTTAGTCTGGACAATGCCAATGCACTTCTAACTTACCCGGGGGATCAGCCGAAGGTAAAAATCTCAAGTAAAGACAATCTCCCTGTTGGTGTTTACAAAGCCATAGGTAAAACCTTCCTAACGTAGATGTGGTGTCACAGCCACAAAAGGGCTCATCCATTCTCAGGCCTCCTATAGACTAGGGGAAAAGGTGCTTTCCCCTTCACCGTCAACTGAGCTAGGTCACAGGAGCTTATTACTCCACAGAAAACCCCATTCAACATGAATGTGGACAGTTTTTAATACCTTTTGGCTGGAATATAATAGGTCATGGTTAGCCTGAACTGGGGTTTTCAATCTTTAAATGAGCTCAGCTGAGTTAATTTGACTTGAAAAAAGGACCCGTTTTTCCTAGCCTAGACAAGGCCAAGGTAAGAGTCCGTCCCTAGAGCGGATTCAGCCTGGGAGAATGGTTCTGATGTTGATATGCTATCCTGCTGGTTGTGTATTGTCACTCAGTATCCTGCTGGGATAGATGGATGGAGCTCTGAAATAAGACAGGAATATTCCTGTCTAATTTCTTTTTACCATTGTACTGGTCTCAAGTGCTGGTTAATCACATGCTGTATCTTCAAAACTCTCCTGTGGGATCTTTAATGCTAAGACCACTTGTTTCTCTGTTACAACCATTCTGCTTTTCTTTACAGATTCCCCTCTCTTCCTATGTCACCCCCCACAAAGCCACCAGAAAGAAAGGGAAGCAAGCTAAAAAATAGTAAAAGAGTAAACAAAGGAAAAGAGACCAAAGACACAAAGAAGAAAATAAACTCTTTTTATCTCAGGAAGCTCAGTGCATCCAAATTCTCAAGCAGCATAGACAGAGCAGGCCACTTGCTACAGCTTCTAGTGCAGCTGCCCAAGCTCTGATGTCTTTCCTCTGCAATGCACAGTTCTCTTCTATTCCACCTAGTTATTTGTATCGAAAGCAGTAAAAGATTTTTGTGGTAACCGATGAATTGTCAGTGTAACTCTAGAGGGCCAAATATGCCAATCCAGAAAACAGGAGACAGACCACCAGCATAGCATAGTGGTAAGAGCAAGGAACTGGGAACTGAGATCTGAATTCTGTTCCTGACTTGCTGGGTGGCTTTGGGCAAGTAATTTACATCAGTGCCTCAGTTTCCCAATCTGTAAATTGGGGGTTATGAGATTCACCTGTTGTTGAGATTATTTAACAAAAGGTTCTGTACAGTGTATGCCAAAAGCACTATTGTTATTTCACAATATCTCCACGAGATGGAGACAGAAGCCAAATAAAACTTTGTAGCACCAATTCTTGAATAAAAGGTACTGACCTGCCTAAGCAGGCCTGTTCGCATTATCTCAAGCCAGCTGGAGATGCCTGTCCCTGAGCTAATGAACTCAAAGCACTTTGGAGGACAGGATTAGAGTTCAAAATGATCTTAATAAATTGCACAATGGGTTTCAAGTCAACAGATTAAATTCAGTGAAGACAAGTGCAAAGTATTACACCTAGGAAGAAAAAAATCAATTTGCCCAAGTACAAAATGGGGAAGCAGTACTGCTGAAAAGGATCTGGGGGTTGTAGTGGATCACAAATTGAATATGAGCCAACAATGTGATACAGCTGCAGAAAAGGCTAATATAATTCTTGGGTATGTTAACGGGAGTGTCATATGTAAGACATGATAGGTAATTGCTCTGCTCTATTTGGCACCAGTGTAGCCTTAGCTGGAGTATTGTGTCCAGTTTTTGTCACCACACTTTAAGAAAGATGTGAACAAATTGGAGAGAGTCCAGAGAAGAGAAACAAAAATGAGAAAGGGTTTAGAAAACCTGACTTACAAGGAAAGGTTTTAAAAAAACTGGGTACGTTTATTCCTGAGAAAAGAAAGCCAAGTGGGGGGGACCTAGTAAGTCTTCAAATATGTTAAGGGCTGTTATAAAGAGGATGGTGACTGATTTGTTCTCCATGTCCACTGAAGGGAGGAGAAGAAGTAATGGCTTTAATCTGCACCAAGGGAGATTGTGGTGAGACAAACTATAAGGATTGTTAAATACTGGAAAAGGGTATTAAGGGAGGTTGTGGAATCCCTGCCACTGGAGGATTTTTCAGAGCAGGTTAGACAAACACCTGTTGGGGGGTCTAAGTTTACTTGGTCCTGGTTTAGCGCAGGGGGCTGGATTAGATGACCTCTTGAGGACCCTTTCAGCCCTGCGATTTCCATGAGTCTATAAAATGTTTTGAGGGCTGTTCTCTAACTTGTGATGGCAGGAATAGCCTCGCTCAGTGCTTCACAGAAGGAGATTTTTTATTTTTCTTTTCTCTCCCCAGTGCGCTGTGCTCCTTGTTTCTATTAAAGTCTAATAGTGAAAATTCTACTGATTACTTTGGGGTAGGATTGAACTCTGTGTTGGGGCTTCCCTCTGCTTTCAGCATCCTACCTTCATGGGTAGATTAGGGCTAATCAGGGATTGAATCCACCAAGATTTTTTTTTTTAGACCTTCTGAAAACATGTACCTCTGCCTGAGCTGGACAACCCTGTCCCTGATAGAGGTACATGTGCGTTCTTTATTATTCATATATTATACAGACAGGGCACCCCACCTTCTACTCCCCCAGAGCCGCTTTTCTCTTGTAGGCTGTATCATGCTCTTCCTGCTATGTTTTTTGTTTTTTTTTTAAAGGCATCTAGAATTGATCAGCTCTGAGGGCAATAACATAAAAACACTGTCATATGACCCGTTCTCCGCCAAGAGGGATGCATAGGGCAACCTAGGAGTTGGATGAACCTCTTTGGATGAAAACAAGACACCAAAGTCAAATTGAACCTTTTTGGAGACTTGGAAGATGATGTCTTTAAAAAAAAAAAATTAAAAAAAAAAATCACATCTCTGATGCTAGTTCTCCTAGTATTTCCAGCCAAGCTGAACCCAGGACATGTAGAAATCTAGCAAGGTTCATCATCTTATGATGACTGGCTGTGAGTTAATGCTCTCTGAGAGAAATGTGTGCACTTTAGAGTTAAGTGAGCAATTACAGTGAACGAGCACTGGCTGGTGACAGGGCATCTGCCAACATGAGCAGTCCTGGAGTGACGATGTGAGCAAATAGCCCTCCCTAACACCTAGGAAAATTTTAATAGCTTCCAAGTATGCATTTTCCTGTGACCTAGCTAGTCCCCTTTCAAATGTAGGTGCCAAAACACACCGCAGGTGGAGCTGGGGGGAACAGAGTGCTGAGAAATAGGCACATTTTACCTACCGGGGGCTTGGGAGGAACAGTATCCACAGAACAGCTACAGTCGTAGGCATCAGAGTAGCAGCCATGTTAGTCTGTATTCGCAAAAAGAAAAGGAGTACTTGTGGCACCTTAGAGACTAACCAATTTATCTGAGCATAAGCTTTCGTGAGCTACAGCTCACTTCATCGGATGCATTCAGTGGAAACACCCACTGTTTCATGTTCTCTATGTATATAAATCTCCCCACTGTATTTTCCACTGAATGCATCCGATGAAGTGAGCTGTAGCTCACAAAAGCTTATGCTCAAATAAATTGGTTAGTCTCTAAGGTGCCACAAGTACTCCTTTTCTTTTTGCGAATACAGACTAACACAGCTGCTACTCTGAAACTGTAATGACAGCGATCACTTAAGGTGAGCTATTACCAGCCGCAGAGCAGGGGGAACCTTTTGTAGTGATAATCAAGGTGGGCTATTTCCAGCAGTTGACAAGAACGTCTGAGGAATAGTGGGGGTGTGGGGGGAGGGAATAAACATGGGGAAATAGAAAAGGAGTACTTGTGGCACCTTAGAGACTAACAAATTTATTTGAGCATAAGTTTTCGTGAGCTGCAGCTCACTTCATCGGATGCATTCAGTGGAAAATACCGTGGGGAGATTTATATACATAGAGAACATGAAACAAATGGGTGTTTCCACTGAATGCATCCGATGAAGTGAGCTGCAGCTCACGAAAGCTTATGCTCAAATAAATTTGTTAGTCTCTAAGGTGCCACAAGTACTCCTTTTCTTTTTGTGAATACAGACTAACACGGCTGCTACTCTGAAACATGGGGAAATAGTTTTACTTGTGTAATGATCCATCCACTCCCAGTCTTTATTCAAGCCTAAGTTAATTGTATCCAGTTTGCAAATTAATTCCAATTTAGCAGTCTCTCTTTGGAGTCTGTTTTTGAAGATTTTTGTTGAAGAATTGCCACTTTTAGGTCTGTAATCGAGTGACCAAAGAGATTGAAGTGTTCTCCGACTGGTTTTTGAATGTTATAATTCTTGACGTCTGATTTGTGTCCATTTATTCTTTTATGTAGAGACTGTCCAGTTTGACTAATGTACATGGCAGAGGGGCATTGCTGGCACATGTTGGCATATATCACATTGGTAGATGTGCAGGTGAACGAGCCTCTGATAGTAATCTGACATGCTCTCTTCCAGAGGAGTTCATCTTTGTACCAGCCATCTAGACAAGCTGCTCTGCAAATGACAGCCTCCCTAGAAAGGCCATTTGGGAGAAATGGAAGAGACTTCTATGCTGAGGTATGATAAGCCAGCCAAGAAGGGTACTTGTATGGAAGATAGTAGTTTTCATTTGGATGTTGTGATGATAATAGGACCTCCGCAGTTTGCAGACACCACTATCCACCCACCTCAAAAACTATTTTTAATATAAAAATGTACCAAGAAAAGCTTTCAGAACAAAACCCAACTAGTTCTTCACAAAGCCACATAAGGTTGGCAGAAGCAAAGGATACGTTTGTTTAAGTGATCAAAGTTTGCTTTTAAACATAAAGGTAACAGGCATATTGATGGGAACACATGGAAGTAAATATTCTGATTTTACTGTGAATTTTGTTTTCAGTCCTTCTCTGCTGGGATACCAGGAGAAAGGCCAGTCTTTTCTGGTAAGTAATAACTCTCAACACAGAGAAAACAACTCGAAGAAGTTCAGCTCAGTAAAATTTTGAAATGCAGTAGGTTAAAGTACCAAAATGGCTGCAGAGTTCGGTCTTCCTCCGATGAAGGGCAGGAACAAATAATCAGAATAGGCCATTAAAGCCAACATCTTCAGAAGCGGACATTGGGTTTTCATGCCTCAGTTTCTGAGTGCTCAACTCTACGTCTTGGGCTCCACGTCGGTACACCCTTAGCTCTACTTGATTCAACGGGAGCTGTGTGAGCTTAGTGCCTCTGAAAATCAGGCCCAACCTGCGTCATAGAATATGATGGGGCATCCAAAATCAGTGGCTACTTTTGAAATGTGGCAGAAGACTTATCTGTACCTGAAAAGTGAATTCCTTGAAACGAATGAAACTCCATGTCCTCTTAGGGGAGTAGGTCTGGAGGGAATACTGTATCACAGTAAGGGATGTACTTCACTTTGCATTCGTTTCAAAGAGGGTTATTAAGTGTGTATGGTGGCCTAGAAACCTTCACACAGCCAGAAGCAAGGCAGGCATGGAATCTCACATATGAGCTTGATCTGGCTTGCACACACATGTATCTTCCTTGTACTTGAGAGATGGTTTAATTTAACAGCATAGGCACTTCCTGACAAATGGAGGGCTAACATTGTTATATGTGCACTCACCAAATCAATCTTACTTCCTTTGCTAAAAGCAGACTCAGAAGGACACCAACCGGCGATTTCTGAGACCCTTGCACTGGCTCTGAGAGCCAGACAACAGGCTGAATGGGAAATGCAGGACGATGACGACAAGGACTTTAGACCATGAACTGTACAAAGCAATTATAAATACGAATTGCTAGAAGTACTTCTACCAGAACGTTACTGTTTTGCACTAATGGCTGGAAACCCATTGGAAATGACTGACTTTTTCAAATAAGACGCTAAGGGAAAAAATTAAAGCAAAAACACAACAGAAAATGCACTTTGTCGATTGCAGTTTAAATTTTACAATTTCATAGTAAATGAACTATACTGTTTTGTTTTTAAAAAATGAAATCTTGATGATAGGAGACCTCTCTAGCTTCTGCTATGAAATCTTTTGCTGAAATATAGCAAATGACCACCATTCATCAGGTTAGGGAGGAATTTTTTATTGTATCAATGTAATGTGTGCCTAATGACAAATGTAAATTACAATTCTGCAACCCTCGATGGTATTCTTATACTTGACTTGCTTTGATCTGGCTGTTCTTAGCTGTATTTTTTAAAAACAGAAATGAAGTATTTATAAAATAAAAAGGATTCTAACCTATTTAAAACTATGTTACAGTAAATTGTGACCCAGAATGGTGACTATAAAACTGTTTGTGTGAACCCTATTGCTCTCAGTCTCTCTCTCTTCACAATTCAGATTACTCATCTTTTGAGCCTTTTTTGACAGAGGTTAAAGTGTCATTTTGGAATGGCTATAATGCGATAAACTCAAATCTTGTCAGCCGAGTTGTGGGTTTTTGTGTGTTATGACTTCACAGCTGCAGATTTTACCACTTACACCAGCTGCCCCAGAAATCCTTTTTCTTCATATTTGTGGCAATTCCAGCTACCACCTGGTACATGTTAAGCTACAAGCGCAAATTGTAAACAAAGAGTCAATAGCACCTCGCTATTCCAGCATGCATTGGAAATATTTGTTGGGGATTTTATCCAGGTGATTTTGGGCTGCATGTTGCACTGCTTCTTTTGTTGCAGCAGTCTGTGCCACCTGCAGAGCCCGAGCCTGGCTATGCTGTCCATCTTAATTTGGTTCTCATATCTTAGATACTTTTAAATGTCTACCTTTGTCATCTAGTTTTTCCAACTGCTTTCCTAATTTAAGAATTACCCTTCAGTGGGGTTACTGTTGTAACTGTTTCTCTGGGAATTGATTTAGTTCTTCTGTTGTTGTCATCTCACATCTCCTCCCCTGCCCAACTCATTTCCCTGGGTTATATTTTTTGCTTTTTCTTTATATTTGTTTCCTACCTAATACAATAGCACGAGTGTGCTTGAGGCTTCAGGAAAAAATCCAGACGTGCCTCAAGGAGCTTACAGTCTAAGCTAGCGCTGGAGAGATGCAACAGCTGAAGGTGTAGGAAGAGGACAGGCTTTACACAATGGAAGACTGAAGTATTGTGTTGCTAGTGTACACCTAGTGCTGGGGCCTGATGCATACATATTTAAGTCTAGGCTTTGTTTTGCAGTGGCAAAGTCTACAACTGTTAATTTGCAAAATGCATTCAGCCCCAACTTAAGTGAACATTCCAGAAAAGAGAGTTTTCTAGAACACATTGCAATTCTCATATCTGCTCCACCCCAACGGACTAAGATGTTTTTTATAATTAAAATAAAACTGAAAGATAAAAATCCTGAGCTAAGGTCTGCAGCTAGTTCTAAAGTGAGGAGTAACATGTCTCCTTCCAGAACCAACACAAAAACAGCAGCTTGTGACACAACTGCCAAATTTATTCAAGTATATGACCTTAATGCCCGCTAGGAAAGATGCTTTTTTTCTCCACCATTAACATTACAAAATTGCCCCATTTAAGATAACTTCACAGTAGCAAACCTTGCCCCATTTAAGATAACTTCACAGTAGCAAACCTTGCCCCATTTAAGATAACTTCACAGTAGCAAACCTACGTGTGCTTTACTTGATCAAAGTTTAAGAAGCTTTAAGGGAAAACTATTTTCATTCCAGTGTACATCTTGCTCATATGGGCACCGGTCCACTTACAAAAAGATGCTTAACTCCACTCTGCCAGGGTACTGCTGTGTTAAAAGACTGTCATACAAATTATCTGCTGTCATTAACTTCTTACCTGAGGTATAGCTTCTGTAAGAATCAACATCTTGTCCACTACA
This sequence comes from Chelonia mydas, assembly GCF_015237465.2. Classification (NCBI taxonomy): domain Eukaryota; kingdom Metazoa; phylum Chordata; order Testudines; family Cheloniidae; genus Chelonia; species Chelonia mydas. Next base: position 17,619,289 of record NC_051250.2, on the reverse strand, counting down.
GTAATGGTATAGTGCCATAGGCAGCGTTTCAAAGTATTTCTTCAGGAGGAAAGCATCAGACAACCTTAAGTGGAGCAAGCTATATTTGGAAGATCATTGTTTATAATGGCAGAAGAAAAGAATACTAGTCTTTTTCCACTTAATGGCATTCAGCTCAATGACTTCTAATTAGAAAGTAGTGTAAGGACAGCTACCAGACAAAATAGCTCATACCAACTCACCTTACAATAAGATTAGTACAGATTCTTTAGTCTCAGTCTAGGAGTAGTTAATGAGGAGGCAAGTGTTACAGCAGAATCTATGCAGAAGTAGCTACGTGTTAGTAACTTGGATAGGGGAAAGGAAGCTTTCTGCTTAACATTAGTTAAGTTTTCTACAGACCTCTGAATGAAAGACACAAGAGAACAAACTGTCACTTGAAGAGAATATTTTATTAAAAGTGGATTCAGCACATACGTGTTTCTACTGTTACCAACCATGCCACTCTCCGGGAGATGTCTTACAAGTTCAGCCTTTGATTCACTGTGCAATGGCTGGCTTGAACCAAGGACTAGGTTGAAGACAGGCTGGTAAGGCTGAGAAAGAGTAACTCTTGAAAATAAGCAACCTTTGTCAGTTCATAGAAGTTCCTCAGCAGGGACTTGTTTTACATCTATTGTCCTACCACAGATGCAGTACACAATTAGTCACTGCTGCTGTAATACGCACATGAGTGCCTACCCTTTCTTTAATCAACTTTTAGTTCCTACATTACATGCAGCTTTCATCTGAGTCAAGTGGTGCTATAGAACTGTATACACAATTAGTTATTGGGCACAAAACACTGACTTTACCTAATCTATTGAGGTAGATTTTAATCCCTGATTGGTCATATGAGATATGCTATAGCCTATGAAGAAAGTGATTTCACCCAACAGTGACATGTAGCATATGAGTATCAGGCATCATTTAAATACAAAATAGAGTGAATTGGAAAGTTGATCCTCTCAGTCTGTTATCCTAGCTTTGACAGGGAATGCTACTCAATTCCCACCACCTGAGTCTCAAGAAAGTGACTAGCCACTTGTGCAATGCCGTATCTGTGCTGACAGGGGGCATGGGACAGGGGAAGGTGGAGTTCTAATGCAAGAGGCTAGCCTGCATGCTCAAGTATGCGATTACCCTTTTTAATCTGAAAGTACATAGTTACACATCTATTGGTTAAAAGTTAGCCCATTCGGCTACATCTCAGTGGTCGCCAACAACAGCAGGTAAACAACTGGTTTTAAGTATGGTTATAAGTCTCTCTGCTTTTAAATGACATGGAAGTGACATTTTGTCCTGGAGGTAAGGTATAAAATTGATACTTGGGCACCCTTATTTTACAGTAGTTCTATCCCCTCCCCACACATGTGTCCTTGCAGGGATGTGCCATTCATGAATTCTCTCCTCGAGCTACAGGTTCCACCCAGGGTGCAGCTACTCCAGTTTGATCATTTAGTGGTACTCATAACAAGAACAACATTAGGAAAAGTATCAAACCTACTCTCATGGATGCTACTCATAATACATGATGCATACCTGCCATACTATAAACTAGCCCTGAACTGTCTGACTTGTTTATTGCAAGTCTAAACCACCTTGATTTTTACAGAAGTGCGAACCCAGATAAGTAGGAAGAAGCCCAGGGAAACAGCAGCAAGGGCTAGGACAATACACACCCTGGCTGCATGTTATAGAGTCCCTAGGCTGGAACCCAGTGTAGAGGGCGGGCCTGGGTTCCCCTACCAGCCACAGGGCATTGGAGATGTCAGCTGGACAGCTGGTCCAGAAGGACTGCGATTTCCCCAGAATGGGAGGAACTCAGAGAGCTGGCTGAAGAGCCAAGCCTCAAACCAGAAACTGCCACTCTGAGAGCGAGAGAGGCTACAGACTGAAAGACGACAGGTAGAAAGAGCACTGAGGAGGGCACAGCACCTGACAGAACTAATCCCCAGGATGACCACGAGCGGTGAAGGAACCCAATCACAACTGGCCAGGCAAAGAGTCACCCCAATACAAGGCCCTCTGTGAAAGACTGTGCAGCAATTGACCCAGATACCAGGGGAGGTTGAGAGACCTGAGCAGACTGTAAAGGAATGCATAAGGTGTTCACACCCATACAAGCGTGCGCAGAGAGCCATAACAGAAAGAGGGGACAATGGAGCCACAGTACGCAGAAGCCTTTTTTGCAGAGAGCACTTGTAACCTCCCAGGCTGGACTCTAGAGTCGGTATCCCTGCAGAAGAGGACTGACAAAAAGCAGGAACAGATCCAGCTGAGGCAAGTGCTGGAGGAGAACCAACAGAGGCAGTGGGAGGCACATGGGTATCTGCAAGACTATTTGACATGGCTGGCTGAACAGCACCTGTATTTATTTAAGAAATTAGTAGAGGCTGCAGGGAACGAGATTGGAAGGGAGGTGCCAGGGCAAGGAGGCCAGAGGCTAGCCAAAGCAGTCTTATGCCTACATATGCCTAAAAAGGAAATGCCCCTACCTCTACGGGGACAAGAAGCCTCACCCAGAAGGCAGGAAAACAAAGCCCCAAAGAGTCCTACCTGTGGGGACAGGAAAAGGAGGGACATGTTTTGCTTGGCGACAGAAGGTACTTCTGGGGGGATTCTGCGCCCCTGTGGGGGCACACAATTCATATGGCCTGCATTTTTCTGTGCCCCCTGTGCAGAAAAATGAAAAAAAAAAAAAAAAAAAAAATCTGCTGGGGAACACATGCCTCTTCCCCAGTAGCGTATCTGTTCCAGCGTGCCTGGAGCAGCCTTGGGGGGAGGGGGGAAGAGGAGGCTAGGCATGCATGATCACCATGGCGGGTGGGAGGGAGGGAGGCTGGGCATACGTGCGTGCCACTGAGAGAGACTGTCCCTCTCCCTTGCTACTGCAGCTCACTGGCATGGAAGGGTAGGGCTTTTTATTCTGCAGGAGGTAGGCTAGGGGCACAAACGTAGCAGCCCTGCCTCAGTGAATTGATTCATTCTCTGAGGCACTAGCAGCCTGACTGTGTAGTTAGTAACACTGTTAAAGTTGCTGTTGATGGTTAATTGATCTCATTCTCTGAGGCAGAAATGTAGCAGCCTGACAATGTTAATGTCGCTATTATTAGTTAACTGTTCCCATTCTCAGTCAATTCCCCCAGGAGCATAAAACCTGTGAAAGTTTTAAGGCCCCTACATTGCCAGAGTGATGTAAAGGAGCCTTATTATAACTGACAGTAAGGGAATCCGCAGCTAGGAAGATCTATGTGCTCGCTTTTTTCCTGTGCCAAAGTGGCACAATAGAGTTAGGTTACAGCTCAGGATTTATGTTACTTACCCATTTAAAAAAAAAAAGAAAAGAAAGAAGAAAAAAAAAAAAAGACTGAGGGCAAATAAAACATTTACCAAACAGTCAATAAAATGTCAGGACAATCAGAACCAAGCCCCTTCCCAAAGTACCCAGCTAGGTCCAGGACGATGATTAGCAAAACTGTATGATTTTCATGTGTGAAAGTCTGAGCAATTTAAAATGACATTCTACTTTTCTTTTCTTTCCTTCTTTTTTTCCTGTTTGGTGTTCTGTAATGTAATTTAAATGAAAATCTAGGATTATAACTGGAATGCAGGGTATTAGTTACCAAGTGTTTGTAACTTAACTTTCATGTGTTTAGGAAATGCTGAATAGTATTGTGATTTTTCTGTATTGTAGTTGAAATAAAATCATCAAAACAATTGAAACTGGTGTGATTTTATTGCATTATTTTGACAAAGTATGCAGAATTTTTTGCTGCAGAATTTGAATATTTTAGCACAGAATCCCCCCAGGAGTAAGAAGGGATGCCCACATATGAGCTATGAGGTGAAGATTAGCCCAGGAGAAGGGGCTGGACAAAAGAAGGCCAATTGGAAGACTACTGCTAACACAAGGCAAAGAGTTTGCTTTGGGTGTTGTGAGGTTGGCCATATAAGGGGGCACTGCCCTCTTAAGAAAGGGCGGGATAGCAAAGGGGTATTTCAGGGACTCCAGTGAAATAGATAATAAAGAGGGGGTGTCCAGTGACCAAAGCATGCCAGAGACTGTCAGGATAGAGACAGCGGCAATCACTATGGACCCGGCAGGTGGTCATCCCACACACCCAAGAGGAGGTAGTAAGGAGGATAACAGATGACTGGGGTGGAGAGGGCCCACACACATAGGAACAAACACTGAAGCAGAGCAGATTATGGTGGGAACTCAAAGCCTGAGGGAGCCCGTGGGGGCAAGTGAAGGAGCTATATGGGAAGCTAGCAGTAGCAGAGCAAGCCCTGTGAATAGCTGAAGAAGATCTGGAGTTCCAAAAGGAAAAGTTTAGGAATGCCCCAGACGACCAGCATAATTTGTGTCTTCTGGTGGAGGAGACTGAACAAGAGAGGGATGACACAGCTCAGGGAAATGCCGGGCAGGAGGCCAGCACAGCCCTATGGGTTGTAGGCTGGAGGAACAGAGTATGTGATGGGATGTCCACCCCCCACAGGACTGGAAGGGGTTAAGATGACCAGGCAGGCCAATTAACTCCCCAGGCTGCATCTGCAGGAGGAGCTAGGGAGCAGGGGTTCATTAAACCAGGCCCAGCTGGGCAGGAACAGGAGGGGCCTCTATAAAGTCCAGGAGCTGAGAGTAGAAGGGGCTACAGGTAGGTAGTCTGCAGTATTCCTGTGAGGAGGAAGGTTGTAGGAAGAAGCCTAGGAAAACAGCAACAAGGGCTAGCACAGTACAGGCCTTGGCTGCACGTTATAGGGTCCCTGGGCTGGAACCCAGTGTAGAGGGTGGGCCTGGGTTCCCCTACCAGCCACTGGGTAGTGACACAGAGCATTGGAGACATCAGACAGCTGGTCTAGAAGGATTGTGATTTCCCTGGAAAGGAAGGAACTGAGTGACCTGGCCGGAGGGCCAAGCCACAAACCAGAAGATGCTGCAGGCTGAGAGAAGATGGATAGAGCGAGTGCGGAGGAAGGTACAGCACCTGGCAGAGCTACTCCCCCTGGTGGCCAGGAGGCTGTGCCATGAGTGGTGTGGGAACCCTGTCACAAAGCCCTTCTATCCCTTTATCTGTGTAAACAATTTAGCAGCAACAACAAAACAAAAGAAGTGTTTTGGCTACTGCTTAGCCTATGGCTAACAGCAGCTCCACAGCCTCTGTTTAGGAATAATGATTCAGCTATAGCATCATCAGGAGGAAGAACCTTTCTAACCTCCCCCACCCCTTTTTAAGGTCAAGTTTAAGACTGAAGTAAAAGGAGATACTCAAGTTTACCCACAAGGTTTTAGTGCAGTATTTGCCCAGAACAGAGACACCTATAGTCTCTCCATACTGTAAGAGTACAGAATATCCATCCTTTCCAGCCTGTTAGAGAGTGAATATACTTCACTTCTACATTAACTGTCCATATTGTATTCAAAGTTATGGTATGGGAATACACCTACCATCTGCTCTTAAGATTGCGGTAGAGGTACCCCCCACTATTACTTATTTGAGGAGCAGATTGTTTAATTTACAGTTTAAAATTAGGCCTTCAAAAGCTGCTGACGACTTAAAATCAAGGGTTAAATCAAGTAAAGAAACAGTTTGATCAGATGACTTATAAGCCACCTGCCTGTACTACTGGTTACCAAATCATTTGATCAAAACTGATAGGAGAGGCACGCAACATTTCTCCCCAGCACTAATGCTGATTGTGACTCAGCCTCTGTCTAGTAGTGTGACAGAAGGGTTTGCTGTGATTAAAGATCCAATCATACAGTACAAGCAAAAAACCCAACCTACTTAAGCAGCTTCATCTGCATTTTTGGAGCCCTCTGGTGCTGAACTCTGATCTGCCTGAACCAGGATGGCATATTTAAGAGTCCCATACAGCATAAGTCTAATAGTGAGGATCACAGTCCTCTACCAAGCTGTCTGTGATGTAGCTGGTCTCAAGGATGGTCTCATAGTACATTTTTTCTGTAAATGTGTTCACTGTCCAGCCAACCACTTGAACGCCTCGTGAAGACCACTGCCTCACATACTCTCTGTAAAGAACAAAGATGCTGTTAGGAGAACACCAAGACTACCATGAACACAGGCTAAAACAAATAGCTTTCCTATACAATATACATTCTCCACAGCAGGGATAGTCAATTATTTTTTTTGTAAAGGTCCACATTTCTAGGTTCAAGTATACTCAAGGTCCAGATGCCAGAAAAAACAGTAATAATGATAATAAGTACTTAAGACTTCTTTGTCTGTTCAAAAACATCTGGAAGTCTGGATTTGGCCTACGGTCTGCCTATTGACTACCTGCTCTGCAGTGACCACATTCCACCTTTCTACAATATACCTTTACAAACAGGCAACAGCAACAAATTTCCCTCTTTTATTTTAACTTAAGGTGTAGCACTGGGGGTAAAAATATGAATGGGGAGGACAAAGATTATAAATATGAAAAAATAAATTGCATATATTATTGAAGAGGAGACCTGTTTAAAACAGCACACAGCACACTCACTAGAGATTCTGGTGTTCGTGTACATCAGACTCTTCCAAATCATGGTCTCACCTTACCTCTTCCTCCCTATTTTATTACATGATTACCTCTGGATACGTTAGCTCCTCCTGAAAATGTATGTTTCAACACTTACTGTGAAATGTAATTTTTCTGCATGAGGAAAGCTGAAACCCCACACAGGTACCACAAGAAGTTGTGCAAGCTCCAGTCCAGAATGATGTCCATCATCATATATCCATAATGCTTCCAAAAGCAATCAAAACGAGGCTTCCCATCTCCAAAATGACTAAGGCTCCAGGGCCTGTGTGTTAACGCTGTAACAACATTCCTATCAGATTGCCTCATCTGGAAGACCAAGGTGAGAAAGTTGTACTTAGCAGATGATGCCAAATTGCCAGGGCTACACTCTACATTAGACGGATTTGCAAACAGGAACATTTGAAGATGAAGGGATGAGAAGCACTAGTTTGTGAATTTGCAGTTCTAGCAGAGTTCTTTTTCCTCCAAGATGTTGTTTAACCTGGTTTTGAAACTATTTATTGTAACTGCTTGTATTGTTTCCCTTGGTAATCCCTTTATTGAATAAGTGACACTTATGTTAAGGCTTGAATCCTACATTGCTTGTGCACACAAGACTCCAGTTTAAGTCAATGGGAGTTATCTGTGTGCAAGGAAGGTAAGGTAGGGTCCTTAGTCTCAAACTTTGACTTGCTAGAAGTTAATGGTTGACATGCAGATACTGACAAGTGTACACCTTTAGTCTCTGTATAAATACAGCTTAGCATGCTGTTTAGGAGGATACACAGTTTAGTTGGGGATTGGTCCTGCTTTGAGCAGGGGGCTGGACTAGATGACCTCCTGAGGTCCCTTCCAACCCTGATATTCTGTGATTCATCTAGACCAGTTTGTAAATTCTCTAAAGGTTGTTTGACCCAGTATGTTCTCACTGACTAAGCTGTGTTTAAATTAAACAGACTGAACTGTATTGAAAAGCACTTCAGCAAATGCCAATTTAACACTACCAAATACAGAGTTTCAAAGAGCAGTTTCTGAAACCTAGTGTCTTCAACTTTTGTAATAACTAGGACCTACAGATTGCCACATAATTATAACTGGTCTGTGTTCTATCATTTATTTATTTTATTATACACACAGATGAAATGCATAGCCTTAATAAAGAATTTTATCTTAATGTCCCAATCATTAATGGAAAGCGGTTTAATAGTTCAAATTTGCCAGTGCATTTACATTAATGCAGTTTCCCGTACACTTACTAAAGAGCCTGTTTCAGGTAATACCTTGTGATGTCACCAGCTGTTACAGAGCAATCCTGTAACCCTAAACTGAGGCCTCACAAGTAAACAGAGGAAACTGAGTTTCAGCTATTTAACTTGAGGCTCTTGACTGCTATTAAGTAGCATAAGCCCAAAACTGATGTTGTTTTATAAGACCCAAGAGAAGTGTTTTCTGCTATTTAAATGTTTAGACCTGGACATTTCCTTGCACGGCTTACATCCCAAACATTGCAACATCCTGCTAGTGCAGGAGGTAGAGTGTGAACAAATCTATCTTCACTAGCCGAGCTTAATGAAGCATGCAAAATAACAAACAGCATAAATGGAAAATGATGAGTTAGAATTAACTATTTTTTAACTTTAATAAGGTATTAATACAAATAGAAAGTTACTAAAAATCTTAATTAAAAAAAACAAAAACAAAAAACTGACCCTCATACTTCACACAGGTCCCCATTGTTACCAGTCTCTTAGCCAGGGACTTATGCATCAGTGCAGGCATGTTTAATTTCAGCTCCACCCCATCCTGTTGCAGAGCAAGCAGTAAAATCAAATTAACAATACACAAAGCAGTATTAGTATCTTGCTTCAAGTGTGTTGTTAATTTCACTTTACCACTGAGCTTGAAGTAGAAGAATGGATGGAAGGACAGTAAAGCAACAAGGGATTGGGAAGGGGAAGTAGCTGAGACAACAAGATAAGAGGGAGGAAAGAAGAGAGAGGAGATAGCAAAGGAAGAAGCAAGGAAAGTAGGAAAATATGGAACAAAAGGGAAAGACTCAAAGGAGGAGGACAAAAATAGAGAAAAATTCAGGAATGCCTATGATTCTGTAAGGTAAGAAGGGAGGGCAAATAGACAGCTGAGCAAGGGAACCATGCACATGGAGGAAGGGAATGACAAATAATGGGAATTAGGAGACAATTTATTTGAATATATACTAAACTTCTATAATAATCTGACACCGGTGTAATCTGTTAATAGATACCTTGGCACCTCAGTGTCAATATCACTTAGTGTCAATTTTAAGCTAATGAACCTTTACCAGTGTAATTCTTAGGGGAGGGGGAGTTATTCAAGATTTATCTAATCAGTATGGAAGGGTCTGACAAGGTGGCAATGGTGAGTGGGGGTATATGAGGATTGAGAATCAAATACCCCAGTCCTCCCCTCATTTCAACACCGACTTTTAAGTGTGTTCTTAATTACTTAAGAATGATCCCCATGTACTCTGGAGTTGCACTTCTCCACAAGAACATACTCATCATATTACAGTGATTGTGACATGGTGTACATAAAACTAAAAAAACAAAATAAACCTTTAGGAAGTTTTACCTTATAGACGACCTCTGGTATGAAAGAGCAGACAATGCTACTGTTGTACAAACGAGGATATTCCAGATAGAGGAGTTTTAGGGCATCAACTGCCTATCAATGAAAGATAAATACATAGAAGGTACATTGTAGTTTAAAGAGTTCATTAGGATACAGAAAGACTGCACTAAAGTGCGTTGTTGTTTTTCCTGGGGTTGGAATTAGAAAGGGGAAGGAGGAAAGCAGCATTTAAGTTTGTCTACAGCTCAAGGTCCATAGACATTGTTTGTTATGCAACATTCATAGACTGCAGCATAAAAGGACATACAGTATTTATCATACTGTGCATGCCTCAGGCAGAATGCTTTCAATAGCCAGGAAGTGTGCTAAGAGATACACACCCCTGACAAGGTCTATTGCTATAAAACGTTTGCAGCATTAACTGTGGTTTGGTTTTGAAAGAAAACATTTTTTTCTATATATCATGTCAGAGAAAAACTATACAGTTTATGAACAAGCCAACCATTACCTACCAAAAGTACCCCATGTCATGATGCTAACTACTACAGACAAGCAGGATAGCCCATCGTGATTTCTCTTCTTCCACACAACTAGGTGGCAGGGAGGACACAGTTATTCATTCACTTAGATTCAGTGCATGCTTGTGACATTACCAGAGCCCAACATGCCAGTGAGCCATATTCTAATTACGCTTGTCAGCGTCCTTGTTCAATGGAATGGAAAGAATAAAGCATGAAAAAGTTGTCTCAGTTTTATAAAACCAAACCTAACTTTCTGCAAAAACAGGCCCAAGACCTCTCTCACTGAAGTTAAAGGGAGTAGTGCCATGGACTTCAATGGGAGCAATCCAATGAAATGGTGAGTGAAGCACTCTTAGCAAAAATACCTGATTTGCATGGCCTTTGACATCGAAGTAGATAATGAGGTTATAATGCATACATTCCATAACGGCTTCTTTCAAAGTTGGTACTTTTTCACCACGGAAATCTCTCCTACAGAAAGGTATGAAGAGTTCAGTGGAATGCACCCAATCCAGGAGAACTCCAAGAACAAAGAGAAAGGAAAGATTCCATTTGAACTGTGCCGAGGTATAGAGTATATTAAATTAAAAAACACCAAATGTATAAACTAATGGAGATCCCTCAAAAAAAAAAAAAATCATTCACAGTAACATTTTAGGAGACTTATTCTTGTAAATATTCCAGCAAGTGTATATATTTCTTTGCCTACATATTGCAAGAATGGAGATAATTAGCACCTTATGTCAAGATCAAAGGTCTTATCTGAGACCTTCTTAGAACTCCAAGTAATTCCTTTCCAACAGTTTAACCCTTATGTTTTAGAAAAAATGAGTCATCCCACCATTCATACAAAGATACAAATGATCATTTAAATAAACAAATCTAATCAAGAGATGTGTCAATAAAATTTACTTTAGAAATAGCTACCCCAACAAGCTTTGAAAAGTAGCAATAGTCCCTATATATCAAGTGTTTTTCAGACCAAACCCTGTCCTAAAAAGCATTTGGTCAAGATTAATTTGAGGTTAACACTGCTTATGCATTAGATGTTGGAGAATCTCATCCTTAAAATCATTCAGTTCTGCTTCATGGTTCCCACTCCAAGAAGGGGCAAGGAGACAGATTCTGATCTGCCTCCAACATGGGTAGGAGGCACCACGTGTGTGTTAGAAAGTTTCAAGGGGTTTTTAGTCACGGATGGGTCAAAGTCAAATTTTATTTATGATGGTTGTTTTGGTACTGTAGAAACATTTTCAGAAACAAGTAGAAGTACTAGTAGACTGTTGCTGATCATTTACCATAGTCTATGTTTTGCAGATGGATTAAGCTTCCTAATTTCTTCAAATGTAAAGTCACGTAAACTCCCAGACCCATCAGTTGTTCTTTCTACTGTATCATCATGCATTAGAATGGGAATGCCATCTGCAGTGAATTCAAGGTCTAGCTCCACGCCTGTGGCTCCATTCTCAGCTGCCTTTAAAACAAAAAAGAAAGACAAAAACTATTTAAATATAAAGGTGGGTGCTACAATGCTTACTTTGTATTCTAATACAGATGCCAGGCTACTATATTCTCTAAGATTTGTCAGCCCACAAAACACAGTGGGCCTTAGCTAAATTCTTATGAGGCCTGTATTTATAGATCTAATATGAAGATATGTCCTATACTCCAGATGGTAAATTGCTGAGCAAAATACACATGAAGGGAAGGAACTCAACCCTATCTCTACCCCACAGCCAGCTGGTGATGTCCTGGTTACCCATGGCCTAGCCACAGTAAATAAATTAGATAGATTTATCCTATCAGGATAAATTAGTCAGGGCAATGGATCTTAATTGGGAAGCAGTCCAGGCTTGTGGGAATTTGACTGAGTTAAGGTGGAAACCAATTATCTTGGGCCAAGTAACCAAGATATGTAATAGAAGAGAATTTGGCAACTTACTTTTCTACCATGCATAGCAGGAATGATATGGGGCAACTGTTCTTAACAGCAGAGGAAAAGGATCCCTCACTGTGGCTTTTTTTCTCCCCTGAAAAAAATTCCTAGTCCATCAAATACCAGGTATTTTAAATATAGACTTCATACAATATTTCTTTCTCTGATGATAGACTGAATTAATCCCTTTATCCAATACAGTATTTGAGATCTTAGACATTTCTATTGTAAAATTAAAATGGAAGAGATTCCCATTCTCCCTCGTTGGCGGGGGAAAAAAACCCAACAACTTTGTGAACAAGCTTTATATCCTCTGGTAATTTTTACTTGAATTTGAAATAAATTACATAATCTCAGTTTCAAGATAATGGTGACAGGGGCATTCTGATTTACATGAAAACAAAGACAAATTTAATCAAATCCCACTTGATTTTATGAAAACAAGAGAATAAAAGTGAGAGTCTAACTTCAGATAATCATATCTGCAAAAAATTTATTTTAATTTATTTGAGACAAGATCAAAACTAGAAAATCAGGACACTGTTTTCAAGATGGACTACTAGATTACAAGTTTTAGCTGCCTGTGGGTAAGTGATTGGAATTTGTACCTTTCTCCACAATACTGGGAGATAGTGGGATCAGTTTCTATTGTACACTTGCAAGTTCATAAAATCAGAGAGCTACCTGGATCTTAATGTTAACTGTACACATACAACTTTTATACAACAGTCATCAAGGAGACGAGGCAAGATTATGATTAAGTAGGAAGGTGGTCCACACAATGAAAAGTTTGAATACCCTTGATCTAGAATGATCCTGTTTTATCTCCTTGTTTTATAGTACTTGCCCAATCTTAGGACAGTCCTTACAGAATTAGAGAATGACTAGCCCAAGACATCCTAAAACTGAATTTTTACAATACAGAGGGTGGAAAGCATGAATGGTTTTTGCTCTTGACTAGTCCATCTTCCCTTCTTTTGCTCATCCCTTTTCTTCCCCATTCCCAGAAAGATATTCCTTTTGTACAGATCTCCTGTTTTCAGCACTTAAACGGTGCTGGGCTTATATTTACAGGATATGGTAGCTCAGTCACAGAGATGTTTTGAGATATTTAGCAAGAAGAGTTTGACTACTGACATTTCCAGAATTTTCTTCCCTTTATCTCCTTGGGGAGAAGTGTAGCCTGAGTAGCTGAACAACACTGACGTTAGAATAGTAAACAGCATCTACCCTGTAATTTCCAAATTCATTCTGTTGTGTACCAAGTTTGCTCTGGAGTGTCTTGGGCAACAGTTGGTTACTATATTTACGCAATGATTCACAAGTACGTACATAATAATTCCCCTGTTGACTCTGTTTGGTTTTAGCTGCTCTACTTAATCCCTATGGTTTGTTGATTAGTTTGCACTAATCACTCCCATTTGCTTGTAGTCTTATTTGTTTATCACACCTTTAATTGCAATCTTTTGCTTGATTTCTGGCAACAATTTGTTTATGATTTTTAAAAATGGAAAAACAGTAAGTGTTGACATTTTGATTGTTGTGGAATTTTACTGCTATGATTTGATTTCTGGTGATGTGTACTCCCTGCAGATATTCCTATAAATAAATTTTGCTATTAAAATTTTAAAACAAAAATATAGTCAGTCATACAGTGTAAGGCCAGAAGGGACCACTAGATCATCTAGTCTGACCACCATATCACAGGCCACCAACAGCACCCACACACTAAATCCAGCAATGGAAATGAGACCAAGTAAATGAGACCCACAGGAGATTAAACTATTCTGTGCCACAGGCTGAGGACAGGAGGGACTGAGGCGCATCAGTGCTTGAGGCCACTGCAGTGGCACAGAAATGATTAAATGAGGTACACCCAGATAATCTCAGCAAGTGACCCACATGTTGCAGACGAAAGCAAAAACACCTCAAGGTCGCTGCAGATTTGACCTGGTGGAAAATTCCTTCCTAATCCACATATGTGAATCAGTTAGACCTGAGGCACCTGAGCAACAACCAGCCAGCTACGCATCTGAAAGAGACAGAATACTCAGTGCCAGGTCAGAGCCCTGGCCCACCCTGCCCACTGTCCAATCTCCAGCTGTGTCCATCCCTGATGCTTCAGAAGGAGGAGATAAACCTCCCAGAATACACTGGGAGGGAAAAATCCCATCCTAGCCCCTGGGGGGTTGCTGGCTGAACCCCCAAAGCATGAGTTTTAGGAACATCAGCTGTGCCCGCCACCATCACTTTCCTCCCTTTCATAATTTGACAAGTGAAGGTATTCTTTACCGAAGAGGTTAATACATTTTATAAAATTACCATTTAAGTTGTTGGCATCTCTTTGTTAGAATTATTTGGAATTGAAAAAACAAAATTGGATTATTCTGTTCGCTACTATGCCAAACTGATTTAAAAGCAAAAAAAGTAATATACAGTTTTTATCACACAGCTATTTCTGCTGCTCATAGCTTTCTCAAAGAACAGCAAAGTGAAACCAGACCACTCTTTCAGTTTCTATTATTCAGACCTCTGAGGGAGGCAGTGAAACTGACAGGAATTTGGTCCAGTTTAATTTGCTGCTGCTTTGAAAGCAGAGGGGGGAAGTAGAGCTATTTATTCCAAATATGACCCCAAAATTGGAGTTTGTGGAAGTAGTAGAGTAGCAGAAAGCCCGCCCCGGTACCATCCTGGCAGCAGCTGGGATGGCCCTGCATCTGTTAATGTCATATTGTCCATAATTTTCTGTCTCTCCCCGCCACTGACTATTTCAAGTTGGGAGGCACCTCCAGCTGAGAGGACCCCTAGAACAGTGTTTCCCAAAGGGTGGGTCATGACCCAGTGAGTTGCGATAAAGTTCTCGATGGGTCACAGGGACCTAGGCAAACGTACACTTCTCCCAACCCAGTACGAAGGTGAGGGAAGAGTTTGGAGAATAAGCCCATTATGCACTCACCCCATAACGGGGGCTCCTGTCCTGCAACACTGGGCCCAACTCCCCACTATGGGCATTGCAATCTGCTACATAGAGTGGCAGTGCTACTCCTGTTTGGCTGACTACTCTGCCAAATACAAGGGGCACTAGGCCACAATGCCACTCACCCAAATTTGGTCCACCTGCTCCTCCTGAGTGGCGCTGTGACCCCATGTGCCAGGTCGCCACGCCGGGGAGCAGGGCCCAGCCCCCTGGGACAGGAACTGCCACCACTTCACTCTTCAACCCCCCCACCCCAGGGCCTCCCCTCCCCACCAGGCTGGGATTAGGGTTGCAGTGCCAGATTAGAGGGTGTATGTACGTAAGGGTGGGTGGCAAAACGCAGCTGGTGGGTGGCTTTAGTAAAGAGTTTGGGAACCATGGCCCTGGCAGGTACCACTATGGGAGGAAAGGGGGGCAGGGAAGCCAAGGGCTGAGGAAAAGTAGATGGTCCAGGGGGTGAAGAACAGTAACTCCTACCACCTAAAGGGACAGGGCTCCTGGGGGTCCTGTCCCAAGATTAAGGCAGGGGCCTCAGGGTCAGCTGGGTGGGCCTGGTGACTCCTGGAAGGGGTGGGGTCTCCCAAAGGACGGGGTCCCCACGGAGCAATACCTCTGGGGGCGGGGGAGCACTCCTGGGGGCAGGTAGAGCGAGGGGTGCAGCGGGCTCAGTAAGAAGAAGGTAGGGGTGTGCTAGCAGGGGGAGGGGCTCGAGGGGGGCATCCCAGAGGTCCCCCCGGGGGGGATGTCCCAGGGGCCCGCGGGGGGGGGGGTCCCCGGTGGCTGACCTGTCTGATGGCCGCCAGCGTGTTCTCGGGCGCGTCGTGCCCGCCGCCGCGGTGGGCGATGCGGGCGGCGGTGCCGCGGGGCTGCAGAATGTGCTGGGCCCGCGGCAGGGAGACGGGCTCCAGGCTGAAGAGCCGCAGCGCCAGGTAGAGGCCGCACGTGAGCAGGCAGGAGAGCACCGGGCTGCGGCTCAGCACCAGCAGCGCCCCCAGCAGCGTCGTGAAGGTGCCCAGCATAGCGGCGGCACAGGGGATGGGGAAACCCCCCCCCTCACGAGCTGCCGGTCCGAGCCAGGGCCTTTACACCGTGATCACACAATCACCCTCACTGCTACCGACCAGCCAATCAGCATCCGGCAATCGATTTCCAACCACCAATCAACCGCCAACGGATCTCTGCCGTCTGACAGTCAACAGCAGCCACTGGCTGTCGCCAGCCAATCACCATCCAGCGCTCGTCACACCTATATCCGTCAGCCAATCCTCAAACACAGTCTGACAGAATCTGGGGGAGTGACTTGGCACTGTCTGATGGCGGTTGGTCTGGTCGCACCAGCACTGAGAGAGCGTGAGTCTGCTCAGACTCTCCAGGAAGTGTCCAGAGGGGGATGTTCAAAGGTGCAAAGGGGAATCTTGCAGCCAACTCCTAATGTTCAATAAATCATAAGTCAAGCATGCCAAAAGAAAACACCAGAACAACTTAAAATCGTGATTAAAAAATGCACTTTGGCTTCTTTTTGTCTTCTGTTTCCTGCGTCTGTAGGGGGGCACCCTGTTCATGTTTTCAAACTTTCCTCTACAATTGTGAGGGCTAGAAACTTACTTTTTACACTTAAAAGCTGAGATTATCATACAATCATTTGATTTCCGCAGGTGTAGCTTTAAGAGAAACAACAATCTTGAGAGGTGGAATAATTCCTATTTGTGCCTTTGAAGAGTCATGATAAAATTCCATTTAATTAGCCATTTATGGATGTCTGGCTGGTATTCTCAGGGTTTGGCCATCAATTTAGTTTATTCTAGGAAAAATATATTATGGTTGGTATACTTGGATTTTGTAACTTTGGCAATCCAGTGCCTATAATAATTCTGCATTTAGTAACTAGGGTGATGCAGGTGTTTTGCAGTGAAGCTGCAGACACTGATATGGTTTTTCTTGGATTATGACTGACTTTGTCATGAGTTTTCATCTTCTCCTGCATCAACAGATGTTGGGAATAGCTCAGGTATTAGTTCAAGCAATGTCTGGCTCATTGAAGCCACAACGTAATCGGCCTAGAGTTGGTCATAATGCTGGCTGTATCCTGACAAAACCAGCCAGACACATATAGGACTGAAATAATTTATGATTAATTAAGTGGCTCAGAAAAGTATTTAAAATTTTTTTGACAAGTTCTGTGTTATTTTAAGATTTAAAAAAGCAGCCTCAGAGAGTTAAAGTAGTAATTGATGTAAGGCTCTTGCTACTAATGGTAACTATTAGTCTCTATGCTTACCTCCCCCAATGTTTCTACAAACCTAAGCAGACTTAGCCTGAGCTAGTGCAGCAGCTGTGTGTTTTTCAAACCCACCTGCCTCATGCCTGCTTGCTAAACGCTTTAGCAGCTGGCTGTACCCAGGGCTGCAGAACAGACAGAAGTGATGACATTTTAGAGAAAGTCTGAGGGCCTGATGACTTGTGTGAAAGGGTAAAACTGGAGTGTGAATGATGTCTCTGTCTGAAGGCTGCATTGACATGTTATCACCATGTCTATCAAAATATCATCTCCTCTCAAATGCAGTATGGTGACACCCCACTTGAACTTTACTGTGATGCTGTGAAAGATGGTGCTGATTTCAGGACCCTTGAAGTGTTATTAGGACCTTTGCACAGATTCCATTGAAAATCAGCCCAGGGGTGCTGGAACAATTTGCATAGTGGGGGTGCTGAGAGCCATTGACCCAAACTTCAAACCTTGTATATGATGGAACTTCAAGCCAGGGGCTGCGGTGGCATGCCCCACACCCCTAGTTCCAGCACCTATGAATCAGGGTGATTCTGGGAATAACAGCATAGGAAACAAGACTCCCTACACCTGATATAAAATGGGAGTCACCTTCACATTTAAGTCTGAAGCACAGCACAGCCTCCCCCCCCCCCCCCAAAACTACAGATCCTTGCATGCAATGCTCCATAGCAGTGGTGGGCAAACTTTTTGGCTTGAGGGCCACATCTGGGTATGGAAATTGTATGGTGGGCCATGAATGCTCATGAAATTGGGGGTTGGAGTGCAGAAGGGGGTGAGGGCTTTAGGTTTCGGCCAGAATGAGGAGTTCAGGGTGCAGGAGGGGGCTCTGGGCTGGAGTGCGGGTGGGGGGGATGAGGGCTCCGCTGGGGGTGCAGGCCCTGGGATGCAGGAGGGTGGGACTGAGGGGTTTGGAGGGCAGGAGAGGGACCAGGGCTGAGGCAGAGGGTTAGGGATGCAGGCTCTGGATGGCGCTTACCTCAAGCAGCTCCCAGAAACAGTGGCATGCACCCTCTGTGGCTCCTACGGAGAGGCACAGCCAGGTGGATCTGCGTGCTGCCCCATCCGCAGGCACCGCCCCTGCAGTTCCCATTGGACCTGTTTGCTGGCCAACGGGAGCTGCAGGGGCGGTGCTTGGGGTGGGGACAGCGTGTGGATCCCCCTGGCTGCCCCACGTGTAGGAGCCAGAGCAGGGACCTACCACTGCTTCTGGGAGCTGCATAGAGCAAGCCCCCGACCCTGCTCCCCGGAGGAAGCTCGAGGGCCGGATTAAAACGTCTGAAGGGCCGGACACGTCTCCGGGACCACAGTTTGCCCACCCCTGCTCCAGAACGAGGCAAGCAGGCTAGAGCCCAATAAGCCTATTATTCCCAGCATGCAACTCTCCGCGTCAGATTGCGTGAGGAAGTGGGCGCGGGGAAGCATTGCATGCTGGGATTTGTAGTATCCGGCTTGGGTCACTTAGCTGAACAGCTCGGTTAGTCGCCTCCAGCCGGAAGCTCTGGCGGGGGGTGGGAAGGGCTGGCGAGAAGGGCGGGGTGCGGCGAGGTTTGCGGTTGCCAGGAGCCAGCTGCTCTCTGGCGGGGAGCGCCGCGGCGCGCTCTGTGCAGGGAACCTGGGTGCGCTGGGCCCGCCCGCATCGTATCCACGCTCCTTGGGGGCCTCGGAGCACGTACCGGCCTGTGGGCCTGTCTGCCCTGGCGCGGGGACGGGGACGCCGTTCCGAGGTGTGTGCCGGGGCCCTGCGGCTGAGGGGTGCGACTGATTCCGGGCCTCCTCCTCCAACCTGAACCTGAGGGGCCGCGGCCGCCACCTGCCTAAGGGGACCCGCCAGAACGGGGGCGGGACTGCCCGAGTGAGGAGGCGGGGGCGATTGGCGCGGGGGATCGTCACCCCGGGTTTAAAATGCTCCAGCGTTATGTGGTGGGGACGGGGGCTCTGCCCCCCGGGGTCCTGGCCTGACAGCTCCGCTTGTAGCCCGGCGCGTGTGGGGCCGCTGCTGTCTCCGCACTCTCAGGAGGAGGCGAAAACTGACGCGGTTCTCCCCCCACTTCAGCCGCTGAAGGCTGCCCCCTTGCGGGACTTGGTGTCAGGGATGTGCTCGGCGCGGTATACGATGAAGAGTCCCAGTCCCACGGAGTTTGCGTTCTGAAAGGCAGCTGTAGCTGAGACAAGGCTCAGAGGGAACGTTTTAGTTGGGGGGAGGGGTTGAGTGGGTGTTTGGGGGTGGGTGGACAAGGCATTTGAGTCATGTGGGTTAATGCTGGTGGACTTCACAGAAAGAGCAAGCCTTTGAGGAGGCGTTTGGATGAAGAGGGGATAGGGGCTGCGAGGAAATTAGGAGGCCGTTTGAAACTTAAGGGAGGGGCATTTTGGAAGAAGGCAGGAACGAGAGTGAGAAAAACACAAAGCATGCAAGTCCTGCCTCTCCTTTTGAGTTTCTTGCTTGGCTGTGAATTTTTAATCTGGATGGGGGTTGCCACCATATCAGCATTGTTGGTGGTGGTTTTGAGTGGAACCAGTTTTATGATTTGTAGGGAATTTCCGGTTTCCATCCAATTTGCAAGAGAGCCTGAAATTTAACATACGCATTGGGGTTATCATTGCCATAATGAGACCTGATCAGATAAAAGGGAGATGAGGTGAAAGACAGCTGGCCCCAAATAACTTCCTGACCCCAACAATCCTGAAAACAAATAACACACAAGACCAGTTACCAGCTGAGAATATTTTTTTTTCTTGGCTGAGAAGTTTTTAGCACTACTTGTAGAATGGTTGCTTTTGGATTCTCCATCACAGATTCAGTGACTCAAATCTTAATTTCTTCTCTGCACACTTAATAATTTGAGGGCTTTGGTTGAAAAGTCCACATTTTGACAGCAGTGGTTCAATCACTTAGTACAGAAGTGCAGTGAATTTATATTGTGGAAGAAAGGGAGTTCTGTAAAAATAGGGAACAAGCAATTCTGGTAGTTGTAGCAGAATTTTCTTCTCTTCCTTGGTTCTGAGCTCGTGGACTCAAGCAGAGCAGGTTAATAATTTATCAACCCAGGAATGTATTTTTCCCCTTATATATGTAGTTGTAGGTGGTTTGCATCATAAGTAACTCACAGTAATGTGACACACTACTTCTGCTCACAGCTTCCTAACTTTGGTGTACCTTTCCTCCTTGCAGTCTCAGAATTGCACAAATTATTGTATAGAAGATCTAACAAAACACTTTGATTTGTACCCTGCCCTCTGTAGTAAAGCTGTAATTCTAGTGATGATTCTAATAGCATTACCATTAGGAAACTGGAGTAACTTGTACATGTTGGTTATAATTCCATTTTAGGATTCTAGTAATCTGTGGGGATTTTGTAATAACCATATTTTATATTTGTGAGAACATAATGAGGGGATTGGAAGGAGGATTTTGTGCATTGGTGGAGATATGTCTTTGGGGGAATATGTCATTGATTTATTTGTTTAACCATGTGCTTTGTTAAATAAGGTACATAGATTTAAAACTTGCAAATATCTGTCATGAGATTCAGGTGACGTACAAATCTTTCAGGCTCTAATTTTCATGGCTTTATGATGTCCTCAGGATTCACCAATGGAATAGCTGTACTGGTTCATTATGTACATGTCAGGGCACATAATTATTTGCCTTTTGGTTCTTGCTAGTGCTTCTCAATCACCTGTATTAGAAATGGTTGTTTCAGGTGTTTGATTAATTACAGCACCTGCAAACATATGTGTTTGCCTTCTATTGCTAACTTAAGTGGTTTATTTATAACAGTGCGTTCTGTATTGCAAATCTCTATTATGGTACATCATAATCGAAGGAACCATCTATTCTTGTGATTACATCATGAACATTTATATTGAGCTGCCTATTTCTTTCCTCGCCCAAAACAGCATTCAAGGGAGGATGTACTTTTTGTAAAACAATAGCAGTGCATTCATCTTAGACGCATTGAGGGCACAAACAATATAGTTTTGTTTATTTTCTAAACTGTTAGTTTAAAAGAAACTTACTTACCTTCCGATAGCAAAGCTAGTTTGAGCCTAACCATCTTTATAGTGTTAGTTTGTTTTCCCAGTTTACTCTCAATCAGATGCATGCTTTTTTTTTTCTTCACAAGTAACAATAACAGCATTGCCACCATCATATTTTTAGTACTAGTATTTCTGATGTTTCACTGCCAAGATTGTAAAGAATGGCTCTGTCAAGGGAGAACTGTATAGAGTAACAAGAGTTACCAGTAACTTGGTACCTCAAAGCCTCTTTCTTTAGCAACTTAAGGTCCCAGTCCTGCTCCCACTGAAATCAATGAGAATGAAGCCCTTTATGAGACAGCAGTCTCTTAGGAACAATTTAATTTGGGGTTGACAGTAGTACAGATTAAAGAAGAATAAGTATTGGTTCTTTTTTGTTTCTGGTGGCAGAGACAGAAACATAACACATTTTAGAGAACAATTTATTTTCTAATTCTGTAAGCCAAGATTGTCATGTATATTGCTGTACTTCGTGTTTTTGTCAGTAATATTTTCTCTATGTGCAGTACAATATTAAGATGGAGGACTATGAGGAGTTCTGTGAAAAGCATCTTGCCAGGATCCAAGGAGAGTCGATTCAAAGGGAAACCTCTTCATCTGCTCAGAAGAATATCTCACTTATTCAATTCTATGGCATTCCTGTGCTTTCACCTCTGGTAAGATTTCCTTGTCAGTTAGGCATTTCTATTAAAAAAGAAGAGGACAACCATTTTTGTTTAGTTATTTCTGTCTCGATAAAGTATGACCAACCTTGAGTAGTACAGGAGACAAGTAGTTGTCTGTAATGTTGAGGTTCAAAACCCAAATAAGGGTGGTGGGATAGGGGGATTGTCATGCAATTTAGTACAAGAGGATTTTGTCATTTGAACAAATTAGATTGTGGTGCCTATGACTTGGGGAATGCCTGCTGGATGGACTCCTTTTTTTCTTCCCTTCCTGCTATATCCACTGGTCTTTCTTCTCTAAAGGCTGCCCTTCCCCACTCAATAATACCCTCCTTTCTACAATAGTCCACTCCCGCTATACCTGTCTTGCACCACATCGACCCTAGTGTATTTCATAGACCGAATTCTAACAGGTAGCAGTGGTGTAAATTATAGTGTAAAAAGGGCATAGGCATTCTTTACTGCTGTCGTTTAACTGATCCTTGACACTACAGCTACTACTGGTGGAGCTGGAGCAGTAGGGAATTACAGCCATAACATACCAAGTTTTTTTTTAAATATTTTTTACATTTAATTTTCTTTTTGATAAAGAAAAGGAGTCACTGATACTTTGTTTTTCAGCTGAGTCTTGAGAGAAAAAAGGAAATGCATCAGGATAAACAAAAAGCAATTGATGTAGAGATCTGGAAGCAGAATTCCAGGAAAAGAGCTTTACTGAATCGTGTTCAGGAGATCCTGGAAAACGTGCAGGCAAGTTTGATGCAAGGTTTTTTAATTAGTTGTTGTAGACATTTTCATACACATACCAAGGGTCACTGAAGCTCATAAGTTCCCTAATATAAACTTGCGGTTACTAGCAGTTTACCCTCTTTAGACCAACATTTGCTAGTAATTTATATTGTATGACCTGGTGAACAATTACAATGAATACATGTAATAGTTTTAAATAATGTTGTTAAGTTTTCAGTTGTGGTCAGTGCTCAGTTTGGTTTTTGTAGAAATGAGCTAGTTTTTGTGGTACAGCTGTTGTTTTCATAACACCATTTAAAATAGCTAGATAGATTTCCTTCAGACTGGTCACTAGTATAAAAACTGTTAACTAGTGACATTACCCTTTTTTCCCGCCTGAAACTGTAGGCTAGTGACTAAATTTTGCAAAATAAATAACAGTGCTGGTGTATGCTTCAAAATTTATATTGTAGTAATTTTTTCTTGTGCAATGATGGGACTGTTCTCAGGGGTTAGACAGGTAGATATTTAAAATCAGTGGTTCTCAACCAGGGGTCTGGGGCCCCCTGGGAGGCCATGAGCAGGTTTCAGGAGGGCCACCAAGCAGGGCTGACATTAGACTTGTTGGGGCCAAAGGCGCTGAAGCCCAGTGACCCAAGCCCTGCCACCCAGGGCTGAAGCCAGAGCCTGAGCAACTTAGCTTCGTAAGGTTCTCTGTGGTGTGGGACTCTTGGCAACTGCCCTGCTTGCTACCCCTAATGCTGGCCCTGGCTCTTACCCCTGGCTCTTACATGCAAAAAACCAGTAGTTGTGGGCCGTGGAGTTTTTATAGCATGTTGGGGGGACCTTAGAAAGAAAAAGCTTGAGAACCCCTGCTTTAAATTTTTTTTTTTTAAATAGGCTTCTTAAAACAGTGTAGTTTGGGTTTTTTAGTAGGATGTAATAAAGCCCTTGAACTAACCTACCAGCTAAATGAACACAGTTTGCATTGGGCTCAAGTTTTATTACTGAGGTGGCAAATGTAATCTATTGAGCTTCTTGTATTGTTTACTACTGTGTGCATGGAAACTATCACCTAACTTGGGATTTGAAAGGCAGACCAGGAGCATATGTTAAGAATACAAAAATAATGCGAAAAGAAAAGGAGTATTTGTGGCACCTTAGTGTAGCTCACGAAAGCTTATGCTCAGATAAATTTGTTAGTCTCTAAGGTGCCACAAGTACTACTTTTCTTTTTGTGAATACAGACTAACATGGCTGCTACTCTAAAACAAAAATCATGGTTTGCTTTCTTCTAGACCTCCTGCGGTTAGTGGGCACTTACGTTGATACAACTTGGGCAACTTTTTATTCTTTAGTTTAAATGTGCCTATTGTCAATAGCTGCACTGTTACCTATACCTAAAAAGGACTATGAATTTATACAAGTATACAAACACTGAATGGGCTGTGCAAAATTTTTTTTTTTTTTTTGTCAGTTGCTTGCCACAGAAAAGTTGATATTTCTTAGCTCTGGTTACATAATAATGAAAACCAAAAAAGTTTTCTTGTATGTCCATAAATGTCATTGAGAATTATGTATGTACTCTTTTGCGTAATGCTTCTCTTAATTGGCAGTGGGTGAATCTGAGTTGAAGTATACTTAATGTTAATGCTGAAGTTATTTGAATTACATGTCTGAATAAACGCCAATGATACATTTATGTAACGTACTATTAAAGAACAATGTTCAGGACAATTGGCAGCCACAATATTACTTAAAGAATATATGTTTAAATATCCATTTTTCTTTTAATATAATTTTATCGTAGGTGGTGGTCTGATGATGATAAAAACTTCTGACTAAGCCAAATATTAAAATATTTATGTTGCATTCTCCTCAAATTACCTTTGCCAGTTGGAAAGGTCATCTTCTGCATCGTAGATTAGTGTGGTTGCCATAGTTCCATTCTGTTCAAGTTGGAAAATTCATGTTGCATTAAAGTGACAGCAATCTAACTTTATAGATCAGAAGGCATATGTACTTAATCTTAATTAGAAAACAGAAGGGCTTTATTACATTGAATTGACATAACTTTCCGTTTGTCTTTGCAGGTCAGAAAGGTGTCTGGTATGAGTGATTTGGATCAGTGGGAGCCTGAGAGTGGTCACTCTAATTCAGAATCAAAAGCCTCAGATGGCTTCACAATGCTATCAAACATCAATTTGTCAAGTTCTATTACATGCAGTGGTACTACAGATCTTGAAAAAACATTGGAAATTGTGCCAGCTATCCAGATTACATCAAGTAGAATAGACTCAGTTAGAGGCACAGAAGAACATATTCCTCCTGAACAAAGTGAGAGCAACCTCTCAGAAAATATTGCTTGCCCGAAGGTTACATCTCCTGATAAAACACAAAATATGACTACTTCAAATGCACATGTAAACCAAGAGCATACAGAGGTGCCACCAGATGGTGAGGAAGTACCTGATCCTTATGTAGTGAGTCTTCAAAATCTTCTGAAAAAGTCTAGGGAGTACATAGAGAGAGAGCAAACCAGACGTAGCTTAAGAAGTAATTCAAAAAGAAGTATTAATGAAAGTCTTTCAGATAAAGAAAATGATGCAGTTAAAACAAATCTCTCTGGGAAAGAGAGAGCGAGGTTTACAGGCAGGAACTGTACTCCTCTGACACTTGATAAACCAAGTCTTAATAAATCAAATATTCTTCTTCAAGGTGCCTCTGCCCAAGTAAATAGCACGAGTACATCAGCTTTACCCAATTTTTCTAAAGTGGATATACCTAACAGAGCTGGAACACCTCCAGTTTTGGATTCGGATTCAGATGAAGAGTTTAAAAACACCTCTACCTTTGATAATGACAGTAGTATTGTCAGAAGCCTTACGGGTTCTTATGCCAAATTACCCAGCCCGGAGCCAAGTATGAGCCCTAAAATGCACCGAAGACGTCCAAGACCTTCATCAATGGGACACATAGTTATCAATAACCCTGTCAATGCCTATGAATTAAGCCCTATAAACAAGGGAAGAGCAATTGACTTGATCATACAAGATGCCACTGATCAAACCAATGCATCTGAACCTGTGCCAAAATTCACTGCTGACTTCGCTGCAGTTTGTTCTAGCAAAGCTCATGTTGTCAACACGAATTCTTCAGAGACTTCAAATCACATGTGTCAGCATTCCATTAGTCAGCTAGAGAGCAAAGGAATGATGGTGTCTTCCATAATGGAGGGAAAGCTGGATGGTAGAAGGCCATACAAAATGGACAGTACTACTTGTACTGCAACTCCAAAATTGCATGAGTCATATGCAGTCAGTCAGTCGATGGTGACTCAAAAGCTCGTAACTATGAATGGAATCAAGCCAGATAGTTTATTAGAAAACACCAAAAGTAATTCACCCGTGGAACTCAATAAATCTTATGATGTAGAAAATCCATCTCCATTACTGATACAAAGCCAGAATAAGCATCAGCAGATGGATACTCCAAATGTTTCTTCTGGAAATGAACAGTTTGTAGAAAATGGTTTTGAAAAAGTGAAACGTAGGCTTGATTTGGATATTGATAGTTCACAGAAAGAGAACAACCCATATGTTTTAACAGATGGAACAGAAGAACAAGAGAAGTGGAGGTTGCAGGACCGAAGATGCCCTATAGGATCTGTTTATTGTAACAAGAATGAAACCTCGGGCAGTAGTACTAATGGTGAGATAACATTTTCTGTAGTCAGCCTTTTTCCAAGTTGGAAAGTTACCTTTAGTTAGAAATTTCATTTTTAGAAAATAGGCCACTGTCTTTCATCTGCACCTTAGTTTTTTGATTATTCCCCTAACTTGTACATCATTTATGATAAAATGACAGGATACATTTCTGTATTTTTAATCCACTAAACATTGAGTAAGGCCCTGTAGTAAACCAAGTTTTTCTGAAGGTTGCTATAGAATGACCAAAATGATCTTCCGTAGATGAAAGTTGCCTCATTAGAGGTAAAAGCCTTATACCTCCTACTTGATAATGAATGATACAGGAGTATGTGCTTAGACATTTTCATATAGCATATACCAGAAAAGGTATTCATTTTCTTGTTATATAAAACATTTTTTTATCTGATCTGCTTTCTCAAAATCACCATTTTCTGCCATAACCAGAGTTTTTCCTCTTTGTATTATAAAGTTTTTTGATATTGTTCTATTGAAAATTGTTGTGTATATAATTAGATTAGAGAGATTTTAAAAAAAGAAAAATGAAAGGCCACTGAACAGAAATTAAACAATCATGCCAATAAAGGCGCTTGCTATATCTTGGTGGAACATAAACATGAAAGGAGGAAAACTCAACTGAAAAATAATCCAAAGAAAATTTTAAAGAGCACGCATGGGTTTGTGGGGTGTGTTTTAAATATTCAGCCATTTTTAATCTGAAACCTCCAAAGAGACTGGAGAGATTCTAGCAGCACAGACTCACTGTGCATGTACGGGGATTCTTGTGAAATTTTTAATAACAGAAAGAAAATCTAAGGGAATTCTTGTGTGCCAGGGAAAGGTCAGTAGGGCGCATGAGTGTGGTGAGCAGGACTATGGTAGAGCAGTTTTTTTGAGTTCTTAAAATGTAAGTAAACAGATGCACACTGCAAATAGAAATGTACATGCATTAAAATATTAGCTGCAAGTAACTTCAGTATTACCAGGATTGGTCGTGGTCCAGTTCAAGAATTAAGATGTCATGTATATGTCTGTTAATTTTTCTCTAATGAAGTCTGTAAAGAAATTATCAAAACTGAGTGGAATAAATGTTTTGTTCACTCAAGCAAGTAGTCATATTCTTTTCAGAGCTAGTCTCTGCATGTGACCTCTTGAATCTGGGATTGGTCAGTGCCATTTATACCATCCCATCCATGGATATGCTGATCTCACAAACATGAATATGAAATAAAAGAAAAATATTCTACTTCATGTTTTTGTGGCTATACCAACGGTGCTGTATAACACCCACTGGAAAAATGTATTGAAAATGTAGAGATTTGTTTATCTACCTTGCAGAACACTTAGAAAATGTAAGAATATACAATTAATGCTTTATGATGCGTGTATTTTTTTTCTTTTCAGAAGAAGAGATTTTGAAAAATAAATTGTTGGCTTTTGAAGAAATGAGGAAGAGACTTGAAGAGCAGCATGCACAACAACTATCAGTACTGATAGCTGAACAAGAGAGAGAACAGGAGAAATTACAGAAGGTGGGGGAACAAGATAGGAAAATGCTAACACGAGGTGTTTAGGGTTAACTGCTCAACTTGCTATTTCAGTATAAGGAGCTGAAACAATATAATCTTTCTCTGAATGTCATACTCAAGATGGATATTTATAATAAATCTGTCTGAATTTGTGGAAGCTCTTTGAAAAATATGATTGTGTGAAACCTTCTCTGAGCTTCCATTTTGGTCTGGCTAGCAGCATTTAGAGCATTGAGAAAACTCATGCAACAAAAACAGGAGGCTTAGGACTATTCTCTGTTTTAGTATAGAGATGAAAGGGTATTTGCAGGAGAGAGATGTATAATAGATGCATGCTTTTGTATCAAACTGCAAAAGGCAAGAGATGCAATGGGGACTTAGACATCCTGGAAAAGCTAGACAATTACTGCACAGTCAGGTATTGACTTACATAACATCTTCATGATCTATTAAAATAGCCAAAAGGGATAGGAAGCCAGGTGTGTATATTATTTGGGAAAGGCTGAGCTCTCCTGGGTTTCTTACAGTATATTTATTCAGCACATCTGTTTTAAGTGCAATTACCCGTTCATTAGCCCGTTAGTTTATAAGCCGACCCCCAAGATGGATAGGTAAAAATAGTAAAAACTGTATGACCCTTTCATAAGCCGACCCTATATTTCAGGGGTTGGTAAACTTTGGCTCCCGGCCCACCAGGGTAAGCTGCTGGCGGGTTGGGACGTTTTGTTTACCTGGAGCGTTCACAGGCATGGAGCCCCTCAGCTCCCTGTGGCCGCGGTTCGCTGTTCCCAGCCAATGGGAACAGTGAACCACTGCCACAGGGAACGGAGGGGCTCCATGCCTGCAGACACTCCAGGTAAATAAAAGGACAGTGTATTAGATATTCAATTCAATGATTTGATAGAGTTTTAAATCATCAGATTTTGGTGTAGACCCGTTTATAAGCCGACCCCCGCTCTTTGATGCGTCACTTTTTTACCAGAAATATGCGGCCTATGAACGAGTATATACGATATACTGTTTGTTACATAGAGATTAATGGAAATTAAGATGCCTTTAGATCAGTGATTTTTCAACCTGTGGTCTGTGGACACGTGGGGGTCCACAGCCTATACCTAAGATTTCCAAAATGGTCTGCACCTCCATTCAAAAATGTTTAGGGGTCCGCAAATGGGAAAAAAGGTTGAAAACTGCTGCTTTAGATAGTAGTTAAACTGCCTATGTTGTATTGAAGCTTATGCCAAGATACAATTAATTGCTTGCTCAAAATGTATTTAAATTCCATTACGTAGAATCAAAGATCTGGTTTATTTCAGACTTTTAATCTGCAGGAGATAGAAGAGCAGGAGAGAAGGTTTAAAGGAAAGAAGAGTGCTACAGCAGACATAGAAATACCCAAAATGACCATTAGCAGTGGGATGGAACTGGAATGGAGAAAAATAAGCGAAAGTGGCTTGCTGGAAACAATGCTGACTCAAGTGGAGACAATCCATAACACAAACTCGAATAGCACTGGTAAAAGTAGGGGGCAAATAATTATTAAAAGCTTACTGGGCACTTTAAAGCAGAATATACAAAATGTACTGGCCTGTTCATGGTATTGATGATGGCAGCATCTCTGCTTCTTCACGTTGGAATCCAGTCTAGGCAGGAAGTATTGAAAGTTAATACCTTACAGCTGTTTAGCAGTCTATGTAAAATGTATTAGTCCTTATTAAAATGTATTAGGCTTATGTCCACTTTGCAGGATCAGAAACTACTACTGTAATAAAATTCTGAAAGTATCTTCCTTGGTCATATGCCTTTTGGATAAGATCTGGTACAGTATCATTTTACTATCTGACGTGCCATCTGTTGGGGACTTTTTCACACACTAGCATAGTGGTGGACCCTTTCCCACTTTGATTAGGATATTTCTGCATTTTGAACAAACATACGTGACATAAGAATATAGTGCATACAACACAAGGGAAAATCCTGGCAGCAATTTTAGTCCAATGTATATCCTGATGTAAAGTAAATTCAAGAAAGATTTGGCTTTAATAAAGAATGTTAGCTGCTATCTCTAAGGTGCCACAAGTACTCCTGTCGTTTATTTGGTTTCATAGAATATCTCTGTACATTTAAAAAAAAAATTGCAGATGTCATAAAACTGTGTGTGTGTAACTGGTGTATGACGTGTAAGTATTTGAATAGTAGTTTGTGTGCACAGGCTTCCTGTTGAGTACTCATTTGTTTAATTATCCATTCTCTTTTCATATAGGTTTTGCCAACACTACCATGCCCAGCAGTTTTGGTTCAACAAATGAAGCTCCATTCTACCTCTGGGGACCATCTGGTAGTGGAATGTCAAAAATATCAGCATCCAGGCTTATTAGGGCCAAAACCAGGTGGTCTCAGGTGTGAAAATTAAATTGACTTAAACTTTTCTCTTTTTTTATTTATTTATTTTTTTTTATTTGCTTAACCATGCAATTCTTTCAGGACAACTGCTACTGCAGGTATGCATTAATAACTTCCAATGCAAAACTACTAGTTGATCCACAGTTTTTAGATGGATTTGTACTAGCAGACACAAGAAGAGAGCAGAACAATATTTTTCTCATTACAGTACAGGCAAACTAATCATGTAACCACATCTTTATTCTGTTAACCAAATTAATACTGGGGAGTTCTGGCTAGCCAAAGTGTATTTGGCAAAATTTAATACCTGGCTGTTAATACAAGATAGGTGTACAGACATTTTTGTTAAACAAGTTGCAATCAATTCAGTTTAATTTATTTTGAGAAATTAAAATTCAGAACTTTTATTGGAGTTGATATTAAAGCAAAGAAAATCTCTTAATTTTAATTTCTTTTTATCTCTTAAAAGGCCTTCAATCCAGAGATGCAAATGAAGTTCAGTAAGATCACTGCCTTGGCAAAGGGATTTCTGACTCGTAGGCTCATGCAAACAGAAAAATTGAAATATCTTAGGCAAACCGTAAAAGTAAGGAGATAACTGTAAAGATGCTTGCTTTATGCATTCCCTCCACCCCCCTCCTGTTGGTTTCTTCTGCTTCCTTTCAGATGACAAATTAGATCTAGACTTTTTGCCAGAGCACAAAATTCATTTTACTTTCAGGATTAACTAATGAAGTTTGCTTCATAAATAGTATAGCTCTATCGTTTTTAGAGAATGAATTAAGTACCCAAAACATAGTTGTTAATTTATTGCATGCTGTGTGCGTACCACTTTTTTATAGTGTCCCAACAGAACCTTTTCTTGTGCTTTTTTTGAAGTGACCTATAAACCATTCTAATACAGACTGAAGTTGGATAATTGTTCCTTAGATATATTCTTAATATATCTAGTGTGCAAACTGTTAGTTGAAATGAACCTTGCATGGCAGGATATACCTTATTCCAACTTTCATATCTGCTGTTTTAAAACTTTTTTAAATCTAACTATATGTTTCCTGGATCCTGAGTTAGTACAGAGGTTTCCTGTGTCAAACTTATGCTGTGATTTTGCAGCTTCCTAAATATTCAAATAGTTAGATGCTAAAATTAGGGTCATCAAAGGTATTCTTTTAATGTCCGCTATCTGCCCCTCTGTCCCTGATTAATTTCATATGAGGAGAGGAAGCTAGGGACAAGGGAGTGAGAAGGGAAAAGATGAGTGATTTACCCCTGTCACTGCTGTTGCTCAGAAAGACAGCAGTAGGAAAAGCTGGTGAAGTGGAATGCCATCTCTATGAATTTGAATATTTCTTAGGTCTAAGGTGTAGATTTAGTATTAGTTGTTCCCGTACAGCACAAGTGTGGAGAATGGTGTGTGTGTGTAGGTACAAAGTAAAAGATGTTGAATAGGATACGGTGTATAGGGGAACCCAATCTTGCAATAGTGAGAATGCTAAGTTACTTCTGCTTTGTTACAGGAGTAAGGCCAAGGAGGAGATGGTCTAAGTGCCCCATTTTTTTTTTAGAGGATTATGGTTAAATCCATGTCTGTTTAGCTACCCACCACTCTCTGCCAACACTATCCTTTTCCTCTGAACTTTTGAGATTAAGGAAGCAGATGTATAAATGGTTTGAGATTTACTTCCACTCAGTGTGAAAGATTATGTATTACGCTTAATCTTTCTTTTTATTTTTTAGGATACTATGGAGTTCATAAAAATTTTTCAGTCTGAAGCTCCCTTAAAGAGAGGAACTGTTTCGGTGCAAGATGCATCCCTACAAGAAAGAGTGATGGCTCAAGTAATGTATATTCTAAGCTTTTCTTTTATAATTACTCCATCATTGTAAAAGAGAAAAATTATTTTATCTCTGACAGAGATATCTGAAGATTTCAGAGGTCAATATCTGAAATAATTTTAACTATGGCCATTTTGTACTGACACAGAGGGTTTTAAAATTTAGTTTCACCAAGAAAGCCTCATGGAAGCTTTGATTTATTTCAGCTGCGAGCTGCGCTGTATGACATCCATGATATATTCTTTATAATGGAAGTATCTGAAAGAATGCATATCCTGCGTCATGATCGTGAAGTTCGCAAAGAGAAAATGCTGAGGCAAATGGTATGTTCCAAGTTTTTATCCAGTAAGAAACACTTAAAACTAGGAAAATGTATACTTTTGTCGCGAGGTTAAATATCTGTTGTTAGTGATTGGAGTAAGATACAGATTTTTTTTTTTTCCCCTGACCCAGTAAGAAATATAAACCTTAGCTTTTGAAAACAATTTTCCTGATAATTGTGTGGCTTTAGCTATGGTGCTCCAGTAGTTAAACTTGTTCAGAAAGACTCCAGTCTACAGTAGGGACTTGGTGCCTGGATGCTTCCAAAGTGTGTGTGTGTGTGTGTGAGAGAGATGATGGAATTAATTTCATAGCAAGAAAAAAGGTACACATAAAACTTTTTTTATTGGTTTTGTTATTTTAAATTAAAGTTTGGAATGTTAAAAGCTACATCACCATGTAAACTAAAAAGAGCTGCATTAAATCTTTTAAAGCGGATTTTATAATGAAAAGTGCCAATCTTTTCATTAAGGTGGATCAGATGGGGCAACTGTAACAAAAATAGTAACAAATATTAGTATCCACTACTGTGTTTCTGTAGGCTAAAATAAAGACTCCACGAGAGAGAGTGACACTTTCGACAGCTACGCAGAAGTCTCTGGATAGGAAGAAGTACATGAAGTATGTATGTATTTAATATTTTTACTAGAGAGAATTGGAACGAAGGGAGTTTTACTTTGAATACAGCTGAATCTTTTAGCAAAATAGTTTCTTACAGATTTTGGAAGTCTCATATTTGCTAGAAAGTCTTTTTTTATATGTAAGATTCCTTTTTACATGAGGGTATTGAATTCTGTTTCTTTATAATGGCATTTTTTTTATATAGACATTCAATATATATTTGTTCCCATGCTGAAAACAACATAAACACTCCTCATCTTGTTCTCTGTACCTACTGACTGTTCTCTAATTCACTCTGAAGTCTAATCTCCAGAATCATGGTTTACGTTTATCATTGTCCAAA
The DNA here is from genome assembly GCF_015237465.2 of Chelonia mydas. Taxonomy (NCBI): domain Eukaryota; kingdom Metazoa; phylum Chordata; order Testudines; family Cheloniidae; genus Chelonia; species Chelonia mydas. The sequence goes on along the minus strand of NC_051250.2, from coordinate 17,586,211 downwards.
TACCCTCTGTATTTGGCTGTAACAACTCAAGTGAATCACATTACTGCAGTTAATGGTGCTGGTGACATAAGCAGGTGACATTCCTGCTGTTAGCAGTAATGACCCAATGCCGCACCATGGTTATAGGGGACTCTCTTCCATGTGAGATGCCATCCTTTGGATAAGGTAAAATTTGCCTGCTTGTAGCCAATAAAATCCATAACCATTTTTGAAAAGATTAGTGGTTGCCCCACTCCCGTGACAAAATTCAATATAGGTAGCTGCATCCTGCCTACAAAAATTTCCTCTAGTTCTCAGTTGATTTGATATAATCTTCACTTTGTCCTGAGCTATGTGTAATGTCACTGTGTGCTGTTAAGATGCTGTCTCTGTGATGAGTGAAGTGACTCCTGTGTGACTAGTCTGTACTTGGTTTGCAAAGTGTGAGTGCTGTATTTTTAAATTATTTTCATGGCTTTCTCCAAAATTAGCTGTGTATGATAACAAATGCATGCATGTTGGTAGGAGTGCCTTATGGCGTAATGGAGACAATTGCTTCTGTTTGTGTTGCAGTTGGAAAGTATAGTTTATACTGTACGTAATTTTGCCAAAATAGTGGCAATATTACTTAGGTGGCTTCCTTTTATTTTTCTAGCTTCTTGTCTGACAATTTTTATAATTTTTTCTTAAGAAATGTTTAAAAAAATGTATTTGGATACTTAGACTTTTTTTTGTTTCATTAGGGCTTCAGAAATGGGAATGCCAAATAAAAAATTAATCCTAAAACAAAATACTCCTGAAGCAAGGTCAGTGAAAATGACTTGTTTGTAATTTACACTAAAATGTTAACAGTTTTACAATGCTAGGTCTATTGACTGCTTGCTTGCCATCAACTAGTCACCTGTCGTCATTGCCCCTGGGTAATGAAGAATGCACAGGGCTAAACTATTATATGAAAAGTTATTAACTTGCCTACAGTTAATAAATAGTACTTTTCCAGCTTTAGTTTTTCAAGATTAATATCCTCAAACATGACCCTTCGTGTCTGTTTGTGTTTATTTCATTCAGTCCGTCCTGTTCCCAAGTTTCTCAAGTGTTAGGTGCAGTGGTAGCATCTTTAAGCAAATGCTTGATGCTGTTTTTGAAGCAGTATGATATTGTTCTTTTCACTTCCCCAGACATGAACCTTCATGTAGCGAGCTGTAGAAACTTGTGAAAATGGGGGTTATTTAAGAAGATCCTCAAGCTTCAGTAGCATTCTCGCCTCTAGATTGTAAAGAAACAGGTTCATGTCTCATACCTGGCCTATTTTATATTCTGTATTAATAAACTAGTACTGAACTGTTAAAGGTGCTGCCTTCCAGATAACGTCTGTCTACACTAGAGAATATTGGCTAATACCAGTTCAGATGCTCAGAATGCTTGTAAAATAGCATGCAAACATCATGCTTGTAAAATAGCATGCAGTGTTTCACAGGTATGCCCTCTACTGGTATGATAGCATCATCTTTGAGCAAATCTTAAAAATAGCTTTGCCCATTTAATTTCAAACTGTGTCAGTGCGAGTTTGATCGGAAACCTGAAGCACTGCAGCTGCACTGTTTCAGTTGGGCCTCCCAGGACAATCCCATGATGACAACTAAGAGCCACTGGTCATGTCATTCCCAAACAAACATAGTTGTATACAAAATTTAATGTAAAAAATTCCAAAAATAATAAAAGCAAGATCTGTCTTCCCAAGGACCAACGTATGAAGTTGGTGATGCTATTTATTGTGAACCCCAGGCAACTCTGTTGAGCAGCAGGTGCAGGGGCAAGTTATGGCCTCTGCCATGGCACGTGTGTAGTTCTGCCCCCACAATGTGTGAGTGTTGATCTACAAGCAGAAGCAAATAATTCAAATAAACCACTGGTGGGGGGGGGCAGGAGGGCAGCATCATAGTAATCAGTGAAAATATTTATTACTTTTATGAACCTGCTCCAGGTTTCTTATCGGAAGTCTTGTGATAAGTACCACAATTCAGAGCCACAGCAAATGTAGGAGGTGGTGCTGTGTGTGGGTTCACTATACCAGGGTAATAAGTGTATGCACACAGAACTGTTGCAATAACAGTTGGCGCTAGAAATGCGTAGCAGCTATGTTTCTAAATTGAAACAGTTCAGTCCTTTAGTATAGACACCTGTAAAATAGATTCCTTCTTTCTGTCTCTGAAGGCTGTTTCAGTGCTTTTCTTGAGTTTTAATGGTTGACACGCATAACTGGATGCTCTCTGCATTAGCAACATGTAACCAAACACTGTGCTGGCTTCTTTGGGATACTTGGAATGTGGAAGGCAATATATAAAAATAAAACTTGTTTAAAAACAAAATAAACAAAACTAATACAGATTTTGTTTTTAACAGAGTACTTCAGCCAAATCAAGGACAAAATACTCCAATTCATAGGCTTCTTTGCAGGCAAGGGTAAGAGTACAGTATGTGTTTTAATGCACAACTTAAAGGTTGAAAGCAAATGCAGTATCTGAGTCAAATAATTTCCAAGTAAGATCTACATGCATAATGCAAATATTGTTCAAATGCAAAATGACTAACTTACAATTCATGGTGAGACAGTTCTTAAATTTCCTAGCTTTTGTTTTTCTTATACTGTAAGGGAAAAAGTGCAGTGGTCTCATACTCTGTTTTTCATTTACACTGTGTTCTGACATCTGTATTTGTAACATTCATTCCATTAAGTTTTGCTTCCACTCACTGAAAATGAAATATAATTTTATAAGAAACATATACCTCCTAAATAATGCAACATGTACTCATTAGATCAGTTTCTTGAATAGAGTAGTAAGAAAAAAAGTGTGCATGGAGAGTTTCTCCTATAAATGTATATGCATAACTCCTAGTAATGTTAATAGGAGTTTCACATGTGCAAGTTCTGGAAGAGACTCTACTGTATCACTTACAGTTGTTTTCATACCAAGAACAGTTTGATAGTGTGTTCTTTATTGGATACAATCTTTGGATTTTAATGCAAGTGACTTATTAACTCTTTTATATTTAATTAGAACCCCTAAGACCTCAATGAAGGGGGTTGAGCAAAATAGAAAGAAGTCCTCAGAGAGCAGAGTGCCTAACAAGGCAACTTCAGGTGTGTAGAAAATGGGTTCTTGGATCTCTTTTTAAAATGAAGATATGAGTGAGTTACTAGTATCAAGAAAATTTAAATGGGATATCGTGTTTTCCTTTTCTTGCTGCAGTAGCTTTGCTATAATGCACTTTTGACTAAATCAACCATCTTCCTATATGTTTATAAAAACAAAAATGTGAGTAACTTAATAGTACATTTTCAAATTCTATAAAAGACATGTACAGTTTAAGATTACTGCTTATATTCCTTCTGTCACCAAATGCCTGATTGCTACTAAAAATTGCGTATTTTTGGCATATGTAAAAACGCACTAATCGTAAGAGACCTGCAGAACTAGAGTAGATAGATCTAGACTCTGACCTAGATATTTATATTTTTGTGCCATTTATTCCTATTTCTTAATATATGTAAGACTTGTCCTCAGAAACTAAAACTCAGAGATCATGACATGGATTTTCAGAAAATTTACCAGCAGGAATATTATATGAATTCCCTACTTTAAAACATCTTGTAGGATGCTATGCTGTACATTAGATATTAACAAAGATGATTTATGACCCTTTTTTCCTCTGATATACCCAACGCTGTGCGTGACAGTTTTAGATGAGGGGTAGTCCAAGTTCCAGATATGGAGTTTAGTAGTTTATTTATTTATAAATAAAAAGGGGTTTGGATGGAATGCCTAGCTATTCATAGATGTGGTTTTGTCCATTCCATGCCTTAACAAAACATTAGTGAAGCAAACATTTTCTGATACTTTTCCACTTTAAAACTTGAATGTAAACAGTTGTGATTGATTAAAACTAAGTAAAATCCTTTTACTCAGTTGGTCTTTGTCATCTACTACAGAAATATGATTTAGGAACTTAATTCGTGTAACTCACTTCTAAAATTAATGCATTTGTACGGTTGGGTACCAATGAAAAATTAGGAACATCTGGGATCCTATTAAGGAAGGAGAACCATAATTTTTTGGGATGCAACAAGTGAGCCATAGTACTCTGTGTGATTTTTCTATCCAATCTTCTTGCTGTATATAGGGGGAAAATTCAAAATCCCCACCCACTGCTCAGATACTGTTCAGCTAATGAGAGCTGACAAAAACACAGGCCCAGGTAGGCAGGAATTGTTCAGACCTGTAAGGTCACTCAATTAAAATTACAGAAACCACGCTCTGAGGAGTCAATGTATTCTGGCCTGCTTGCTTTAGCTAATCGTAACTTGGATATCATGACATTTTGATACTCAGAAGTGAAAATAATCCCATTTATGATAATGGCTCCAAATTTTGTCTGGCCTGCCTTCATGGCCCTTTGATGAATTGCTGTAAAATTACTGAATGTCTCATAATAGCCATTTTGAACTTCTGACAGTTGTTTCTAACTGGCTGTATGGAGGTGTGGTTTAGTTATGCTACATAACTAATCTCCTCCTTATTTCATCTAGAGTGTTTGAGCATCAGTGTTTCCATGACATTTGTAGTATCAGCACCTCCATGTTCTTCCAAATACAAATAATAAATCAGGCAATATCCATCTGTACTAACTTAACAGCAGTGCACTGAGAGATCATTATCTGGAAGAAGCCCTAACAAGTGTAAAAGAAATAATCTGAATATTTGTGCAGTATTAAAAAAGCTTAAACTTTAATTAATACATGTAAATAAAACTTGCATTATGTACATGTTCAAACTAAATTGAATAGTTTACCAAATTATTTACAGAATAATTAATTATTCGATTATAAAAAAAAACCCACCTTGAGTTTGGAATATAACAAACTGTTTTCAAAAGATGCACTGTAAACTGTTTAATGTGGGCAAGGCAACAGAATTGTTTTCAGGGAGTGGTCATGCCCAAATAACTAAAATCTTTAATAAATAAAAAAAAAAAAAAAAAAAACCAACTGAAAGCTAAACAAATTCATGTACGTTCTTTTATTTTATCTTACATTTGTGAGTGTGCTCCTGAAAATGAAGACTCAGAACTGGCTTGGTGTAGGCATATTTCTTTCCATAACTCTGCTAGTGCATGTTAGTACTGACCTACAACACCTCTGCTGTTTTAGTTTTTGACATTCCTTAAGCACAGCCTGAAAATGACATGGTGGGTTTGTTGGGTTTAGAATGTGGAAATCAGACTTAATCTTACTTCTGAGCCAATCAGAACTTGAATGCCTATCACTAGAAGTGAAATGCTCATGTACCAACCCATCTACTCTTTCTTCCTCTTTTTTTTTTTTTCTCTGACTGTCATTTGAAATTCCATCTCCAAAGCTTGGTCTTGCTCTCTCAATTACAACCATTGATTGAATATCTTCTCCCCTCTAGTACGCAAAATAATTTTTCATTTAGGACCACTAATTGAACACTTCTGTTTTTGTGTCCTTTTTTGCCTTTAATATTGAGCTTTGGAACAAAGGTGAATTTCAAATTAAGTGTCTATGCCTTTTGCTAGTGAGTTTAACTCCTCTAATTCTGGATCTACGTGCCCACGTCTATCTTAGTTAAGAGAGAAGGTTTTTTTTGTTTTGTTTTTTTAAACTGGAACATCTAAACATACTGGGCATGTTTTGAAATCTAGAGTTGCACTTCTGCTGAACATAGCTGGTACACCTGACAGCAGGGAAACAATAAATAGCTTTTACTTTTTCCATCAACTATGTAGGTTGGGAGTATAGACTAAAAGCCAAAACCTTAAGGAAATGTCCTATAGAAATTACTAGAAAAGGAGAAACTTTTTGTAGTTTAGTTTTTGCAGTTCTCTAACTACCACATACACAGACATTAATATAGAATTGTATCTCTTGTATATATCCCTTGAATTCTATACAGGGTTAAACTATAAAAAGATGAATTTGTAATAAATTCTGTGGACTCGTACTAAATTTCTATATAGCCCTATTGGTTTAATTCCTACTGAATTCTATAAGACTTTTCCATAACGATAGGTAAAATAATCTTTCTATATACTCTGTTTCTTTCTCACATACACTCATGGCTATTCTTAATTGTTTTGTAAATTGATTTTAATGGGAAATAAGACTGCTTTTTGTTTTTTAAAGGTAAAATCCAGATCAGTGGTGAATATATTCAAAACTGTCAGTTTATTTCCTGTAGGTAGGCTTTGATCCATGTAGTGTGCACATGAGGGTTGAGAAAGTAGTGTTGTGGCACTGATAAGGCACCATGTTCATCAGCCCTGTTACTTCATCTTATTGGACCATGGGTAAGCTGAGGGGTGCAGGCATTGCACGTTGCTGGGTCGGCAAGAACATTTTTGTGATGAGCTGTGAGGGATACTGATGTGGTAAGACCTTTAGAATTTCCGAAGCTGCCTTGCTCTGTTTCTTCTAAGTGCAGCTCTTAAGCGCCTATAAGTACCCACTTTTCCTGGCTGCCAGTAGGAGTAACAGAACATCCTAAAAATAGCATCTACTCACATCATCCTGTTCAGTGGATTGCATGCAAGTACCTAAGACCTGGCCTTTCTCCACTCCCCTTCCCACCCTTTCATCTCACTGCTGAGCACTGTGCATATTTCGCTACACAGGTGTCTGGAAAATGTTGAAGTCTAGCCCTTTGCCCAGTAGCCTGCAACAACTGAGCCATTAATCTTGAAACATGCTTGTTCCCAGCATGATAGAATTCTTCCAGATTCACAGAATTGACATATCTCCCTTTGGAGAGGCATAAGCCAAAATGTGACTCAGATTCTTAGTATAAGAAGAACTCTGTTTGATGGCTTATATATACAGTACTTAAATTCTGGTTATGAATTTCAACTCAGAGACCTCTAATAAGTTACTCCTGAAAAGACAGTTCAACTTTATTAGGATTTGAGTGTTCTCTGACTTGTATATTTTCCCTGTCTTTGTTCTAGTCTGTTTAAGTCTATAGCCTCCTTCTTGACATTGATGTAACTCCTTAGGTAGTTTTTCTAGATACATTAGAGCTAAAGGGAAAACATACCCTCTTAGTGTATGTCCACCTCACCTGTTCCTATAGTAAAATCTGTTAGAGGAGCTTTGGGGAGGAAATCTCCAAGAGGATCTCTTCAGAGTTCCTTCTCTTGTTTTTTTGGTGGTGGTGAGAGGAGGGTTTGCCTCCTCACCCCCTTGAAATAAACTGGATGATGTTGCAGGAAGCCAAGGCCATCTCCATGAAGGGTGCTCTATTTTTCCATCCCCTCCCTCATATCCATTGGAGCTATGCTACCAGGATGACCACTCATCTGCAGCTGCCTTGGTGAAAGTGGGGTAGAAGGGAGAGTTGATTTGTGGAACTAAAATAGAGCCATTGGGAGACGAATGTGCACCTTGCTCCTGATCTACCAACTGCTTCCTTCTGACCTGCTCAGGCTTCGCTCCTCACCCTGTGTGGACTCCATAGGGTGGGGTGAAAGGGATGCTGTGGAGGGGCTGAACCCCCATTCCCTTTTACATGCAGAGAGTTTCCTCTGTGCATGGATATTTGGGGGTGGGGGAGATCAGGCCCATAAATAACTTACTGAAATAGTACAATTAAAATGTAAGATGCTAATGTATTTAGGTTGTGTATTTATGCTTTGCGTTGTTCTTGCTCAGTCTGTCTTTCTTGGGTGGTTCTTAAGATACTTCTGCCTTTGAGGGTGGGAGTTAGGATGGTGAGAAAGATTGAGTTTTTTATATTTGTCTTATAGGGATGTAATATAGTAAAATGATGGTAGATATTCATTGTATAATAGTGAAGAGTTAGGCAGTTTAGAAGAGTTAAATGATCCATAGTAGCTTAAAATGCTTAGCTAATTTTATGTAATCAAGTGTTATAGAACAATATGGAAACCGCCATCATTTCAAGTTTTCTAATCTTTTTAAAATTTATATATTGCAGTTATAGGTGTTTTGGAGTAGCAGGAAAGCAAGGGGAACACTTACTGAGGAAGAAAATGCTATAATGTATAGTTATTTACAAGCCTTTTTACAACTCGAATAACCTGTTTTATTCATTTTAAGGTATTTGAGATATAGAATTATGAAAAATATTAATTTTAAAATACATCTATTTAAAGGCATATTTGAACAAGTTTGTGTATTCCTGTCCTTACATTTTTCAGTGTTTATTGGACAATTTTTTTATAAAAAGAACAGTTACAATCACAGAATGTTAACTTTTTGTTTCTGCTTTATTTTTAGGAGTATATGCAGGAAGAATCCAAAGAAAGAAGCCAAATGTTGTGACAATTTAAGACGACAGCACTCACTCGGATAAAAAAAAAAAAAGGCTATTTTAATGCAATAGTCTCTTCACCATTGGTTCAGATCTTGCATCTCCTATATGTATGCTTTGAATTGACAAACGTACACATTTAACATAACATTTTGCATATTTTAAGGACATACAGTAGATTTTTATGGAATGATGTTAAAGTAATGGAGAAGGCTACAAATAAGTTCAGTTCTTATACTCATGAAAACAAATTGCATGGTACAAACCTGTTAGGTATTCATATTACTGCATACATATGTCCACATTCAAAATGCTTTGCTATAGAGAAGAATATAGTGCAACGTTATGTTTGTTTGTATCTTTTTGCCATCTCTCTGACTTATTCTTGTATCTATCATGCACTTTTTTTTATTCTCGGAAATATATTTACAATTGCAGTTCAGACACGGTAGTCTGCATAACTGATTTCCTATATGTGTACCTATTTTAGCCTTTTACCCTAAAGTTAGAGAAGTTACACAAAGAAAAGATGACTTATTCAACTGTAACAATACTGTGTGTTTTTCCTCTGTGTATTTGTTTGAGAGCAGCATCGCTGAGTGTATCATCACATATGAATGTGTTAACCTGTCAATTTAAATACTAATGACTGATATTGTTAAACTCATTTCTGTTGACTGTGTTTCAGACATGGACCTGAATTAATTGTTGGCATAAATGTGCAATTCCATGTACATGAATGAAGTCGCCCCTGTTCACACGGGTGGTGAATTTAGGCCACTATGATGAAACATTCCAGGCAATTTTTCCTCCATACTGTTTACTGCATTTTCTAATTCCAAACTATATTTTGATCAAGATGAAATATAATTAAGATGTAGCAATTCTATGACACTGTGTACAAGAGTTCCAGAAGGAAAGACTTTGTTTGCCGCTTCAGACTTTAATTGTCCTCAGCAGTCATACAGATGACTGTTTCATACCATTATGTGTCTTACTGTTTTATTTTTGACATTCCTAGATCTACTTTATTGTCTAAACAAGTAACTTGGAACAGTTTTTTTTTTTTAAATAAAAAATACTGTCATTAGTAATAGATCCAAGCACTGAAGCCATGCTTCCATGTTCTGAGTCCCTAAAACTTTGCAAGACTTAACCTCCAAAACACATGCTCCTGTTTGCCCCTGTCTTTTTGGCTATTTCAGCCATTATGAACATGCTTCTTTAAAGAGAGGCTGCTTAGTAATTTTAATCTTGATAATGAGCTTCTTTGAAACTTTCCTTGGTTTTCAAATAAAATAGTGAAAATCTTTCCCCTGTGTATATCCATCCTTAAAGGCAGGTATTATTCAGTCAATAGCATACTTATGTATCCCCACAGCTTTAAGGGTGGTAGAGAGGAGGACTGCTTAAACATATTAAAGGGTACATATTTAATAAAAATGTCAAGTTCTACTGATTCACTAGTATAAATTTGCTATAACTCTTAGCTTCAGTGCAGTTAATCCAGGTTGGCATTGGTATAACAGCAGACTTGACCCAAAATATTGTCAATATTCATTAAATATCTCAATATAAAAATTAAATAGGTGGAAGGAAAAATGCCTTAATACAAAAATGCATTTATGAATTAATAGAACTTGTTTGGGGATGGCCTTAAACCTACAAGTTATGGTTTCCATTGACAAATCAGTACCTTATCCTGTACCTTTTGTTGCATTATTATAAGCAAATGTTACTTATCATGCAGTATTTTAAACTGAGCCAGACATGTACTTGAAAAAGAGGCAATCCTAATACAAAGAAATATTTAGAGGATTAACAGACTACTCAGTGGTTGTGTACTGTGGTCTTATTTGAAGGCTCTGAGGCAGATCCTCAGCTGGTGTTAATTTACACCAGCTGAAGACCTGCACCTATCTGTTTAAAGGTTATTGTTCTTTAGTTTCCCACCATAATACAAAGACTTATTATGATGATCTGAACTTCTTGGATTTCTAGTCATTTTCAAAACGTTATTTTTGTTCTTAATTTTTGCATTACTCTGTTATCAGTCTTTTAGAGGAAAACGTTTCAAGAGTAACAAAGAATGACAAGTGAAATGCATCCTATTTTATTAAGAATTCTAGACTACCTTGCAGTTGGCAACTTTAGACTGGCTTGCTGTTGTATGCTAGTGCTAAAAATTGATTGTAGATGTTTTCTGTACTTAATTGGCATTTGAGGCAATACGTAAAAGTAGGCTTAGTCTAAATATTTATTTTAAAAATGAATGTTCAACTTTTGTTGAGGTTTCTTAACTAAACCTTTTTTACTTTAAGACTGTTTCAAAGTTTGTGTACTAAAATATCATAGCAAAAAATTTTTAACTTTCATAAGGCCTTCTTGACAAGTGCCAGAATTTGTTTTTGTAATTTGATATATTTGTATTTATTTATACATATTTAATTTTCAATTCACTTTATTTTTGTGGAATGTAATGTCATTATTATAATATGAAGTGTATTTATTTTTTGTACTTTAGTTCATTTTCACCACTCTTGCCCCTTTCATTAAATATACTGCAAAATAAACTTTTTAATCTTTAAATATTTGCATTTTTTCTGGATTAAATGCATGAGAGAAATTCAGGAGAAACCAGACTTGAAATAATACAGGGCCAAGCGCATCCAAATTATTTTGAAATCAGAGCTGAAATTTAAGAAGCAGCAACATTATAGCTTCACCAGTTTGATATGACACTGCTTCCACAGTCCTGCATTCCTTTTGCACTTAACTCTTATAGACTTCAGAGAGGATTCTGGTTGCTTAAGGGTCCAATCCTGCATTCTTTAAATTGCTGCTTGTTCTGAATGATTAATTACAAAATGTGGGAGAACGATGCAATATGAACAATATATATATTTTATATTTAAAGCCAAAGACGAGACTTACCTAGCTGTGTGGTATTCATGGTGAGCTTATGGTTTCCCTTCAGTGCTCTCTGGGCGGCACTGTAACTCTGCCAACAAAGACATACCCTTAAAAAGTCGCTAAAAGTTATTTACATATTTTATAGACTGTGTTTGGGATATATTTTAGACTTTGTCTGGTGTTCTGCTACTTGTATCTTTTTCTGAGTTTTCATCACCCTGAATTTACCATGATATTACAGCAGAGACTGATAGGACATAAATCACTAGATAGTCTTGCTTTCCGTGAACTATACCATTAGTGACTGATTACACTAATGACAAACATACTCCTTGAAAAGCCTTCATGCATCAAGCAATGCTAGTGTGTGTGTGTGTGTGTGTGTGAGAGAGAGAGGTGTGTATGACAGTAAACTCTTAGTTTCAGAGATTTTTTTTTATAATTATTGAAGTTTTAACAGGTTATTAATCATTTCCATGTAAGATACAACATGATCATTTACACTAGTGAGCTTGCTTTTTTGTTTGGAGAAACATTATGCAGTAATATAATCTGATTCAGAGATATTTTACATCGGACTGTTCTGAAAAGGCTTTCAAGGGAAGTTATCAATAAGCAAGGAGAAGAGGCCTCCTTTCCCTATGATCTTTGTTGTTTTAGTACAATCCTATCTGTAAATAGTCAGTTTCCAACACAAACTTCAAGAAATCTTTGAAAAGTGACCCAAATTTCTCTTGTCACTTTCCCCACTAGTTTAGGTATGAATCAGAAAAAGACAAACATTGGCATACTCAAAACCACACCCACCCCCTTGGATACTTTTTCTGATTCATACCTTTTTATTATTACTCTTTCTTTCTTATCACTAAAGCAAGTGATATATAATGAAATACAGTCCTAAAGATAATATGTAAAATTACACATTAACAAACCACAGGGTATTTAACCTACACATAAATAATTTATTGCTAACAAATGGAGAAAGGTGCAAAAACAAATTAGAAAAGGAGTACTTGTGGCACTTTAGAGACTAACCAATTTATTTGAGCATAAGCTTTTGTGAGCTACAGCTCACTTCATCGGATGCTCAAATAAATTTGTTAGTCTCTAAGGTGCCACAAGTACTTCTTTTCTTTTTGCGAATACAGACTAACACGGCTGCTACTCAAAAACAAATTAGTAATCGTTCATGTAGGTTTTTACTTAATGTGCCATGGGAAAAAAATCTTTGTCATTCTGAAGCTTAAACTAATGTGAGAGCAAAGAGTAAATCACAGAATTACAAAAGAGTAATTGATCAACATCTTTGTTGTATTGGGAGTTAATATATCATTGAGGAAAAATCAGATTTGAAACGTAGATTAAAACAATTTAGCATGAAGGATATTGTCTTTTCTCCTGCTGTCCAAAATATGCAGTATTGTTTAAAGAAAAGGAGTAGTTGTGGCACCTTAGAGACTAACCAATTTATTTGAGCATAAGCTTTCGTGAGCTACAGCTCACTTCATCGGATGCATACTGTGGAAAGTGTAGAAGATCTTTTTATATACACACAAAGCATGAAAAAATATCTCCTCCCACCCAACTCTCCTGCTGGTAATAGCTTATCTAAAGTGACCGCTCTCTTTACAATGTGTATGATAATCAAGGTGGGCCATTTCCAGCACAAATCCAGGGTTTAACAAGAACGTCTGAGGTGGGGGGGGGGGGTAGGAAAAAACAAGGGGAAATAGGTTACCTTGCATAATGACTTAGCCACTCCCAGTCTCTATTCAAGCCTAAGTTAATTGTATCCAATTTGCAAATGAATTCCAATTCAACAGTTTCTCGCTGGAGTCTGGATTTGAAGTTTTTTTTGTTGTAATATCGCAACTTTCATGTCTGTAATCGCGTGACCAGAGAGATTGAAGTGTTCTCCGACTGGTTTATGAATGTTAATTCTTGACATCTGATTTGTGTCCATTTATTCTTTTACGTAGAGACTGTCCAGTTTGACCAATGTACAAGGCAGAGGGGCATTGCTGGCACATGATGGCATATATCACATTGGTGGATGTGCAGGTGAACGAGCCTCTGATGGTGTGGCTGATATTAGGCCCTGTGATGGTGTCCCCTGAATAGATATGTGGGCACAGTTGGCAAAGGGGCTTTGTTGCAAGGATAGGTTCCTGGGTTAGTGGTTCTGTTGTGTGGTATGTGGTTGCTGGTGAGTATTTGCTTCAGGTTGGGGGGCTGTCTGTAGGCAAGGACAGGCCTGTCTCCCAAGATTTGTGAGAGTGTTGGGTCATCCTTCAGGATAGGTTGTAGATCCTTAATAATGCGTTGGAGGGGTTTTAGTTGGGGGCTGAAGGTGACGGCTAGTGGCGTTCTGTTATTTTCTTTGTTAGGCCTGTCCTGTAGTAGGTGACTTCTGGGAACTCTTCTGGCTCTATCAATCTGTTTCTTCACTTCTGCAGGTGGGTATTGTAGTTGTAAGAATGCTTGATAGAGATCTTGTAGGTGTTTGTCTCTGTCTGAGGGATTGGAGCAAATGCGGTTGTATCGCAGAGCTTGGCTGTAGACGATGGATCGTGTGGTGTGGTCAGGGTGAAAGCTGGAGGCATGTAGGTAGGAATAGCGGTCAGTAGGTTTCCGGTATAGGGTGGTGTTTATGTGACCATCGTTTATTAGCACTGTAGTGTACAGGAAGTGGATCTCTTGTGTGGACTGGACCAGGCTGAGGTTGATGGTGGGATGGAAATTGTTGAAATCATGGTGTAATTCCTCAAGGGCTTCTTTTCCATGGGTCCAGATGATGAAGATGTCATCAATATAGCGCAAGTAGAGTAGGGGCGTTAGGGGACGAGAGCTGAGGAAGCGTTGTTCTAAGTCAGCCATAAAAATGTTGGCATACTGTGGGGCCATGTGGGTACCCATAGCAGTGCCACTGATTTGAAGGTATACATTGTCCCCAAATGTGAAATAGTTATGGGTGAGGACAAAGTCACAAAGTTCAGCCACCAGGTTAGCCGTGACATTATCGGGGATAGTGTTCTTGATGGCTTGTAGTCCATCTTTGTGTGGAATGTTGGTGTAGAGGGCTTCTACATCCATAGTGGCCAGGATGGTGTTATCAGGAAGATCACCGATGGATTGTAGCTTCCTCAGGAAGTCAGTGGTGTCTCGAAGGTAGCTGGGAGTGCTGGTAGCGTAGGACCTGAGGAGGGAGTCTACATAGCCAGACAATCCTGCTGTCAGGGTGTCAATGCCTGAGATGATGGGGCACCCAGGATTTCCAGGTTTATGGATCTTGGGTAGTAGATAGAATATCCCAGGTCGAGGTTCCAGGGGTGTGTCTGTGCGGATTTGATCTTGTGCTTTTTCAGGGAGTTTTTTGAGCAAATGTTGTAGTTTCTTTTGGTAACTCTCAGTGGGATCAGAGGGTAATGGCTTGCAGAAAGTGGTGTTGGAGAGCTGCCGAGCAGCCTCTTGTTCATATTCCGACCTATTCATGATGACAACAGCACCTCCTTTGTCAGCCTTTTTGATGTCAGAGTTGTTTCTGAGGCTGTGGATGGCATTGTGTTCTGTATGGCTGAGGTTATGGGGCAAGTGATGCTGCTTTTCCACAATTTCAGCCCGTGCACGTCGGCGGAAGCACTCTATGTAGAAGTCCAGTCTGCTGTTTCGACCTTCAGGAGGAGTCCACCTAGAATCCTTCTTTTTGTAGTGTTGGTAGGGAGGTCTCTGTGGATTAGTATGTTGTTCAGAGGTGTGTTGGAAATATTCCTTGAGTCGGAGATGTCGAAAATAGGATTCTAGGTCACCACAGAACTGTATCATGTTCGTGGGGGTGGAGGGGCAGAAGGAGAGGCCCCGAGATAGGACAGCTGCTTCTGCTGGGCTGAGAGTATAGTTGGATAGGTTAACAATATTGCTGGGTGGGTTGAGGGAACCATTGCTGTGGCCCCTTGTGGCATGTAGTAGTTTAGAAAGTTTAGTGTCCTTTTTCTTTTGTAGAGAAGCAAAGTGTGTGTTGTAAATGGCTTGTCTAGTTTTAGTAAAGTCCAGCCACGAGGAAGTTTGTGTGGAAGGTTGGTTTTTTATGAGAGTATCTATTTTTGAGAGCTCATTCTTAATCTTTCCCTGTTTGCTGTAGAGGATATTGATCAGGTGATTCCGCAGTTTCTTTGAGAGCGTGTGGCACAAGCTGTCAGCATAGTCTGTGTGGTATGTAGATTGTAATGGATTTTTTACCTTCAGTCCTTTTGGTACGATGTAACCTATTTCCCCTTGTTTTTTCCTACCCCCCCCCCCCGACGTTCTTGTTAAACCCTGGATTTGTGCTGGAAATGGCCCAACTTGATTATCATACACATTGTAAGGCGAGTGATCACTTTAGATAAGCTATTACCAGCAGGAGAGTGGGGTGGGAGGAGGCATTTTTTCATGCTTTGTGTGTATATAAAAAGATCTTCTACACTTTCCACAGTATGCATCCGATGAAGTGAGCTGTAGCTCACGAATGCTTATGCTCAAATAAATTGGTTAGTCTGTAAGGTGCCACAAGTACTCCTTTTCTTTTTGCGAATACAGACTAACACGGCTGTTACTCTGAAACCTAAGTATTGTTTAAGTGCAATATGTGGGATCCTGCAACCCTTTATGCATGTAAATAAAGTTACTTGTGTGTATTGCTCTGAAACATTAGGGATTAAATAGTTTTGCTTGTAGAATGCTGTTTTTGATGGACCAAAATACTAATTTTAATATTGAAAACTCTTTATTCCTATAGAATGGAATGTCCTACAGCTCCTATGTAAAAGGGAGGTGGGGATCTAAATATACCTTTATCTCTGAATCTATGATTAGTCAGATTTAGAGGAGGATAAGCAGTTGTTCCAGACAAATCTGAGGGGGAAAAATGTCCACCATTTCATAATCAGAAAATATATTAAGTATGTGTCTCCCACTATAAATACACAAATTACAAAAAGCCCCAGGACATTTGTCATCCATGAACCCAATGAAACATGCTAAATAAGGACTCCTGATTAACTTTGATGGATATTACTCTATAATTTAAACATCAAAGCAAATAACCAGATCTTTCTTTAAATTATTGATGTTCATGGAGTTTAAATGAAAATGGTTTTAATTGTATGTGTCTTTAAAAGGCTTCCTGACAAAGTCAAGGACTGAACCTTGAAGTCCAGTAAAGAAAACAATATTGAAGGGACAGAAGATTGTGGTGGAGCATGTTAGTGAAATTTCTGTTCTAAGTAGGGAGAATTTTTAATAGTTAGGAGAGGGGTATTACGGTCTTGCAGTAGCGAGACCATAGTTAGGTTGCATCAGAATTTTCTGTTTTACACAGTCTGCATCTAATGTCTCATCTTTTTTTCTGAACCCTTTTTTGGAAACATGCGATGGGGAACTTGAACCAAATTCCAGCCACTAATTAATGAGTGTGGAATGATCTCCAATGTGTGTTTTCTATTTGCATGTTGTTGGATTTTTTAGCAAGTTTGAGGAAACTGAAACACCAGAAAAGCGTGATTTTTCCCCCCCCCCACACTGCACATTTGCTGCTTCCTGAGCATTAGCAGTGACTTCAGAGACAATCAGCCACTCATTATTCCTCCCTCTACTTTATTCAAATACTTGATGAGAATCATTGTTGCCTTGGTTGTCATACCAATGACTGCCTTAAATACTGATTTACCTCAGACTGCCGTAACATTAATATAAAAAGAGTCCAGGGAGGAGCTGGAAGGAAAGCAAACTAAGTTTGCATGAGCTCCTTTGGGTTTGTATAGAGGTAGGTCACACTATTTCTTTTCAGAGGGTAACTGTTACTTTCCTTTTAAAAAAAAAAAAAAAAAAAAAAAAAAAAAAGTTACATAAAAAAATACACAATTCCATTTCCATTTCATGGATAGTTTATATTTTTCCCTAAATTGAAGACTATGACTTTCTGAGTATTTACCTTTTTTTAAAAAAGAGAGAGATTATAATTGAGTCCCTATCTAGAAGCTGCAGTAAATCTTATTTTTCCACTGCTGTGAAACCGTAACCATTAAACAAATGTTTTATTTAAATAGCACATACATAAACATTTTCTTTCTATAAAAAAAATAAGGAAACTTATAACCAAAATCTTTGTTTAATGTTAGTTAAAGTTTGCTCTGATCAATAAATTAAGCCATAAAAAATTAGAAAATACAAACTTAAGAATGAAAAAGGATTTAAAAGCTGCCAAGTCAGGCTGTAGTCAAATGGTAGCAGCAAAGTCAAGGTCAGATTATTATGCATATACACAAGGGGGCTGAAATAAGGTTGCACAGGTACCATTCATTCTGGCATTTTTTAGTGTTTGACTTAGCAACTTTTTAAGCCTTGCCTTTGTATTTCTTAACTTTTTCATGGTTTAGTTTATTAGTGAAGACAACCTTAACTAACATTAAATAATGTTTTTTGTTTGGAAATAGATATAACAGTCAGGATGACAGGGTTCCTTTCCAGCTTCTATGACTGGTTTGTTCTGTGATCTTGAGCAAGTCACTTAGTTTATGTATCCTAATCGTCAAAAATGAAGCATTTTATAATCATCATTGAGAGATGCTATACAAGTGTAAAATAGTATTAGATGTATTTTGCACATCAGAAAATATAAAATAAAATCTTACCATTCCCTATTACTAAGTCATAAACTCTTAAGTCATAGAGTCAGTGATACCTGAATTTGTCTGGTTCATCTTAGATGATAGTTTTAAATATTTTTGCTTTTGATGTCACTTAAAACAATCATTTTAAGCACTAACTATAACAATTGAGGCCTGAGAATACCTTTTAAAGCACTGCAAAGGGTGTATTGAGCTGCATTCACCACTTCAGTTGGTGTTAGTGAGAGCTGCATATGTAGATCAAAAGCAGTACTCTATAAAATCTTATTTCACCCTCCACAGAAATATAGCCACTCCTGTGGCTGGGTGCTGCACCTGGCTAAGAACACACACTAACTACACAATAGCTTTGGATAGGTGAAATAGATTGATCCTAATTAAAACTACAGGGTTAATTTTAAGAAGGCCGATTGAAATTATCCAAATTACACAGTGACATCTAATTACTGCCTCATATTTGCCATGAGGGGGCTTCCATCGTGCTCCTGGTCAAGAGCCGTGAGAAATGAGATGTGCCTCTGTACTCAGACCTGTTCAGTTCGCATGTCTTCTAGATGTCCTTTATGGTCACTTATGCCACCACAGGACATGACAGTGGAATTTGCTTGGCGTAATGACAACAGCTACGACAGTTGTTAATCACTCGTCACTGACCCAACCATCTGTCCACCAGGTTTGGACCTGCCAAGGCACCTGTGGTCATCCTTGAACCGGTTTCAAACAGGACAAAGCAATTGTGTCCAATTTATTCAAATGGGGTTTCTCTAACAACCTGCAATGTAGATGAGGTCAATTTCAGACTGTCACATATCCTTGATGAGTGCCTGCTGACTGACTTTGACAGTGGGCTACCGGCTCTTCATTGGCTGATGCCAATGCTATCAAAGGGCGGGGCACACTGCGCATACGCTGAGGAATTACACAGTGAGAAGAAAATTCTGCTGTCAGTTCTCCATGGTGGATCTTGACTAATATTCTGGTCTTTCTATATGTATGCAACTGCTAACATCTGAATATCAGAGCTGGGATCTTGCTTTGGTGTGGAGAAATAAAAGTTTTATCCTAACAGCGAAGAATAGCAATGTGGGGTGGCATGTAATCTAATAAGCCCTGGGGGAAATGATTTCAATTAGCTGAATAAATGGGAGTCAGTGAGTCTACGGGATTTGGGAGCCTGGGGCTATCAGTACATATATACAGATCAGTGGCACTGTACAGTATTTCCTGATTAATCCATTGCTAACCAAATGGTCCATATTCACTGACATGAGTGCTGTTTGACCTCACCGAAGCAGTGATCTGACCTGTTGCCCCAGGTTTCACTGACTGCCTGTGATAGACACTACATGCCAGGTCAAGGTTTCCCCATCACTGGGGAGGGGAACAACTTCATTCACATATTCCCTTGTGAGAGAGCTCACCCGTCTAGAGCCTCCCCACACCTCAGTATGGGTGTGGAGGGGAGACCACATCACTGCCTGTGTGAGAATGAGACCTTTTGTGCGTATCCGTGCCTAGCAGGGCAAGCTGCCAGTTCCTCAGGATGGGGAGTCTGAGATCCCAGCAGTGCACAGGGGATGTGTGAGGCCACTTCATTGTGGAGAGGCTGGAAGAGGCTCACTCTGTATTGATCCCTAGTTGTATGGAAAGCTGCCTCAAGGTGCATGTGTGTGCTCCAAAAAGACCCCTTCAGGGTGTCGAGGAAAGGGTGCCTGCAGCGTGTGGGGGGAGACATCTTCCTCCCCGAGGTGAGGCCAGTGCTTAATTTGTGCCAGGGCTGAGTCCTAGTATGTTCATACCCCTGGCACCTCTGCTTGCAATGTCAGTTATGAAAGTAAAAAAAATTGCTTGAGCCCCTGGCACCTCTTTCATTACAAATTAAACAGCAGGTTAGGCTCCCCCATCAGTGTGTGCGGTGGGGAAAGGAGCCTCCGCCCTGGGGCTAGCTCCTAGTATGAGTGGGGAGAGGCGTGTCACACACAGGGGTTGCCCCCCACCATGTGGGTTGGGCAGAGGAGCCTTTTCCATGTGGTTAGCCCCCCAACCCCCCATGTGTGGGACAGGGGAGGAGCCTTTCCCATGTGGCTATCCCCCCAATATGAGTGGGGGAGGCCCCCTCAGTGTGTGGGGTGGGGGAGGTACCTTTCCCATGGGGCTAACCCCCATCAATGTGTGGGGTGGGGGAGGAACCTTTCCCCTGGGGTTAGCTGCCATCAGTGTGTGGGGCATGGGGAGGAGCCTTTCCTCAGGGGTTAGCCCCCCCCCCCGTATGTGGGGCAGGGGGAGAAGCCTCTCCCCGGGGGTTAGCCACCTCAGTGTGTGGGGTGGGGGGAGGAGCCTTTCCCCGGGGGTTAGCCCCCTCAGTGGGTGGGGTGGGAGCCTTTCCCAGGGGGTTAGCCCCCTCAGTGTGTGGTGTGCGGTGAGGAGCCTTTCCCCAGGGGTTAGCCCCCTTAGTGTGTGGGGTGGGGTGGGGGAAGGAGCCTCTCCCCGGGGGTTAGCCACCTCAGTGTGTGGGGTGGGGGGAGGAGCCTTTCCCCGGGGGTTAGCCCCCTCAGTGGGTGGGGTGGGAGCCTTTCCCAGGGGGTGAGCCCCCTCAGTGTGTGGTGTGCGGTGAGGAGCCTTTCCCCGGGGGTTAGCCCCCTTAGTGTGTGGGGTGGGGTGGGGTGGGGGAAGGAGCCTCTCCCCGGAGGTTAGCCCCCTCAGTGGGTGGGGTGAGGAGCCTCTCCCCGGGGTTAGCCCCCTTAGTGTGTGGGGTGGGGGAGGAGCCTTTCCCCGGGGGGTAGCCGTTAGCCCCTGGGGTGTGCCTAGCGGGGCTGCGCTCTCTCACTTTAGGACACGGCGTCGGCGCGCGGGGCTTTGGCTGACTCAGGAGTGTAGCAGCAGCAGCCCCCCGGCTCAGCGAGAGCCATCCGCCGCCGTCGCGTGGGGCCTGCACCTTCCCTTTCCGGCTGCCCCGCACAATCATGGCAGCCTTGGCGGCGGGGCGGGGCGAGCGGGGAGAAGGCGGTGAAAGACCCGGCCGGGCGGGGGGGAAGAGAAGGAGGGTCACGTGACAAGGAAGCAAGATGGCTGCCTTCCCATGGTAAGGCCGGGAGAAGCACGGGTAGAGGTGCCGGGAAGGGTCAGGGCTGAGTGAGGAGGGAGCCGAGCCGAGCCGGGCAGGCGGCGGAAGGCGGCAACGGGTCTGGACTCGCGTAGTCTGAGGTGGAGCAGTTCGGGCTGGGCTGGGCTGGGCTGGGCTGGGCGGGAGCTGGTTCCTGGGGAAGGGTCCCTGATCTTCCCCTATCTGAGCCAACGGGCTAAAGCAGAGCCCGGCTACAGACTCCCGAGCGGGGTGGGCTGGGGACTTCCCTGTCCCCCAGCTTAAAGAAAAGAGGGTGAAAGGCACCTCTGCTCTGTCAGCCTGCCTAGTCTGTTCCCTGCTCCTCCGCTAACTCAGTCCGAAAGCCTAGTGCAAAACTGCAGTGGCCTTCCCCCGGGTGCGAAGCTCACCTGTTTCGGAGGTGCAAGCGGTGGAGCTGTTGTAAAGTTTAATTCCCTCCTTTCCTACGGTCTGTACCGGTAGCCCTGACCAAAGCTTTCTGTGCTGTAAGGGACTTCCACAGTAAAACAAATATCAAGAACAACACCGATAACTTCCTCCTTGCTTCAGGACTGCTGCTTTGGAAGGGGTCTAAGAGGAAGCCAGAAGCCTAAATGAAATAGCAGTAAGCTATTCAATTGTGGCAATGTTTTAGAAAGTTCATTTCTAATTTGGATACATACATACATGTTCCTTCAGTGACAGTGCTTCTTTCAAATGCCCCTATGAAAAGACCCTTGAAATTATGTTATTATCACAAGCCTGCAACTGAGACTATCTGAAAGAAGTTAAAAAAATATACTTGAACCTCACAGTAAAATCCTTCCTCTGAAGAAGGGGAGATACATTCAGATCTGTTTTAATAATGTGGGATTGGTGTTACTTATTTGCATTTTTGTGAGAAGATGGGATAACCCCAAAGGAGTTGCTGTAGTTTGCTCTGTGATTCATGTAGGGTATATAAAGCCTCCATATGCTTTTTCCTCTCTGTAACCCTATATTTGTTTTTTCTTTGATGTCTTACAAAGTGCCAAATCACAGCAGTAGCATGGAGGTGCCTGGAAGGTATTGTGTTGAAACCTTTAAAAAAAAATACTGAAAAAACCACACCCATGTGTGTAGCTTTGCACCAGTGTAGATGCAGGCATGTCAATGGAAGAATACATCTGTTGATGTAGCTACCATCAGATGATGTTTCTACACTGACAGAAAACCCCTTCTGTCCATGTAGGCAGCATCTGTACGATGGGGTTATGTGCTGGCTGTATAGCCTCAACAGTCTGGACATACCCTAACTAAATAAGAGACAACAGATGGACGCAAGCAGACAGGGGAGTACTAGGAAACAGTGAGCCTGTGTTGGTCAGCATGATAGGCAGTGGTATCAGCACGTTGGCAGCCTAACCATTATCAGGTTTTTTTTGTAGGCATCAGGGCAAAATAGAATTTTGAGGAGGGATTTGAAGATGGATAATGAGGTAGCTTTGTGGATGTACAAGTCTTCACAGGAGCGTGTTAGAGATGTCCTGTGAACAGACTTTCTTATGTACTGTCTTTAAAAATAGGCAAGAACGATCTAGGGCAGTCAGAATTTGGATCTAATTTGCTTGTGTTGGATTTTATAATGTATTTTTTTTGAAAGAGAGGGATCGGGGGAGGAGAAAGAAGCCAGATAAAAATTCTGTTCCTCTTGTAGTGCAGTGGATGTCCCTGTTGGTTCATGTTAGGTTACAAATTCTGCTTCTGTAGTAATATGAAATGTTTCTTTACTTCTGGAAAACTGAATGCAGAACTGAAGAAAATACTTTAGGAAATAAGCTACATAGTACAATTTCTGTTAGAGCAAGCAAGATAAGGAAATGATGAAATATTTTTTCTTTTGACAAGATAAAGAAAAATATGTGCAATAATTGTTTCCCTTCCTCATAAAGTGCACGGCTGCTTGTAAATAAACTAATTCCTGATTTTGGAAGTCTTGCTTTCCTGAAGCTTTTGTTCCTTTAAATAATAAATTGAATTTATTCAGCTTTCAGATGGAGGCACAGCTTTTTCTGAAATGAAGGGGCACAATAAGATACTCAGTGTGCTATTTGCATCACTATTAAAATAGCTTTTCAAGATGTTTAAAAAATATAAATTGCCCTCTTTTAAAGTAAAAGGAGCTTGTTGCTTGAATGAATTTCATTCCAGGCTGAAACTTTCCATGTAGTACTCACCCACATATTTTTTAAATAGTTTAATATCAAAATGAGACTTTGTAAATATTATGAGTGAGGAAAGAATATCAAGTATTTGGCTTAAAGTCAGATATGTCCACAGGTGCCTCTTAAGATCCATTCTTGAAGTTTTTCTGTTAATACTTCTCGAATGCCCATTTCATTAGGGTTTTGTTAGCAATTTAATTACAGACCATTGTTTGGGGATAATAGCTAAACCAAAAAAAAGTCTTGGATATTAGTCGAACAAAACTTTATTTTGTGAAAATTGCAAACAAGCTCTTTTAAGGAAACGCTTGTGTTAAAATGTTACATACTTAGGGGACTATGCAGTAGAGACACCCGAGTCCAATTAAGGGCTCCCTGAGACCTTTACAAACCCCTTCTCTGGTGAAAGGAGAGACAGGGCGGTGCAGGGCTAGTGGTATCAGGGAGAGTCTGCTCCAGAGTGGAGGGCTGCTCTCCTCCCTACAGGGGAAGCTATATAACAGACTGTTTAGGGAAAGGACTGGCACCCCAGGGCCAATAACAAAGCCTCACGCCTTCGGCATTTGTGTGGTGGTGGTGGGGGTGGTAGGAAAAGGCATTCCCCTTTGTTTTGAGTTGGAACTGTGTTTTTTGTCGGGTGGAGGGGCACTCCTTGGGCTGGCCCTGAGGCCTGCCAGAAAAGTATTGGGAAATAAACCCGCAAGTGGGAGAATAAATACAGTCCAGAGTGGGGCTGACTTACTCCATGCCCCCACCAGCAGAGGGGGAAACGCGGTACCCGCCGAGGTGGAGGAGGTGCATTGTCGCAATACATATAGAAATCCATTCCAATAAAAGGGACGCCTTCCCAATAGACGTGGCTGCAGCTTTTCTTCCCTCATTGCTCTTCTAAGTGCCAGACTCAGGTAGAACAAGGCAGCCTGCCTGTTATAGGGTATAGCCTGCATGTGGACATGGACCTTACAGTTTCCCAGAAGACTGGATCAGTCAGTCTGATTTCTGATGAAAGCTTGCTCCATAGTCATGAGCTTTCCACCAAGAATGGAAGGTTTAACCTTCTCTCTCTCCTTCCTCAGTGAATAAATAGAAGATAATATCAAACCAGTCGTGCACTTCCCCGAATATTAATTACCTTACAAGCGGTCTTGATCACTTAAAACAATGTAAATGTAAGTTTTAAAAAATGCTTACAAACAGCTCACTCCATGTACATGCATACACAGAGCAAGTGGTGCCTTAAAATTTAGTTATAATACAATTGCCTTTAGGCTGAGGCTGTTACGCCAAGCTTCAGCTGTCAAGGACTTTTTTTTTTAAATGCTGTTTAGAAACCCCTATAAATGAGATGTAATGGAAATGCTGACAAAACTGTAAGTATAACAGGGTAACAGAAATGTTATATTTCAGAGTAGCAGCCGTGTTAGTCTGTATCCGCAAAAAGAATAGGAGTACTTGTGGCACCTTAGAGACGAACAAATTTATTAGAGCACAAGCTTTTGTGAGCTAGAGCCCACTTCATCGGATGCATAAAATGGAACATATAGTAAGAATATATACACACACACACACACACAAGGTGGAAGTTGCCATACAAACTGTAAGAGGCTAATTAATTAAGATGAGCTATTAGCAGGAGGAAAAAAAAAGCTCCTTAAAATATGTACCTGTGGGGTACATATTTTCATACAAATTCTAATAAACCCATGAAGCAAGTGAACAAGGAGAGTCACTGAAGCATGGAACAATAGTAAATTCAAGAAAATGCTCATGTATAGTGAAGGCAGGAAATCGGAGATAAAGAAAACAAAAGGAATAGGCATGTGGGTTTCACTGGACTCTTGTTCTTGCTCTGCTTGTATCTAATTAGGCTTCAAAGCTTCTCCACTGATCAGCACAGCTATGACTTTGTTCTGATTTCTTGTTACAGAATTGCAATAGCAAGAGTGCCACAAAGGTCTACCAGTTAAATAATAATTACGTAGTCTGATTCCTTTTTCACTTTGAAAAAGATTACCAGCAAAGTTGAGGGGAAGAAGTCGGGAGGCAGGGAGAAATTGGGGTTTTTGCCCTTTTAAAATATTTTGTTTCTTTCAGCTACTTTTTTACACTAAGAAAATTCAGATTCCTTTTAGACTAGAATACACTATAATGACTAGAAGAAAACTAGTGAAATAGTGACATCGCAAAATCCCAGAAAGTGAAAGTTAAGGGGGGAAATGAATTTTTAGACACTGGCAGGATTTTCAAATGAGCTCAGTTCCTATTTAGGCACATTGTCCCCAAAGGAAGCTGATGACACTTAATACTTGGTGCCTAAATGGAAGATTAGCTCTTTTGAAAATCCGGCTTTTTTGTTTGTTTTGTTTTTAGTTTTAAGGACTAGCGTTTTCGATAAAGGAAGCCTTTGTTCATTCAATACCCTTGCTGGTTCAATTAAGGCACCAGAGCTCCAGTAAACATCCTTGAGCTCTCCCAAAAGTTCTTCAGTAATAAAACGGAAGGCAAGTTGGGCATTCCTAATATTTCTAAAATTAAAAAACAGTCAGGAAAATGTTCCAGGTAGAGTGGGCAGAGGGAAAGAAAACCTTTTCAAACCAGGTCTTGCTGATTGCTGCTACAATCCCTGTCTACACTAGCTCTATCACCACTGCTCTACTGTTGGAGCTGAATGTATGGTACCAGTGGTGGAAAATGTTTGCTGAAATGCCGAGTATAGACACTTCTAAGTCTCATGACGCTTCCGTGAGCTGAGTAGAACTATACCCACTTTGCATGTATGGAAACTGTTTTGCCCCCAAAGAAACAGTAACAGAGCTGGGAACTCTGGAGGAGATGGTATGATGGGATAACATGGTTTTGGTAATTAAATATTCATGGTAAATAGGCCCAATGGCCTGTGATGGGTTTTTAGATGGGGTAAGATCCAAGTTACCCGGGAAAGAATTTTCTGTAGTATCTGGCTGGTGAATCTTGCCCATATGCTCAGGGTTTAGCTGATCGCCATATTTGGGGTCGGGAAGGAATTTTCCTCCAGGGCAGATTGGAAGGCCCTGGAGGTTTTTCGCCTTCCTCTGTAGCATGGGGCACGGGTCACTTGCTGGAGGATTCTCTTCTCCTTGAAGTCTTTAAACTACGATTTGAGGACTTCAATAGCACAGATATAGGTGTGAGGTTTTTTTTTGTAGGAGTGGTGGGTGAAATTCTGTGGCCTGCGTTGTGCAGGAGGTCAGACTAGATGATCATAATGGTCCCTTCTGACCTAAATATCTATGAAAACTCAAACCAAGAATCTTTACTCCCAGTTCCATGCACGATCACTAGATCGTGCTAGTTAAAGGGTTTTCATTTGATGTATTACTGAATTTAAGAATATATTTTTGAGTATTTTTAAATATAACCCTTAGCTCTCCTTGATAGGTCTGTCCAGTCTCGGTATGGAAACTCCGGTTTTATTCCTCTCCCCCACTTTAACGGCACACCTCAAAGATGAATTGTATTTCTAATTATAGTGAACGATTAATAGAAACTGGGATTAATAGTAAAATAGAATGGAGGAAAAACTATTAAGCTGTGACTGGAGTTAATATCTGCTGCTAAGCCTTTAAGGCAAAGCATTTGGAGTGCATTATCTATGTTGTTCTTCAAGTACAAATCGTTTTCTTTTATGGAAGAAGGTCTGGTTTTGTCAACAGGCTAACAATTCGCATTAAGAATAAAAACTGTAAAATATGAGTTTGCTGTAAGTTATTTCTCTTAATAAAATATTTTCAGTAAGAACGGAAGCCTTTAGTACAATGACTTATTTCTTGTTCTTGCATTGCTGGTTATGTTCTTTCTTCCTCTTGTCAGCTGGCCACTGCAACTTTTAATTGTGAATACTGCAGAACAGCTGGATATTGATTCCCTTTGTAAATTACCTAATGGGTAAATTATTTGCTAATTCTGATTCTTTTGATGATTAAATTAAATGGTATGGAGGTGAATCCAACTGCTGTACTTTGAATTCAGAACAGTAACTGGCAGTTACCTCACTTCACAAGTGCACTGACCAGAAGTTTTTATTTTGAGTATAAGAGAGCAAAGTAGTTGAGTCAGTTTACAGATTAGCTTCTCATGCAAAGGGAAACCTTACATCATACAATTTGATATACTCTCCAAAACACTGCTTGGCGTATAAACATGTCTGCACTTATACAAGTGTGATGTATAACTACATATTTACAGTCTCTCAGGTACATATACAGTGATGCACCTATAAAACTTTTTCTTGATTCTTGCTTTTTAAGGCATGCAAGGTCTAGAAATTACACATCAGAGTTTGAATCATGCAGACTGGAGGCTGTACCTGTGGAATTTGGGGACTACCATCCACTGAAACCCATTACTGTAAGTTTCTTTTTGAGCCTTTGCAAGTAACATCACTGTAAAGTGAAAACTACTGTTTCCTGCTGGCAACTAGAGGCAGTTCTGATTTCCTGTTGAATTTGTTAGAAGAAAAGTTTTGGTTTTAAAGTCACTGGCAGTACCAGTGAACTACGTTTTGGATGCTCCAGCTGCTTGCAGTTCCCACCATTTCTATAGTACTAGGAGTTTATGTTGCTATTTACGCAGTACTGAAAGTCTTGATGTTATATGCCAGAAAACGTCTCTTACTATTCAGAACAGCTCAAATCCCGCACAGCTTCTTGGTTACTTATGAAATGTTTCATCGTATATAAAAAGACCAGATTAGGACCAACTCATCACATTACCAGTAACCTGCCTAACTGCTCGATGTAGCACTTGTTGTTTTTGGGTTACCTCTAAACCAGCTGTGGTTTTAAAAACACTCTGTGAAATATTGCAAGTGTGCATGGGGCTCTACAAAACACATAAGAGGCAAGGTCCCTGCTTCAAAGAGGTTAGTTTAACTCTGGTGACTGATACATGGGCAGCAGTTCAGACTCTGGAAGGTCAGTAGGGAGATCTGCATAGGAAAGCTTCTTGTAAGGAGCAGTCTTTAAGGGTGGATTTGAAAGACAAAAGGAAGGGTATTTGGTGCACAGGAAGTGGTAGGCTGTTTGAAGCTAAAGGAGCATCATGAAAGAAGGGATAAAAACAAGAGTGGGAGGAGGAAGCAAAGAACAGGTGGGGGAGAGAGTACCTTTTGCTGCAGAAAATAGAAATAAAAATGATAAAAGAACCACTAAGTACCAGTACTATAGCTGAGGCACTCCTAGCAGAGAGAAAAAATGTGCTATTTGGAAAATCTGTGCTCTAGTAAGTTATTAAAGTGGAAGTAGATCATTTCATTTTACAGTTGAACTTCTCCTTCAGGTTACTGAATCCAAGACCAAGAAAATGGGTCGGAAAGGAAGTACTTCCTCTACCTCCTCCTCTTCTTCCAGTTCAATGATAGACCCACTAAGCAGTGTGTTGGATGGTACTGATCCCTTGTCATTGTTCGCAGCAACAGCAGATCCAGTGACTACTGCAGCTAACACGGTAAAGCTCAAGGTTAATTATCTCAAGTAGATTGAACAAAATAGACCTGCATAGAACTGATTCTTTGTGCTCTTGCAAGAGCTGTTTCAGTATAGAAAGTACCATATTAACTAATCAGAGAATTTCATTTACCTGTTTTCTTTTGCTTTAGCAGTTCTGGTAACGTTTGTGTTTTTTAATGTTGTAAATCTGTGGAAGGATCAGTAACACATGAAACACAGTTGGTCTTAAAATATCTAGTCGCCTTTCTTTGTCTTCCTGGTATACATGAAGCTGAACACCTTGTTTGTGTTCCTCCTAGGATAGTACAAGAAAGAAACGTGATAAAGACGACAGCTTGGCTGTAGGAAGTGACTTTGAACCATGGTCAAGCAAACGTGGTGAAATCCTTGCTAGATACACGACGACTGAAAAACTCTCCATTGTAAGTGCGCTTCTTAATAATTTTGTGCAAGAACCTTAATAGACTATTGGTACTGTGAGGCTACAGTAATTGAGTACCTTGTGACTATTCCTTTTCTATGTAAACAAATTCAGTACATTTAATTTGCAATGAAGTGGAAAACCATCCCAGCAGCTCTAGCTTTTAAATATTCATAAAGAAGACTGGCTGATCTTTGGCCTGTAGTACTTGATTATTTTTAGAGAGCCCAAAAGCGTGCTAGCCACTTCCTAGAACACAAATAGAGACATGGTTCATGCCACGAAAAGCTTACAATCACACTTTATATCTCCATTAATTTATAGAATAAATAGCAGCACTGAAAATAATCAATCCACACTTTCTTAAATCATTTATAAATAAGTAGGTAGTTTGTAAATACATGCTTTCTAAAATGCTGTTGTTTCTTTGCAGAATCTGTATATGAGTTCTGAAAAAGGTGAGTAGTTTCTCTATATCAAGTGCCCTGGGACTATTATTTTAAGGAGAGAGCAAATGACAGGCCTTTGGTGAAAACATGCATTCAGATTAAAGCTTTCTTTCTCCAACTGTGAGCTGATTCACTGCTGTTGCTCATGAGTCCCACTGGATTTTTGCAAATTCAAGAAAAATATTTATCTTGCTCCATCTAGTGGCTGCTGGGTGCATTATTATGTGTAATTGAAAGAAACTACAACTCCTGTAATTTACATTGCGGCTTTAAAAAACATCTGGGCTGTTACTATCCCTCCAAATCTCCCAAAATTGCAAGATTATTTTGGTATTTGGCTTGTCTTTATTAATTTTCCCACTTGCTTGCTTGAAGGGAACAAGAGAGGAAATAGAAGGAAGTGCTTTGCATAGCTGTCCAACAATTCTCTCTGCCTGGCTGAGAGAGAAGCATTGAAGGAGCTGATTCCAGTATTATACTGGCTGTTTAGTATGACACCAAAATCTTAATTTTTAATGCAATGTTTTAATTGTATTGTTAATGGGAAAAACTGTTAAGAATGTGAGGCGAAGTGGTAAAGAACCTTCCATAGCAAGTGGAATCTTGAAATACAGACCTCCAGTGTCTTACCCAAAGAACCTGAATAAAAAATCTAGAGTCTGGTTTTGTTTTTTTTTTGTTTTGTTTTGTTTTTTTTTCAAATCAGGCTTTGCTTTTTGCAGTTGCTATTCTGTGCCCACTACGAAATGTTTGGAGAAAAAGATGAATGAATTGTTGGCAACATTCATTGTGTGCCTGCAGGAATGGAGGTCTTGTTTGAAAATCAGGCTCGGAGTCTCTCATGCTAGCAGCTGAATAGCTGCCTTTAGGTGGTTGAACCACTGTTTTGGTCTTGGATACTGTTAGCTTATTTAAATCTGACTCTTCTCCTCAAGTCTTTTTTTTTTTTTTTAATAGTTTAAGAATTTGAAAATGTTAAACTCAAAGATATAATTATCTACAGGAAAAGCTACAACACCTGGCTCAGCAGTTTCTGAGAAGGTGCGAACAAGGCTAGAAGAGCTGGATGACCTTGAAGAGGTGAGCAAACTGTCCAGGAAACATTTCCACTTTAAGAGAAAAAAGATTAGTTCTGTGAGATGAAAGCTATTTAAGAAACTTTCTGGCCTATCCCTAAAAGCCCTGATTCTGCAAACTCTTATGCAGTTGTTTAACTTCATGCACTTGAGTAGTCCCATTGAAAGTGTGTGTGTGTCTGTGTAGAATTGGGGCCTAAATTTTTAGCTCATTGACAACCAGTACCCCAAAAGGAGAGTCACTGGGCTGACATCCATATCATTTATCTCCTATAGCTGCTGTATTTAAGCTCCCTGGTGTCTGGTAGGCTCTACCAACTTTTAATCTTTTTATTCTGTCTTTTGTTGCAGAGACTGACATCTCTCCTAAGTAAGGCACTGATTCAGGCAGGCACTTAATACGCATATGTTTAACTACTTTAGTCCCATTGAAATCAGAAAGGCCATTGACATGCTTACGTACCTTACTGAATTGGTGCCAATTCTGCTTCAGTGCCTCCATGTCTTTTATGGCTAACTTCAACTTGGATCTCATGATTAACACAGTATTGTGTTCATTTTATAAATTCAGCATGAAGGGATTATGTGTCAAAAGTAACATCTACTTAAATATCTGCAGATTAGATTCTATTAGTGGAAGAATAAGTGTATCTCAATAATATATAATGTATTCACTCACAAAATAGTGGTTGCTTCTGCAATTCATCACGCCATTTGTCGATTTATTTTCCTGGTAGTCATTCCTGCTACATAATCCTTTACAGTGACCTGCTGTAGTTCTGATATGACTATGCTTGAGTCTTGCTCTTTATTTTTCACAAATTAGTAGCTGGGAGCTTTGCAATAACTTTTTGCCCTAGGTCTGCACGCCATTCTGCAACACACTTTGATTGTTCATAAACAGCCTTACGATATAGAATGGTGTTCATATGAGAAGGAATTGGAGGGTTAGAGGAACTCAGGCCTGTTGTTGTACTTGACCTGAAAGTAACCAAAGGACACTTTATTTCTGCAGCTGCTACAACTTAATAGCAGTCAATGACAAAACCTCATAAAAATTTAAAGGAATACAGAATTTCATTAGAGTAGAGGTTCTCAAACGGTGGTCCGTGGGAGCTCCATTCAGGTGGTCCACAGATAGTTCTCTCTAACGTGCATGGCTGGGCGGCCGCACGTGAGAGAATGAAGGGCTACCCACCTAATTAGTGGAGCCGTGCTGGCATGGTTTCACTAATTAGGTGCATGGATCCTGGAGAAGACGCACGTGTAAGGTGAGGTGGTGGCCTTGGGGGGGAATTTGGGATGTGCAAGGCTGCCGTGGCAAGAGAAAAAGGCGACTTTCCCCAGCTCCAGGGCTGTGGCTGCCAGGGAGAGACGGCCCTCTGTCCCAGCCTCAGCTCTGGCTGTTGTGGCGGGGGAGATATCCGCTTTCCTTCCCAGCCCCAGCTCGGAGGCAGCTGCAGCAGAGGAGACTCCCCCGACTTTCTAGCCCCAGCTTGGTGGCTGCTGCCGTAGGGGGAAGAGGGCATATCCATCACATTAGAAAGGTAGGACTACTGATATTAAAATGAGAGTTGTGTGCTTTTATTTGTAGAACAAAGAAACGTTTATTAAGTGGTTTTTTTAAAATATATAGCGCTTTATCCAAAATGCTTTACAATAGTTAGTTGACGGTACAAACAACATTTGGCAAGATCATTAAGTGGTCCGCCAAGACCCTCAGCAATTTTCAAGTGGTCCGTGGGGGAAAAAAAAAATTTGAGAACCACTGCATTAGAAAAAATGGCTTAACAGCATGACGGTCAGTCTGATGCTTGTGTTCTTTGAGCTCTGATTTATATTTTAAAGGTATTTGGTTAATATAAAGAGTATAAGGTTTAAAAGGGCACTGTCAAGTACTTTATGTATCTATTTCAGCTTTCATTGTGTTTGCCCTTTTCAGTAGAAGCAGAATCTCACCTCCCGATTTTTCTCCGTCCTTTTGGCAAATATTGATAGTAATGTTTCCAGTGTCGGAGCCAACACAACTGCGTTATTTACCTTTGTTTCTACACCAGCATTGCTGATGTCACCAGGAATAGTCCCATAAATGCTGGGAATATGTACAGGAAGAAATGGGCCTATGGGCCTAAACCAAAGCCCAAGACTCAGTATTTCCCCTCCCTGGATTTAGAGGAAGTTCATATCTGGCTCTGATCTCTGCAGCTTGGGGCTATATTTGTTTAGTGAGTTGCTACAACAAAGCAAGCACCTTGCATGTGTTGTTTTGTTGCATCCTAATAAAATGGTGGGATTAAAAACACAGTTATTATAGGGGAGGGGCTGGTAGCTCAGCCTATTATTAAGGTTCCTCATTTCCCATTATAACATCCAGTTTTCAGTTGTTTGTAACTGCCAAACTTTAAGAATTAATTAGGGGTAATATTTTCTATGCTGTTTTTCTGCCTCATGCTGATTTTTTTTTTTTTTAAATGTCAGCCTAAAACTATGTAGCATGAGGTTCTGTGCCCACTAGAGAGCCCTCCAGAGCCTAGAATGGAACCCACGATTCCTAAGTCTCACCCTTCCTCTCTTGTCAGCAAATATCTGTGAGACCCTCTAGCAGCTGTCCCCCAATGCCCAACACTGAGTGCTCTGGTCACGAACTGCGCTGTCCAGGGGGTCATGGAGACCAGAAACTCTTCCTCCTCCTTCCCCCCACAACACACACTTTCAAAAATTCACAGGGTTTTAAGTGCCTTTTCTTGATTGCCCAGCTTGGTGAGCACACCTAGCACTCTCCACTGTTGTGTGCTGCTGCCCAGCTGAACATGCCAGATACATGCTCAAGACACGCTCTGGCCTGGAGTAGACAGGCAATGCTGGATCTCCTTAGCCTGTGGGAACAAGAGGCTGTGCAGGCACAGCTACAGACCAGCTGTAGAAATGTGGACATCTATGAGCAGATTGCTTGAGGAATGCAGAAGAAGGGGTATGACAGGGATCTGAAGCAGCGCCGCGTGAAAGCGAAGGAATTCCAGCAGACATACCAGAAGGCCAGAGGGGCTAACAGTTGATCTGGTGCCAAGCCAGAGACCTGCTGATTTTACAAAGAGTTGCAGGTCATATGTGTTGGAGACCCCACCAGCACCTTGCCTGCAACCTCTGAAGCGCTTGAGTCACAGGCCCGTGGCGAGAACAGCGAGGAGGAGGGACATGCTATCAGGGGATCCCGCTATGTCACAAGTCAGGACCTGTCTGATACTCTACCACACTCCAGTGAGTTCCGGCCATTGAGTACGGGTGAGCCCGATGGAGGAGAAAGAACCTCAGGGTAAGTATGTAATTGTATTTCTTATTATTATGATGTACTGATGGTGCCCCCAGCTTAACAGGACACTGCTATTGACTTTTTGTTAACTTTACTTCTCCTTGTTGTACCACTACCTCTTCTGGTATAAGTAAGTTATCTGCTTTTCATTCCCCTGTAGAGTTAGGTGGGGTCGAGGGGGAGGGGGAAATGTGGAGCAGTTTGTGTATGTACACAGGGATGTCCCTCGAATCCTCCTGAGACATCTTGACAAAACTTTCATGGAGGTACTCTGCAATCCTCTCCAGAAAGTTTCTAAGGATGGCAGCCTTATTTCTTCCTCTGCAGTAGGACACTTTCCCATGCCAGTTGGCGATAACTTTGGCAGGCACCATTGCAATAAACAGGCTAGCAGCATATGGGCCTCTGTGACTTCAGGACTCCAGCAGCAGCTGTATTCTCTGTGCCTTTGTCATGCTCACGAGTGAGATATCAGCTAAAATCACCGCCGCCTGTGGGAAAATGGTGCCAATATTCAGTGACATTGCCTGGTTCTCGTAATTTCATGCACTTGAGCAATTCTCTCCTCATTTCCCTTGTCCCTGCCAGGTCAAACTCATCATGGCTGCTGCTGTGAGTTGGGCCATCCACAAGCACTCTGAAGCAAAAGTGTCAATAAGCATGTCTTGTTTAAAAGTTTAGGGGAGCAAGGGAGGGGAGTTCTGAATCATAACTTTCACTTTCCATTGTGACTGTACCTACTATGGTACCTCTGGATGTTTTACCTGTAGCTGCAGCAGTTGCAACCTTGAGGGGTTACCCCTCCACACCCATGGAACGCCTGCACCAGGCAAGGAAGAGAAGGAAGAGGACTCATGGTGACGTGTACAGTGAGATCCAGTGCTGATTCAGATCCTTAGCAGAGGGTGTGGAGGGTGAATATTGCAGACTGTAAGGAGAAGGAAAGAGCAGACAGGAGAAAGGTGCAGAAAAAGGAGAGGGAGATGCATCAGGACATAATGGGGCTTCTCCAGCAGCAAACACAGGTGCTGCAGACTCTTGTGGAACTACAGATTCAACAGTCATGGACTTGCCTCCCTTTGCAGTCCACAGATAACTCCATTACAGCATGTTCCCTACACCTCCCGCCCCAATATTCCATGCAGCATCAGGGGCTGCATCCCTACCTTGCCACTCCACCCTGGGGACTTTTAAAGACAGCCACAACTTCACATACAGTGACCTGAGAGCCATGGTTGATGTATGTGTAGGTAAAATGGACATGAATGTACTTTCCACTTCTTTAAGTGCTGTTCCATAAATGTATGAAGGTTTTAATGTATTTGCATTTAATTTGCACAGAATTTTTTTTTGCAGTGTGTTTTGTTACACAATAAAAATCTGTTGTTTGGAAAATTATTTATCTTTATTAATTCTCAACATATGCTGCAGAATGCCTGGTGGTACTGAAAGCACCCACTTGTTGTATAGTATGACACAACTCATTGGATCAGTAAAAAAAAACCCTACCAGTGTAGTAATCACAAATGTACAACAAACGTCACAAAATTAATAGGTGCATTGACACCGTTTATTCATAGATGTACACGAAGTGCCACATAATTCCTAACAGGCCCCAAAACAGCAGGATCAGGGAGAGCACAGTACACCACAACGTTACAGTGGCTCATTGTTAAAGTGCTCTTTCAAAGCCTCCCTTAGCCGTATGTATAGCTTCATGTTGAGCTCTTCTAATAGTCCTTGTGTCTGGCTGTTCAAACTCAACAAACAGCTGATGCATCTCTGCCCTTCATTCTGCTGGCAAGTTTTCTCCCTTGCTTCACAGATGTTATACAGGACACAGCAGGCATCTATAACCACTGGGTTTTTTTTGTCACTAAGACCGTGCTGTGAGTAAACAACGCCACTATCCATTCAGTCTACCAAAAGCACATTCACCTGTCATTCAGAACCTGCTGAGCTGGTAGTTGAATCTTTCCTTGGTGCTGTTGAGGTGGCTGGTGTACAGCTTCATGAGCTGGGGAGCAGAGGGTAGGCCTGGTACCCCAGGATCACTACTGGCATTTCAACATTGCCAGTGGTAATCTGCTGATCTGGAAAGAAAGTCCCTGCGGGTAACTTTTTGAATAGTCCTGTGTTCTTAAAGATGTGAGCACCATGCACCTTCTCTGACCACCCAACGCTGATGTTAGTGAAGCATCTCCCATGATCCACCAACGCTTGCATAACCACAGAATATTAGCCATTTCTGTTGATTTACTTTGTGGCAAGGTGGTCTGGTGCAAGAATATATATATGTATATGAGTGCTGTCTATTGCTCCACAGCAGCTGGGGAAGCCCATTGCTGCAGATCTATCCACTATGTCCTGCACATTGCCAAGAGTCACAGTCCTGTATAGCATGAGACAATGGCCCCTATGGTTAATTTTCCAACTCCAAAATGCTTTCCCGCTGACTGGTAGCAATCTGGTATTGCAAGTTGCCAGAGCACTATCGCCCATCACTTCTCCGGTGTCAGTGCAGCTCTCATTTTGGTGTCCGTGCCCTGGAGTACTGGGGTAAGTGCGGCACACAGATCCGGGAATGCTCCCCTTCTCATCTGAAAGTACTGCAGCCACTGCTCATCATCCCAAGCGTGCATTACAGTGCAATCCCACCAATCATTTCTTGGGTCCAGATTCGGCACTCTGCTACCTGTAGCTGCTCCGTGAATGCCACTAGCAACCTTGAATTGGTCCTTGTTTTGTTCCACAACAATCTATCCTCCAAGAAATTGTCATGCTCCTTGCTGATTCGGTTCTTTTTCCAGCTCTGCAGATACCTGAGGATAGTGCATCCTATGCTTGCAACTCTCATGACAGTAGGCCACAGCTAGGCAGGCTCCATGCTTCTGTCAGAGATGGTGGACAGCGAGGAGGGCTGTGTGGGTTCATGGGATTTTTTTTAAAAGGCATGAAAATTTGGGGATGGGGAAAGTTGCATCCTGGGAAGTTGACCCCTTGCTCCCAGTCACCTCTGTGTGACTTGTTTCTGCTGCATTATGCATTGCCAAAACTTCTTAAGAGAGGTTTCAGAGTAACAGCCGTGTTAGTCTGTATTCGTAAAAAGAAAAGGAGTACTTGGTTAGTCTCTAAGGTGCCACAAGTACTCCTTTTCTTCTTAAGAGAGTGCACTGGACGGTGGTGAGTTGCACACTGGGATACCTATCCATGGTTCATCGTACTATGCTTTGACACAAGCACTCCAGGTGTGTATGTGCAGCACGATGCAAGGAACCAAGTAGGCAAGTGCACAAGTGATATACCAACTGCGGCAGCTCTATGCTGATTTAACTTGCATTGGCAAAAGTTTGTAGCGTAGACGGCATGTTAGCTCAAGTGGCAGAGCCTGTGCAGTGGATCTTAAGGTTCCAACGTTGCTGATGAACCTCAAGTACTCAAATTAGGAAATGTTAGGTTTAAGGTTAATAGATTGGCTAAGTAATAGGTATCTTCTTTTTGTTGGTTGCCTCTTTATTAAATGCTGCTGTTTTTTCTTGTCAGGGTTCACAAAAAGAGCTGTTGAATTTGACTCAGCAAGATTACATGAATCGGATTGAAGACCTCAATCAGTCACTGAAGGATGCCTGGGCCTCTGATCAGAAAGTAAAAGCTCTAAAAATAGTTATCCAGGTCGGTTTAACTATGTGTGTGTTATACAAAAATAATGAGATTTGTTTATTTAGAAAATAAAAAGATGAGTGAATGTTACTATAGCTATAAGATTGCTGTGGACCCCTCCACCATGCTCAGAATTCTGAGGGTAGGCATGAAGTGTGTAAAACCCTTTGTGCTATATGATTACCAGCTTATTCTGGCCCTAAGTAGTTGGAGAGCTAGTTGCTACTAATAAAGTAGTATGAATGTCATGATGACTCCCTAGCCCAAGGTGCTGATCCAGGCATGCACTTAATGTGCTCAAGAGATCTCATTGTGAATAGTGCCACTGAAATTGTACTTAAAGTTAAGCATGCACTCAAATGCTTTGTTGGATCAGGGTTTAAGTCTCTCAGAGGCAGTAGTGAAAACCCCATAACTGAGAACACTTAAAGTTAGACTGGACAAAACACAAGAAAACGTATTGTACGGAATAATCTTAATTAGAAAGGGGGATGGATTATATGATTTTTATGATTATATGGTTTTTTAGCTCTCTAATATTTATAATGCTGTAAATAGTTAAATTGCAGTAAAGTTATTGGTGATCACATACATCTTCCTCTAACGTGATCTTTTTATTTTTGTTTTATTTTTCCTAATACTGTGCTTAGATGATATGGAAAATAATACACAAATCAACGTAATTGATACCAAAAATTGGGACTTTGAAAATGCTTTTATGTTGTACATTTTAGTACCATTGGTAATTTGACATTTTTACCTTTGTGAATGTATTTTTTTTGTAAATGCTAAGGTGCAAAGATAAGTGTGGGGGAGTGATGAAGAAATATATGCAGAATAGGCTGAATCTCTTAACTGTTTATTTCTAGACATTCTATCGTTTGGGTTTTTGTTTTTTGTTTTTTTTTTTAAATCAGTTTTTGTAAAGGAAGTACGTAGTTCACTGGTCTCCATTGAAATTCACTTATCTCTTTTGCAAAAGCTGATGTTTTGTGACTAAGATGTTACTAAGAGTTTAGTTTCTCACCATTTTTTTTAACTATGAACTGATAACCTCTTTGAAGTTGATCAAGTATTAAAGAGATGAAAAATTGCCTAGTTGGTTTGAAATACTGGATAATAAAATGAGGCTCCTTGAGGAAATCAAAATACTTAGGTGATCTAAGAATGCTTAAGATATTCTCTCTGATACATATGCTTGGTGTTAATAATTTAGAAACAATAGATCTGTATCTTTAAGATGCTTATCACATTAAATATTTATTTCTGGCTTACAAAAAATACACATTTATGATTGTTTCACTGCTCTGGCACAAAAAAGGTGTGAGCTCATTTAGGAGAAGTGAACATGCTTATTTCCCAGTCTGTTGTTCTGAAAGTAGCTGCAAAGGGAGCCTGAAATTCATTGCAACAGATATTTAGAGTTGCATCAAGTAGACTTCCAGTGTAAAAATTCTTTTTTTTCATAGGATGTGGCAAACTGCTTCTATCTTCCTTTCAAGGACTGTTTGTTGACTTACAAAGTAAACATTATTCAAAGAAGTTGATATCATATTCCAAATACATGTGGTGTGAAATGCTTGCAGTGTAGATCATATGTGGAAAATATTTGAAACAGCGAGTGTTTTCTTCTAAATATATGTCTTTGGCAGTAATTCTGCTTAGATTAATTCATTAACACTGTTCTGATGCAATGAAAGTTTTAACTTATCTTTTAGTTTTTGATTCATCTATCTTCAAATAAAATAAAGCCTGTAGGACCTCCTATTAGTCAAACATCAGTTGAAGTTAAACCTCTATCTAGGGCTCATCACTGTAGTATCATATTGGGGTATATTCTACACACGTTATATACTATCATCTACAAATAATAAATGGCTTGGAGGGCAGTAGCTAGGAAAGTTTACCCTTGGATAAAAATAGTTCCTGAGATTGTGCAGGTTGCCTGAAGCTAACATCACAACTGAAGGGACAATATATTACCAGGTTTCTTTTATCCTTGCCCATCTTGATTCATTTTTGGGTACGGAACAGAGACTACTGATATTGCTGGCAGCTGATCTCCTTATAATGTATGGTGCCCATGCTAATTTGTTAGATCCTTCAGCATTTTTTTGTCATCACTGGCCACAAGTATTGTTTCCCTGAAAGGTTGTCGTCTTGCAGGAGATGGACCTCTTGGAGTGAAGTGGAGTAGAAAGCTGCCATGCTAAGTGCTCGGTGATGCCAAATATAGACTACTGTCCACCTGTGGCAATAACTTAGCCTGCTTTACTTTGCAAGTCTTCAGTACAGTCAGGAAAAATGAATGAACATTTAGATGGAAAACTTGTTTCAGCAGGTTTCACTGGATCAAGTCACAGTTAAATTTTGCCGTCTGCCTGCCTAGACTGAAAATCTAATAAATTAACAGTACTGCTTCTCCTAGACTTATTTTTCCATTATTTTGTTTTAAAATATTAGTTGTACTACGGTAGCACTTAGAGGCCCCAGCCAGGTCTGGTTGCCATTGTGCTAGGTTCTGTCCAGACATATAGCAAGAGACAGGTTAAGCCTCAGCCAGCTTACAGTCTTACAGACAAGATGCAACAGGTTGGTGTGACAAATAGGATATGGAGAGAGAAGAGAGGACAGGGAAACCCTTAATACAAGCAAGTTTAGATTAGGCTGGCTGAGTGCACAATTCGTACGTGTAATAAGACAATTCAGTAGTAGTAATCACGGCTTGGAAGTGAGTCTTATACACGATAAGGTGGTGTGTTTAGGGATTTTGATTGGGGAGGAAAAGGGGATTCGTAGATATAAGGGTAACATGGGAGAAAGCGTGAAGGTGCTTGTGGGAGAAGTGGATGAAAGACTGATAAAGGCTGTTAAACCGCACAATAGAGTCAGTAAAACCAATGCTGTTAAATTTTTATTGGCCACTGATTCCCCCCCCCCCCCAACAAAATAATGGAACGATGGCTAGCGTAAACTGCTGTTTTCTGCATATCCTGGTTTAGTAAAGTAATTGAATAATCTGATAAGCACAGAAACAGTTCAAAGATTCTCTAGTGATGTTCAAGCTGTATTAATTTGTAAATTACTCTTTTGGAGGGAATGGCACATGTGTTAAGAAATAGGACAACTGAATGTTAAAACTTGTATGAATTTGCCTTTAAATGAGGCCAGAGACAGAGTGCAGTGAAGTTGCAACAACCTTAGAAACTGAGACACAGATGTAATGTTAATAGTCATCAGGAAAGGTTATATAAAGTCAGGATTGTTTTTCCAGCAGTGGATCCCTTTTGGAAAGCTGTTTAAGTTGGAAATGCTGGTAAAGTTTACAAAGGAAATGAAACATAAATCAGGAGTGAATAGAGTTCAGAAAATGATCTTTGAGTTTGGATGATTATGCCTTTTAGTAGCACCAGGGAATTAGCAATATTATTAAAAAAAACAAATTGTCATGAAAAGTGTGGTGACCTAATAGTATTTTATCACAAGAAAATACAATACAATATTACAATGCCTTTGTTGAGAGGAAAACACAGAATATAAATGTAGTACCTGTGGGATTTCTGTGTATATAATATCACAAAAGGATTTTCAGAGGAAGTCAAAGGAAGATCCTAAGACATGGTTCTGTGTCAGACCGTGTTTCTTAGAATGATACCAAAATTGAGGATGTTCCCATCTTGCGATTTACTTAACCCACCTACCCCCAAAAAACAACACTCTCAGTGGTCCCTGGGTAATGTCATAAGAAAAGTTTAATATTATATGCATAACTACTTCTCACCCATAGGAACCCTCCTTCTCCATGAAAATTCTGTTGCAGACACTAATCCCTACCTGATTCTAGGCCTGGGCATTAATTACATCTGTATTTCAGTTACTGAAATATTATACCAGTTCCTGTGGTAAGAGATGGAGGAAACAGAAATGCAAGAAATTGGTATTTAGAAAAGAGTGTGAATGAGGGAATACCTTTACTGGAGCTTCACTATTGCTGGATCACTCTGAATTTGAGATACTCTTAAACATATTACTACTCCCTCTTACTGCAGAGGTAAACAGTTTCCTAACAAGAGTACAACATTATGAGCATACTAAATGGCGGGGGCATACTTTATTCCCAGAATTAAACATTTGTCAATAGGGGGCAAAAACCCAGCCGTATCACAACACTAGAAGTAGCTTGATTTAGGGCCAGATTGTGAGAGAACCTTGTTAGGGAAATGGAAAAGTACACACAGAGCCTTGCCTTCCACAGCTCCATGCAACAGCTTGTACAGTTGCAGTACTTGCTTCGAGGGAGTATCCTGAGTGCCCCTGGGGGGGTGCACAGTGCCATAAAGGGAGGAAGGTCTGTGATTGTGGGTTCATTGTTGGGCATGTGAGTCTGTGTGTGTGATAGTTTGTTTTGTTTTTGGTACACATAGAAGAGATAACAAAGAATTACTGGGAAAGCAACTAAGTATTATTCACTAAAATTCTCTTGGAAATATAGGGCAAATAAGCTATGTGATAAATTTAAAAGACTGCAGGAAACTTTCAGGTTTGACCTTGATAGAGCTTAGAGACACATGATTATTGTGGAAAATTCCAGCCCCATCCTACTAATAATTTTAGATTCAGAGCAAATGCTGCTGTGCTGGTACCTATTTTTTGAGTGTGAGAATCAGAAATCTTGGGGGCAGTTGTGCATCTCTCTTAAAAGCTTTCTGTACTCCACTAGAAGTGTCAACATATTTAGTACCTTGTTTTCTTGGTCTGATAGTGGAAAGTCAGAACATATGGAAACTAATGTTCTCTTTGGGTACGTCTACACTGCAATAAAATACCTATGGCATGGCTAGGGCTGGCCCAGCATAAGCTGGCTTGGGCCGCAGGGCTAAAAATTACAGTGTAGATGTTTGGGCTCAGGCTGGGGCCTGGGCTCTGAAACCTTCCCCCCCCCATGGGTTCTCAGAGCTCCAGCCCCATCCCGACCCCCAAAATCTACACTGCAATTTTTATCCCTGCGAGCCTGAGACAATTGACCCAGGCTCTGAGACTCGGTGCCGCAGGTTTTTTATTGCAATGTAGATGTACTCTCATCATCAGTTAGGTGAACTCATCTCACAATGAATATATTAAAATATACGAATTGAAGAGAGAGAGCACATATATTTTAATAGCACTTTAACTTTGTCATCCTTAGATTAAGTGAACAAAGGTGTGTTGTGTGGTGGCTGCCCATAATGTGCTTGGATGTATCTATTACCTGAGGGGAGAACTGTGTACATACTTAACAGGCAACAGTGGAGATAGTTCTCTTGGGTCACAGGAGTGAAGGGTCTAGCTTTTCTTTCTTGTGAACTCTTTAGATCCCCTCTTGGTGAATAAAGCAGTGAGGCTGAAAGGACTATCCCACTTATACTTGTTCTGTGTATTGTTCCAGTCTGGTGATGCTTCAGCAGGTCACTTCCTGAATGTTGGGAATAGAGTTGAAATTGTATTTTTAGACAGTTCTCTCCCTCCCCCCTTACACTGTATTCATTCCATTCAGTTGAAGACTGTCTCCTGATTGCAGGGGAAGGGCAATCCTGCAGCAGAAGGGACTGGGGTGGGTTTTTTACTGGTCCTCTTGGTGACATGGAGGATAAAGAGATTTCTTGTGAAGCTATAGGGTTTATTTGTGTTTTTCAAGAGAGTATATTGGAGAGATAGACTTGTCCCTTTACTCCTCTCTTCCAACCCCCAAGCCTGCTTTTCTTCTACAGTGGGTGCTGACTATCAGTAAACTTCTCCCAAAGATTTCGGCTACATCAGGGCTTATTGCTGTGTCCTACCGTATATGTACCATATCTTGTATGTTTTATAAGTTGGTCACCATGTAATTGGATTCATATGCTGCTCCAGTAAAATGATATTTCATTTTTTGGCCCTATCTAAACTAGGAAATAGGCTGTGTTTAAACTATTAGCAAATATGCCTTTAAACATGACTTTAGGCCTACCATTGACTCAGTTGAGCACTTTAGTGTCCACCACTGTGTGTTTGTGTGTCTGTGATGTGGTTGATCACAGGTTTCCCTTTATGGTTACCATGACGGGCAGACATGTTTGAAAAGGTCTTAAAAAGGTCTTAAGTTCTACTAGATGCAAGGTTGTGTTTAAAAATATGGTAGCTAGTATGTTTTTAACCATAATCTATTTCCTAGTTTAGATATGTGCTGTGCATATGCTGCGTATAGATGCTTGGAAGACAGATTATGATTAGCACCATAAAAATGCTTTTAAATAAATATTTTTTTTAAAAAAGGCGGCCATTTTCCTTGTATTTCTCACTATCCTCTATCAGAGATCATTTGTCTTGACTGAGTGAATATATAAATCTTTCCCAGGGCAACTTAAATGCTGCGCTGTGGATTTCTTAGCATGAGGGAAGGCTGACTGATAGTGCTGCTGCTGAAATGGAGACTATCATGGTGATATTCTCCAGAGCCAGGTGTGACAGTTTCAGGGTAACTGCACCTGTATTCCCCCTCCATGGTCCACTCCAGGGGTGTCCAGCGAGGTTAAGCCATTGCTTGTCTCTGGGCAGGGACCCACTCCTAAAGGCTGCACAGCCACTGTCTGACACTGTGATATCCCCAGCAAGCCAGTCTACATAATGGCCAGCATTGTGCTTTGCTTTCTCTCTAAGGGCTGTGGCCAGTGTATTGCCAGCAGTTACAAGTTACCACACAACTCTTTTTTTAAGCAAGCAAACTTATTCTTAAGGCAAAAGCATTATAAAGAAAGCACTTTTAAAAAAGCAAGCCCAGAACAGATTGAAATGCACACTAGACATACCAGGAGTCACACATCAGTCTTGTAGGGTCAGAGTAGGCCAGAGTCTTTCCAACACTTCTGCAATGGTTGGGGTCTCTCTTAGAGGGAAGGTCCTGTCCATTTGCTGAATCAGAAAGAAGGTCCTGTGTCAGTTTAAACTCATC
Organism: Chelonia mydas; assembly: GCF_015237465.2. Taxonomy (NCBI): domain Eukaryota; kingdom Metazoa; phylum Chordata; order Testudines; family Cheloniidae; genus Chelonia; species Chelonia mydas. The sequence continues at coordinate 17,541,654 of NC_051250.2, read as the reverse complement.
TCCTTTTATACCAATGTCCTTTCATTACCTGACGGTCTTTGGAAAACCCAGTCTGAACCAGTATATGCAAACCTTCCCAAGGGATGGTACCCTGCTGCAGGTGTGCCTGAATGATTCACCTTAATCTCCCCTTCTGCCCCAACTGTTTAGTTCCTGGAGGAGCTGTGGTAACTCACCCCTGCTGAGTTGCATGCAATCACTGACCCACAATGATACATAAACCATTCAAAAACTTAATACAATGTCATCCTCAAAGATGCTGCATGTGATTGCACTATCTGTCACAGCAGGTATCTTGCAGTGTTCTGTCAAATGATTCCAAAGTCTCTAGGGCTTTTTATGTGGCACTCCCCTTTGCTAATTCCATCACTGACTACCTTTAAATTGGGTAAACAGAATTTTGTATCCTCCTGGTAAAGCTTTGTTCCTTTTTTCTTTCTTTTCTAGTGTTCTAAACTTCTTTCGGACACAACAGTAATCCAGTTTTATCCAAGTAAATTTGTTCTAATTACAGATATACTTGATACATTTGGTAAGTACTTACAATGGACCTATGATGGATTCATTTTTATTAATTTTTTGTAGAATTACAAAATATTCTAGAAATAGAACCTATAAAGAGTTTTAAGGAGTTAATATCAACTTCTTTAAGGATTTAACTTTTACAAAAAATGTAGATAGTATAGGGAACACCCTGTCTGATGAGTCAAAGACATTAAGGACAAGCCAGCACAGCCTGTAGAGAGAGAGAAATGGATAGACATGTCCCTTTGGACTGTCCTCTCTCCCTTCACTAGACTTTAAGTGATTTGTGGTCAGATTATTGTATCTTTGCTTCCTTGAGATCCACTCTCTCTAGTTGTGTCTATTTTGGCTATTTAAAGATAGTGGTGCGGTTGTGATACTATTAAGAGGGATTTTCACCTCGTCTGTTAGCTAGCTATCTTCAAAATATGCAAAGGTCTACCTGTCTCCTCAGTCATCCTTTGATGCTGGAGCACTTACTAATTGCCCTCACCCTCAGACCATCTCAGACTTTCACTTTTTTCAGCTCCAGGTCACCTCCGCTCCAGTGAGTTCCTGGATATGTTCCAGGTTGGTTTCAGGCTGTTTCTAGGCTTGAAACCCATTGATTAGGGGCACAAATAAACTCATGCTAGCTATTGTTGGGGTCAGTTGACTATCTTGGTCATGCTGGTCTTCTCGGTAGCCTTTAATGTGATTGACTATGGATGGTTGCTTTGGCAATTGAAGGATATAGCTTCTGTGTCAGGAATTGCTCTTGATTAGTTCCTTAGCTGATGGGAGTCAGTTGTTGGTAATGGATAATGCAGAGTTCTTGCAAGATCTGTCTTATCTGCAAGTTCCTTAGCTTATGTACAAAGCTTCTTAGCAAAGTCAAAGTATTATAAGTATATTGATATTCTGCACATCTTGTCCAGGGGCCTTACTGATTTCTGGTCTGGAGAGATACTTAGATGACATTGCTGGCTGGACATGTCAGATCTTTCTCATCCTTAACCCATGGTAGGCGGAAGTGTTGCTAGGTACTAAGAATTGTTATGAGGAGTTTCTTCCCTTCCTTGATGCCTTTACTTACTGACTGAACATGTTTTAAAGTAATGAACCAGGTGAAGATCTCTAGTTTTATTTTTGTTTTTATCTTGCAACAGCAACATAAGCCTTTGTAATCATAGGCTGTGTCAACTAATTTCTTGGAATTGCTTCCAGCAGTTCTTCTCTCTCACTTACAGATAGTACAGAATGTACAAGCATGCCTGGTCACTGGAGTGAGCAATTGTGCATGGTGAACTGGTGAAATCATTTTTAAGCTGGTCCTCTTGGGTTTTAAAACTTCTAATGAGGAGCCTGGCAGTATTTGAGAGATTCTCCATTAGTCTTGTGCTGGTAGGTTTCTGCTTTCTGACACTGTCCACTCCTTTAGGATTGGCTATCTCCTTAGATCAGTGGGTGATTGAACCTTTGTGGCAGTATCCCCTGTGGATCTCTTTCCTCTCTGGGCACTGTTATTTTTTTATCCTCCCTACCTAATTTTGAAAACTGCCTCAAACTTAATTTGGGTTATCTCTCTAATAACCATACAGTCTTGTTTCAGTTCCATTCTGCCTCTGTATAAGACTCCCTTGAGGCATCCCTAATGTGCCCATCACCATGGCATTTAAGTGTCTGGCTCATAATTGGGACGCACTAACTCTATCCATAAAATACATTACTCTTCACCCTCCCTTTATTTATCTGACAACATTCAAATTACTAGATCTATTTTTATAATCTGTCCATCAGAGTGCTGTGCTTTAGTCCTTGTTTAGTGAAGGAAGGCTTATGCAAAAAGTTGGGTCTTGCAATGTGTTCTGAAACCAAAATGATGGCACGTTTTTTGTTGTATTTGGCTTTGTATTGTTTGTTTGCTTGGTTCAGTACCTTAAGACTCTTTGTGAGGGTATGCAAAACACTATATGCTACATTCTGTTAATGATATTTATATTTTCATTAACTGATTCTGCAGATTTTCATGTGATTCTCTTATTTATAACAATTTTAAGTAGAACAAATATTTAAGTGATATATATAGATATATGTCCCTTTAATGCTGTGTTTGGGCTCAGAATATTTTTCTGTTTTGTTTTTCTATATTACTAATAAACACGTTTAATTTAGAGTCCTAACAAGAATAAGTAAGTACATTACTTTGTGGCCTGTTCTAGAAATGTAATAGTTATCAAAGTAACTTCTGAAAGCCAACAATCAATTCTGTTTCAGGATAATATATTGTTTCACTGAGTAACCTTGAAAGATGAATAATCATAAATACATACAATATGCCGTAATACAATGAGTACCACTAAAGTGAAGTCATGAGATAAACATCATTTGTTATGGCTGTATGAATTACCAGTTGTAGAAAACTAAAGACTCTAGGGAGGAAAATAATTGAGATGATTAAATAGTTGGCTATGTTTTATTATTACATAAACAATTGTCTCAGTTGGCTGTCTTCTCCTAGGGAGAGTACATTTGCAACAAATACAAGATTAATTCTGTGGAGTTTCAGTACTCATTTTGCCTTGTAGGTAGATGCTTACACAAATACAAAAGAAAGAAATATAATTTCAAGGATAACTGGAGACTGGATGTATCTCTCTGAATCAGATCTCTAGGTAGTCTCTTGCCATCAGTAAAGCATTTTAAATCAAGTAAATCTATTGATATGGCAGGTATTTTAGATTGGGTTTTTGGGAATTATCAACATGATGAAACATTCATCAGCCACACTAAAATCTGTGGAAATGCCTTACAGATTGCAACTAGTCTGGTCTCTGCATGTAATTCTAAGCAAGCAGGAAAAGAACTGGAAAATACTGTTTTCTGGACACAGCTGCTTTTTAAATCCTTATTCGATAATATAAATGTTTTATGCTTAAAACTTCCTGATTTTCTATTGAGGTATAAATAATAACCCTCTCTTCAAGCTCCTGGAGGAAGTGATAATGGTGGTGGTTTGCTTAATGGCCATAACAGTAAGCAAATTTAGGATAAATTGGAAAATGTAAAGTTGTAATTTCACTAACTTTAAATCATTATATTCCCAGTCAGATCCAATGCTTGGATTTGCAGATAATAGCAGCATATTGCTCTTTTCAGTGGCTTATGCCCTGTCTCCCTTCTGGAGCCATCTCATTTGGCCCTGTTCTTGGTTGGCAGGAAACAGAATTGGGGCTCAGTATTTAAACACAGTTCCAGTTATGCCAGCTTCTAATGCAGTATGGATGGGCATTTCTAAGTTTGAACATGATTTGACTCCATCAGCTCACTGATTGGCTAAACTATGTGAAACTGGCTTAGCTGGGACAAAGTTCAAACACGGTTCATAGCTCCATTGTAGATGGGGGAGCCTTCTTTGACACAGGGCAGATGGGAAGCTCTTCATTTTCCCTTAGTATATTTTCATTTAATGCATGAAGAAACCTGACTCTTGAGGTCAAGAAGAAGATTTTCGTTAATTAAATTAGGTGCTCTGTTTATCCACGCCGTAATTAGTATGTGGGATTCCAAAAGTAACTGAGTTAAACATTTAGGCAAACAATAATGCAGGCAGATTAGATTAGGTACATCATTCTTAAAACAGTGCTTCAATGGAAGTGTTTTATTTTAAAAAAAAAAAAAAAAATCTAAACACATTTTTTTAAATCTCCAAAAGGAAAAAGGTGCACTTTCTTTGTGTGTTTAACAATGAGAGGCTAAAACAAAACTATGGGAAAGGTCAGGATCTCTACACTTTGAAATCTAACACTATATCTCAAGTTAAAATAACGTGTTACGTAATGTTTCAGGAAATTATCACTCTATCGCCTAACAGCTTCCTAAACCTTAACAATATTTCATTCCATCTCTTCTTGTTTGTGGAAGAGTTGAACTATAAAAGCTTTCTTTAATTGGATATAGACTATGAAATGGTCAAAATGTTTTGCTGAATTATTTAATCTAATTATTTTTATTAATAATTTTAATCAGTCTTGGATTTCTTTAACAGTGTGGAACTGATTTATTACAGCCTTTTAACTTGAAATGTATTGTTGGTGTTTAACAGGATGTGCTGTGACAGATGCAGTTGTTTTTCCAGGTTTTATATCCCCTTTATGTCCTTTTCTACTTATTGACAGTTGCTAAGAATAATACAGGATCATTGCTCAGTGAAGAGGGGGGCACCAAAAGTTATTTCCTGGTCAACAGGAGATGGTTGGAGTAATCTGACCTATCCACTGCCTTTGTTCTTAGTGAAACTAAGACAGAGAAATTACAGCATGCAAAATCCTCAGTGCAGACCTTCAAATCTCTCAGATTCACTAGATGGCAGCATAATATAATGGAGTTCAAGGAAGTCTTTGCAGATGAGATTCCTGGACCCTGTAGAAAACCATTATTATTTCACAATTTGCATTTTACAATTTGCTAAAGATTAACCTATTTTCTTGGCAGGAAAACTAGTATATGAAAGAATTTTATCCATGTGTCTGGATAATCGCAGCTCTTTACCAGGTAACTTTGTGCCTGCCTTGTGCTATTCTTGTAGAAATGTGTAAATTTACCATGTTTACCAAGCTAGGTTTGGGATTGTGGGGAATTTCAACAATACGTATCCTGAAACAAATTCAGTTTTGCTTCCAAGCTTTATAAAATAAAAACACATGGGAAGACTTTAGTGCATACCTCGATTCCTATGGGGGAGAGCTAGAGTTTTTAAATGGGGCCAAGCCAGTGGTACAGTAGAAAAATATGACCTTGTTAATGTCCTCTGAAAATAAATTGGTCTGCTCATGTTTGCTGAGTTTGGATTTAGTTGCTGTTCCTAGTTTTTAACAAGGGAAAATGTCTATAACAGGTTACTTTAATCACTCCCACAACTTTACGTAAGTTTACTTCCTTACTATAAATAACCCAACATAAAACTTGTGACAGTAAAATGTACTCATTTCCAGTTTTAATGATTCTCAACATTAGCACGGTCTGTTGCAGGGGAGGGAAGAGTGTGTAACTTCTAGGGCAGGAGGAAGTGGAAGACAACTGTTGGGAGACAGCTAGGATGGGACTACTATTCCCACTCACTCCAGTTCTAAAACAAGGGAAAAAACCTTTGTCCTCTTCTCTCCTCATACTCTCATATCCTGAGCATCTTCCTACAGTTTTTCAGCATGCTTATAACATGGTTTTATCTGTCTGCACAGACCAGAATAAACCACATTACCACACTGTTTGGCCACAATCGTGTTTAAATATGGTTATTTTCATGTTGTAGATGAGCCCATGCAAATTTCGTTATAAAATAAAAGTATTTACCTTTGATTTCATCACAAACAGCTTGCAATACTAAACCAGTAGCATCATGAGAAACAAGTCAGTAATAATATTTTCTTTGGTGAGCTTTCTTTTTTCTCTTTGCTATTTAACACTCCACCCCCTATGGACCGCTCTCTCTGGGTGAAGCAAGAGTCAAAATATCTTGGAAAGAAATCTCTACCAGCAATGATATCAGGAATGAAATTTTCCAGTAACATACAGACACTCACAATTTCCTATGCAGAACCCTGCCTTGAGCAGCTGCATGAAATGAGAACCAAGTCATTTGTATTTGTACTCATTCTTTCTGTTCCAATAAGGTTAGATCTTCTGATTTAGTACCAGAGTTCTCTGCCTCCAGGAAACCATACTGCAGTTTTCAGAGTAGCAGCCGTGTTAGTCTGTATCCGCAAAAAGAACGGGAGTGCTTGTGGCACCTTAGAGACTAACAAATTTATTTGAGCATAAGCTTTCATGGGCTACAGCTCACTTCATCAGATGCATAGAATGGAACATATAGTAAGAGGATATATATACATACAGAAAATATGAAAAGGTGGAAGTTGCCAGACCAACTCTAAGAGGCTAATTAATTAAGATGAGCTATTATCAGCAGGAGAAAAAAACTTTTGTAGAGACCATCAAGATCGCCCATTTCAGACAGCTGACAAGAGGTGTGAGGATGCTTAACATGGGGAAATAGATTCAATTTGTGTAATGACCCAGCCACTCCCACTTCAAGCCTAAGTTAATGGTATCTAGTTTGCAAATCAGTTCAAGTTCAGCAGTTTCTCGTTGGAGTCTGTTTTTGAAGTTTTTCTGTTGGCTCTTGCTCATTGAAGGATACCTGAATTATGTTTGACTGTGAGGGAACAATTGCAATGCTTTTGTGCAATTAATTTAATTTGTTCAGCATTTGCTAATGAAACCAATATCTTATAGAAAAGAACCTGTCAACAAAGCTGATTTTCCTTTAAGTGGTAATCATTGCCTTTACTTTAAGCAGATGATCAAAGTGTATTTCTAGTATGTTCAAGATCAGTAATTCTGTGATGACTTTTTGCTATGGTTTGAGGGATTAGCATTTTGAGGGTTATGTTAATATCAACTATGTTCGGGTTAGCACTTTTCTTAACTGACTTGGCAGTTACAGCACACTTGAAATAAAGACGTCACATTCCCAAAGTGCTGTGTTATGTAAAAGACCTCTAGCTGTGGGGGGTGGGGAATTGCACTGTTTCTCTAAAATTTCGACACAGGCTTAGTGTTCTGAGGAACAACAACAAGCACAGCAGCAGAATAATAAGTAGAAATGGAAAAGAAAATTCTGCTTCCAGTCAATGTCATTAAAATGCTTTTGTTTGTACATATATTTCCTGGTTCCTGACAGAAAGGCATGCAGTTTATGGATAGAACTTTGTTCCTTCATCATTGTTTCTAAAATTGTAAGTCCAGTGGGACAAAATTGGGGGGAAAAAAAGCAAAGGTCTATCACTGCTTGCTTAATATTGACTAATACATACCTTGTAGTGAGAAATATATCTGTCTAAAGCTGTGTAGATAGAGAAGAGTCCTTTGAAATACTTTACATATACTGCAAAAAGCTGATTCATCAAAAGGTGTAAGTTACAAAGATTGAAATATAAACAGACACGGAACAAAGAAATGAAGTCTTCTCCTCTGAGAGGACTGTGCCTGTGCTTTTTAAGATTACTAGTTTGGTGAAGATGCCATTCTTTTAATGGTTTACTGTGAAACATCAGGGTGAAAATGAAATGGACAGCAAGCTCCAAATGGGGTGGTTGTGCAAATAAAGGTTCCAGTCTTACTGTAAATTACTGTTAAGATTGTTTTGAGTTAATGGTAGCAGGGACAGACTCATAGTCTTCAAGGGTGGTCACAATCTTGCTAGGATATTGGGACCCAGTGGAAGATCTGCACTGACGACTTCTGGGTTTGGGGCCCTTTACCTGGTAAAGTCCTAGCTCAGTGCAGAAGATTCTCCTTCCTCCTCCTCCTCCTCCCACTTTTAAAGCAGGATGATTCTGGGAGGAGATAGGAAGGCCAGAGAGAGAGGCTGGATAATACGGCAACATAGAAATTACAGAAATGTAGGGCTGGAAGGGACCACAAGGGATGTCTAGTCCATCCCCTGCCATGTCGAGGCAGGATTAAGTATGCCTATAGCATCCCTGACAGAAGTTTGTCTAACTTTTTCTTAATAACCTCCAGTGACGGAGATTCCACAACCTCCACACTTAACCTGTTCCAGTGCTTAACTATCCTTAAAGTTAGAAAGATTTTTCTTAATATCTAAGCTAAATCTCCTTTGCTGCAAATTAAGCAGATTACTTCTTGTCCTACCCTTCATGCACACAGAAAACAGTTGATCACTGTCCTCTATATAACAGCCCTTAACAGATTTGAGTATTTTTATCAGATCCCCACTCATTCTTCTGTTCTGTAGGCTAAACATGCCAGTTCTTTCAACCTTTCCTCATAGGTCAGATTTTCTAAACCTCTTATCATCTTTGTTGCTCTCCCCTGAACTCTCTCCAGTTTTTTCGCATCTTTCTTAAAGTGTGGCACCCAAAATTGGATACAGTGCTCCATCTGAGGCCTCACCAATGCTGAACAGAGCAGAACTGTTACCTCCCATGTCTTAAATGTGACACTGCTGTTAAAACCTCCCAGAATATTTGCCTTTTTTGCAACAGAATCACATTGACTCACATTCAGTGCCCATATAGCTTTGTCTGTTGCCACTTTCAGTATCCAAGATTTGTTGGGAGGGAAGAAGAGGGTATTCATTTTGTATAAGCACAAATAAAGGTATCAGCAAAAGGATGGGTCTGGAATTATGCCATCACTAGTTAGCATTTCCCATGAAGCTGAATTTGATTAAGGATTTTGCACTTTTGCTACAGCTCTCAAATTTAACAGTGGCAGTATTATGAGGCTTCCATTTCTAGATTATTAAACATTCCACTGGAATATAGACATTTCCTTGTCAGCATTATTATTCAAAGTGTGTCAGAGTGCCTTTCCTTGAAATAAAAGGAGTGCTTGTGGCACCTTAGAGACTAACAAATTTGTTAGAGCATAAGCTTTGTGAGCTACAGCTCGCTTCATTGGATGAATACAGTGGAAAATATAGTAGGGAGATTTTATATACACAGAGAACATGAAACAATGGGTGTTACCATAAAGACTGTAACAAGAGTGATCAGGAAAGGTGAGCTATTACCAGCAGGAGAGTGGAGGTGGGGTGGGGGGAACCGTTTGAAGTGATAATCAAGTTGGGCCATTTCCTGCAGTTGACAAGAACAGTAGGACGGGAAATAAACAAGGGGAAATAGTTTTACTTTGTGTAATGACACATCCACTCCCAGTCTCTATTCAAGCCTAAGTTAATTGTATCCAGTTTGCAAATTAATTCCAATTCAGCAGTCTTTCGTCGGAGTCTGTTTTTGAAGTTTTTTTGTTGAAGAATTGCTGCTATACTTACCTACGTGCCTCCAGCTTTCATCCAAACCAGACCACACCACACGATCCATTGTCTACAGCCAAGCTCTACGATACAACCGCATTTGCTCCAACCCCTCAGACAGAGACAAACACCTACAAGATCTCTATCAAGTGTTCTTACAACTACAATACCCACCTACTGAAGTGAAGAAACAGATTGACAGAGCCAGAAGAGTACCCAGAAGTTACATACTACAGGACAAGCCCAACAAAGAAAATAACAGAACGCCACTAGCCGTCACCTTCAGTCCCCAACTAAAACCTCTCCAACGCATCATCAAGGATCTACAGCCTATCCTGAAAGATGACCCATCACTCACAGATCTTGGGAGACAGGCCAGTCCTTGCTTACAGACAGCCCCCGAACCTGAAGCAAATACTCACCAGCAACCACACAGCAAAAACAGTAACCCAGGAACCTATCCTTGCAACAAAGCCCGTTGCCAACTGTGTCCACATATCTATTCAGGGGACACCATCATAGGGCCTAGTCACATCAGCCACACTGTCAGAGGCTCGTTCACCTGCACATCTACCAATGTGATATATATGCCATCATGTGCCAGCAATGCCCCTCTGCGTTGTTCATTGGCCAAACTGGACAGTCTCTACATAAAAGAATAAATGGACACAAATCAGACGTCAAGAATTGTAACATTCAAAAACCAGTCGGAGAACACTTCAATCTCTTTGGTCACTCGATTACAGACCTAAAAGTGGCAATTCTTCAACAAAAAAATCTTTGAGGTTGACAGGGGCAACACTTCTTGTTTTAGTCACAATCCCACTACTCAAAAAGTGAGATTTATTTATTTATTTATTTTAGTCTTCTGCAGTGGAAGAGGTTAGGGTACCAGGTGTCTGATTTTTTACCAGAAAGCCCAGTTGAAAAGGGACCCTGGCGGCTCCGGTCAACACTGCTGACCGGGCCATTAAAAGTCTGGTTGGAGGCATAGGCAGGCTCCCCTACCCGGCTCCATGTGACTCCTGGGAAGCTGCTGGCATCTCCCTCTGGCTGCTAGGTGGAGGGGCAGTGACGGGGGCTCTGTGTGCTGCCCTTGCCCCAGCACCAGCTCAGCAGCTCCCATTGGCCAGGAACCGTGGCCAGTGGGAGCTGAGGGGGCAATGCCTGTATGCGCAGGCAGAGCCATGTGGTTGCACCTCCGTTTAGGAGCCGGAGAGAGATGTCACTGCTTCCGGGGAGCCTGCATCCCAAATCCTCTCCTGCGCACCAACCCCCTGTCCTAGCCCTGAAGCCTCCTCCTGCACCCCAAACCCTGGCCCCAGCCCAGAGCCCGCACCCCCAACTAGAACCCTCACCCCCCCACACACTCCAACCCTCTGCCCCAGCCCAGAGCCCTCTCCTGAACCCATAACCTCTCATCCCCCTGCACCACCACAGAGCCTGCACTCAGAGCCCTCACCCCTGTCACACCCCACCCCACTGCCTCCCAGCCCAGTGAAAGTGAGCGAGGGTGGGGTAGAGCGAGTGACGGAGGAGGGGGGATAGAGTGAGAGGGGGCTGGGCAGAGGGTGGGGCAAGGGTCTTTAGTTTTCTGCGAATACAAAGTTGGCAACCCTAGAGAAGGTGAGAGTAAGGAGCAGGAGGGTGCAAGAGGACAAAGGCAGGGAGGACGATAAAGAGCAATATTTGTCAGCTCTTCCATATGAGAATTTCATAGGAGTTACTTGTCTAGCTCTAAAATAATAATAAAGTATATTATGAGCTACTGGGTTGACATCAGGAATTAGACCAAATGAAATAAATCAATATTACTATAAAATAGAAGTGGAGCTCTGGTTACCCAGCATTGCTGCTCACTCTGGGTTTGCAGTCAAGCAGTTGTCTGTATTGCTGGAAAGGAGATCCTAGAATTACATTGTCCAGTTCATTACCGTATGTTTAACTTCTTTTTAAAAGGAAATACTCAATGTACTGTTTTAAATAAATGTAACTAAAGTAATTTATTTCAGAACTAAATGTAATATGCTTGTCTCTGGCTTTGTTTTTTTACAGATAATTTTACTCCAGAAAGTGTTAATGATACTGCCAAAGAAACCTGTTTAAACTGGTTCTTCAAGATTGCTTCAATCAGAGAGCTCATTCCCAGATTGTATCCTTTTCAGATGAGTTTGACTGTCAAAATGGTACACTATTATGCGTGAAGTTTTAAAAGGAATTCAAGTAATATGAGAACATAAACTTCACTATGTTGAAAATCTAAACAATGATGATCACCTCAGGTTTTAGTCTGAAAATATCTGTCTATCTTGTGTACTTACATGCCCCACTCCCATCACAACAGTATTTGAACACCTCTCAATCTTTAATGTATTTATCTTCACAAGACCCCTGTAAGGTAGTGAAATACTGTTATTACCATTTTTTTTAACAGATGGGGAACTAACTGAGGCACAAAGTGGCTAGGTGACTTGACCCAGGTCATAGAGTCAGATTGTGGTGGAGCAGGAAATTGAACCTCAGTCTCCCAAGACATAGCCTACTACCCTAACAGCTGGACCATCCTTTCTCTCCAGAATAGGAAGGCAAATGGAGCTCACAATTGTTTTATTATAATTTGTATAATTTTTGTTACTATAGTGTCTGTCCAGGACCCCATTGTGCTGGCCGCTATAGAAACACAGAACAACAAGACAGTCCTTGCCCCAGGTTTTGCATTGAGAGTGAATTCCAACTTGTACTAAATCTTAATAGTGTAGTAGTTGAATCAGAAATCCAAGTGTCTATAGGATTTTAATGGTAACACAGACCTGTTAACTTCCAAAATTTCTGTTAACCCCATATTGATCTTCTCCTCCCAGCTCTTTTTTCTCCCTTTTTATATTGACCCCTTTAATTTTGTTTGGATTTTGAGCTTTGAAGTATTTTTGAATTCTTTGAATCATGTGGTACTGTAGCCTGAGTGCCATGGTGGTGGCTGGGGGGTGCGGTAGCACGTGATGATGACGATGGTTTATTAAGTTGAGTTTACATGCTATAAACTGGACATATTTGAAAATGAAATGGAAAAGCTATAAAAGCCACAAAACAAGTAGTGCAGTTAACGATATTAGGTCTCAGAGTACCCTTACCATGTGGTGCCCAAGAGAAATTAATTTCACAGCCAGGGAGTTGTCACAGTTCAGGGCATCTGTAAGTGTATTTCCCTTCAGTGGTTTAGCAAGGGCACCCACTCTTGGCCTTCAGCTCCCCAGCTGTTGCCTCTCTTGGATGGAGACTCTTGTGTGTCTCTCTTTCTCCCTTCTGACCGGGATATTCTCAGGTTGCGCAGTTCCCCTGCCTTCACTGTGTAATTCCAGCACTGAAAGGTTGCACAGGGGTACCTGCTTGCTCTCTCTTCAGAAATGGATAACAATGTAATTGTTACCATGCAGCTGTTTCTAAGCAAGCCTACTTTATTCTTAAGGTATGAAGCATTACAGAGCAATCATATTAAAAACAATAAAAGAACTTACACGCACACTAATATGCTTACCAGAGTTCATCCTAGCTCTCACATGGCCTCTGGCAAGTCCAGTCTTTTAATACCCCACCCAACGGTCATCTTTATGGTTACAAGTTCATCAGAGCTTCCCAACTCAGAACAAGCCCCCAGTCTTATGAGGCCTCATAGGTCAAGTCTTTCCAATCCTCCCCTAATGACTGAGGCCTGTGTGGACCAGGAGTCCTTTTGCTGGAGCAGGAAGAAGGTTGAAAGCCCCTCCCCAGGTTTTTATCTAAAAGTATTTCCTTTGTCTGTTGGTCTCTGGAGAATCCAATTCGAAACAGTATATGCATCTCTCTCCAGGGGCTGACTTCAAAGGGTTGACAATGGAGGAAGTACATTAGCATTCCTCCTTCCTACGTATGTAGAAAAGGTACATACACTGCCATGTAGGGTTGCCAACTTTCTACTTGCACAAAACCGAACACCCCTGCCTGGCCCCTCCTCCGAGGCCCCGCCCCTTCTCCAGGACCCCGGCCCCACTCTCTCCATCCCTCGCTCCCTCTGTTGCTCGCTCTTCCCACCTTCACTTGCTTGCTCATTTTCACCGGGCTGGCTCAGGGAGCGTTGGGGTGTGAGGGGGTGAGGGATCTGGCTGGGGGTGCGGGCTCTGGTGTGGGACTGGGCATGAGGGATTTGGGGTGTAGGAGGGTGCTTCAGGCTGGGAGCAAGGGGTTCGGAGGGCAGGCGGGGGATCAGGGCTGAGGAGGGGGTTGGGGTGCAGGAGGAGATCAGTGGTGCAGGCTCTGGGCAGCGCTTACCTCAAGCAGCTCCAGCAGGGCATGTCCTCCCTCCAGCTCCTACGCGGAGGTACGGCCTGGTGGCTCTACATGCTGCCCCGTCCGCAAGCGCTGCCCCTGTAGCTCCCATTTCCCACAGTTCCCGGCCAATGGAGGCTGCAGAGCTGGTGCTTGGGGCAGGGGCAGCGTACGGAGGTGTAGGTGCTGGAGGGGAGACATGCCGCTGCTTCTGGAAGCTGCGTGGAGCCTGCTTTAGCCCCACTGTGCCGCTGACCTGACTTTTAAGAGCCTGGTCATCAGTGCTGCCCGGAGCCGCCAGGGTCCCTTTTCGACTGGGCATTCTGGCTGAAAACTGGACACTTGGCAACCCTACTGCCACAACAACACATTAATGTACATACAGTACACCCGAAATGGGGTTAAAATAAACCTTATTGAATTAGGGCTATCTTAATTCCATAAGATTTGCTCAGTATATTACAGGATATTTTCAATCTGTCAGAGGAGTAGTTTTGTTTTTCTTACAAGGAATACATCTTGGAGTATTTTTCCTTAACTTGGTTTTGTTGTAGCTATGTGGAAGCAGCAATACTGAAATGCAACAAGTTTCTGTCCAAAACGTAAGGCTAACATGCAATTAATAAATATGGACAGCCAACGAATGGGTACATGTTAAAGTAGTATGCAGAGAATTAAGTATGAAAGTTCCACTATTAATAATGGCAGGAAACTTCTGTGCTTTTGGAGGGGGCAATATTGATTGCTTTGGGCTCCTGATACAAATCCCATCAAGGCAGAATATTAGCACAGCTGCTGACGTATTGATGCATCCACTTCAGAGCACTTGCATAACTGTAGTATGAATGGAAAGTGAACATTTTTGGGGGGCCGAGGAGGAGGGGTTTACAAAACTGAAAGGAAAGCAAAATTGATGGGAGGTGGCTGAAGGTAAAGGAGAGGGTAACACAGCAAGAGAAATAGGTAGGTCAGTAACCAGGCTAAAGGCAAGGTGAGGAAACAAGGCAGAGGCAGTGAGCCTGGAAAGCAGCTGGGGAATCGGCTCCAAGCCGACCGGAATCAATATTGTTTTAAAAATAGCCCTTCAGGACTAACGGGCCTTTGCAGTTAATTGCTAAAATGAATGCTATAATCTCAATGGCTCTACAAGGACAGCTTGATTATTTTTGGGCCTCCCAGTATGGGCCTGATCACACTTGTGCCAGTGCAGGTGTGTGGTGGAGGGGCAGGAGGAGTATAAACAGCCCACAGCACCTGCATGTAACAGCTCTGTGGTGAGTCCCTCCTTATAACCATAGCAGGTGAAATTGGGAGTGAAGTGGGACCAGTGGATCTGTGACTGACTAGGAGATTCCTTGGCCATCATAGATCCACTGCCTCTGAGGCTTTTGGGCTGCTGCATCCCTGAGACTACATTGCAACCAGAGAGAAGCTCCAGCTTCTCCAGTCTAGAGGAAAGGCTTCTTTCCTTCCATCAGTCCCCCAGCTCTTTGCAAATCTCCAGTACATAGCCTGGCTGCTCCCAAGGGTAAGTAGTATAATTCATGTCTAAGATGTTACTTAGAGAACTAGTTAAATTTTACTTCTAAATTAGACTTTGTGCTAATATGACTTTCCTTGATTCTTTTAATTCTTGCTCACATGTACATTTAATAATGCAGCTTTTCAAGTTATCAGTATGCGTTGTGGTGCTCTGATCAATTCATAAACTTCAAAATTTAATTTTTCAAAAATCTTAACAGGGGAATTTCAGAATGTCTCCCGCGACTAACGGCTATGATTAGAGGAATTGGAGATCCACTGGTTGCAGTCTATGCAAGAGCGTACTTGTGCAGGGTAGGCTATAATTTAACATTATTTAAAATGAGCTTATATCAATGGTATATTTCTGTCTTCCTGCAGCCTCACCTGCCAAAAAAGGGAGATTTTAATTAGTGGCAGGTTTTCTCTGGCCCAAAAAGCGGCCTGTTCCTCCTCTTAGAAAATTGCAAGGCAGGATAACTTTTCCGTTATAGTCACAATTTGAAAACCTGCTGCATAATTGCCTATAATAATCATAGTAATTAAAAACTAATTTTCCAAGCTTGTCCTGCCAGTACTTCCTCCTGAGGGAAGGGGAAAATTGGGGACTGAGTCATAAAGAAAGCTTGTAGCTTTGTGGTATTACAGACTGCTATCTGAGTGCTAAGCATGGCTTTTCCGAGGTACTGTACAAGCTTTCCTTCTACTTGAATTCATTGTCTCCCTGTTCATGCCACGAGAGCATCTGCTTTTGGAGGATGGCTTGATGAGCTTCATGATGAAAAAGAGTTAATTTGATGTCTTGTTTTAAAAACTAGGAGGTTGCGCACTTTGTATCTTGCATCGGCTGAGCTTATTACACGCACTAGAGGCTCCTTGGTTTCCCCTATAAGCGCGATGTCTGCCACCCTCCTTTCCCCCTCTATTTCAGGGATTTGCTGCAACTCCCTCCAATTGCTCCCTGCCAGGGCTTCTGTGTGCACCCTAAATCCCTCTCCTCCCATGCCATGGTCCCCCATTCCTCCCTCCTTGCTAGGTGCGCTGTGTGCCCCTCCTTCCCTCATATAAGGTCCTCCCAATTTTCCCCATAAGGGAGTTCTGTGTTCCCCCATTCCAGGATCCCCATTCTTCCCCCTATGTCAGTGGTTCCCAAACTGGGGTTCGCAAAATGTTACATGGAGTTCTCGGGGGGGGGGGAATTCCCTAATGGCGAACAGAGCTGTTCCTAGGGATCCCAGGCAGCACGGGGCCAGCAGCCTGGAGCCCCTGGACTTCCAAGAGCTAAGCAGATCAAAGCAAGCATATCTGTCACACTGCAGAGATTTAAACTTCAAGACTCCTTATAAGAAATGGAAAAGGAGGTGGATATTTTTTGCTGTTTTTAAAATTAAATAGGCAGCTAGTATTGTTTTAAAATTATTGTGAAGAACAAGTTTAAGCTTTGTTGTAACGTGCGTTTTTGCCTGGACTGCTCAAGACCTGAATGCTTATGTAGGAGGAATTCTTTGAGTTGGCATCTTAAATACCTTCATGCTGTTTCACATCTGATATTCCTTGATGAAACACAGGAGCCTCAACTTATAACAGGTTTATTCAAAGTGATACAAACTACGAAAGTGAGATCTTGGAAGAGCGTTGCCGTTTTCATAATGTAATAAAAATACTGTAATGATAAATAATAGTTGATAAATAGTGTGTAAAAAGCATGTCATAAAAACAAATTTTATATTTCCAAGATCACTGCTTTTATAATTTATACTCTGGTAAAGGAGAAAATCCCTGGAAATATTCATTTTCAGGAGGGGGTTTGCGAGACTTGACATTTTAGTGAAAGGGGTTCACAGGTTGTTAAAGTTTGGGAACCACTGCCCTATGGTAAGCACTCTTTGTGCATCCCCTTCCCCCTGATGCCAGAGTCTCTGTCTTCCCTGCCCCCAGTTGCTCCTCAAGGAGTTCTGTGTGTGTCATTCTCCCTCCCACTATGCCAGGTGTATACACCCCCGGCCCCTCCTCATCATTATTATTCTTTCTGTCTGGGAGATAATCATCCAGGGTGTCATCATATTAAACTCTGTCGTGGGGGGATGAGCAGAGGTGAGATGGGGGTTGCTGTTGTGCTGGAAGGTATTAATGGGTGCCATCAACCACTTGTTTGATCAACAGACAGTTGCATAGGTGCTGAAAGCTGTGGCTGTGCTAGTCAGATGGCAGCAGCTACATGTACCCCCCTTTTCCCCTTTCCAGTTTCCCAGTTTTCCCCAAAATCAGTGGGGTTCTGACAACTGATGTCTAGACCATTCCCTGAAATTTTGGAATTGATCGGATGCATCGCATTACATGCATACGTACAGGCAGAAATGCTGTCAAATTGTGTAAGGCCTTGACGGTTTGGCCGATGAAATGTTCCAGGTACCACCGCATTGGATGTTTGTGGCCTTAACAGTCTGCCGTAGGGTATTTTTTTAAAACAAGAAAAGAAATCTTGGTCCGGAATGAAAGCAGAAGTTAGAGAAATAGACTCCCCCCTAGCAGGAGGTAAAATTGTGACACACATACTTGCTTTCTGTTAACACCTAATTAATTAAAAGAAAATTTCAAACTAACCCTGGTGAAGATGGTGGGAATAAAAACCTTCTAAAAACTAACAGTTCCTAAATAGTGAAGCTGTAGTGCAGACACAAATAAGATCTGTAAAGCAGCAGCATCGCTGAATAGAGGTATCTCTGCTGTTGAATTGAATCAAAGAACCAGCTCTCTCTATGGAAAGTTCATGGGGCAGTGCATTTTTTTAAAGCATATATGAGTCAAATAGAAACAAAATATAAAGGCTAGAGATGCTTGGTCTGGGTGGGTGGTGGGTACCTGCAGCTGCCGACAAAGTCAGTGGGAGTGGCAGGCACCTCTCATGATCAGGCCTTGGGTGAGCAAAGTGATAGGGGAGGAGTCTTAGAAGCTGTTGGGTTTTTTTTTTTTTTTTAAACATAACTGACTTATAGCTTTTTCATGAGTCATTTGTGTTCCACTTTCTCTTCTCTTACACTTGCACATAACACATTTTTTTTACCTTTTTTCTTTTCTTTAAAAAAAAAAAAAAAAAAGAAAGAAAAGAAATTTATAGTAAAAAATACCCTGCATTAAAAAATCATTAGTTAAGTTGCAAAATCAAGCACTCAAGAATTAGGAAAGTCCAGACTTAAAATTGCCTGTGACCCCTTAATTCACCCCCTTAAATGTTTATACATTACAGTAGTCTTTAATTACATGGTCCTGTACTATTTTTTTTCACAGGACCCCTACTTCATTCAGTGCAAGGAATGGATGAACCAAAGGGCAGCCTTAAATATGGCTTTTCCTAACATTTGAATGCTAGTTTTTTCTCTTACTGGTCATGAACACCATACTAGGACCTGTTCTCAACAACCTCGTTTAAACACAGTAGTAGCTAGCACAGTTCTGGTCTCAGTGGATGGGGCCATAATATCACTTCCTAGTGAGTCAGGGATAATGATGGGCAAAAAGCATTCTGTTCAGTACTCTGCTATAATATCTTCGTCTTATTGATATGCGTGTGAATATACTTATTCCCTGGTGAATAACTCTATTTCATAGCTGAAAGAGGATGGTAAGTGGTACAGATACAATTTTTCTCTTTCTTCGAATGTAGGTCGGAATGGAAGTAGCTCCTCATCGTAAAGAAAGCCTTAACAAGAATTTTTTTGACTTCCTTCTAACATTTAAACAAGTAAGCAAATACGTTTGTATTGCCTGAGTGATGAAATAAGGATGTTCCTTGAGCAACCGATGATGAAAATGCTTTTTACGAATCCCTTTAAAAGTTCTAGAATCTAGAGTTGTAAATATTTTTGAAACTGTGAATCTGAAAAAAAATATGTCACCAGCCAATAGATGTCACCAGCAAAATTGATGTTTACTAGACTGCACTATTTACCTTTACTGTGGTGTTTCCTATATTTAGAATGGGAAATACTGCACATATTGTGGTAAATTTAACTACTGTACATGCTATATGCCCAAATTTTAAATAGTGCCCACTGTATATTTCTTCCGAATACAGGAAAATATGCAGAATACTTGTTGAGCATGCTGTGTAATTCAGTTACCCTGGTCTCTCAAAGCTTTCAATTTACCTATAACTTGAAGTTTTGTTTCCAGTTTCTCATAGCCCCAGCCAGATGCCTTTTTCCCCCCCCATGGCAGCTCTTTCATCTTTTACTTCCTTTACAGATGCATGGGGATACTGTTCAGAATCAGCTGGTAGTGCAGTGTGTGGAGATTCCATTGTATTTGACTCTCTACTCTCCTGCTATAGATTGGATTTTACAGTGTATCGCATATCGTGCTCCCGAGGTAAATGACATAGTCACCATGTAAATAAATGCTTGATAGTTAACTGGAACAAAGAACATATACAATATCTGATTTTTAGAAGATGTTATAGATTCCTATGGTAATTGTTCATTGCTAGACCATTTAGTACATATTGATGTAGGACCTAGGATGCTATATTCAAACTTGAATTGAAAAATGACCAAAGCTTATGTGAGTGATATTATTAACAGATATAGTTATAGTGCTGTAAATATACACTGGACTTTACACAGCTAGCTAAGATACATGCAATGCTCTGAAGTGCCTACATTCTAAGTAACGATAAATAGTTTCCAGTGAGAGTGCTTGAAAAGACAAAAAGGCCAATGTGAAAGGACTAGTAAGTGTAAAAACAAAACCATAGTGAAGGAGGCATAAGTGGATTCATAATTATTTTTAGTTGTATATATTAAGTTTAAAATTGTAAGGCAAAGTTGAAGAATAAATGTAATATTACACAACGGACTAAAATAAGTCAGCTTCATTATTCCACAAAGCTTATTTCCCTTTCATAGTTTTAATATAAACGGAGATGCAGAAACAGAACTGTGGGTATAAGTAAATAAAAAGCAGGCAACTTCTTCTCTGTCTGATATGACTCTTGGGGTAAAAATATAGTACTAGTGGTAATCGAAATTTGCACCAAGTGATTGGGAAATTTTATCTCAACCACAATAATAATAATAAACCGTATTTTCTAAAGTGAGCCTATCAGATCTTTAAATTCCCAACAAAACGTGAAATGCATCTGAGACAATCACAATCTGATGCAGAATTCTGAAGAAAGTGGAAATAATAAAAGTTGACTTAAAAAAAAAACTTTCTGAAAATATAGGAAGCTAGTAGTTCCCCTTTGGGTAAAGAAGGGGGTCCAGAAAAATGTTGCCCTCTAAGCTTGACTCCAGCAATGGGCAAAGTACAAGTAATGCAGATCAAGGGCAGCATATGGGTAATAGGTGTATGTATGAAAGAAGTGCTAACAAGCCTTAACAATAATCAAATGAGCAGTGCCAATATAAAGCCATTCTTGTTGTAGTTCATGTTTACAGATTATGTAGAATCTAAATAATGTAAATGCTTTTAAATAATGAAGATGCTAAAGACATTTTAAAGGTGAAACCTCTCCCACACGAAAATGCACATCTGATTGCTTTGTACAGGACTCTGCATAACATGTCTCCTGGGGCCAAACTAGAGATCTTTGATTCTGTATCAGAACCCCATGATGCTGTTCTTCACGCCGCTTTATCAACTTAGCGATGCAAATTGCACCTTTTTTTATTTATAAACATGATCAACATAATATTATAACCAGCCTAAAAATAGTCTGAAACAGAAATTAATTTCTAAGGAGACATTACAACACTTCATTATTTGAGAGGAAAGCTGAAGGAAGTCGAGTCATGAGGAGAATTTAAATCTGCTGTGATTGCCTCCTTGTTTAAAGCAGGGGTGGGTAAACTATGGACTGGGGCCGCATGCGGCCCTCCAGACACTTTAATCCGACCCTTGACCAGGGAGTGGGGTCTGGGGCTTGCCCTGCTCCAGTGCTCCAGCAGGAAGTGGGATTGGGAGCTTGCCCCACTCGGTGCAACTGCCAGAAGCAGTGGCATGTTCCCCCTCCGGCTCCTACACATAGGGGCAGCCAAAGGGTTCTGCACGCTGCCACTGACCCTACAGCTCCCATTGGCCGTGCCTGGCCGCACCTTCGTGTAGGAGCCGGAGCGGGGACATGCCGCTGCTTCTGGGAGGCGCTTGAGGTAAGCGCCACCCGGAGCCTTCACCCCTGACCCCCTCCTGCACCCCAACCCTCAATTTCATGAGCATTCATGGCCTGCCATACAATTTCCATACTCACATGTGGCCATCAGGCCAAAAAGTTTGCCTCGTTTAAAGGCTTGTTTAAAAATTATCTTCTTAGAAATCAACTCTTTCTCATATTTAGAGAAGAATAGACTAAACCCCAATAGGTATGAGCATACATTTTAAAACTCTTGTACACAGGAAAAATATATGTATATTGGAAATAATAATAATAAGCAATTGTATTAAAGCACAAATGAGAACATTTACGTTTATAGTCAATACTGCATTTTCTTTCTTACTGTCCCAATCGCTGGTATCATCTTGCTTTCTTGATCTTCTGATTCTATTCAGTTTCTTCTGTCATACTGTTATAAACTAGTGAGGAAAAAATTGGTAAGCTCTGGGCTTTGTCATTGCTTAACATAGCCAACAAGCTACTTAAAACTTCACTCAGTGTTTCTGCATTCTGCAGTAAAGAGCTAGTAGTATTCCCCTCTCTTGCCAGAGGTAATTGACCATGTCATTTTTCAGAGAGAGAACCTTTTCCAGACATGACTAAAGACCTGAAAACTTGACTTTTATAAAATAAAGTAGCACGTCAGATTAAAATGTCACTATATCCATGCAATATATTTGTTTTATATTGCATCACCCACCATATTTTCTTTTGACTAGATGTAGTGTTTGGAATGTAGTCACTATGTAATGAAATTCACCTCTAGCTAATGGAAAGTTTTCCAAAAGCTGTGAGAATGTTTTATTTGGGTGGTCCACACTTTTTGATTTGAATGAAATCACTGTTCTAGATTCTGCTTACCGAGATGATGGAGAGATGCAAGAAACTGGGGAACAAGTAAGTACTGCATGGTCAACAGACCATGAGTCAGAAATCTAAATCTTATGTTACACTTTTATAATCCAGTTTTTTGTATAATGTGTCTCATTTTATTTTGTTGCAGGAGTACTTTATTAAACTACTAAAACTGAGATGTAGTATCTGTGTTCCCTGAATTTTTTTTTCACCCAAAATTCCAGTGGATTTGGCTGTGGCAAAAGGGTTAATTGACCCAATTGTCAGATGAGCTAGAGTTCATGCTAGGATTAAACCCCATGATACTTTGTGCTCCCAGTCATTTCCTTTGAGAACTGCACATGCTACATTTTCTTCTGTTCCCCTTTTTTACTTTTGCCAGTTGACCAGTATGTATATACTGTGAGGGAGGTTGCAAGCAGGTGACTGAACGGTGTCATTTTAAGGCTAAGAATAGCCTTCCAAGCCTGTCTCAGGAAGGATGTGCATTCATTCCTAGTTAACTTAGTCCCTGTCTGAACCTGAAAAATGAGCAGAAAATGGTTTTCAAATACAATTCATCCCATCTCCATACATTAACCTGAACTGGAATGTGGTTTGGCCTGGTCTGCACAGGTTTACCTGTATTTCGTGACTGATTCAGAAAGGTTAATTGCTAGTCTTGAATCCTCTTTCTGAATTGTGTGAGCATGGTTTAGCCCAAGTTATACTGGCTGGTTTCAGTTTGGTTTATTAGGTGGGCAGGGAGGAGGTCTTTGAAAATTGTTTGCAAACATGATTAATTTTTTTACTAAACAGTGAGCTAGTGTAATCTGCTTTGAGTGAAGAGCCGGAAATGCATTACCCTTTTATCCAAAAGAAAGATATTGTAACACCAAACATGTGACTGAGTTAAGGAGTGGAGAGGTTTGACTCAAATCAGGGGTGAGGAGGCAAAAATCATGCTTTTAGACTCACTGTATCAGGTTCTGTCTATAGATTTTTGGTTTATTCGACAGCATTTGTCTTTAAATTAAATAGTTCCTAGTCTTTTGGGTTGTGAAGACAGATTTTCTGCTTAGTCTGTGCACAGCTCTCTTGTTTGTTTTGCAGCAAGGCAAATTTCACAATGTAGCACCAAGAGAGCTGAGAAATTTCCTATGTGTTTTCATGGAGTGTTAATTTCAGTCTATTTTTGACCTTTTAAATGCTTACACAATGTAGCTAATTGGAAATTGAATAACCCAGCTCTGACCATTGTTTTGTAGGTTAACAACAAGAGGCAAATTTCTGCCCTCTTACGTGCACCTCATTGAATGATATTTTAGATTTATATGGTGATTTTCATTGCTAAATTTTAAATCCCAAGCCCTTCACTAACTACATACATGCAATATCACTATAATTCAGGCATCTCTGGGTGAAAGGTAGCAGCCAACTTGTGCAACATGCTGGGGACAACAGTTGGTGGCATGGAAATGTGTAGACAAGGCCAAGGGCAAATTCCTACTAAGTGCTATGTGATCACTGTAATCCCATTCACTTCTGTTTTGCAAAAGACCCCCACAAACAGTAAATTGCACAGTGTTCACTTTATTGACTTCAAAAGAATGAAGGACTGAGTGTCGACTCTGCTGGGGTTACAAGTCAAAATGGAAGTTGTGCAGATGTATCTCAGGGCAGAATTTGGCCCTGAATATTTGTTTTAAAATGCTGTCAAATTGAGTTACTTTTTCTGAAGTGCAGTACATTGGATTGCCTCTTCAACAGCTAACTTACAATATAAATTTCAGGTTTCAATTATTACATCTGTAGACAATAATAATCACCTTTACTATAACCATATGGATTTATTTCTGTTCTACCAGCTCATTTAGTAGAAATCAGCCTCGCAGCAACAGCTTTAGTTAATGCAACAAAGCTTCAATGAAGGCTGTTGCCATACCAAAAGATACTTTCAATTGCAGGGACTTCAGACAGAAGAAGAAAATAGAATAGTTCAGCAAATGTGCAAAGACTATCCCAATATTACTGTTTGTTTTTAGTGAATAGCCAATGGTCTCCAGCTCGGTGAGTGATGTGCCAGTATTATAAGGAAATCTGCTCTCAGCTAGTGATAGCTTGGAAGAAAGTTGATCCTTGTGTAAGAAATCGAATGTAAAATTTATTTTAAAGACAATTAAATGATGTTTTCCTTGGAGTTAAGCAAAGAAAGTACAGGCTGAGGTTTTCTACATATCCTGTGCAACATTGCCAAACTTCATGTTTTCTTGTTTTCCCAACAAATTACAGACTTGATCAGCCCATCACCCAAACAGGTAGAAACTGAGTGGTATTTAATTATTCTTTGAAGTTCAGATTAATGTAAACTAGACAATGAAAATGGGCTTAATTTATGGTGAGCTGTGCTGATTTGTATCCTGTTCCTTCTAGTGCCCTGCTGTTGAATTCAGTGATGTCAGCATTCAGAGCAGAGTTTATTGCTGCAAGGTCTATGGATTTTATTGGCATGATTAAAGAGTGCGATGAATCTGGTTTCCCCAAGGTAGGGTTTTTGCAATTTAAAGCAATCCTTATTCATTATCTTGCTGAGTGCTTTATACTTTTAGCTAGTTGTCTAGATAGTTCACACAGGATTAAAAAATAGGAACTCTCTGCTGTGTAGAATAAGGTGATTTAAGATCTAGAACATAAAGTGATTTCTATTCCTGTTTCATTCTTGGGTCCTGAATCCTTTATGAGTGGGAGGGGTCGACTGAGAATAGAGACAAGAACTATGTCTTCTGCAGTAGCAGTGAATGGATCAAAAAGAGGCCTGTTGCAGTTTATTTGTAATAAGGAAGGGGCCGTTATTAGCCAGTCAATCCCAGTGCTGGAAAGAAGTGCTGGGAATTAACTAATTGTGGCTTCCTTCACACAGCATGTGACTCTACTCCCGGCACTTACTTGTACTGTTTTAAGGGGCTTAATCCTGCTCCATTGAAGTCAATGGGAGTTTTGCTGTTGACTTCAATGGGAGCAAAATCTGACTTCTGGGTGTGCTAGTTCAGAGCCTTTCTTCAGGAATCTGCCATATAAGCCCTGGTCTACACTAGGAGTTGAGGTCGAATTTAGCAGCGTTAAATCGATTTAACCCTGCACCCATCCACACGATGAAGCCCTTTTTTTTTGACTTAAAGGGCTCTTAAAATCAATTTCCTTACTCCACCCCCGACAAGGGGATTAGCGCTGAAATTGGCCTTGCTGGGTTGAATTTGGGGTACTGTGGACACAATTCGACGGTATTGGCCTCCGGGAGCTATCCCAGAGTGCTCCATTGTGACTGCTCTGGACAGCACTCTCAACTCAGATGCACTGGCCAGGTAGACAGGAAAAGGCCGCGAACTTTTGAATTTCAATTTCCTGTTTGGCCAGCGTGGCAAGCTGCAGGTGACCATGCAGAGCTCATCAGCAGAGGTGACCATGATGGAGTCCCAGAATCGCAAAAGAGCTCCAGCATGAACCGAACGGGAGGTACTGGATCTGATTGCTGTACGGGGAGAGGAATCTGTGCTATCAGAACTCCGTTCCAGTTTTCGAAATGCCAAAACATTTGTCAAAGTCTCCCAAGGCATGAAGGACAGAGTCCATAACAGGGACCCGAAGCAGTGCTGCCTGAAACTTAAGGAGCTGAGGCAAGCCTACCAGAAAACCAGAGAGGCAAACGGCCGCTCCGGGTCAGAGCCCCAAACATGCAGCTTCTATGATGAGCTGCATGCCTTTTTAGGGGGTTCAGCCACCAGTACCCCAGCCGTGTTGTTTGACTCCTTCAGTGGAGATGGAGGCAACACGGAAGCAGGTTTTGGGGACGAGGAAGATGATGATGAGGAGGAGGTTGTAAATAGCTCACAGTAAGCAAGTGGAGAAACCGGTTTTCCCGACAGCCAGGAACTGTTTCTCACCCTGGACCTGGAACCAGTACCCCCAGAACCCACCCAAGGCTGCCTCCCAGATCCGCCAGGTGGAGAAGGGACCTCTGGTGAGTTTACCTTTTTAAATAGTATACGTGGTTTAAAAGCAAGCGTGTTTAATGATTAATTTGCCCTGGCATTTGTGGCTCTCCTGGATGTACTCCCAAAGCCTTTGCAAAAGGTTTCTGGGGAGGGCAACCTTATTCCATCCACCATGGTAGGACACTTTACCACTCCAGGCCAGTAGCACGTACTCGGGAATCATTGCAGAACAAAGCATTGCAGTGTATGTTTGCTGGCATTCAAACAACATCTGTTCTTTATCTCTCTGTGTTATCCTCAGGAGAGTGATATCATTCATGGTCACCTGATTGAAATAGGGTGCTTTTCTTAAGGGGACATTCAGAGGTGCCCGTTTCTGCTGGGCTCTTTGTTTGTGGCTGAACAGAAATGTTCCTCACTGTTAGCCACGGGGAGGGGGGAAGGGCTAGCCACATGCTGCGGGGAGGCAAAATGCAACCTTGTAACGAAAGCACATATGCTATGTATGTAATATTAACAGCAAGGTTTACCATGAAAGAGTGTACCCATTCTTCTATAAAATGTGTCTTTTTAAATACCACTGTCCCTTTTTTTTTCCCCTCCATCAGCTGCATGTGTTTCAAGGATAACAGGATCTTCTCCTTCCCAGAGGCTAGGGAAGATCAGAAGGCGAAAAAAACACACTCGCGATAAAATGTTCTCTGAGCTCATGCTGTCCTCCCACACTGACAGAGCACAGACGAATGCGTGGAGGCAGACAGTGTCAGAGTACAGGAAAGCACAAAATGACCGGGAGGAGAGGTGGTGGGCTGAAGAGAGGGCTGAAGCTGAAAGGTGGCGGCAGCATGATGAGAGGAGGCAGGACTCTATGCTGAAGCTGCTGAAGGATCAAAGTAATATGCTCCAGTGTATGGTTGAACTGCAGGAAAGGCAGCAGGAGCACAGACTGCCGCTACAGCCCCTGTGTAACCAACCGCCCTCCTCCCCAAGTTCCATAGCCTCCTCACCCAGACACCCAAGAACGCGGTGGGGGGCCTCCAGCCACTCCACCCCAGAGGATTGCCCAAGCAACAGAAGGCTGGCATTCAATAAGTTTTAAACTTTTAAAGTGCTGTGTGGCATTGTCCTTCCCTCCTCCACCACCCCTCCTGGTGCTTCTCTCCTCCACCACCCCTTCTGGGCTACCTTGGTAGTTATCCCCCTATTTGTGTGATGAATTAATAAAGAATGCATGAATGTGAAGTAACAATGACTTTATTGCCTCTGCAAGCGGTGATCAAAGGGAGGAGGGGAGGATGGTTAGCTTTCAGGAAAGTAGAGTGAACCAAGGGGTGGGAGGTTTCATCAAGGAGAAACAAACAGAACTTTCACACCGTAGCCTGACCAGTCATGAAACTGGTTTTCAAAGCTTCTCTGATGCGCACTGCGCCCTCGTGTCTCGCTGTGTGTAACCAGCAGCGAGGCGATTTGCCTCAACCTCCCACCCCGCCATAAACGTCTCTCCCTTGCTCTCACAGATATTGTGGAGCGCACAGCAAGCAGTAATAACTGTGGGAATATTGGTTTTGCTGAGGTCTAACCGAGTCAGTAAACTGCGCCAGCACACCTTTAAACATCCAAATGCACATTCTACCACCATTCTGCACTTGCTCAGCCTGTAGTTGAACAGCTCCTGACTACTGTCCAGGCTGCCTGTGTACGGCTTCATGAGCCATGGCATTAAGGGATAGCGTGAGTCCCCAAGGATAACTATAGGCATTTCAACATCCCCAACAGTTATTTTCTGGTCTGGGAATAAAGTCCCTTTCTGCAGCTTTTGAAACAGACGAGAGTTCCTGAAGATGCAAGCGTCATGTACCTTTCCCGGCCATCCCATGTTGATGTTGGTGAAACGTCCCTTGTGATCCACCAGTGCTTGCAGCACTATTGAAAAGTACCCCTTGCGGTTTATGTACTCGCCGGCTTGGTGCTCCAGTGCCAAGATAGGGATATGGGTTCCGTCTATGGCCCCATCACAGTTAGGGAATCCCATTGCAGCAAAGCCATCCACTATGACCTGCACATTTCCCAGACTCGCTACCCTTGATATCAGCAGATCTTTGATTGCGTTGGCTACTTGCATCACAGCAGCCCCCACAGTAGATTTGCCCACTCCAAATTGATTCCCGACTGACTGGTAGCTGTCTGGCATTGCAAGCTTCCACAGGGCCATTGCCACTCGCTTCTCAACTGTGAGGGCTGCTTTCATCTTGGTATTCTTGTGCCTCAGGGCAGGGGAAAGCAAGTCACAAAGTTCCATGAAAGTGCCCTTACGCATGCGAAAATTTCGCAGCCGTTGAGAATCGTCCCAGACCCGCAACACTATGCGGTCCCACCAGTCTGTGCTTGTTTCCCGAGCCCAGAATCGGCGTTCCACCACATGAACCTGCCCCATTAGCACTATGATGCCCACATTGCCAGGGCCCGTGCTTTGAGAGAAGTCTGTGTTCATGTCCTCATCACTCTCGTCACTGCGCTGACGTCGCCTACTCACCTGGTTTCACTTCAGCAGTTTCTCATGCTGCATATACTGCTGAATAATGTGTGTGGTGTTTAATGTGCTCCTAATTGCCAAAGTGATCTGAGCGGGCTCCATGCATGCCATGGTATGGCATCTGCACAGAAAAAAGGGCGCGGAACGATTTTCTGCCGTTGTCCTGATGGAGGAAGGGGCGACTGATGACATGGCTTACAGGGTTGGCTTTCAGGGAATTAAAATCAACAATGGGGGTGGCTTTGCGAGAAACTGAATGGCCCCCTCAAGGATAGAACTCAAAACCTCTAGGATAGAACTCAAAACTGGGTTTAGCAGGTCGTTGATTTCACGGAGGGAGGGAGGAGAAAATGAATACAGAACAAATCTGGTCTATTTCTTGTTTTGAGCCGCTTCATCTAGTACGAGTGCTAGCCATCGTCTTCTCCTGGGTGCTCAGCAGAAGACGGTGCAGTATGACTACTGGCCATCATCTTCTGCTGGCTGCTGATTAAAAGACAGTGCACTGCCGGTAGGACTCAATCGCCATGAGACGAAACTTAAAAGGGAAATGACCTGGCTAAGTCACTCCCATGTTTGCCCAGGTGCCCCTGACCTCATCGAGGTTGGTTAAAAGAGCACCCAGGACTACGTCGACGACTACCAGTTGTACTGTACTGTCTGCTGCCAAAAGGCAATAAACTGCTGCTGTGTAGCAATGCAGTACCACGTCTGCCAGCACCCAGGAGACATACGGTGACGGTGAGCTGAGCGGGCTCCATGCTTGCTATGGTATGGCGTCTGCACAGGTAATTCAAGAAAAAAGCGCAAAACGATTGTCTGCCCTTGCTTTCACGGAAGGAGGGAGGGAAGGGGGCCTGATGATATGTACCCAGAACCACCCATGACAATGTTTTAGCCCCATTAGGCACTGGGATTTCTACCCAGAATTCAAATGGGCGGCGGAGACTGCAGGAACTGTGGGATAGCTACCCACAGTGCAATGCTCCGGAAGTCGACGGTTGCCTCGGTACCGTGGACACACTCTGCCGACTACATGCACTGAGAGCATTTGTGTGGGGACACACACAATCGGCTGTATAAAAACGCTTTTACAAAACTGACTTCTATAAATTCGACCTAATTTCATAGTGTAGACATACCCTTTGTATGCATATTAAACAGCAGAACACAATATAGTACTTTCATGCTGGTCCATCAAAAGCAAATGGTCTTAATGCTGTATATCATTTCAATGTATATACTCTGATGAGTTGCTAATTAAATGTAACTGCTTATAGTTCTCCAACAAAAGTTCATTACAGTTCAGTCTTTGGGTTAGAAAGTATATGATCTTTGAGTGACTTACCCAACTTTATAATTTTGTAACCAGTAGTATTTTGAAGTATGATCTGTTTCATAGAGAATCTCTAACTGATAGGATGGTCTGATCTTTCCTTAGCATCTTCTCTTTCGCTCTTTGGGGTTAAACTTGGCCATGGCTGATCCTCCTGAATGTGATCGCCTTCAGATATTAAATGAAGCCTGGAAGGTTATCACAAAATTGAAAAACCCACAGGTGGGTAATTGACAGGAGACGAGTTCTGGGGTAAGTTGGAACTGACTTGCCTATTTCAGATACAGTGGTAGCCAATTGTTCAAAATTATTTTTAAAAAAATACCGCAATTACATATGAGCTTTTAATACACACTGAGCGTAGCATTGCCTAGTTCATCATTTCTAGACACTCAATAATTGCCTTGTCAATAAGAATACCGGGCACATGTTTCATATGAACCCACCCTTTTGTACTCGGTTTGGGTACAGCAGGGCCCCGTTTTGAAATTTGTAACCATGAAGGTAGGTCCTTGTGCCTGCTTGGATCTAAGTGCCAGACAAGTGCCTGAGTAATTACTTAAGCAGACTGCAGGACGAGAAATATATACCCTGAAACTTGATACAGATTTTGAAGGTGATGCATTCTTTTGTCCATTTTTTTTATATATATATATATTTTTTTCCCTAGGATTATATTAACTGTGCAGAAGTGTGGGTGGAGTATACCTGCAGACACTTTACGGTATGTAGGAATTTCTATAAGGATTTTTTTTTCTAATTTTAACTATATGGAGACAGTAAGTAGCAATTTACAATGTGAAAAACAATAAACCAGATTATCTCCTAATGTGAGTGCTGAATAGTTACATATTAGAGGCTTAAAAGGAGTCCTTTTGGTCATTCATGAATATATTTCTAACCTGTATTTGGAACATAATTGGGGAAACAGGCAGTGTTACAGTAGGTGGCTGATTGAACCTTAAATAAGAATTATCTGGTTTCAACTACAACTGTGTAGAAAATTCATTCTTTTGTAAATGGCAATATATTCTCAACCTTAACTTAGTACTAACAAAGTATTTTAGTCATTTGATTTCTGCACCATTTTTTATGCTGAGTTGTGACATTTAATTTTCACTACATAGAAGCGTGAGGTCAATACTGTTTTGGCAGATGTTATCAAACACATGACTCCAGATCGTGCATTTGAAGATGCCTATCCACAGGTAAGAGACTGTTTTGATTTACCAACTCTATAAATAACTAATTTTGTTCCAAGAAAATGCACAGAGGCTTCTAAAGTCTCTTACCTTACAGTGTATTTTAAAAGGCCTTTTGTAATTCAGGAAGCTCTTTAGAATAAAGTGAAGCCGTGGTATAGTGTTCCAGTTTTATTCATGTCGGTCAATTTTTAAATCTAGAATAATTTACAACAAAATAAATTATTTGTGTGTGTATATGTGTGTGTGTATGTATGTATGTATGTATGTATGTATATATATATAATATAGAATTGTTTTCTAGGCATTAACAGGAGAAAAATAACCTATAAATTAAATGATTTGCGGATAGATCTGCACCGTTGTCGTCATTATGTACTTTAACATGCAATTTATAATGTATTTAGTTGTTTTTCTTCTTTTCCTAGCTTCAATCAATTATTCAGAAAATTATCACCTATTTCCATGACTTTTCTGTACTTTTTTCAGCGGTAAGTCATATCTTTGCATTGTTTTCTAGAACTTGAGTGTAGACTGTTTTTTATAAGGAAAGCTAACCTAATTTACTTATCTAAGTCATCTGAAAGCTCACATGGTGAGAAGCACTTTTTGTCAAGTATAAAACTGTTAAAACACCAGGGGAAGTTTTCTCTTGTTACCTTCTTAAAAAATCCATTATTTACATTCCAGCCTATCACACTGTTTTCTTCTTAGGTTATAGAATTCTCTAATACTATTTAATTCTCTAATATATCTTTGTTTTAATGCAGCAGTAACAGCCAGCCAGCAAAGGGAGCTCAGATGAACTAATACAGCCTATTTGTGTGCTGTGCTGATAACTACATAATGAGTGTTTCAGTATAATGCATACATATAATGTGTCAGAGCAAAGAATTCAGTGTCAACTGTTCTGGTACTGATTCATAGATACCAAGGTCAGAAGGGACCACTAAGATCATCTAGTCCGACCTCCTGTACAACGCAGGCCACAGAATCTCACCCACCCACTCCTTTGAGGTGCAAAGGAAAGTTTAGGGAGGCCAACGGGTGCGTTTGCGTTACAAAGTCTGATTAAACAACTGAAATTTGATTCCGAGTAAACTTTTCCAATATACCTAGGTGATTTAGGAGGCAAAATCCCATTTTCAAGCCACTTGGGCACCTAATGCTCACTGAAAGTCAATAGGGTTTAAGTTCCTAAGTCACTTGGGCACTTAGAAAATTTTACCTTACACATATTTTGGGGATGGTACAGAAACTAATTCTCTAGATTCTCAAATTGAGCATCTTTAAATGACATCCGAACGGTCTACAGCTTCAAAAGTAGCCCTTGAAAAATCCAGAATGGTGGCAGGAATTTGACAGATTTTTTGGCACTGTAATACCCTATGACTTGTTCCTGGAGTCCTCAGACTTTCCAGTGATCATCACTTTTGTATCTGTGCTGCTTCAAGCATATTATTGCTTTTATAACATGTTTTCCTTATTTTTTGGTGATACTTGTCTAAATGAGCTCTGACCTGTTGCATGTTTATACTGGATACTCCGAGCCAATAAACTAGCTCTTTTGTCAGCCAATAGGATTTCTCCATTCATACCACCGTGCTATAATCTCTCAGTACCTAATCACTGATCCTCCAGGAAAAATAACTTTCTTCAGAAGAGGTAAAAACTGGTCTATTCTACTCATACACTCATAGCTGAGATTATTTTAAATATTTCTAAAATATTTATACTTATTGGTTCTTTAGGCAGATTTTCATCTTCAGCACAGAGATCAAAAGCTTTTGTGTATAAAATACCTTAATATACCTGTTTTTTTTTAATTTGTATTTTTAGGAGAAATTCTTACCATTCCTGGATATGTTCCAGAAAGAAAGTGTGCGAGTGGAGGTTTGCAAGTGCATTATGGAAGCTTTTATTAAGTAAGTAGAAAATATTCTGATTAAGGGCACGCTAGAGGATCTGGGCAATCTATTGAAAAGTTGCTAGGGGAGATAGAGTGAATCTTGTTGTAGTCCATTCGGCATGTATAAGATATTGCAGGCGCCAAGAAGAAAATATAAACATACAATTTTTTATTAGTCTTCTTTATTCATCAGTTGCTTATTGTTTTTCAGTGAAAATCAGTGAATAGTCTTGTCAACTGTCAACCAAGAAATATAAATTGTATGCAGTGTTGTAGCCATGTTGGTCTTAAGATATTAGAGAGACAAGACCTGAAGAAGAGCTTTGTGTAAGAGCTTGTCTCTCTCATAAACAGAAGTTGGTCCAAGAAAGATATTACCTCACCCACCTTATCTCAGAAATATAACTTGACTTTCCCCATAATAAACAGTTAGATTTGTTGTTACAGATTCCACCACTGATTAATTGTTCTTTGTGCTTGCTTCAATTTCCATTACTTGACTTGGTTTACATGATAAATGCCATGTATTCCTAGCCTGGGCTGACATCAATAATGATCTTGGCATATGAATGAGGAAGGGAACAAATAGACATGTTTGTTACAGTAAAATGAATGCTTCCTGAATGGAAAACAATATCAGAAGATGAGATTTCATGTTCAAACTTTTCCAAGTCCAGAATAGTCATTTTCATTAAAACAAAAGATTTTTTTTTGAAATGTTACTTTCTTTTCTTAGCTTTTTCTTTTAAATTGTCAAATTGGAGAGCAGTAGTACATAATTTAAAAGTGATATCTGAATTTCAATTAGATTTCTTCCAATCAGAAGTATTAAGTGTTGATAATTCAGGCATGAAAAAATAAATAGTGAATGGCTGGCTAGAGCAGCTTCCACTGGTCTGTTAAAAAGAGCAGACTGTTATGATTTCTTGATTGCATAGTTGAGAAACATTGATAGCCATTCAGATTCTGCCTAATGTGTTTGTACTGCATTATGTCAATTGTATATCCCAAGAGGACTGTATATAACAGATTGTGCAGTTGATGGTGCCAGGTTTGGAGTCTTTTGTTACTAGTTCTAAATTTTTCAAAAATGTAGTCCCTTGTAGTTGGCAGAAGCCTGCAAATGGTGTTTGACCGTGACGAAAATGCAGCTTGGATATGTTTAAAAACCAAACCAAAACCCAGAAAACTTTATTTGAAGTCCATTAGAAATATTGTTGTAAATACAGAACGCCAAATTCTTGTGTCTTTTAGATATGGTACTTACCATATGGACAGAGATTGCCTGTCACTGACCCCTTCCATCCACTTCTAAGTGTTCCTGTGCTGCCCTGGTTACCAGTGGTGCCACTTGAAGCGAATGGAACACTTATTAATGAAGTTTCCAAGCTTACTTCCACTTAAAACAGAGCTGTGGGGTGTTAAATATTGCCTGCTCTATTCCACTTACAGTGAGATGGACCTACTCCTGATATATGTAGAGCACGCTTTTGGTAATGCCCTTCTGTTAGGCAATATATTAAGTGGAGAGCTTTTAATACTACATAGGCAAAGAACACTTAAATAGTATATAGTAAATTAATGTATAGTTTATCACTAGGCATTTGTACAGCAGAAAAAACCATATTCAGGACAAATAGAATGAACAATTAATTGCCCTAGTAATATTTCCTAGTTAGGCACTAGTAGACTATAAGATCCTGTACTGGAATGCAGGGCTCTTCAGCTGTATCACTCTAAGCCCAGGTGCTTAATCTCTGTATTAATATCTAGAGTAATTACTGCTAAACAGATTGGCAGGTGGTTCTAGTTGGCTCCTCCCAGCATATAGAGGGAATGGGAGTGTCTCTTTGGGCCATTAGGAAATGAGGGAGAGGGGGGCTCTGGAGAGGAAGCTTAGGCTGAAGTTTATGCTTCAGTGTTTTTGAGTTGTCAATGAAGCCATGCCTCAGGAAGGAGATGCAATTGAATCATGGTGGTTTTGCTGTGTTGAGGATACAGTGGGGTTTGGTCTGTTCACAGGGGCTGTTCTGAATGCTCTGTTACAGTAAAAGATACAGTGATTATAAGTTAATACAGTACAGAGCATGCATTGCTCATCAGGGTTAGATGTCTCTGCCATTTATCTCTTTCAGGTGGCCTTATTTTATTGCATACTGAGTGTTACGCTTCTTTGTCCTTGGCAGTTGATTGGCTGTGCTAGAGTTGAGGCACTTGTTCTCCTCCTTCTTCAGAGATCAGAGTATGGGAGAGCAAATGGTTTCTTTCAAAATATCTGTTGAAAATGGCATTGGAGATATTATCTAGGAAATAGAGTGGCATTTCTCATTCCCCTGGTAACTCAGGAATTCTGTTTTTTGGCTTCAGTATTTATCTGTGGCATGATTAATACCTCAAGGTGATATGACTTCAGGATATAAACTTGGTCGTCTAATTAGTCCTTGCATGCCTAGACAGGGCATGTCGCCCATTCTGTGCTATCTGACATTAACCAAGGAACTAGATTCCTATCTGAGATTTCTTTACTGGTTTTGCTTTCAAGTTCTTAGCTGGACGTTTCTGGGCAATCTGTCTACACTCTCACCATCCATAAGACTTAAGGTGTCTGTGACTTTGTAATAACACTGCCAGATAGTTATGAAATATAAGTCCCACTGTCATGTGTTTTTTAACTGTGTATTAACTGTGGAGGTATAAATATACTCTATGTATTTCTGTAAAAAGAAAAATACGTTGAGATGTTGTACAATGTAAGATGTTCTTTGGAGGTTATTTCACAGACAGAGATCATGTTTTCACCATTGCAATTCTCTGCTCATAAGAGTATATAAAGGCTGCCTATGCAAAATTAGCATGAAATGAATTTTCAGTTTTCCACTATTTTGTGTCTTGGAGAAACTGCAGTATTTTTATCAGTATTTTCCAAAAATGTTTTTTAGACATCAACAAGATGCTACTAAAGACCCTGTCATACTTAATGCTCTTCTACACGTGTGCAAGACCATGCATGATTCTGTGAAGTAAGATGAAATTTACATGTACTATAATACAGAATATGTGTAAATGGTGGATGTTCTGATGTATAGTTTTACTTTTGGGGGGGGGGTTAATGTTTCACGGTAAATTTATGCATGGCCCTCTGTTTTGCACTGATAGAAGCTGTGCAGTAAAATCACAACACAAATTATTTACGCTTTAATCATTGCTTTGTTAGATTCTTTGTTTCAGCACTCGAACTGGAAAATGGCAATAACTTAATAGATTTTTCTAGCGTAGAGGGAAGCAGCAAGGATACTTTTTGAGAATAAAAAGCATAAACAAAGTAGCAGATGCTGTTAAAAGAAAGGATGCCAGTTTGGGCCCTTTTCAGTTTTTGTGAGGATAAAAAGCAGCTAGAATCTTCCAGGAACTACAGTGAACAATACAGTATTTAGAGGTTTCCAATACATGCTTTGCCATTAAAAACACAGCTCCCGAAATTGAGTTGCACTCCAGCCACTTTTAGTTATTTGACCTGCACAAAGCAGCCCTAATCTGGCAGAAATAACAAGAAAAGCTCTCTTGAGTAGGGGGATTGTTGGGTGGTAGAGAAACTCCTACGTCAAACCCACACCCTATAGCTGTGCAGGAAATGAAACTGGGATGTCCTGGTAATCCCCACCTGTCATAATGGCTCTCAGGGGCTGTTGGCAGTTGGAACAGTTAAGAACAGACTTCCTTTTTCTATGCACCCCCTTCAACTGTGCTGAGTCCTCATAAACCATGCATCAGAGCCTGGCCCATAATTTTTAGCAGTTATTAGAGGCCAATTTATTTTTAGAAATAGAAGAAAAGAGCTGCATGCGTGCCAACAACTTTGCTTTGATATAGTACTCTGGACTACTGTAGCAGTTTCCATCCAAGTGTCTCAAAGCTCTGGACAGATTAATAATTAAACTGTACTTATACAAATGATACTGTACTAATATTTAACACCCTTTGTGAGGTAGGGAAATATTATTATCCCAATTTTGAGGGTGAGGAAACTGAGACACAGTGATTAAGTGACACCCAAAATCACACAGAAAATCTTTGGCAGAGCTGGGAATAGAACCAAGATTTCCAGGCGCCTACTTTTGTGTGTAAATCACAAAACTCTCCTTCCTTCTTTCTATGTGGGTTGAATAGAATTGTAAGGGCACATTTTTGTGGTGCTCTTAATCAAGAGCCATTTATAATTTAGTGCCAATATTGTAAACGTAATTTACAACACTTTCAATGTTTATAGTATATTGTAAGGTTCCTCAGATCATAGAGTATCAGTGAATGCAAGACACACTAGCAATAGAGGAAATCAGCTTTGGCATGTAATTCAAATGAAGACAAGTCCAAATGCTTTATTCTAGGTTATGTGGTCTTTTTGGCTTACATACGTACTTTAATGCCTTTTCAACCTTTAAACGGTAATATGTATTAAAAATAAAATTAATTATTAAAGAATCAAAACAGTTGCCAGTGGCCTATAGTTGACGCTTCTTCACATCTTGTTGCCAAAACAGCTCTGAGCCTTCACTGGGAACCTTGGTAAACCCCTAATTAGCAATTCTTTTAGTTTAGGCAAAATTAATTTACATCATTCTTTTGATTCTATTCTGTCAGCTCTTACAATGGCCATTTTACATAGCATTCTAATAAGTTTAAAACTACCTCTTTCCACTTTTTACAAACTTTGGTTCAGCAAAGTTTCAACCCACAGTCTAGATCTTAGGCCACTTGAACAGCTGTTGACTGATAACAACAGCTCACCCTCAGTTCTTTCTTTTGACTGGTAATGTACTAATGAGCGAATCATGCTGAGGTTTTCCTTCCTTCTCTACTGGATAAAACTATTGTCCTATTTCCATCTGGTGTCTGCTCTAGGAAAATGGTAAAATGATACACAGGAGGTCAAAGCTGGAGACAAGTACGTAATAGTAAAAGGATTAAATGGGATTACTTAATTGTAATTTAAATTCTGTTTATCCATTTTCATCCAAACAGATCTAGCTTATTGGATGTCCATGTGATGTAAACTTGTCTCATACTGAATTTGGGTTATGCCTTCTGAAAGATCCGATATATTTGTGGTAATGTTGGAAGTAAATGTATCATTTTAGTGCCATTTGTGACAGCAAAACTTCTAGCGAATACTATAATGAGACACAGTGGTAATGGTAACAGAGTTAAAAGGACACAGTTGAGTAATCATAGCTTAAAACAAAAACCTTCTTATAAATAACATCTTAGAGAATTAAAACTGAAAGAACATTAAATGTCACATTTAAGGTTTTATTTAAATTGTTTGTATTTCTCTCAAGTAGGAACATGAATTTAGATGAGCTAATCTAACTTGTTTATAATTAGTTTATAGTCAATTTCTCATTCATGTTTTCATGCTGTAGTTCAGTGCTGCATCCACTGAATTGTTGTTATGAGAATATTAGTCTGGATAAAAGCTATATCTTTTTTCACTGGGATTCAGAGTATTTCATAGAAACGTTTCTGTTGGTCTCTACATTTAATAAAATCTTATTTTACAGAATTTACATATTAGGCCAAACTTGTCCTGGGTAATAACCCTTTAAGAGTATTATTAAAAAAGACTGACAATCATAAATACAGTGTTATTTTAAGTTAGTTTAAAAATTATGAGTATAAAATGAGTATTAGATTAATATGTGTCCTTAAAATGAGTGAATTAGATACTGTGAGCATAATTTTTTTAAAGAATTTGTAAAATACGTATATAGTTGAAACTTCTTTGTTTTTTTTTAAGATGGCTTGTCTTATATTGACTATATAAACTTACTGTTGTAGTGCACTAACACTTGAAGATGAAAAGAGAATGTTAGCATCTTTGATAAATGGATTTATAAAAATGGTGAGTACTTAGTATTCATGATTGCCTGGGAAAACTTTTAGTGGCAGAGATACGAGTGGGAAGTAGACACCTAAATACCACTGAAATTCAAAGGGACTTGAGCATCCAACTTGCTCAGGATATGTTAAAAATCCCACTCAGTATATTTAGTGAAGGAAATATACAGATGTTTTGAAGAAATGTCATACAACTGTTGATCCTTACTTGGTATCACAGGCCTAGTTTAAAGTGTAGGTATCACAGCATGCATCAAAATCTTCTGTTAAATATTTTTAAATATCTTGTAAAACCTATATGTGTTTTAAAGTTGAATATTTAATGAATGTCTTGCGTGTCGTGACAGTCTGAAAGTTCACAAGTCACTAGCAAGTGAACAGTAACATGAGCAGGTGTAATTCCAGCACCCACACCTGAGGGGGATCAACACAAAATTAAAAACAAAAAACATTTTTCAAAAAATCAGTTTTTTGAGCCCTCCAGTATTCGAAAATTGAGACAGTCTTTAAAAATAACTTAAAAAAACACCAAATGCCCACTCTTCAAAAGACAGTTTTTATTGGCTGCATAATAAACTAGTGTCAGTAAAAAGGTTGATTCATTAATCTGTTTGTAGAGTGATTATGTGGGTTTTCTGTTAAGCTGTTTTGTTTTGTTTTATTTTGTGTTTTGTTTTGTTAAAATGCAAACCACACCAAACCCCCACTTCCTATAAACCTCACTTTAGGAATTCTGTGAGATACCAGATCCCTTTCCAGAAGTCTGGAAGCTGATAAGTGTTGTATGCTTGAGAAATATTCACACCATAAATCAGAAACTATATATTGTTTTAATAATAATAATAATAATAACAATAAAAACACTTGCAGATTTCCCTAGAAGCTAAATTATGGAAGGTGAACAGTTGAAGGAGAATCTCTTATATCCCTAATATAGCTGTGAGCAAGTTACTTTGAAATTATTGAACTTAATTGCAGTTGAGGATCTTCATTCCAACCCTTTTGGAACAAACAAAAGAGAGAAAGAGAGAGAGCACCTTAATCCAACACACATTATAGAAAGATCAAATAGCTGTGTGCTGCGGACATGTCATAAGTGTGGCTTTTTGTATCTTCCTAATCCCAGGTATCGTTTGGCCGGGACTTTGAGCAGCAGCTGAGTTTTTATGTTGAAGCTAGGTCAATGTTTTGCAATCTGGAGCCTGTTCTTGTCCAGCTGGTTCATGTAAGCAAAAATTTTACTGCAGATGTTGTTGTCTTAATCAGTGGGTTCCTCCCCCACCCCCCAGATTGCCATTCCTTATATTTACTGTGTTAAGGTTTATTTCGCTAAGTATTCAGGAGTAGACTTTGTTTTTGCCTTTCTTTTCTCACTAAATTTTTCTTTAATTGTGTACTTTACCCCCATACTCAGTACCATTTAATGATGCAAATTAGCTGTTTCATTACATTCATTAGCTTATGGAACAAACAATACTACAAGGTCTTC
The DNA here is from genome assembly GCF_015237465.2 of Chelonia mydas. Classification (NCBI taxonomy): domain Eukaryota; kingdom Metazoa; phylum Chordata; order Testudines; family Cheloniidae; genus Chelonia; species Chelonia mydas. Next base: position 17,501,144 of record NC_051250.2, on the reverse strand, counting down.
CTATATATTCAGAAATTGGAGGCTGACAGTCACAGGAGGAAGCATGTGAGTGCTCTCCAGGAGAGAGTCTGTCTCTGGAACAAACTTCCAGATGAAATTAAACAAATTCCAAAGTCAGACCACCTTTGGCAAACTCTGCAAAATTTTCCTATTTGATCAAGTTTTTGCACCGGAAGCAGAAGGACATGCATAACATCAACCTTCCCCCTGCAACCTCCCTCAAAAGCAGAGCTTTCTGTAGCTGTGTAAAGGATAAGAACCAGAGACTTAATAAATTCCACTAGGACTTGGCTGTTTGCATATGAAAGGTGCTGAAATACCACGGTGATTGATGGCAGTATAAACTTCTTCCATAGATATCTTCTGCACATTTTTTCTGAAAAATGTAGTGGTGTTCTAATTGGATTATGAATTGAGTATTAGAAGAAATGGGACATCTTTCATAGTTAAGTTTATTTTCTTTTGTGTTAATTTTTAAATGATTATTATACACAAGATAGAAACAGTATTTCACAAAAATAAATAATTAAAAGTCAAAGACTTTGGTGGAGTTATGGAATCCAGGAGCACAAATAAGAACCCACCCTATAAGGTATATGAAAAGAGTCTGCATTTCAGGCTTATGTATTAGTTCTGACTGCCCAGGTTCAGAAATCAGCTTGACAGAATGATGTTGAGATAAGCCGAGTTCATATGACTAGATCAGTGTAGGGAATTTTTTTCGTAATTAAATAGAAATTTTCCCATTCTTGCTTAGTTTAAGCAAACAAGAAAAAATAGAAATGGAAAAGGTTGAAATGCCACGTCAGCAATTCACTGTATAATTTAGAAGTGCTGGTTAGCCTTTGAATGCATCCCCAAAACAAACCGTGGAAGCATAATTTCATATTTTTAAATTTAAAACTGTTGGGTAACTGAAAAATAATAGCAACATAATTATCAGCATGACTGTTTTGGTGTTTGGTGGTAATAGGATGAGGAGAATTAATCCATTGCTACTAATTAGATTGGTTTATAAAGTGGGAGTTACAAACAGATACTGATTGACTCACTTACTGACTCTATCTCCGATAGCAGCCTTGGGTGGAAATTCAACCAGTTGTCTTCTTTTTTATTTTTGTTGTTGTTTTTATGTAACAAATAATTTTACAAAAGCACTAATACACTTAAAGTGCAGGTATGATAAATACTTCACTTCTTGGAGGTTAGACCTAGGCTAAATACTGCACCTAAGGCATATCAGTATCTTTTGTAATACCACACGTTGTCCAGCCAAATCGGAAGAAAGACAGGAGGCAATGGATGTGGTTTAGTTAAGCTACAATAAAAACAAAATCACTTAAAATATCTGGGAGTACATGGCAATAAATTGTACACTGCGGGGGTCGTCATAGTTTCCTAATCATTTCCAAATAATCCCCAACTAGTCCTGACCATCCAGTTGCTGGGACCGTATACCCTCTCCTCTTGTATGAGGTAAAAGGGGGGCTAGAAAAGGAGGAGGGGGTCAGCTGCTTACTGTTCCAGATGTAGGAGCCCCAAACCTCCCCCTCCTCAGTTTTCTCAAGATGTTTTCTCTCTCATCCTTTTCCATACCCTTCCATAACAAGTATCTGCACTGGATGTCTGCCATGAGTTTTACCTACTAAGTTGTGGCATTATAACTGAACACCGCTCCTCAACCCTAGAGGGTCCCAGATTTACTTTGGGAAAGATGAAAAAACCCACCCCATCTCGCGGAGTCTTGCAGTGAGGGAAAAATTCTTTCCCAGTCCCCAAGAAAAAAACGGGCAACAGCAGATCATGAAGGAAGCTGGTTCTTTCTTGGATTTCATGGGTGGGAGGGTGGTGCTGTCAGCCCGATCCAGGTAAAAGAGGGCTTCTCCTGGATTGCAAGGGGTTTAAATACCAGTCAGTAGGAAGGGCACTATCCCCTCCAGATCTGACCTAGCTGCTTCCTGCTCTTCCCATTTCTGTCTGTCCATGTCAACTTTCCCCTTCTGCCCCAGTTGCAGAGGGGAGCCCATAAAGGGACCACAACTCCTTTCCTTTTGGCCAGCCAGACAAGGACCCTCCAAACATAGTTGTGGTGAACACATTATCCCTTTAGCTACTTTTGTTTTCCATATGTTTAACTTGACAGAATGATAAGAGTTGGGTGTTTATTTGCAGACTTGGTCTATCTATTCATTTCTATTAGTGCCTTACTTTTCTTTTTTATACATAGTCTGTGAACCAACTGGCAATGGAAACGAGAAAAGTGATGAAAGGAAATCATTCCAGAAAGACAGCCGCATTTGTCAGGGTAAGTGAAAAAGTCAAATATATTTCTAGATTCTTCATCCCATGTGCACAGATGTTACGATAGGCTGGAGCCTAAGGTTGTCATTTATACAGAAGAAATACATTTGTGGTTTCCATATTGCTTATCAACTCACTTTCTCTTATGGGCACTGATATTTACTCACTAACAGCCAATTGCTGCTATCCTCATTAGACAAAACTCCTGCAGAGTCCCATGAGTTTGCCTAAGTAAGGGTGATAGGATTCGGTCCCTAAGTGAGGTTTTTTTAAGCCCTCCTTTAAGGAAATTTCATTTTTCCAAATTAATTGTCATTGTATACAAGCCAGTTATGTAGAGGGGAGAAAAGAGCTGCTGCAAGATAAATGGCATGACAATGTGTATCATAATCAAAAAGTCAAAGTGGGTACTTAAATCTAAAGTGGATACTTAAATTAAATAATATATTCTCATAGTGCAGGTGTGTCTTTACACCAGAACTATATGATCCATATGTATCAGCGTGCCAGTTTTCACCTGAAGCATCCTACGCTCTTAGAAAGTGTAGATCTTTCTGGGGAAGGATTAAGTGGGTTGTGTTCACTCACAGTCAAGTGACTCATGGCACCTGGATATACAGGAAATGGAATTGACTTTCTGGAAAGAGAGAGGATCTAGGGTGTGGGTTGGTCACTCCTGAGGGAGGAACCCTAGGAGCAAGAAAGCCTTCAAAGAAGTTCTGAGCTAATCTTTATTTTATTGTTTTCACTGTTAATAAAGGGAAACCCCAAGAGTTGGGTCAGTTTGAATTTCACAAACTTTGTGGGCCGTGTTTTGTAGATGAAAATGGGAAAGATACCTACTTGTGTTCTATTTTTAAGCTTTTGCTTGAGCATATACAACAGTAGTTAATTAAAAAGCCCTAAAATTGCTATACCTCTAATTTAAGAAATTATTTGAGTTATGTTTCGTATATTTTCTTCTTTACTTAGGCTTGTGTTGCCTTCTGCTTCATTACAATTCCATCTCTGACTAGTATCTTTGCCCGTCTTAATTTGTACCTGAACTCTGGACAGGTTGCCCTGGCAAATCAGTGCCTTTCACAAGGTAAGACAGGTGTTTGTTTCAATTGCATAATAATTCTTTCTTGCCAGAAAACAGAATATTACTAGTTGTGGATAATATTGATTCAGTTTGAAACTGAAGTTAACTCTTTCACTCCTTATTCTTGCACACGTTTCTGTAGTCACAAAGTAAAATAATTCTAAAATGTATTTTTCTAAATTATAGCATATTTAAAATATAGGAATTATTGTAGAAGAGAGAGGTCTGATATTCAGGTATTGATTCAATTATTCCTTATTTTAGCCTCCATCTATGATTTTTTAAATAGCATATCTTCAGAGAAAGCAGTGCTGTTTTAAATAAGGGACTTGAACTTGTGTGCAAATAATGTGCTTTAAATAAATTTTTCTTGAGGAGAGGAGGAAACTTAGACCAGCTAAATGATTATGCATGGAGATTGATATTCCTGTAAAAACTGTTGGGAAAGAATTAAAGGTCTAAGTGCTTCAGTCAGGTTGCCCTAATATTGATTGTGGTGCTGCATTTTGTAGTGGTACTGGAAGATAGATGTCAAAGCACAGAAGGAATATGCCATGAAAAAAATACTTTGCTAATAAAAATGTGTCGTGTTCCAGGGAAACTAGTGTTGACTGTGTGGGGTTGCCAATTTTCTAAATGCAGAAAACCAAACACCCTTGTCTTGCCCATACCCTGCCCCTTCTCCGAGGTCTCGCCCCGCTCACTCCATCCCGCCTCCCTCTGTCATTTGCTCTCCTCTATCCTCATTCAATGCTCATTTTCACTGGGCTGGGGCAGGAGGTTGGGGTGCAGGACGGGGGGATGGCTCTGGCTGGGAGTGCAGGTTCTGGGGTGGGGCCGGGGATGAGGAGTTTGGGGTGCAGGAGGGGACTCTGGGCTGGGATTGGGGCTGAGGGGTTTGGCATGTGGGAGGGAGCTCCAGACTGGGGCAGGGGTTGGGGTGTGGGAGAGGGTACGGGCTGGGGCAGGGGGTTGGGGTATGGTGGGGTGAGGGCTCCAGCTGGGGGTGTGGGCTCTGGCGTGGGGCCAGGGATGAGGAATTTGGGGTGCAGTATGGGGCTCTGGGATGGGGCAGGGGTTTGGGGTGCAGGGTGTGGGCTCTGGGAGTGAGTTTGGGTGTAGGAGGGGGTTCCGAGCTGGGGTTGGGACACAAGAGGGGGTTTGGGGTGCGGGCTCCAGGTGGCGCTGACCTCAGGCAGCTCCCGAGAAGCAGAATCATGTCCCTCTGGCTCCTAAGCAGAGGGGCAGCCAGGGGGCTGCATACTAATGCTGCCCCCACCCACAGGCACTGCCCCCACAGCTCCCATTGGCCACGGTTCCTGGCCAATGGGAGCTGCGGAGCCGGTGCTTGGGACAGTGCCTGCGGGCGGGGGCAGGGTGCAGAGCCCCCCTGGCTGCCCCTCCGCCTAGGAGCGAGTGGGACATGTCGGCCGCATCCTGAGAGCTGTGCAGAGCCCAGCACGGAGCCTGTTTGCCCCGTTGGTGCTGCAGCCAACCGGATTTTTATTGGTTCAGTCAGCTGTGCTGGCCGGATCCACCAGGGTCCCTTTTTGAACTAATGCCTGAACGTGGTGTTCAGTCAGGGGCTCTGTTTTACTAGATGTCTTAGATAAGATGTAAAACAGAAGTCCTGATCACTTGTGGTTTAAAAAAAAAAAATCCCATGGCAAGAGTTATGAGTGTTAGTCCTGGTGTCCTGTTCAAATTCCAGCTTGAACATACTAGCCTAAAAGCAGCTTCCTCTACCTTCACCTGGATACAGTGTCCCTCATTCCCTGTCTTAAGCTGTTATGCAATTTTACTATGCGCTCTTAAATTGTTGTGATGTTTAGCCTCAGAGATTACTGCATTTCATTGCAGGGTGAAGTGCTTCCTATATGCTGTATATGGTTTGCTTAATGCTTAGGGGTTTTTCATGGTCTTCTCTTTACCTATAATCATGTCTTGTATGTTAAACATTGTTTTTCCCCTATACTTTTTTGTACAGTTCTGTAGTGAAAGCCATAAATTGAATTACTATGAAAACATCATCTTGTGGTGGCTGTTATCTCTGATTTTAGCTTTGTGTATGTTGTGATACAGCATGGCCAGAGGGCAGCAGGAGGGTGTTAGAAGGGAGCCTTATTCCCTGTAGAGGGAAGAAAGTTTGCTATAAATTAATTAAAGCACCTGAAGCCAATTAAAGCACCTGAAGCCAGTCACATGATAAAAAAAAAAAACCCCTGCTTCAATCAGACAAGAGGAGGAGTTGAAGCAGAGTGGATTGGCATTGGAGCAAAGAGCAGTTTGGAGAAGTTGAAACAGAGTGGATTGCTGTTGGAGCAGAGAGCGGTTTGGAGGGAAGCAGAGGAGAGTTTGGAGAAGTGCTGTGGCGGGCTAAGAAGACCAAGACCCTAGGTAAAGGGACACTGGTTTGTGCAGAGGGAGGGCAGGAAGCCCCACAAGCTGAAGGGCAGGAGAGGGAAGTAGCCCAGGGGAAGGAACTGCTAGTTCTAGTGGTTTACTGCTATCCCTAGGGCCCCTGGGTTGGGACCCGGAGTAGGGGGCGGGCCCGGGTCCCTCCCTCTCCACTCCCCTCCTCTAGGACACTAGTGGGGCAGTTAATACCCCAGTTCAGGGGCAAGAAACGGTGCCCTGAACCCCCACCCAAGAAGAGAAAGCGCGAGACCCATCATAGTAGTGCCGGCAATTTGCCACAATGTATATAGAGGAATTAATGAAGCTCATGTTGTGACTATTTTAACTATTACTTGTTATGTATGGAAGAGCATCCCATATTTGACTCATATTGCTGTCACTGCCACCATAACTTACTATGAAATATCAAGGGGTATTTGGGTGGGGTGGGGAGAGGGTGGATGACAACTGATGAAATCAGGGTGGGTTTTGCATGTAAGTTGACAAATCAAATAAAACTTATTTTTAACAACATGAACTTGGCTTGAAGGGTGCAGGCACTTGTGCCTACAAAATTAGTTGAAGTCTAAAATTTACACTTGTCTTGCATGTGCAGTGTTGTTGTAGCTGTATCAGTCCCAGGATATTTATTCCTGAGGGAACTCTGTGTCACTGCATGCATAATTAACGAGACATGCATATTTTTAATGCAGAAAAAAGCTGCTGCTGGTAAGTTGCTGCAGTTCTGCCTTTTGCCCACCAGGTGGCACTATGGTGCTAGAACAGTACAGCCTCAGCAGAAAATAACGTTGGCTGGAAAGTTGCTGCAGTTCTGCCTTTTGCCCACCAGAGGGCTCTGTGGCGACAGAACAGAGAAGCAGCTCCCGGCCAGCTAGGGAAGAGAAAGAGCCTGCCTTCTTCACAGTGCCTGTCGGGCCAGGTCGGGAGACAAGAGCTATGGGGAGACAGACAGCGTGGAGCTGCTGGGGGGTCACAGATAGGGGCTGATAAGGGCTAGTGTGGGAGGACGGATTGGGACAGGGGCTGAATGGAACTGGACATGCAGGGCCACATGGGGACAGGGGGAGCAAGTGAAGGGCCATATAGGGACAGGGGGTGGTTGAGTCGGGGCACAGACACACATGGGGACAGGGGGAGGGGTGCAGGGCCACATGGCTATGGGGGATTTGGGGGTGGAGGGACACGTGGGCTGGGGGTGCAAGGACACATGGAGACAGGGGCAGATGTGCCTGACTGAATGGGAGAGGCTAGGGGTCAGCCAGGGTCTGCATGGGGGAAGCTCCCTAACAATCCACCCCCCCACCCCAAAAACAAACAAACAAAAAAAAACCCTGTTCCATACTTTTCCCACCCGTACCCAACAACCCTCCAAGTTCACACCCAACCTCCTTCCCAGCAATTTACTTCCCTCTGCCTCAGCTCCTCCTCTGGTACCCCTGACTCCCTCAAGCCTTTGCACTGCTTCTGTGGGGAGCGGGAAATATGGTTCTGTATTGTAGTTTAAATGAATTATTACTCAGAGTTCTGTATTAATATGCCTAGTAAGGAATCTATTTATCAAAAAACATTTCCTGTATCTTTTTTGTTGTGTGTATTGTTACAGACATACTTGCTGACAGGTATTTTGAAATAAATGACCAAAAATAATTGAAACTGGTTTGATTATATTGTGTTATTTTGACAAATAAAATATGCAGATTTTTGCAGAATTTGAAAATATTGTGCGCAGAATTTTTAATTTTTTGGCACAGAATTCTCCCAGGAGTATATGATATTAGAGAAACATGGTGGGTGAAATATCTTTTATTGGACCAACTTCTGGTAATGAGAGAGACAAGCTTCTGAGCTGCATACAGCTCTTCCTTGTCTTGCTAACAGTCTGTGCCAGAACGTTACTTTGCAGCCCATGTCTGACTTCCCACCTAATAACAGGCTGTTATACTGTGGGAGGAAAGGGCTGTCATGCATATTTATTTTGAAGGCCAGTAGGAGATAAGGGTGAAGTGAGGGTGTTTAAATGTCAGGAGCGAAACAAATGCAAAGCTTTAGCCTTACAGGTATACTGTAACTTTTGTAATTGAACTTGTAGCTTGACTTTAAAAAAACAAGCACAAATAAGTCATATGCTTGTGTGACTGTTAAGGGAAGGGTCTCCTATAAAAGCTTTCAAGAAATTTCAGGTGTTAACACCAAGGAGGAAAAGAAATAGTTTCAGGTGGGAAAAACTGTCCAACAAGGAGATATATTAGACTGTGAAATAGTCTCCCAGTGGAAGTGGTGGAAGCCTTATTACCAGCGATTTAAAATTGCAGTAGGGAACAATCCTTCACTTGCATGGAGATAGGCTATATGTTGCGTTCTATCTCTGATTGCTGTGATTCCATATAAATGCAGGGAAGAATAACTTTTCATCTACTTACACCTTGTCTTCCTGTTTCAATTGATAATGTTGCCAAAGCTGTGCATTCACTAGTAAGTTCCAGCTGCACTCACAAACATGCTGCGTAGGATGCTGACTAAGGCTTTTAGTACAAGACCACTGTTAGATTTCTTTGTCTGAACATGATGTTGCACATATAATCAGGGCAGAGGGATTTAGAGAAAAGCTGGCTGTTATATCCAAGTATGTTGTAAAAACAAAAGACTTGCAAAGTCAGTTGTGCAATTGAGTTTATGCAGCTTGTTTGTAGACAAACTATTCACAGACCCAAAAATGAAGTCATTTTTTCCCGCTAGTGTTTTTCTGTTAATTCATTAGCTGTCCCCTTATTTTGTATGCTCTTTGTTGCTGCTTATTAGTGGATCTTTTGTTAGAAATAAAATCTGTTCAGTACCTGGTTTATCTTGTCTCTAAGGGTATACTCTACTCTAGCAGGGGCTGACTCGTTTATCTAATTGCCTTTTCCATCTCTGAATTACAGGATCCTAACTCTTCCACTTCATCTTCATGATCCATCTCCTTCTTCCTCATGGCACCCCAGCAAATGTCCAAATTTCTGTTTTGAGAACTTGGACAACAGGAGATGGATCGCTTGATGATTACCTGTTCTATTATTCCCTCTGAAGCATCTGGCATTGGCCACTGTTGGAAGACAGGATACTGGGCTAGATGGACCTTTGGTCTGACCCAGTATGACTGTTCTTATGTAAATGAGTCCTCTTATCATTTGACCCACATGTATAAACACATAGTGTAATCGCTAGACAATTAATATGAATTCCCACACAGAAATCTTTGTTAATGTTGCAGGCACGTCTCAGTGTTTGAATGCATGCTACTTTTCATGACTGTTGAGATGTTAAAACCAAAAACTCCTTGAATCTAAGACCCAGAAAATGTAGAATTATAGTTGGACTACCTTAATTCTGTTCCTGTGGTGTCTTCCCTTCTTTACATATCTAGTATTGGAAATGTGTGTCGCAGACCACTTGGTTTGACACAGTGTTCCAAACAGTGTTCCAAATGAGGTTTTACTAGTACCTTGTATAAAGGCAATAACACTTCCCTATCCTTACTGGAAATGCATCCTAGGATTACGTTAGACTTTTTCACAGCTGCATCACATTGGTGGTTTATGATCTTCTTGTGATTGACCAATACACCCAAGTCTTTCCTTCCTCTGTCACTTCCAATTGATCTCATAGCTAAAATTCTTGTTATTCGTCCCTAAGTGCATGACTTTGCACTATTAAATTTCATCTCATTTCTATTACTCCAGTTTTCAAGGTCCTCCAGATCTTCTTGTATGATATTCCGGTCCTCCTCTGTATTGGCAGTACCTCCCAATTTTGTGTCATCTGCAAACATTTTTAGCACACTCCCACTTTTTGTGCCAAGGTTATGAATGCAAATGTTAAATAAGACTGGTCCCAAGACCAATCCCTTTGCATTAGTAACCTTCCTCCAGGCCTGACAGTTCACCTTTCAGTCTGACCTGTTATAGTCTCCTCTCTAACCAGTTCCTTATCCACCTTTCAATTCTCATATTAATCCTCACCTTCTCCAATTTAACTAATAATGTCTCATGTGGGAACTATATCAAGTGCCTTACTGAAATCCAGGTAGATTAGATCTACTGCATAACTATTTTTTTAGACAAAGGTAATCTTCTCAAAGAAAGAGCTCAGGTTGGTTTGCCACAATCTACCTTTTGTAAAACTGTTGTATTTTATCCAATTACTGTTTACCTCTATGTCCTTAACTTCTTTCTCTTTCAAAATTTGTTCCAAGACCTTGCATACAATTGATGTCAAACTAACGGGCCGGGTAGTTTCCAGGATCATTTTTTCCCCTTTCTTAAAAATAGGTACTATATTTAGGCAATTCTCCAGTCATAGGGTATGACCCCCAAGTTTATGGATTTATTAAAAATCCTTGTTGTTGGGCTTGCAATTTCATGTGCCAGTTCCTTTAATATTCTTGGATGGAGATTTTCCAGGCCACCTGATTTGGTCCCATTAAGCTATTTCAGTTTGACTTCCACCTCGGATGTGGTAATTTCTATTTCCCTATCCTTGATTCTGTTTGCTCCCCTGCCACTACCTCTAAGCTCCTCATTACTTTTCTTAAAGACTGAGGCAAAGTATTCATTTAGGTTTTGGGCCATTCCTAGATTATCTTTAGTCTCCAACCCATACTCCGTGCTTAGTGGTTTCACTTTTCTTTCCTTGTTTTCTTTTTATTTATATGATTATAGAACCTTTTACTGTTGGTTTTAATTTTCTTTGCAATGTCCAACTCTGCTTGGCTTTTGGCAGTTCTCACTTTTTCCCTACTCTTTCTGACCTCCAAGAGGTAGCTTTCCTTACTGATCCTTTCCATCTTCCATTACTTTTAGGCTTTATGCTTCCTCAGTATGCTATTTCAGCCAGCTACTTTGACTCTTAAAGCCAGATAATGCTTCCCATGAAGTAAATATTGGTGATGCTGATTTCAACAGGAACAGGATTGGGGCAGGATATGTATCTCAAGAGAAAACATAGCAAGCTCAAATATATACACAGTATATAAACTAGTACTGATTAATGCATAGCAACAAATTTAAAGCTAGTTCCTTACTCGAATCAATGCCAGATTGATGCTGATTCACTCAAATAACTGACACTGTATGGAATACTGTATGTGTTTAATAAAATACACTTAGTAGTAGCTCTGAGCTCAAAGTGAAATCTTGCAGCACTGTATATCTGCAATTTAGCTCTTGCTGATTTGATTTGGCTCGACACAAAATTGGAGGGAGAGTCATAACTCTAGGATAACATGTTATTGATCTGGTAGACTACATGTTGATGTTACAGATGCAGGCATTTTAAAGACTCCATGTGTTTTTCTGAAGGTTGATGATTTTTGTTAATGTCTCTGCATGAAAATAGAATTTAGCTGTTACCTGATTGTACAATTAAATGCAAGTGCCAATCAAATTGATAGTTGCTGGATATATTTTTATCAGTCGCTGGAAAGCATCTGATTTCTGTAAACTGTGAATTAATATGAAATATGGAGAAAAAATTATCTTAATCTGCTTTTTGATAGTCTCCTTCAATACTCTTGGCAACACTTCACTGCTTAGCTAATTTATTCAGAACTGGCAAGTTGTACCTACTTTGCCTATGAAGGTGCAGTTTGCAGCTGCCTTCATCCTCAGAGATTCAGAACCAAAAAGTCTACTGGTCCCAGCATGGAATTATTCCACTTTAATCTGTATAACTGCTGCTTGCATCAAGATAGAGTAGGAGTAGGCAAACTTTTTGGCCTGAGGGCCACATCGGGGAATAGAAATTGTATGGCAAGCCATGAATGCTCACAAAATTGGGGTTGGGGTGTGTGAGGGGGTGCAGGCTCTGGGGTGGGGCTGGGGATGAGAGATTTGGGGTGCAGGAGTGTGCAGGAAGTGGGATCGAGGGGTTTGGAGAGAGGGAGGGGGATCAAGGCTGGGGCAGAGGGTTGGGGCGTGGGGAGAGGTTCAGGGGGTGCAGACTCCAACTGGCGCTTAGCTTAAGTGGCTCCTGGAAACTGTGCCATGTCCCTTCTCCAGCTCCTACATGGAGGCACAGCCAGGCAGTTCTGCATGCTGCCCCATCTGCAGGCACTGCCCCTGCAGCTCCCATTTGAGCTGGAGCGGGGCCATGCCGGAGCTTCCAGGAGCCATGTGGTGCGGCCCCCGACCCAGTGCCCCAACCGGAGCGGGGCCATGCCGCGTGGTGTGGTCCTGACCCAGCGTCCCGGCTGGAGCGGGGCCGAGCCGTGTGGTGCAGCTCGCAGGCCAGATCCGGCCTGCAGGTCGTAGTTTGCTCACCCCTGAGCTAGAGCATTGCCTGCTGGAACCTGAAGTCTCTTGATGAGCCAGTGCCTCACTAATGAAGGCGAGTAAGGCCTGTATTGTTGAACTCCATCTGCATTTGACATGAAGCCTGCAGCTTCGTCATCCATGTATGTGATCACCCATGTGGTAGTTTCTTGGCATATTCACACTGAGCTGTAATGGTTATTTTTGAAAATATATGGCCTGCTTGTCCCTAAATTACACTGCTTAGTGTTTTCCAGGACAATGCTAATGGGTCAGATTGGCGCAAAGAATTCTTGTGGCCAAGCTATAAAAGGCAGTTTTCAGAAACCAATTCAGTAAATACCATGTGGGTGTTTAGATTTTTAGTCAGAATTTTTTGCGCATTGGATTCAGAGCAGTGGAGAATCTGGAGTGATGAAATTCCTTGGGTGCCTTGGAGAATGGAAGTAAGAGCTGCTTGAGAGTCATTAAATCTTAATGTGTGTTGGAAGCTTAGTTTGCAGCACATTTGGTGGAGAGTAGTTTCTGTTATGCAGAGGAAGAGCTGCAGCATTTCTACTGCAGACTGCACAGGGAGACATCTAAACAATCATGCAATCTGTAAGCAAATAGGCATTATCACTACCTTTGCAATGTCCATTAATGCTCTTGTGGGCCTTTTCCTGCATTGATAGAGGCAGCTAGAGTTATTGGGACGGGTTGGGCAAAGGCCACTGATTCTGTGCTTAGAAGTATCTGCCTTCATAGTAGCAATACGAGGTAGCCTCTGAGCTCCAGTGTTATCAGTAGCTATTTCTTTCAGGAAATTCCAGCATTTCTTCTCTCAGCTCTTTACCTTCTGTTGAGCTTTCCTTATGCCTTTACTTTTACTGCTCTCCTCCTGCTTCCTGTAGCATGGAGATCTGTAGCCAAAGTCTAGAAGGGGCTGTGTAGCAAGTGGCAATATGGTGGGGGGGAAAAGACTCCCACCAGTACAACAGTTCAAGGTGAAGTCTTCTGCTTTCAGGACCTGACATGGATCTTCTTGAGTTGATGAGAAAGAGATCTATGGATTAGCCAATTTCCCTCCAAAACTCACAAAGGCCTGAGCTAAAAAAGTTATACTTCTTGCTGACCTAGGCCCCAGGAACACAGCAGTTTGTGTGGAAGGAGAAGCGCAAGAAGTCCAGCCAAACAGGGTATGGCTGAGCACACCATTCATTCTATTTAAGAGCTTATAATCCTCCCAACCTTCTTTGGCCTGTGCAATCTACCAAGTTTGTAGGTAGTACCCCAGTGTCCCCCTGGAGGGTACTCAAATGGAATGGATACTTAAATTAAAACTGCACCAAGAAGATGATCATCTAAATACCTATAATATGTTTTCTGTGGAGCCTTCAGATGTCACTTTAATAAGCAGAATACTGACTCGGAGGGGATGTACATACCCCAGGTACCTTAACTGACTGACCTAACACTTCTCTATAGTGGCACGTTACCAAAACCGAATAACAAATCCTTATCAGACATGCTTCTTGTCACGGGTAGCGCTTTGGACCAAACTGAGATTAACTAGACTCTCTCTCCCTCTCTCTCTCCCTCTCCCCCCCTCTCTCCCCACATGGAGACGATGCTGTAGCCTCCTGAAAAATGGACAGCATGATTCTTAACCATAGGTCTCTTACCATTCAGTGAGTGGGTGACGATGAAACAACTTTTAGACAGTATAGGGTTGAGTGACATTTTTATCCCTAAAGCTGCTAAATTCTTGTTTAGCTTTAGGCATAATATGTGTGAATTGAGCAATCCAACCAATTCAAGCTGTTATGTCTGACTAATTTCACTAAGGGATTGAGAAAAGTGGATATTGCATGTGGTGGTGGGGAGGTCTTCCAATTTTACTCCAAGTTCTTAATTTTGTTAGGCACATCTAAATCAAGAGTTCAAAAGTGCATATTACTGAGGTTGATCTAAAAGGTCTGGCTTTCTGCAGTTTAAATTGAGATGGAAACATGAAAAAGCAGTTTCCCTAGTGAACTGCAAAGTTTTCAAGCTCACCGCAGTTCAGATAAATGGAGGCTGTGAAGTGCCCTAAACTGATAATATTTTTTTTCCTTAGAAAAAGTTGCTTCTGCATCAATATTTTATATCCAAGCCAAGCAGTAAATGTGCCAAGGTGTGAAACTGTTTTAATAACAAGTAGCTTTGTTGAAAAGACTTTATGGCCTGAAGTGTTTTCCCCTGTAGCATTAAAATAGGCTTTCTTATTAAGAATAATAATTAATTAGCACTTACAGGTTTTTAGATCTTCCATGGCCTTCGGAGATGTGGGATGAATATGTATTCTCCACAATTCACATATGAAGAAGCTGAAGCAGAGAGGTTGGGGGCGTAAGGCCATCATGGAAGTTAAGGTTAGGATTAAAACTTGGGGCTCCCTGTCCTTTGATTCCCTTCTTTTCTTTCTAAGCACTGTTGTCCCAATAGGGCGACAAAGCATGTGTGACAGAATCTGAACGAAGAGGATTACTGATAAACAAGGCTCTCTTTACTTGGGAAAAATTACTGTTGTGATGGTGGTGGAGTATTACTGTTAACTGAAGTCTCTAGAAGTGGATATTCCTCCTGATCATTGGACTTTTTTCCTGTTCTTTCAAGGATCAGTTAGTGGTTTTTCAGTACCTCTTGGGCGATTGATCTCTCTCTGCCTGTGCCTTTATAAGCATGCCGAAGCTGGTATTTCTGCCCCACTGTATATCACGACCAGTTTAGAGACTATGCAACATCCAGCTAGTCAGGCTGAATCTTGGAGTGACTTTCAGCTAATTATAAAGGTTTAAAAATCTGGCATCCGGGAAATGGCCTGTATTGTTCTTGGTAGGAGTAAGTTCCAGGATCTTCCTCATGATTCAGTGCGTCTTCCACTTACACCTGTGTGAGCTTTTTGTTTTGTCGTTTCAAGTCCTTGTTAGAAACCCATATTTATAATCAAATCCCTTGTACAACTAGCATTGAAACAGGCTTCATCCATCTTATTACATTTCTACCTAAAAATAATTCCCATTATATGTTCCAGTTTACCAAATATTCCATTTTTTCATCTTCCACCCTGTCTGAAAGGAACTCTTTGTAATTCTTAGACATAAAACTACATTAAGATGAAGTTAAGGATCAGAGTGTGAAAGAGTAACATAAAGGTAAAACACATTACAGAGGTGTAATGTTCAGGGCTGTTACAAAACCTTCCTCATTTCCTGAGCTGTGTTAAAGGAGCTTAACTTCCCGCATACTTAAAGCATATGATAGTCAGATGTGCCAATATGTTGATGCAAGAGCGTGTGAGGTTGCTGTTAAACTTTTACATTAGCGCACAAGGTTGATAAAGTTTGAGGAATGAATTACTTTTCAATATCCATTGGAGATCAAAGCAAAAGCCTTTGAGGTGTTGGTGTGTTATTGACAGTGTTGTAGGAAAAATTAAGGTGGCAAAAATGGAGGAGTCTTTTAACTACTGATTCCCCTGCTTTTATTATTTTGGGTGGACGCGTGTGTGTCCTGATGCAATCTTAATGATCACTAAATATAGTTTATATTTGTTAATATATCACTAGATAGGCAAACCTCATACTCTCCGTCTCTCCTTAGATGAGTCTTGAGTTGTGAATTATTTTTTCATCTCCAGTGGCCTCAATTCTCAGACTGTTTTTGGCCAGCCTGAGATTTTATATCCAGCCTATCATGGATACAAGAAATAGAATTGCAAATAGATGGAAACTCAGACTGTCACAATTACTTTACACATCCTTACAAATTACAAGCTTTTTTACCATCACACTGATATTGTTAAAAGAAAACATCCACAAAGGAATTTCGCTTGCTTTTCTGCAGTGAAATATTGTCAAAAGTACTCAATCTTAGAGCAGGCCATTAGTTCTCTTCAGCCTGAAGGTCACTACATATGTGCAGGGGGAAGGCTTTATAGATTGTGGTCAACCGGAATGAAGGAGCTGCTGTGGAAGGACAAATTCAGCGAAGCATGAAATATGTTGTGTTCGGTGCAGTGCACAAGATATTAACTACAGCCTAGGAAGACTTCATCATGATGATTTGTTGTAATGAGCACTCTGCTCTACCCTCATCTACCCTTAGCAGTGGCTCACTTTAGGAGCAGAATTAAACTCTTGGCTAATGTGAGAAACTTTTTCAAACAGAAGGAGCTTCTGCATATTTTTATTAACAGGGTTAAAACAAACAGGATCAGAATAGAAGCTAAGAAACTGATCTTGCATGGAACAGAGCAGTATGGAGCCCATTTCCTCTAAACTGGAGCACATCGTCATCTTCTTGTGCCTTCCTGCATATCTGTGATAAGTCAAAGGGGTTGGTGCATCCCTTAAACTGTACTTCGAAGCAATTGCACAATAAGATGCTTTATAAATTAGCTGTAAAGATGAGGCGTGTCCAATTCTATAGCTTCATAATTATGGTAATTTATATCCAAATGTACATATTGACACTTATTTCATGCTTAAGGGAATAATTAGCATTTCCATGATTTCATACTGTTTACCCTAATCTTACTCCAAACTGAACACTCAATGTTCCTTCCTAAAACTCATATAGTTCAACTAGCTCTCTATAAAGGAAAAAAAGCAGAGTAGTTTTAAGAACAATTGATTTTCTGAGGACTTTTATTTTTTCCTGCAATAATGGGAATATTCTGTGTCTCAGCTGATTGATTTCATAAATTGCAACTTTTTAAGATGTTCTGGACAATGATTTAACTCCTGCTCCCTGTAAAGCATATTTGCCTTGGAGAGGTGTAAACTTAGTGTTCAAGTTAAACAACCATTTTATAATCCGTAATATGGACAGACCAGTTTAGGAGCAGATGGTTACAAATGATGCTATCTCACCTGTCACTGTGCTGAGCCTGGGAGCAGCAGAAATAAAATATTGTACAAGCCTCTTTTTAAATAGGGGTATGATGGAAGGTCTGAATATAGTTGGAGCTTTCTGGGTGGGAGATGGGAAATGGAGGAAACTGATTGCTTTCCCCCCTTTCTCATTCCTCTTCTTCCTCCTCCCCCAACAAAAAACAAACAAATAACCGAACTGTTTGAGCACTTCCCTAAAAATGTTGAGCCAGTAAGGAACATAGGGTTTTAAAAAGTGGCCAAGCAAACTGCACAAGAAACTAGGCAAGAAAAAAGGAAGCCATCTCTGTATTCTGTATTAATCACGTAGTTCAGCCCTTCCATAGCAGTTTTCTATTTTTAGAAACATTATCATTTTTGTCTTTAAACAAAGACCGTTAGTTCTACAAAGAAGAGCTCGAATGCGATAGGGATAAAATAGCATATTGTCACTCTAAGGAGTGTCTTTCTGAGAATGGAGATGAGCTTCCTGTCCTTACCAGACACTCCAGTAAGACCGTCAAAAGCAGGGGTGGGCAAACTATGGCCCGGGGGCCACATCCAGTCCTTCAGACATTTTAATCCGGCCCTCAAGCTCCCTCCGGGGAGTGCAGTCCGGGGCTCCGTGTGGCTCCCAGAAGAAGCGGCATATTCCCCCTCCGAATCCTACGTATAGGGGCAGCCAGGGGGCTCCACATGCTGTCCCCGCCCCAAGCACTGCCCCTGCAGCTCCCATTGGCCAGGAACCACGGCCAACGGGAGCTGCAGGGGCGGCACCTGCGGACGGGGCAGCGCGCAGAACCACCTGGCTTCCAGGAGCTGCTTGAGGTAAGCACTGCCCGAAGACTGCACCCCAGCCCTCTCCTTCACCCCAACCCTCTGCCCTAGCCCTGATCCCCCTCCTGCCCTCTCAGCCCCTCGGTCCTAGCCCAGAGCACCGTCCTGCACCCCAACCTCCTGCCCCAGTCCAGTGCCCCCTCCCACACCCTGAACTCCTCATTTCTGGCCCCACCCCACAGCCCTGACCCTCTCCCGCACCCCAACCCCCAATTTCGTGAGCGTTCATGGCCCGCCATAAAATTTCCATACCCATATTTGGCCCTCGGGCCAAAAAGTTTGCCCACCCCTGATCTAGGAAACTCAACCTGGAGATAGTTGCTTGTTATGGCCATTCTATAGGGAGAAGGCTCTTGTTCTCTGAAATAGTAGAACATTGAGAGTAAATCCACTCAAACTGCAGCTATCCAGGGTCAGAGTGGTGAGATGTGTATTTTGGTGCTAGTCCAAATATTGTTTGGGAAGATTTGCTCCCAGACCATTTTTTCTTTCTAAAGGAAAGGAGAGAGAGTAAACCAAGCAGACTTGGTCCGCAAGATTTCTTATTTTATTTGTGGAAGTTAGAGAAATACTACAAAGATTCTCACAACGCCATTTGATTATGTGGTAATGTGGGGTATGTGCATTTTTTAGGGACAGGACAACTGCGGAAATGATAGCAATTCATCTGTTTGTTCTAAAATGAACATCTGCTCCTGCTTTCTGTCTCTCAATAACATTCTGAGAGAGATTACTTGTCTCCCATTGGGCCAACTGTGTGAATTAATAGATCTTCAAAACAAATAAAAACATCCCCTTGAAATAAATGCGCAAGCTAAAAAGGAAGCATGTGGTCTGAACAATGAAAAGTTCGGAAGGTCACACAAGTGTATGCTGGAAAGAAACGAGTCATAAGAACAGCAATTTTTCTAAAGCAAATGTTTCACTGGTATTTCTCACAAACTTAGTTTTGATATCATGTGATTCTATATTTAGCAAATTTGCTTAGAGCCTCATGTGTCCAAGTTAATTTTCCGGAGCAAGTTTCTGTCCTGGAAACAACAATACATGATATCAGTGGCGTCTCTGTGTTATGAAATTTTTCCATCCTTTCTCCCTGAGTATCTGCTCTTCTCCTTCACTAGGAATCAATAGACCTGGGTTCGGATTCTCACTCTGCTGTTGATTGTCTTTCTGGCCTAGCACAAATCACTAGGGCCCAGATTTTTAAAAATATTTAGGAATTGCTGTGCCTAAATCTCATTTTCAGAAGGGATTTAGGCACTTAGGAGCCTCAGTTTCCCCATCTATAAAATCGAGACGGGAATAGCACCAATTTTGAAAAGTGCTTTGAGGTTCTTGGATAATTGACTTCAATGGGACTTAAACATGTGCTTAACTACTTTGGGGCCAAAAAGATGGTGTTAGGTCATTACCGCTTGCTAGAACACCCCAGCAAACACTGTTACAAAAGAACTTCGAAATGGAAGTTAGGAATACTGTCTTTTCAGTACTTTTTAGAAATGTAATTGAAGAGTAGAAATTCTAGTTCATTTTATTTGGGATTACAGTGCAGTTTATTCCTAGCTGTGCTTTACTATACCATTAATGGGTCCATCTTCAAACTCGTGGAAACAAGTAGAAGAAAATCTAAAGAATTCCTGTAGTATGATTGTTCAGAGGAGTCCTCAGATCTTGGTAACTGGCAGCACCTCTGGTACTACTTTTTGTTTCATAATCCTGTTTTAATTAAAGAATGTAAACATTTAAGCATATTATAACAACTGCATTTACCATCTCTGATTTTCATTGGCCTCTGTAAATCACAGAAGTTAGAGATAGAAATAACTTATCAGATCATTCAGTCCACTTATCTCTGGGCTAAAACAGCATTGAATATAAGAGAAGGCTGAAAATATTTATAAATTGTGTACTGTATTATGGCTGGATTTGAACTGGAGAGTCTATCCTTTTTAATCCGGTACTCTGCTAGCTTAGGTAAAGTGGAAACTAAGGATAACATTTTAAAGCCTCTTAGGCTCTTTTGGAAAATCACTTGGGTGTTTTTGAAAATTTTACTTGAGAACAACTGAGACATTTAATTACATACAGTATTGTTGTAGCCGTGTTGGTTCCAGGGTTTTAGAGAGACAAGATGAGTGAAGTAATATCTTTTATTGGACCCGCTTCCATTTGTGTGAGAGAGCAGCTTTCGAGCTACACAGAGCTCTTCCTCAGGACTTGGAAAAGGTATCCAGAGGAAGAGGACCTCAGGAAGAGCTCTATGTAGCTCGAAAGCTTGTCTGTCTCCCCAGCAGAAGTTGGTCACTCCCCTTGTGACATTTAATTATAACAAAAAGTTATAATTGTTTTTGTAGTTTTTGTGGATACAGACTAACACGGCTACCTGTCTGATACTTAATTATAACAGACACTCTAAACAATCTTTAGCTCATAGGCATGTTTGTAAATTCAACTGCTATGGTGATATTGTAACTATTTTAATGTTGTTTTTTGTAGCTGATGCTTTTTTCAAAGCTGCCGTGAGCCTGGTTCCTGAAGTGCCAAAGATGATCAATATAGATGGGAAGATGCGTCCCTCTGAACCATTCCTCCTGGAATTCTTCTGTAACTTCTTTTCCACTTTATTAATTGTGCCGGTAAGTAACTTTAGCATGAATTGCAGTGTGAAGCATTTAATCCCTAAAGCTGAAGGTGGCTATTGATATTTTAGCTTGTTTGCTTATAGACCAGACCTTGTTTTAAACTGAATATTTCTTACATGTTTTATTATAAATACTGTGTCCGTTATTTATTTTTAAATTACAATAAAAAATACTTCTGTTTTTATATATCAAAGCATATGAAAGGTAGTTGAAACACAGTGTCCAAAGTTACTTGAGCACATTCAGCGTAAAACTCTAATCCTGTAATTTCATCATACTTCACCCCATTCTTCAAAAGGCAAAAGCCTGTGAACAGACTCTGACTCCATCAGATTGACAGTGGAAGTGCATTTGAATTGGAGACTACTGCAACTCCCAGACATTCAGATGTGGGGACCGCTAGCTTGAATGCCCAGCTGATCTTAACTGCGAGAGGAGAGGTTTTTTCAGATCGCTAGATCCAGAGCGTGTAGGTGTGTGCAGATCACTATCACCCCCTTGAATTGTATCTGGAATTGAACAATGAGCCACTGGAGTCTGGTGCACTGGTAAAATATGCTCTCTGTTGATAAAGGTGCTAAGCAGATGCGCCGCTGCATTCTGTGCCTGTCGTTTGAGTGGACTTCAAAGGTGGGTGGGTACAGTGATCTAATCGGGAAGTGATGAAGCCATGGATAATGGAGTCATGGCCCACGTCTGAATCAGTATAATCAGAGAAAAATAGCTCTGACCATCCTACCCAGAGCAAGTAGCGGGGTAGGGCAGGAGGCACTTCATGCCGCATGAGCCACTTGAAACAAGGAAGGATCAGACTAACACGGCTGCTACTTTGAAACCTGTCATTATGCAAGGCACTGCATTTAGTCGTATGGAGTGGAAATCTATCAACTTCATGAAAAAACTCGTACAGATACAGACAGACATCGTCTTCCTTTCCAAATGCGAACAGGTGGACATCGTACCAAAAGGACTGAAGGTAAAAAATCCATTACAATCTACATACCATACAGACTATGCTGACAGCTTGTGCCACAAGCTCTCAAAGAAACTGCGGAACCACCTGATCAACATCCTCTACAGCAAACGGAAAGATTAAGAATGAGCTCTCAAAACTGGATACTCTCATAAAAAACCAACCTTCCACACAAACTTCCTCATGGCTGGACTTTACAAAAACTAGACAAACCATTTACAACACACAATTTGCTTCTCTACAAAGGAAAAAGGACACTAAACTATCTAAACTACTACATGCCACAAGAGGCCACAGCAATGGTTCCCTTAACCCACCCAGCAATATTGTCAATCTATCCAACTATACTCTTAAGACAGATTCTTCTGCTGGGCTATCTCGGGGCCTCTCCTTCTGCCCCTCCACCCCCACGAACATGATACAGTTCTGTGGTGACCTAGAATCCTATTTTCGATGTCTCCGACTCAAGGAATATTTCCAACACACCTCTGAACAACATACTAATCCACAGAGACCTTCCTACCAACACTACAAAAAGAAGGATTCTAGGTGGACTCCTCCTGAAGGTCGAAACAACAGACTGGACTTCTACATAGAGTGCTTCCGCCGACGTGCACGGGCTGAAATTGTGGAAAAGCAGCATCACTTGCCCCATAACCTCAGCCGTGCAGAACACAATGCCATCCACAGCCTCAGAAACAACTCTGACATCATTAGCAAAAAGGCTGACAAAGGAGGTGCTGTCGTCATCATGAATAGGTCGGAATATGAACAAGAGGCTGCTAGGCAGCTCTCTAACACCACTTTCTACAAGCCATTACCCTCTAATCCCACTGAGGGTTACCAAAAGAAACTACAGCATTTGCTCAAGAAACTCCCTGAAAAAGCACAAGAACAAATCTGCACACACACCCCCCTGGAGCCCCGACCTGG
The DNA here is from genome assembly GCF_015237465.2 of Chelonia mydas. NCBI lineage: Eukaryota > Metazoa > Chordata > Testudines > Cheloniidae > Chelonia > Chelonia mydas. Next base: position 17,478,771 of record NC_051250.2, on the reverse strand, counting down.
GGCATTCTATCTACTACCCAAGATCCATAAACCTGGAAATCCTGGGCGCCCCATCATCTCAGGCATTGGCACCCTGGCAGCAGGATTGTCTGGTTATGTAGACTCCCTCCTCAGGCCCTATGCTACCAGCACTCCCAGCTATCTTCAAGACACCACTGACTTCCTGAGGAAACTACAGTCCATCGGTGATCTTTCTGAAAACACCATCCTGGCCACTATGGATGTAGAAGCCCTCTACACCAACATTCCACACAAAGATGGACTACAAGCCGTCAGGAACACTATCCCCGATAATGTCACGGCAAACCTGGTGGCTGAACTTTGTGACTTTGTCCTCACCCATAACTATTTCACATTTGGGGACAATGTATACCTTCAAATCAGCAGCACTGCTATGGGTACCCGAATGGCCCCACAGTATGCCAACATTTTTATGGCTGACTTAGAAAAACGCTTCCTCAGCTCTCGCCCCCTAATGCCCCTACTCTACTTGCATTATATTGATGACATCTTCATCTTCTGGACCCATGGAAAAGAAGCCCTTGAGGAATTTCACCATGATTTCAACAATTTCCATCCCACCATCAACCTCAGCCTGGTCCAGTCCACACAAGAGATCCACTTCCTGGACACTACAGTGCTAATAAGCGATGGTCACATAAACACCACCCTATACCGGAAACCTACTGACCGCTATTCCTCCCTACATGCCTCCAGCTTTCACCCAGACCACACCAGACGATCCATTGTCTACAGCCAAGCTCTACGATACAACTGCATTTGCTCCAACCCCTCAGACAGAGACAAACACCTACAAGATCTCTATCAAGCATTCTTACAAGTACAATACCCACCTGCTGAAGTGAAGAAACAGATTGACAGAGCCAGAAGAGTACCCAGAAGTCACCTACTACAGGACAGGCCCAACAAAGATAATAACAGAACACTACTAGCCATCACCTTCAGCCCCCAACTAAAACCTCTCCAACGCATCATCAAGGATCTACAACCTATCCTGAAGGACGACCCATCACTCTTACAAATCTTGGGAGCCAGGCCAGTCCTTGCCTACAGACAGCCCCCCAACCTGAAGCAAATACTCACCAGCAACCACACACCACACAACAGAACCACTAACCCAGAAACCTATCCTTGCAACAAAGCCCGTTGCCAACTGTGTCCACATATCTATTCAGGGGACACCATAATAGGGCCTAATCTCATCAGCCACACTATCAGAGGCTCGTTCACCTGGACATCTACCAATATGATATATGCCATCATGTGCCAGCAACGCCCCTCTGTCATGTACATTGGTCAAAATGGACAGTCTCTACGTAAAAGAATAAATGGACACAAATCAGATGTCAAGAATTATAACATTCATAAATCAGTCGGAGAACACTTCAATCTCTCTGTTCATTCGATTACAGACCTAAAGGTCGCAATATTACAACAAAAAGACTTCAAAAACAAACTCCAGTGAGAGACTGCTGAATTGGAATTAATTTGCAAACTGGATACAATTAACTTAGGCTTGAATAGAGACTGGGAGTGGATGGGTCATTACACAAAGTAAAACTATTTCCCCATGTTTATTCCCCCCCCCCCCCCACCTCCCACTGTTCCTCAGACGTTCCTGTTAACTGCTGGAAATGGCCCACCTTGATTATCATTACAAAAGGTTTTCTCTCCCCCCCGCCCCGCTCTCCTGCTGGTAATAGCTCATCTTAAGTGATCACTCTCCTTACAGTGTGTACGATAACACCCATTGTTTCATGTTCTCTGTGTATATAAATCTCCTCACTGTATTTTCCACTTTATGCATCCGATGAAGTGAGCTGTAGCTCACGAAAGCTTATGCTCAAATAAATTGGTTAATCTCTAAGGTGCTGCTAGTACTCCTTTTCTTTTTACCCTAAGATGGTGAACTTCTTTGGGACAGGGTATGTGGGCTTCATCAATATGAGGGAGGGGTCAGATACTAACTTCGCCATGCTCTCTGGTTGTTTCTCCCAGCTGGCTGAAACAATCTTTATCTGGACTAAGTCTCAACCTGCTCAGCATCATCCAGCCAGGTACTTGGGAAAATACTCTCTCTTGATGCAGTGTCAAGGATGCATTAAGCGGAGTGTCATCTGCATATAGATGGTACTGCCTCCCAAACTACATTTCTCTCACCCCCCGATGGTGTCACATCCAGTACGTGCTGAGCAGGAGGAATGAGAACAGAGCGCTGCTGCATCCTGCATTAAAAGAGCCCATTGTGTGGATAAGCAACTGCCCAATACCACTCTCTTCAGTCTCTCTAAAAGGAAGGGTTGGGGCCACTTTAACCATTGAAGATCTTCATTACTCACGGATACAGTACCCATGTGCTTGATTTAAGCCAGCTATGAAGAATGAGGAACCAGGACCTCAGTGAGTGAAACTGATCCTGTACTGATAGGGTGTCAATCCAGTCTGAATTTCCACCATCTGTTACCTTTGTTAGATGGTCCTGGCTTTACTCATGAAGCTGGAGTGGGGGAAGATGGACATGAAAGGTTTTGCCTGCAGAAAAGCTGTTTATAGTTATTGGTGGTGCTACAGAGAAGCATATTGACTCTTTGAGTTTAAATGTCCTTCATGGGTTCAAAACTGAATATCCATCACATTTGAAAGGTCTCTGAAGAGAATCCTCAGTGCTCTCCTAGTGCATGTTTCCACACAGTTCTGACATGGCACTTTATCTCAGCCTAAGGGATTTACAAAACATTCCTTATTAAGCAATAAAATGACTTGAGATATTGCGAACATCAGTGAGTATAAAGAAATAAGTAAAAGTGACCTTCTGTAGCACAGTTAGAAATCTGAGCAGAAAATAAAATGAGATTCAATTTGGGGAAACTGCAGACTAATATGGTATATCTGCATATTAGATTATTTCCCCAGTGCACAGAAGAAAGGGGAAACTTGGAAAGCAGTAATAATACCTAATTTTTCCCATCCTGTTGGTTAAACATCTGTATTACAGAACCATCACACTTAAATTAACAGACAGTGGGTAGGATTTATGTAGCTGACTGTCTCCAGATTAATTTCATTCTGTTTTACATCCACCATTTTAAAGGCTAATCAGCTGCTTAATAGTTGGCATTATGGGTGAAACATTGAGTCTGTGCCATTAATTCCTTGGCACTGATAGTTCAGTGGTCCTGATGCTAAAAGCTGATGAATTTTGCCTCAAAAACTCTTGCCTCCTGGTGCCAAGAGGTTAGTGGAAAATGTGTGCATAGTTAAGTCGTTCATGATTCAGGAATTCAGCAAATTTTTAACATTCATGAGTTTGTAAACTCATAAAGGTGTCATATTTACCATGTGGCTTCAGCTATTCAGGATTACTTGATGAAAACAGGATTCACTTTTTAACTTTAAATCTGTTAATGTATGAATTGCAAAGGGAAGCTTTCATACTACAGCAGATTGGAAATTGTCTACATGTTCTCTTTTGTAATGCAAAAATCATATGTGGCAGCTCAACCTTAGAAAGACTTTTTCCACATCCATTATCCTGTGTAGGTATAGTAAGTTGTCTTCCCTTCTTCTATGGTTTACAGGGTATAGAATGAAATTACAACACAAATATATTCTCTCAGTTAACTGTTTGTTTTTAATATTAAACTTAGTGTAGATACTCATCTGTCTTAGGTACAGACGTAAAGTGACTTTGCTGTGGTTGCACAGGACATCGGTGACACACATCAGGGACTTGAACCTAGGTCTCCTGAGGGCTAAGCTAGTGCTCTCCCCATTGGATCATCTTTGCTCCCACAACAGAACTAAATAAAATCCATTTTGAAGACACTGTCATCTTGGAAAGGGTGCAAGGGTTAGTAGGTTGCCAGAAAAGATTGTTTCACTAAAGTGCTGTCTCTACTGAACATAATGTAGACTTGAAAAGCTCTGTTTAAGCTCGAAAGCTTGTCTCCTTCAGCAACAGAAGTTCGTCCAGTGAAAGATATTACCTCACTCATGTTGTCTCTGTAATGTAGATCAACATTTTTGTAGCATCTGGATGTACAAGAGCAACAGGAAAACAATGCAAAGCTCTGACTATTATTGTCCATTGTTATGAGTCACTTCAACCTTGGAGGCAGTATCCTTTTTAACTGGTAGTGTTTTCAAGTGGGAATAATAATTAGGAACTGCCCGTGGTCATAATTTTCCTTTTTTGAAGAAGTAGACAGATTGTTACAAAACATCACAATTGCATTCCTTTCCAGGTTTTAACCCAGAGGTGTATTTTACGTGCAGATATAAGAAAGTTCCTTCTAAACATTAGCAATTATTACTGAAAGATAAGAAACAATCTTAAATTAATGATAAAGACCTAATGATGAAACCTATATAAATGAAGAAATTCAGAAGTTCCATTTTTACTATGAAAATGATAGCACTTTAAACACTGATAGAAACCACCCATGGTTTTTACCCAGAACCAGGATAAAAAACCCATTTACTAATAAGCAAGTCTCCCTTGGGGCCCATACTTAACTTACCGCTTTTGAGGCTGACATTCCTTCATTTGGGTTAAAATTGGGCTCAGAATGGAAACTAAGTTATAACCTTAAATGTGGGCCATCTAGTATCATGTCATGACTTTTGTCTTACTGGTGTTTTTTGGCCCTTCTCTCCCTTTTATTTTCTTAAAAAAAATTTCTTTCCCTCCACAGTGGAACAGGTTTTTTTTCTCCCACTTTTTCCGCTGCCCTCATTCCCCCTTCCCACTCTACCCACATATGCAGCAATATACATGGTGCTGTCGGCCAAGCTACTTTCTTTGTTTGCTCCTTGTGCTCTGCCGGAAGCCTTGGTGTCCCCCTGCTCGAGCCATGCATTTGAGGGAGTGCATTGTATTGAATATGGAATGAGGGAGAGGAGTGGCTAGCCAGCAGTGTGTTCTGCCTCCGTTGTGCAGGTGTGGCACTGAAGAGAGGTAACTTCAGAATTAAACTCACACTTGGGAAAATGGTCAGGAAGGAGCATGAAGTGTCCTGGCCTCTAGCAGTAATTGCCAATGAAAGGGAGGGCAGGCCCCACCTTTAGATCTGCTCGTGCTGAAAGAGATTTCCAGTGAGAGGCAGGGATTTCAGGGACTATAATTTTCCCTGCTTCCATCCCCCAATGCCTCTATTCTGTCCCTGCTGTCCTCTCCTCCCCACTCACTACATTGAGGAACTCTCCTATTACCATGTGGCTGTCCTAGAGGAGCTGGTATGTCGCACCCAGCTCATCTTGAGGTTGGTGCAGTGTTGAAACTGCTGTTAAGAAGAATGAAGTGTTTCTGAAAGTTGGTGTGCTTATAATTATTTCTTTTAATATTAAAAGGCCATTGCCATTCTGTAGCTTTGGTGCCTTCCCAATTGTATATTTCTTCCAAGATTCATAATTACATGAGTAATATACTTGTTTTTGTAGTTTAGTTAGATTTTTTTTTTTTTTTTTACTCTTATTATTTCAGTAGAGTGTGTAATTTTGGAAGTTCAGCTGTTAAGAAGTTGACAGCTAATTTTGTTTGCCTCCCCCTCAGTTAGAAAGCAAAGGATTTCAAAGCTTGTCTGCTGTGGCTGCCTAGACCAGGTTGATTATTATGGGTCAAAAAGATGTTATAATTTTCTCTTTGAATGTGTTTTTAAATGGGTTTGCTAGGAAGCACACTTCAGAAAAGTCACTGACGGCTTTAATTCTGTTGTATTTTGCTGTCACAGAGATGTTGCTGCACTTTAAAAACCAAAAACTCAAACCTCTCGCTGATTGTTAGTCTGTCTCTTGGTTGCTCTGTAGGACCATCCAGAACAGGGAGTGTTGTTTCTCGTGCGAGGACTACTCAATGTGATCCAGGATTATACGTGGGAGGATAATAGTGATGACAAAGTTCGGATTTACGCCAATGTTTTGCATCTACTCTCTGCAATGACTCAGGAGACCTATATCTACCACATAGACAAAGGTAAACTGTGAGGGTTATTGTGAGTTCTATGTTCTACAGCATTACATCAATACAGTTCCCCATTGCATTGCATCAGTGATTTGCCAGTGTAAATGCTAGCTGATTAAAATTGAAGCAATAACCTTATACAATGGATTATTCTCCTGCACACATCTGTGTACTACAGTCTAGAATGACCATGAGAGATCATTTGGGTTGCTAAGCAGGTATCCAGGCCATACTTATAATAAAACAATATTCCACAAAGAGCATTTATACTTAATCTACTTGTTTAAAGCTTTATTTGTGCAAATCCTAGGACTCCAAACTGGATTTCTTCAATGGGCCTCGTCAAACATTGTGTTAAGAGTCCTCCATGTATTTGTTTTAAATAATAGTATCTTATTGCAACCCACTTGTCAGAGAGTGGTATGTCCTCCTCTGTGCTCATGAGAACATAAGAATCCACAGATGATGCAAGTCTGTTTCAGCTCACAGTTGGAGAGTCTGGACTTTTAATGCAAGCTGTAGAGACTCATCCTTTTAGCTCTAGAAGTCCATGGTTCAGTCTCCAATGTCTGCTAAGACAGTGGCTGTTACTTTAGTACAGGGATGATCCAACTCTGTAAGGTCTCATACCAGTTCAGAAGTTCTTCAAAATGTTCTCACTGTCTTCCCTCTTTTTCCCTCACCCCAAAGGATCATAGTTAAGCTAAGATTTAGTCATGGGTATTTTTAGTAAAAGTCATGGACCGGTCATGGACAATAAATAAAAATTCACAGCTTGTGACCTGTCCACGACTTTTACTATAAATACCCCTGACTAAAACTTAGCAGCTCCTGGGGCCCGGGACACCACTGCTCTGATGGCTAGCCCCTGCACTGATGGCAGGGGCTGACTGCTCCCAGCCGCCCGCTGCTCTGAGGCCCCCAGGGACCTATGCTCCGAAGGTCTCCAGGGCGGTCTCTGGGACCGCTGCTCCTCCAGTGGCCCCTGAGGCCAGCCATACTGGCTGCTGCTCAGGCGGCTCCTGGGACCGCTCCAGCAGCATCCGGTGTGGCTGTCCTGTGGGTCAGCTGCACCGGCAGCTGCAGAAATCACGGAGGTCCCGGAAAGTCACGGAATCTGTGACCTCAGTGACAGACTCGCAGCCTTAATCATTGTTGTTTATTTTTATCCTCACTATCTATTTCACCAGTAGATTCTTTAACAGTTGAATTTGTGCTTCCCAATAGATATGTTGTCATGCATGACCCTCACATACTTTATCAAAGAGATTAAAATAATTTGCTTTCTATTAAAGTTCATCAGGTACATTAAGTGGATTCCAGTGTTTACAAAAAGGCTGAAATAGCACCTAAAAGGGCCAAGAATCCAATTTTGGGGTCTGTTCCAATGTGAAAGGACTGTGTTATAACTAACCGACCTGTCTCAGGAAAAATATAGATCATAATCACTTACCTTTTGAGCTATAAACTCAACCCAGCACACCTTATCATTGTGAAAAGAGGTGCTCTCAGCTGCCAGCATGAAAAGAGTGTCTCTAGCACACTTCTCTGTAATTATTATATCTCCTGAGGGAGGCTTTATTTTATCCCTCATCTTTTGCTCTGAGGAGCCTCAAGGCTTTATCTTTGACCCTCTACTCTCCTGTTTTTATTTTTCTGAGACACCTCCTGGCTAGCTTCAACCTTGGATGTTACCTCTGTGCTTTTGTAACTCCAACCCATATCCCTGGGTCTTGTATTCTGATCCCTTTTATCTCTCATTTGTTGGCCTGTCTTTGTTCTATTGGCTCCATAACTTCCTAATGCTATGCCTGAAAGACTGTGTGCTGCTTTCTGGATAAAAGTCAGTTTTGAGCCTTGTTTTTAACTCTGCCAGTTCTGGTGTAAGCTTACTGTAGTCGTATGAATTCCAGACACTGCTGCAGTAAAAGCAGTAGAGAGAGGTTACTAAGATAGGCTTGTTTGTTTAAAATCCAGATGTGAACTTGACCATAGCTGGGTATGCATAGGTGAAGAATTTTGTTTTGTGGACACACTTTCCCACAGCTTGGGGATTTCCTGCCAGCTGCCTTTTGTGAAGGCTTTCTCTATAGACTATTTCAAAGCTCCAGGATTACTGCATTGTGGCAATGTGGAGCTGGAAGAAGAAAATCACTTTTTCCAATATGCCACGTATTGTTTGACAAGACACAGCATCAACCACCCAATAGGAGCATCCGCTGGTCGCTTCTGTTAAACTTCCCACTCTCCCTCTACTGGAATAGCCTTTTGGGTTCTGTTAGCTTTGGATTTTAGCTTTTTAGCCTTAATGCTTCATCTTTTTTTTTTTTTTTTAAGATCATCCTGAGGGCTGAACTCTATTTGGTTTTGTACTTTAAGAAATTACAACTCATTAGAAAAATTAAATATTTCTTGCAGTTCATCCTAATTAATTCTATGATATATAGTGAAGGAGACAAAAAGGAGAAAGTGAGACAACTGGCCCATATTTTTAAGATCAAAGAACAAGCTTATAAGAACAGCAATAATATTTTTTTTCTTTTCAAAGAAAATTTTTAGATGGGTGAATCAGCCTGAATAATTATACAACTGACTAGTTAGTGCAGTTCCCAGTAGAAGTAAATAGAACTTTTCAGAAGAATCTCTATCAAAACTTTTAGAATTTGTTAAAACTATTTGCATTTATATGTTTAGAGGGTCTTTCTTTTTGTTTGAACTGTCAACAAAGCTTAGGCTTGTCAACACTTTGCATGCATATATTATTTAACAGCTCTAAACCTCAGAATTTAAAGCTCAGTCCTGCTCTAAAATTCAAGTATGTGGGGACACATCTGATAAAATGATCTATTATGCAAACACTGTTGCCAGTTTTACAGGAGATAGACTCAAATCCAAATATATATATATATATATATATGAAAGCAGGTTCAAGTGCTAGTATCTGTTGTGGGAATCACCATTTTAAAACTACGGCTGTATCTTGAGATTTCACAGTGGCAAACCTAAGATTATTCTAATTATAACAAATGACCAAAACAGACCTGTTAACATTTATCAACAAGTTGAATGTATCAAATAGTGCCACTGTCAGCACTAAGGAAAAAGGTTTCCCAAATGGAGATACTTGCCCCAGACCCTAAAAATGAAGTAAGTTTTGTTCTGACTCAGTTTTAAGCACTAAGTGTTTTAGCCCTGCAGTGCACCAAAGACTGTCTGCATTGCATACTTTGACACAGTTAAACTTTTGTGGTTGCATCTGCTACCCAGTAGTTCTTTCAGATGTACTCCAACTTTTGTCTCATTCTGCTCAATTCCTTGTATGATGCTAATCTTGCAAGATGTAGAAACTGAGGGAGGCTGCCCATCACTCAGTTGCTTGGAGTAGGCTGGTTTGGCAGAAGTTATCTGCAAAAGATCCCAAGTTTCTCTTTTTAAGGTGGGGAAAAATGTGTGAGGGGATGATCACAGCCATCTTTAACTGAGGCTTTAGCTCTTCGTGATCATGATGGGACCAGTTCTATTCCAGTTGAACACATGGAATTTTACCATTGACCTCACTGGAAGCAGGATCAGGCCTTTATGGCCATCCTTCTGTTGGAGAGGCCCCCAATTCTTTATGTACCTGCTTCCTGTTTTCATATGGACCTGACAGTCTAACCATAAACAGATGATGGGTTTAGAAGCTCATTGTCATTTTTGTGGGATATAGAAATAAATATTTCCCTACTAGAATCTGAATCATTATAGTGGAGACATAATGCTGGAGGAGAAGGGAAGAAAGTCATATTTTCCAGGCATTTTAAAAACAAAACATATTTTTTTGTAAATGCAGCTGTGTTTGGATGTGGTAATTGTATCTTCTTAAATCATAACAGGGAAGGTGAAACAACTAGCAAAAAAAACCTTCCCATGCATTGGATGCGTTCCAGTCATTGGACTTGCAGGTCGCTGACACTGACACTTTGGACAGCACTGAGGCATAATAGACTTTCAGTAAAGAGGAGAGATGCAGTTAGTGTCAGCAAAGTTTAAATCCTATTTCAGGATCCATGTAAAGGAAAAGAGAGGCCCAATTTCCCCTTAAGCGATATCTGCACTGGTTTTCTGCTTCCTGCTTTCTAAATACCCATTTAGGAAGGGTTGGCTTCTCTGCAGGAAAATTTAAAATTTTAAAAGTTGTGATCAGTTACAAAAAATCTGATTCTGACAGTGATAAAAAAGATGCTGCAAATTTAGTTTGCTCCAGAAAAAGGCTAAAATATATGGCAGAGAAGAGTGTCCTTTGTGGATTGTAATTGCTTGTGGTTTTTACACCTAGACGCTAAGATCTCACTCTGGCAATTATATATTTATTTATTTATTTTCATGGTATAGCTGGAACCATGAAAGTGAGGCTCAGAATGATTAAAATGTTTGAAAGTGTGGAGGTGAGTTAGTAGCAGAACTGGGAATAGAACCCAGATATCTTGACTTTTGGTCCCCTGCTCTAAAACTGTGCTTCCTTCTGATGGTATGCTGATTTTCAGACAAAGGCAGATCTAAAATAAATACTTGAGTTCTTCTGGTGGATGGGCTACCAAGATAAAGTCACCATCCATGACAAGATGTAGCAGCCTAGGAGGAAGTTTACAATTGAGCCAATATGGAACATCGGACTGTAGTGAAGATCTTCCTAGTCTCTTTCAGAATCTCTAAGAAAGTGAATGTGATCTTATCTTTTTCCATTTATAAAAGGGTCAGAATAACACTTACCCATATCTTGGGGATGTTCTGAAGTTTAAATGTTTGTAAAGTCCTATGATATCATCAAATGAAAAAAGCTATGTGAAGTAGTTATTTTCCCTCTTCCCCTGGGGCAACATTTCTGTTTCTAGACAACAGCACCATAGTTATATGGATTTCTTGGAGTGCCTTGTACAAAGAGAGAGAACTGGGAATGATTGTGAAGGATGTCTGGGGGACATTGGATTTTTTAATTCTCTTGGAGATTTGATTTATTAGAAATACCTAGATTTTGCTGAGGAAGACAATTAAAATCAACAGATCGTAAATAAGTGCATACAGATTATTATGTAGTCAGTAGAAAATTGTGACATGAAAGAGGATGATGCTAAATATACACAGCCGAAGAGGACTGGCCATGACTTGCTGAGAATCTTTAATCTCATTCTACATCAACAAACATGGGACTATCCTCTTGCAGCTGCTGGTTTGTTCCATTAAAGATGCTGGTGAATTTCTGAAATGAGTTCAGCTTGCAGTGAAATAGCTTTCATGCCTGACTAGGTGCAGATACCATTAAAATGGCAGCAGTACCAAGTACAATGAATATGGAATATTTCCTCTGGATTTAGTGGATTTTTTTCAGCCATTCATCTACTTGTAGATGCAATTGTCATAGGATCCAGGGCCCTAGTGCATTGGCAATTAAAAGTTTTCAGTGCCTGTGATGCAAAATGGTGGGCCACTTGAGTATTAACTCAATGGGGAGTACTGACTTCATGTGATGGAACAGTTTTCCTGGCATCTGCACGAAGCACATAACGTAAAATATATCCAGGTGTTAAAATGTGTTTATACCAAATAGACCTTTATTCTGATTTAGATAATCACACATTAGAACCTGTTAATGCTAGTATTTACCCAGCATGCTTCTTCCAATACAGACCGGTTTTTGGCACTTTATCGATTTACCGCTTCAGAATCTGAGCCCGGTGATTCTCATTGTTCTTGGCTGTGGAATTTGTCACGCATACACCTCATGCCACTGAGATATTGTGCTGCAGAATCTAGGTTTTCTTGATGTTTGCAAAGTTTGTACCAAACATGAACTGAACGTAAATCAATGCAGTATTGCTTTCCTGCATGCAGACAAGCAGCCTGACACAATAGCTTGAAGAGATGTGAATTCACAAGGGTATCAATGTGTTAACTCTGAAACCTAGTAATGGCAATTTAAAATATCAGCTATTTGGCTGCTGCTCACTTCAGCTTATAACTGAAATATCCAGCTAATGAACTGTATCCATCATTGAATGTACTGGTAAATACTGGTGGGTGATAATTAGAGGCACTAGTTGCTTATCTCTAAGGTTATGATTATATCACAGAATCCATGACTTCCAGAGACCTCCATGATATTTTTTGCTTCAGCCCCAAAATCTTAGCCGTACTTGTCACAGATTGCTGAGGTATGGAATTAGAAGTCCAGGTCTTCCAGTCTTCCCAAAACTATTGTTTTTCAAGTCACCTGTACCTTTCCCACAACAAAGGAAGAAAGAGGAGAGGTTTCCTATTTGCATTTAAAACAAAACCCCCACCTCTGGTATATTCCCATGTGTCAAAAGCTACAATTGTCCTTTTCCCAATTGTCAAAGTTCCTTTTTCATCCCTAGCAATTTCTACAGTGCAGTTTTCATCATCTGTGGCACGTTCAAGATGTAAATTTTGGTGATATTAAAAAATTGTATGTAATATCAAAATACATAGCACTAAAAACTTGCTATCTGGATTTATTTAAAATAACCGAGTTTGTTGAATTTATCTGCTGCTGCAGAATTTCCAGTTTTTGCAGACATCCAGAGCCGATGCTGCAGAGTTAAGGCTTAGATCATAATCTAAACAACCCAACAAATTAAACATCTATAGATACAAGACAAACTGCTTATGGTCAGCAAAGTGAAATAAAGTGGTTTCCGCCATATTGACTGATTGCATAGATTGTATGACTAGGGTTGCCAGGCATCCGGTTTTCGACCGGAATCCCTGGTTGAAAAGGGATCCTGCTGGCTCTGGTCAGCACCGCTGACCGGGCCATTAAATGTCTGGTCAGCAGCGCAGCAGGGCTAAGGCAGGCTCCCTGCCTGCCCTGGTTCTGTGTGGCTCCCAGAAGCAGCTGGCATCCCTGGTTCCTAGGCGCAAGGGTGGCTACGGGAGCTCCATGTGCTGCCCCTGCCACAAGCGCCGGCTCTGCAGCTCCCATTGACTGAGAAACGCGGCCAGTGGGAGCTGTGGAGGCAGTGCCTGTGGGTGTGGGCAGCGAGCAGAGCCCCAGGCCTCTCCACCTAGGAGCCGGACATACTGGATGTGTCCAGGAGCCACCGGAGGTAAGTGCTGCCTGGACAGAGCCCGCACCCTGAACATCCTCCCGCTCCCCAACCCCCTGCCCCAGGTTGGAATCTAGAGTTGGAAGGTGTCCAGTTTTCAACTGGAATGCCCGGTCGAAAAGGGACCCTGGTGGCTCTGATCAGCACTGCTGACCAGGCCGTTAAAAGTCTGGTCAGCGGCGCAGCGTGGCTAAGGCAGGCTCCCTTCCTACCGTGGCTCTGCGTGGCTCCAGGAAGCAGCGGCATGTCCCCACTCTGACTCCTATGCGTAGGGGCAGCCAGGGGGCTCTGCACGCTGCCCCCGCCCCAAACGCTGGCTCTGCCCCTTCCATTGGCTGGGAACCGGGGCCAATGGGAGCTGCAGGAGTGGTGCCTGCGGACGGGGCAGCGTGCAGAGCCACCTGGCTGCGCCTCCACGTAGGAGCTGGAGGGGGTCATGCCGTTGCTTCCAGGAGCCACTTAAGGTAAGCGACACCCGGAACCTGCACCCCTGGCCCTCTCCAGCGACACAACCCCGGACCCTAGCCCTGATCCCCCTCCCACCCTCTGAACCCCTCGATCCCAGCCTGTAGCCCCATCCTGCACCCCAAAACCCTCATCCCCAGAGCCAGCACCCCGAGCCAGAGCCTACTCCCTGATCCCCCTCCCACTCTCCAAACCCCTCAGTCCCAGCCCAGAATACCCTTCTGCACTGCAAACCCCTTATCTCCAGCCCCACCCCAGAGCCCGCACTCCAGCCGGAGCCCTTCCCCCCCCCCCCCCAACCCCCTGATCCAGCCCCTTGAGAATGAGTGAGTGAGGGTGGGGAGAGTGAGCGACAGAGGGAGTGGGGGATGGAGTGAGCAGGGCTGGGGCGTCGGAGATGGGCAGAGCAAGGGTGTTCAGTTTTGCACAAGTAGAAAGTTGGCAAACCTAACCCGCTCCCGCACCATAACTCCCTCCCAGAGCCTGCACTCCAACCCACTGCCCCAGTCCTGAGCCCCCTCCTGCACCCCTAACCCCTCATCTCTTGCCCACCCCAGAGCCCACATCCCCAGTTGGAGCCCTCACCCTTTCCCGCACCCCAACTCCGTGCCCCAGCCTGGTGAAAGTGAGACAGGGTGGGGGAGAGCAAGCAACAGAGGGAGGGGCCTAGGAGAAGGGCTGGGGGCGGGGCCTCAGGGAAGGAGGTGGGGCAAGGGTGTTCCATTTTGTGTGATTAGAAAGTTGGCAACTCTGTGTATGAGAAATGACTGAATCAGATCTCCTTGTTCTGTAGTCAGCTTTGTTTCACTTATGTAGGTTTCTAGTGTGTGCTCTGTAGTGCAGTGGCTGTGTGTGTATGTCCATACTGCACCTAGCAGAATGGATCCTTGATTTCAGATGAGGCCCACTGGCATTACTGATAAAATAGATATTTGTCATGAAACAGAGGCCACAGGTATTTAAAAAAGGGCTACGTTTTTTTATCAAGTCTGTGGCTGTGTAAAATGTTTGAACCTATCAGCTTTAAAATTACATCACTCGTGTTTTTGCTCAGCATGTATTTACTTTTTACTGCAATATTTAAAAAATAAAAATAAAACTGCAATTAATAACAGTTAAAAGCTGCTCTAGCACCAATTGAATGTGGTGCATCAGTAGTAACCATACTGACTGTTCATTCTAAGCTTCCATTTCTCATGTTATTTTGTCAGCATGCAAGGAAAGTAGTTTCCAAAGAGTAATAAAATAATAAAACAAAACCTTTTAAATAATAAGTTCTCTGAGGGCTGGGGATGATCTTCCTCTCCCACTCCCTGGTTTCTCTAGAGTATGCTTGTATTTGAAAATTCTTCATGTAATGTATTCTCTTTAAAATAAGTGTTGCTTAAAGTGAGTAGGTGAAAGAAGGCTATGTAGTTGGTATAAAACAATACAGACTACTTTGAAAATTCCTGCTATTATCTGAATTTAGTCAGTATTGCCCATGATTTTCAGTTAATCAAGTTTTACTTTAGAATGCCTTACCTGGTGTAGAATGCCTGGTGTAAGCAACATGCATATATAATTCTGGAGTCACCTGGATAGTTGCACACATGCCTGATTTCCTTATACTTATGGGACTAGGTTTCCCAGGTATACAGGGAGAATCAGCTAGAGGGGTTAAGCATTGAAGAGAAACTGGTGTCACTTGTCCCAGTAACACATTTTATAATAGTTAATGATCTGGAAAATTGGGGTGACAATGTCAATAAGCCAAATTTTTGTCCAGATTGTCAGCTTTGCATTCATATAGTAAGTTACAAACAAAAGGTATGGAACAGCTAAGTGAAAAATTTACATGTACAGTGTACGAGGTATGTGCTACAAAATGGGCACAAGCCTTTCAGTTTTCACCAATTTTCCTGAAATTCTCTTTCCATGAACACTATTGCTTTGACAGAGACAAGCAGCGTTTCTGCAGTTGTAAAGTGGTATGGTAATATATGAGGGCTCCAGGTTTGTGGTTGCTGGAACACTCTGCAAAACTATATGTTGGTGCTTGTATTGGATAAAGCATAAATTGTCCATCAACTTAATCAATCCTGCTCCTATTAAAGTCAATGGCAAAACCTACCTAGCTTCAGTGAAAGCAAGGGATCTGGCCATATGGAAGATTCGTATGTTGTGCTGTATGTTGCTTTGTGTTGCAGCGTGCAATTAAGATCAGCCAATGGTAATAAAAACACAGGTGTCAGGTCTTTATGAAGGATTTCATATGCGGGTGGGGTCATTTTACAGCTTTAAAAACTATCTGTTTTAAATATCCAGTATTGTTTTGCAGCAAACACACTTACATAATTATCCAAATTAAACTCAGATTTATTTATGCTTGTTTCTGCAGTTGATTCCAATGACACCCTCTATGGTGGAGACTCCAAGTTCCTGATTGAAATTAACAAGCTGTGTGAGACAGTGGTAGCTCAGATCCTGGACCATCTGAAGACCCTTGGACAGGAGGAGGTATGCCTTTTCTTGTCTTATTACTGTACAGTGCAACACCAGATCACTTGCAGAGCTCAATAAATGAGCCTTTTCAATTGATACTCCTGGGGAAATTTTACGCCAAAAATTTAAAAATTCCTTGCACAATATTTTAAAATTCTGCAAAGTTCTGCATATTTTATTTGTCAAAATAACACAATATAATCACACTGGTTTCAATTATTTCGGTAATTTACTTGAACTACAATTCAATGGATGGAGAATGGGAGTGGGGAGCGTACAAATATATGCAGCCATATGCTCATAGACAACTGAAGAGCAACTGTGGGCTGGTGAGTCAAACTCACAATTTATATTGGCTACTGACCATTGGTAGAAAGATCAGTAGCAAACAGTTCATGGAGCACATTTTGATAGGAAATTGTTTCAGTCCAGAAAGTTAGACCAGTTCTAATAGCTAAAGCACCATAAGCATTTATAAGGCCATACTGTCCTTTACACCTCACTGGCAATGTAAAGGAGTCTTAAAACTTTTATACCTGTTTTGTACTCCTGGGGGAATTCACAAAGACAATGGGAACAATTCACTACACAGGCAGGCTTCTACATTCTGGTCTTCCCACGCTTACCTCCTCAGAAACACCCTGAAGCCCTGCCCCTCCATGCCGAGAGTGCTGCAACAGCGAGACAGAGGGACAGAGTGTCTCTTTCTCACATGCACAGCTACCCAGTCCACTCCCTGCAGCAGTGATTTACGTCTCTACTGGCTGTTCCAGGCGCCCAAACCAATCTGCCTGCACTGCTGGGGAGAGGTGCGTGACCGCTCTTGGGGTTTCCCTTTGCTTCCCTGCCAGAAGCCATTTTTCTGCGGGGAACCAAAGAAATCTGTAGGGGACATGAATTTTGCGCATACACAGTGATGCAGAATTCCCCCAGGAGTAAATAATTGACAGTGCAATCTAGTGTGTTGCTGCTTTTGGAAAGCCCTGTGAATGTTTACAACGCTGGAGAGGATTGTATGGTGTTACTTTGGTTAAAAAAAATAAACAGACATCATGTAGGCAACAGTGGGGTGAAGAGATTCAGTAATATTTATAGCCCCACTATTTGTTGTTGTACTCTTTAAGAGATGGATTGTTTAGCTGCATTCTGTGCATGACATGGACAGTCAATTGTACCAGAGAGAATTGTTTTTTGCTAGGCAGTGGATGCTGCTCTGGTGCCAACTTTGGTCCTGCTGCTTTTCTTGAGGTGTAATAATCTCTACAACTCCCTTCTGTTCCCATTCCCTCCCAGCTGACACTTCACTCCTGACCTAAACCAAAGTCTCTACTTTCTCCCTAGTTCCAATTGCTACTTTTCTCACCAACCTAACCAGACCTCTGGAATAGGCTAATGGACAAAATGAGAATTAACCCATTGGTCTGTTCTGAGCTAAATGCAGTGGAAATTACTTTATTGGTAAAGGCTCTGCATCCCAGAGGGTGATTAAGAATGATTTGCTTAGTTGTAGGGAGTACTTTCACTTTTACCCTATTTTGAATAATGGTTACACTAGTTAAAACAAAGCACAAACCCTTGTCGACTTATTGGATTCCTTGATTTTGGGTTTATACGGTATGTGAGATCAAAAACAGCTCTATGGGCTCATCTTTTATGACTGGCATTCTCCATGTTGCTGAACTCCTCACCTCTGCATGAGAACAGACTATGCCCCTGGTAACATGTCTGTTTCTGAGCTTCAGTTCCCACAGCAACAGCTTCTTCTTTCTCCTTTCTTTTTTTCTTTTTTTTTTTTTAAACTATCTCTATTAGACTTAGGTCTCATGTCTTGTAGCCTGAAATACAGGGCAAAGTGAGTCTTTGATGGAAAGAAAATAGAGCTGAAGTCCTTCTCTTATGTCATTTTACTTGGCTACTCGCCAAATAGTTCAGGTGGTTGGTTTTTTTTTCTTCCCCTTCTGCTGGGATTACATTTTAGAAATTCTTCTAAAGAGAGATCCGTAAGGTATGCCTCCAAGAATTCATTAAGCAACACGCACTTGAGAGCCCAGCTACTGCTGTTACAGTAGTATTTCCTCTGCCTTTGATATCAAATACTTTCTCATAAAACAACTGTAGAGATTCAAAATTAATAAATCCCACATTTTTATGGTGGCATATTCCAACGTACAGCGTAAACTACGTATGTACAGTAGCACAGTGAAATACAGCTATCTTTGGATGCAACAGCAAACCAGCACCCTGTGCAATGGCAAGGACACCAAAGCAACTTCTGCTCTTACAAATAGTGCCATGGGATCTTTTTAACGTGCTCACAGAACACACAGGACCGGGTTTTAAGATACTCTGTGAAATACCAAACACAGTAAACTGTCACTGTATTTAGCTCACACAGGCTGAGCCTGTCCTGCTGGGATTGGGACTTGTGTTTCCAGGAAGTCTAGCTTTACAAACCTGATGCTTAGACTACTAAGAGAGTCCGTCTAGCTAATTCACTGAAGCAGGAGGTATTATGGTCCAGTAGATAAAGGGACACACATTCTGATCCTAGCTCTGTTATTGGCAAGCTGTGTGATCTTGGGCAAGTCACTTCACTTATGTGCCTCAGTTTCCCCAGTTGTAAGGTGGGGGGATATTTGCCTTCCTTTACAAAGTGCTTTCAGATCTGTGGATGAAGAGCACTATACAGAAGCCAAGTATTTCTCTCTTTTTTTCCTTTTTTTTTAGGGGGTGGGGAGTGTAGGGGTTGATGATGATGTTGATTAAAGTCACATCCTTCAGCTCTAAAGCAGTACTTGGCAGAAAATCATCTCAGATTTTATTTTGATCACTTCAGTGTTGGCGACCTTTTATTATTTGGCTGCTCATTTACATGAACAAGCCTCTGCTGATATTGGTTTTCCTTGGTTCATTTCATTTGAAACCCATAAAAGGGAATTGATTTTCATATAATTAAATGATTTTGCCAAACTGCAATTTGAAGGAAGAGAAGTGAATCTGATTTTAACACAGTATGCTCCTCCTTTCTTCCTATATTACTTTAAAATATCTTTTAAAAATTCTGCTTCTTTTGTGTGATAATGTTTCAACTGAAATTTACAGTCCCAAACTACCCTATACAAATACAAACCGTCTGTGGTCATGGGAGTGTGCCACCATACTGTTCCCTGCTTTGCATTTTTATTGCATTTTGGGCTGGAAGGTTTTTTGTTGTTTGTTTGTTTTTAATGCAGAATTCTTATAAATGTTAAAATCCTGCCTGCTGCAGTTGGACTGAGTCGTGAACAGTCAAATGTGTGCATGTTTCATGCAGAGCCATTTGCTTTGGATCCAAAACCAAAGTGTTACAGTAGCCAATGTTACACCAGGAAGTGAGGTGGTCAGCGTCATGTCCGACCACTTTTGACTGCCCTAACCTAATGGATCAGATATGCGTTTTGCACCTGGGTGATAACTGGTGATGGCCTTTCAGGGTGAGATTAAGTGAGACCTGAACTCTCAACTTTCGGGATTGTAGTCAAGCTACTTAATCTCTCAGCCACCACACCTATTTATCCAATTAGCTCACCTGTTTTTTATTTTAAAGATGCTAAAGATGTAAAGTTCTTCCTGAAACAATTCTCTATTATTGTCACTCCAGTATTGTTACTAAAGCCTTCAAACAGTGATGGCTTTGTTAGCTCCTTGGAGCAGGGAGCATGCTTCCTCCACTGTTGGGAAAGTATCTGCAAGCTGTAGGAGTTGCCAGAAACAAATACTTGCAATTCGCCCACAGTTCCAGTTATCAGAAGTCCAAACTTCACCCTGCTCCTCATTCAAATCATACATCTCAAAGATGAGGTGAACTTACAGTGTTTTCAGAATTTCCAGCAACTTGGTTAGTCTACAGCCAGTTAAGATTCTTCATTCCAACATCTCATCTCGCTTCCATAACAAAGAGGTATCGAGTGGTCTCCTGAGCACACTTGTGATACCTCTAGAAAAGCAACTACTTTCTATTAAGTTGTCAGTCTGAGAAATGTAGCCAGGCCATTGTTGTAGCTTGCGGTTATCTTGGAAGGCTTGCTCAGCGGGAAGTGTCTCGTATTGCTCTTTAATAGTGGCAAGAGTGGGAACCATCCTGATCTCTGCTGACAGGGATTTCTCTGGCCTAGGGCCTTCAACAAAAGTGCTTCTGAGAGTATTGCCATGGGCTCCATCATCCATGAACTCCATGTGGCAATAGAGAAACGAATAGCTGAGTTGCTGAGCTCTACTTTAATGAGGTCTTTAAAAATTAGGGCCATGGTCTTGAAGTGTATCCTGAATCTGATAGGTAGCCAATATAGGGCTTGGAGCACTGGAGTAGTGTGTTCTCATTGGTCTAACCAGGAAAGCAAGCTCCTGCACACCAAGCCAGCTGGAGTTCCCATGTAGAGTGTGTTGGAGTACTCCTAGAGTGAGACTGACAAATCACAGAGTACTGTTTCAAGGTCTGTATCCACAAGAAAGGATTTAGTCACCTGGCCATCTGAAGAAGGAATTTCTGCTTGCTGCTACTATTTAGGAATGCAGGAGCAATGATGAGTCCAAGAGGACCCTAAGACTGTGTACATACTACCTTAGTAAACAGGGGACTTGCGCTTACAACAGTTGGCAAGTTCAGAGCTGCTGCTGGGTTATTAGTGCTTCCTCTGTTCCAGTCAGCATCACCTTTTACTCAGGCTGAACTTGAGTCAGTTGTCTTATATCGAGGGGCTTTATTATCCCAGAGAGGAGGAGAACTGTGTAATGGCACTGTGTGTTAAGTTCTGAGAGCTTGATATTGTCTGCTTATACCATCTAATGATCGTCCCTAATTGACTAATGTGTATGAACAGGCCCCTGAAGGACTCTTGAGGAGAGGAGAAGCTGCCCACTGTGACCTCTTGAGAGGAAGGAGCACATCTAAATTCCCAAATGCCTTGTTCCTCACAGCATGAAGCTCTAAGCGAGCAAATTTCAACGGAAGGCTGGAGTGAATGCTAGGAAGCAGGATTGCTATTGTAAGCAGTGCTAAAATGGATAATAAGACCAGCAAGATCACATTTTTCTCCATCGTGCCTTTGAAATTAAGATATTACTTTACTCTTTGCTGGAGGGAATAGGACATGAGGGACATAACAGGCCACATGTTCTGGGCTTGTGTAGTTCTTTCTTTATTCCAGTGTCATCTACACACTGTTTCAAAGATTATGAAAAATGCCTACCAAGTGGGTACTCTCTGCTCTCTTTGGTGTAGGAACTATTAGTCTCATGATTTATGTGACTGCCAGAAACTTGATCTATTCCTCTCTGTTTGCTGCCCATAAATACATCCTCATGAGTTGGAACGCCCTCCACAATTCCATCTTGGTTATGTCAGTGGAGTTGGCAGGTTGTTGACATGGATTTCTCATTCAGATTTGAGGGCAGTGCCATGTTACACAAATATTCTTGTTGATCATAATGCAGAGTGTTGCACGCCTTCTTGCTTTTGTTCCTTTTTATATAGTGGCCTTTACTCCATCTTCTCTGGAGTCTGTGCATCTCTTAACTTTGCAACTTCTAACATATGATTGGATCCCCATCTCCTACTTGTGCCTGTGTGCTTACCTCAAAATACTGTGAATTGTAATGTACATCCCTTCCTTCTGACTCTGTCTTGAATGTCCTGCATCCTTTTTGAAGTGTTCTGTATGTTATCAAAATGTTAAACAGAGTGTAGGCACATACACAGGCATATACATTGTATAGAAATACAATGCGGTGGGGCTATCCAGGGGAGAGACCTTTGACCACCTCCCCTGCACTCTGCTCAATAATCTAGCTCCACTAGGATTATTACTATCGTAAACCTGCAGGCAGCTTCAAACAGTCTCTCTTTTATGTTTGGATTCAAGCAAAAATATATAGGCACAAGTGGTTAACCTAAGGTGGAGGGGGAAAATAGTCCAGATAATAATTTAAATGCTCTAAACATTTCTGAAGTATTTCTCTAAAATGTACAAGTACAAAATACATGGTGGAGTGGCAAAAAGGCTTTGCATCGCATAATTCTCCCATCTCAAATGCATGCTGTCATGCCACATCATATATTCTTTCTTTTATTTTCCTGTTGCCCAAAGATGTTGGTCCTAGTGCAGTGCTTTCTCTCAGCTCTGATAGTTACTTTCTAACTACTCATCGTTTCCCGATAGTTTGCTAGATATGTTGCTGTGCTTCCTGTTAGAGTAGTGTTGCTGGGGCAGACTGATGGACCGTGTCTGTGTCCAGAAGTGGCTACATTTCAATAGTGGATGAAATGATGCTTGAATCTAAGGCTGTAAAGAGCTTTGGGAGCCACTGGGATGAAAGGTGCTACAATATATAAATGTAAATGGAAGCATTTTCTCCGTGACTGCTGCACTTTACTCCCATTAACACTAGTGGGAATTTATTTACTCACTGAGTGACCCATAATTTTTGTAATAAAAGTTTTTAAGAAAGGGGGTTTCAATCTAATATTCTAAGCACCACCTCAAAATAAAAGTAGTAATCTATTGAAAAGTAGCCACTTGTACTATGTGATGACTTTAAATATTCAACAGTGGTGACAGTCAAATACTCCAATGCTATGTGACCTTGCCAATTCAGTATTTTTTTTTGTAAAATATCTTCCTATCTGTGTAGCAGCTGAACATGCTAAATAAAGAACAGAATCGGTATGTGCAGAGCTTACATTCTAAAGGCACTTATGAATAAAATACAGTGGCCCAAACCACACAGTGGCTTGTTGTCTTCATAGCTAGATGCTTCACTGACAGACCCATTGTCCAAAGTTTTCTAAGGTAGTTTAGCATATGTTAGGTTTGGGAAAGCCTCCCAAACTAAGGGGCACCATGAATAAAAGAGACAGTCACAAGTGGGAGAAAAACAGATAAAATAGTGAAGGTCTGAGCCTACATTTTATTAACGTGTTTGCTAGAACTTGTTACCATGAGTAATCTCACTGATTTGAAAGAGTTGGCGTGTTTGTAGGTTGGTCGCTAAATGCTTAACGATCAAGTGCTACTGCCCCCAGTGGGGGTGGGTATCTTCTCTTGTCCTTATTTAGCTGCTTGGTCCATGCCATCTCCTTCTTGATAGTGTGCATATGCCATTAGTTCTGCTGGCAGTGATAGGAAACGTTAATTTCTTTTCACTGCTACAACAATACTGTATACTGGCCATAGAATTTACTGGCTGAATTTAGAGAAGGCTCAAGTGAAGTATGAAATTTGTTAATTAATGTGGGGGGTTGACTATGATTGTGCACTTGCTTCTAACTGCTCTTCAATTGATTCAATTACTGTAGTAGATGAGGCTCTGCCTTTTAATCAACGGTCTCCTTTCCAAGTGAGCCGAACACAAAGCACAGCTCTAGAAAAGCAAGGGTAAATAAATACCTCCTCTCAGCCAGGACCTTTGATAAGAGCAGTGCCAAGCAGCACAGGCATAACTAACAGTGGAAGTGGTGTCAGCATTTCCATTATGCATGCCCCGTGCTGGTGGTGATGCTAAGAGGTCTGTAGTATAGCTGTGTAAAGTTGCTCTATAAGAGACCTGATTTGCAAAGTTTTGCAATTAATTTTTTTTTTTAATTGTCAGGGGGTTCTTCCCCGCTGCCTTTTGGAGCAAGGAAGCCCTTTCCCTTTTTTCTGTATCTCTTGGGAGGAGACTTAGACTTAGAATCTCCTGCACCTAGTGGTGCATGAGACAACCCATTCTTTCTGTTGCTGTTTATCCAGACCAAGATGTGACTCCATCATAAGTTGTCTCCACGATGGTAATATCCTTTTCAATCATCCTGCGATAGGTCATTCTTTGTCTTCCATGACTTCTTTTTTCTCTGCGTGGAATCCAGTCTGAAATACCTTGAGCTTCTGCTATGGGAAGGCTGATGACAAAGCAGTCTCTCCCTAATTATTGAGTCCACAGTCTGGTGACCTGTGCAGCACAACACTTTCTCATTGGTTACACAATCTCTTCAATGAATTTTCAAGATTCTTCTTAAACAATGGTGGTGAAATGCATTCAGTTTCCTATCATGTATTTCCACTATCTGCTACTCCTGGTGGAATGCTGCACCAAAACACTGAAAATTCTGCGCACAGTATTTTAAAATTCTGCATATTTTATTTGTCAAAATAAGACAATATAATCACGCCAGTTTCAATTCTTTTGGTAACTTATTTAAAAATACCTGTCAGCAAGTATGTCTGTAACAATACAGACAACAAAAAAGATTCAAGGAATGTTTTTTTGACAAATAGATTCCTTACTAGGTATATTAATACAGAACGTTGAGTAATTCACTTAAACTACAATACAGAAACGTATTTCCTGCATGCCTCAGAACCAGTGCAAAGGTTTGGGGAGTCAGGGGTAATGGAGGAGCTGAGGGAGAGGGAAGTAATTGTTCGGAAGGAGCCTGGGAGTGAACCACGTGGGTTTTTGGGTGTGGGTGGGAGAAGTATGGAACAGGTTTTTTGGGGTGTGGAGGGATTGTTAGGGAGTTGGGGAGCTGAGCCCTAGCCTCTCCCAATCCATCAGACACATCAGGCCCTGTCTTCATGTGGCCCTGCACCTGCTCACCCCATCCCCATGTGTCCCTGCACCCGCACTCAGCCACCCCTCTCTACTCCCAAGTGTCCCTGCACCCCCACTCCCATTCAGCCCCTGCTCCAGTTTGTCCCCACACTAGCCCTTCTGACCTCCAGTCTATGTGGCCCCCCCCCCCAGCAATAACTCCCTTCCTCCATCTGTCTTTTCTTCCCCACCCCCATATCCCATGCCTCCTCACTTAATCCGAGGAGTAATCTGTCATGTTTCCAGGGCTAACAATAATGTTGGGAGGACAATAGCATTGTATTCTTCTCACTCCTCCAGATGTTTGACAGACAAGAAAATGATCTACTGCCTTTACCATTCTTGCTTTGACTTTCTTAGTGAGCTGGCCACTAGCAGATATTGTACTTCCAAGATAGACAAAGTTGCCAACTCTTGTACTCTGCTCCACCAATCTCACCTCCGCCTGCGCTGACAGCATTTTCTCTTGTCTCCGTGATCTTGGTCTTCTGCATACTGATACAGAGCCCCACTTTGAAAGCTTTTGGGAGGAGAGGGCCGGAGGCAGTTGGGCCTCAGTCCTGTAATATGTCTTACTTGCCTCTGCCTTTCATTCCCTAAAACACAATTTGACTGCTGTTGCAACCACTAGTAAGCTAAGCAGCAGGGCCAGTAGCACTCCATAAGGTTTAGTGCATGGTTGCCTGTGTTCCAAAGATCCTTTGTAGGATTTCCTTGACTATAAAAAGTGGGAGAAACCTCCTGGCCTCAAGAGACAGCAAGCAACTGTGGGGAGGACCTCTGGGAAGACAGTGCTGAGATCCCTGTGGAAGCTGCTGTTAGGTGTGAGGGGCTAAAAGGGAGGTCAGGCTATATGAACATCACCCCAAGTCTGCTGGACTCTTATGAATCTGGGCTAATATTCACAGTCCTAACAGGATCTTAAAGGCACCCTGATCTCAGGTAAGTTCAGGGTTCTAGTATCATAGAATCATACAATATCAGGGTTGGAAGGGGCCTCAGGAGGTCATCTAGTCCAACCCCCTGCTCAAAGCAGGACCAATCCCCCACTAAATCATCCTGTAGAACCTTTCAAACAGCCCTGTCAGTGAGGTGGCAGAAGAGGTGCCCATGTCAGTACTGTGAGTATGCAGTAGTGGTGGTGTTTACAGCTACAACCGTTCAGATATCCAGAATGCACAATATTACAAAAACGTACCAAGTCATTGAGCTAAACTGACACCTGATGTAGGAACTGTTGTAACTCACACTACTTTGGAATGGGGCTGAATGAGTAGATAGGTGTTTTTTTATTTGTCCTATTTTGAGGACAAATGCGTGGAGGACTAGCCCCAAAGTCCTTGCTAATGTTGATAATGCTAGGCCTGTTTGTTACAGAGCATACGTCTAGCTGTTGGTAAAATTCTCTGGACTGTGTATAATTATCAGGATATCTATATTTTGCTGATATATCAGAACTCCAGGATGGCTGTAGAATAATATTTTTTTAAATTTTTTTTTTTAATGATAGACTCTGAAGCGCCAAAGCCAGCTGGCTCTCTACTTCTTTAATAGTATTTTAGCTCATGGAGATCTACGAAACAACAAACTAAACCAACTTTCAGTCAATCTCTGGAACCTGGCACAGAAGCATGGCTTTGCTGACACCAAGACTATGGTAAGAATAACATGGACTGAAATGGAGTGTGCCATTTTTGGCATTAGTTCTAGATGCCCTTCCTTTTACTTCTACTGGTGGAAAGGGTCAGTGTGACCTGGGTCCCAGTGGAAGCCATCTGTGGTCACTCAATTAGGGTGAACTTAAAAGAATGGGGCAGCCAAACCCCAAAAAGCTGGTGGATATTCCAATACTTAGATTCACAGCTTCTTTATTACCTTACTGGTTACTCAGAAGTCCAAACAACACAGTTCCCTTAACGTGATCCAGCCTCAGACCTCCATCCACGTACCCACGTCAAATATGATGAAAATTTTGGTAAATCTTATTTCATCATTTAAAAGGAAAGGTTCTACCAATCCCAAAGGATTGGACACATTACCTGCCAGGCTAAGGAATGTTTCAGATCTTACCCAAATACACACTATAGGCAATTCTTATTAACTAAACTAAAATGTATTAAAAAACAAGAGAGAGAGAGTATGGTTAAAAGATCAATATACATACAGACATGAGTTCAGTTCATTTAGGTGCAGATTCATAGCAGAGATGGTGAGCTTTGTGGTTGCAAAGAGTTCCTTTAGAATTCAGTTCATAGGTCATAGTCCAATGTCCAGATATCATATTCAGGGCGTACCCACATAACTGCAACCTCAGTCTTGTGACTCAAACTTCCCCTGACGAAGCTTAAGCAGATCTGAGATGACAGAATTGGGACCCAAGGATCATTTATACAATTTCATGTCCTCTTTGACAAGTTGGGAGTTCCTTGGGGAACAAAAGGTAATTAGGATGACTTTGAAGGAGGTCCATCACTTAGCTATACGAATTAACATAAGGCCATTTGCGTTTTCCTCCACCATTCACAGTACATTTCAAAGAGAGAGAAATACCGAGATATCACGTGTTTATAATTCATTTAAATGATATCAGAATACAGCATAGACAGGGACTGTTGATTACGTTGTGGACCCTACTCATACATATGTAAATACACAAAAACACAAACATTATCTCCCGACATGTCTTCTGTGAGTTATTTATTTTGCAGGATGTTTAACCCTTTCTAGCCATGCCTCAGTGATTTTGTTAGATTTATTTCCTTACAACAAAAATATGTTCATTTAAATCTTTTAAAATTGTTTTGAATTGAAAAATAACATGTCCTGTGTATCTGAATCCTAATAACTTACTGTTGATTTTATATGCGAGCACATAATATAAATGCCAACTTTGAATCAGCATCTGCTCAAAACAGAAATCAGAGGTAGCCTTTCACTTGTGTCCTGGGCCCATGTCTGACAGGGTTATAAGTAAAAGGGAGTGTGATTTTTAGTCTCTTTTGCTATGACCAGTGGTCCACTTTACAACACTAGCATCCAGCCTGGAACAGTCGGCAGCATCGGCTTACTGGATGCTGACTAGCTGACCTTTTCTATTTAGACTGCCCTTGTAACTTTCCCAGCACGTTTAATAAGGATGTCATGCATTTGTTGGATGTAAGAGAACTGAAAGTGCTGGGGCTAGGAGTACAGGAGACAGCTTTACTCCAAATGAAACTGCCTTTCTGGTTAGTGGAGAAGCAGCATGGTCCAGACCTGAAAAATAACACTTGTTGAGCAACACCTGTGACTGCCAGCTCTGGGGTCAGGAGTGTGTGGTGGTTATGCCTGGATTGGACTGCAGTATTGAAACCCAGTGAAAATCAGAGGAGTTCTTCACTAAAACTTTCATATGGCTGTCAAGTAATCTGATTCAAGAAAAAGTACAAAGATTTGTATATCTCCTTCCTCTGTAGGTAAAAACATTGGAATACATCAAGAGGCAAAGCAAACAACCTGAAATGAGTCATTTTACAGAGCTGGCACTAAGACTCCCTCTGCAGTCCAGGACCTGATGAATGTTACCCTTTCCAGAGTCATCTGTAACGAAGGGCATGTTACCAAGTCCATAAAATAGAAGCTTTATTCTGAGCTTTTATTAGAGTTCAATGTATTTTCATTTTTAAGTTTCACTTAAAAGTATGACAGATTAATTTGGACAAGGTAAAATTGTTCTGACAGAGTGCAATAATTTGAACTAAGTTTGGTTCCAATGGTGTCATTAAACAGAATCTGATTGAAATGTTTAGATTCAGTAAAGTGTATCTTAAAGTTTCTGATGGCAAATAACATTCTAGACCTGAATTTGACATAACTTTAACAACATAGGAAGAAAATTGTCCAAATAAGCATATTCAGGAGCTCCCCCTTCCCCCCAACTTCATTCCATTTAGGACATATTATTTTCTCCTGCGTGCGAGCAATATGTTGCTGTAACATCCTAGTTCATGATCAGCAGTAGTTCTAGATGAGAATTATGCCTCAGGCTTCTTTGTAGACAGAGTTGTTTCCAATATTCATGTGGCCAGTTTCAGTATAACAGGAATATGGCTGAGATGTTACTGTTTTCTGGATTTGAAAAACCATTTTTGTAATACACTTTCGCCAACATGTTTATGCTTTTCATATTAGTCTAAAAATGTTTTGTAAAATGGAGGGAACCTCTAAATTTAATCTGGCAATCAGTGGGGAGTCTTCAGAGGAAAATGCAAATATATTTAGAGTCCCTTGTGTTTCCAGTCCAAATGCACAGTATCATCAAATAAAACCTGTTAATGTGCAGTTTAGTTCATCTTTGTTCCTTATTACATGTATCCACAGTCATCACCTGACTGAACATCCTGTGATGATTAGTTCCATTTGCTATTCTACTGCTTAACAAATTCCCCTCTGCAGTGGCAAGGAGCCAGGATGTGAGGTTGCTGCTACTGCCATAAATGCCCTAGTTTTGATTGAGTTTAGGCAATTTACTGAGTTATTCTCTACAATAACCAAGGATGACTAAAATACTTTAGCCAAATTTTGAGCAAGAAGTTGTCTTTTGTGGAGGGTGAAAATTCCATTTTGTGTGAATGAAATTCTCTAATAAAATAGCTCTGCTCTGTGGTAGAAGCTGTACTTCGTAATGCGTGTGGAATGGTGCTGTCAAAATATTCTCCATCGTGCTGAGACTGATGACTGCCTCATTGATTAAAACAAGGAGTTATGTCCCCAAAACTAGTTTAGCTGGAGAGCAGAAGTGTTAATCAGTCGATGATTGGAGCTTTTTATTGTTTTTGCAGGTGGTGTGTTAAGAAATGCAGGTGTCCATTACTTGTGCATCATCACACATGCGGGGTTTAAAGTGGATGAAGCTTAACTGCTATTTAAAAAAAAAGCTGACTAGTGATAGGCCAGTTCAGGTGAATAACTGCTCTGGTTGCCAGGCAACAACTGATTTTTCTGCAACATATTTTGAGTCCACGGTAATTATATCAAAGGGTCCACTTGTCAATGGACATTCACTACATCGTTTGCTGTCTGTAATTTAGTTGGGTATGCACAGCTTGCAGTAGAGGGTTAGGAATTAGTTTTCATTCAGAGGGGTTGAATGATATTGGATGCTTGTTACTACTTTTTTAAAATTTCAGATTGGAAATAAGGTTTTTCAAAAGTAATCGTGTAGGGTATATAACAGAGATGGGCAAACTACGGCCCTTGGGACCCTCCTGCCTGGCCCCTGAGCTCCTGGCCTGGGAGGCGAGCCCCCGGCCCCTCCCCTGCAGCCTCAGCTCAGTGCGCCGCCAGCGCAATGCTCTGGGTGGCGGGGCTGCAGAGCCCGGCCTGACCCGGTGCTCTGTGCTGCCCGGCGGTGCGGCTGGCTCCAGCCAGGTGGCGCAGCTGCCTCTCCTGGTGCTCTGGGTGGTGCAGCTGTAGCACCGCCAGCCCCCAGTGCTCCAGGCAGTGCGGTAAGGGAGGAGGGAGCAGTGGGGGGGCGGGGAACAGGGGGGTTGAATGGGGGCAGGGGGTCCTGGCAGGAGGGCAATCAGGAAGGAGAGGGAAGGTTGGATGGGGCGGCAGTCAGGAGCAGGTAGTCTGGGGGTGGATGGGGCAGGAGTCCCGGGGGGGTCAGATGGGGGCGGGGGCCGGGGCTGGGCCACGCCTGGATGTTTAGGGAGGCACAGCCACCCCTAACCGGCCCTCCATACAATTTTGGAAACCCGATGTGGCCCTCAGGCCAAAAAGTTTGCCTGCCCCTGGTATATAACCATCAGAACAAGTGTATCATAGCTATGCAATATGGAATGGGGCATATATTTGACTCTGTTTCCATTCTTTGCTCATATGCTGTTAATTCATCAATGCAAAGTCTGGTGAGAACCAGAATTACAGGTGGTCAGTGGGAGGGGAGTGGTGCTAATTTAGTAGATTAAAGGTTTAAAAACTAACCGGATGATGTGCAACTGCTAAACCATTCTCAGTCTCCCCTCCCATCCCACCCCCACGAGTGTGTTTACTCATGTTACAGCCACTTTGTCTTGGTGTGTTTCACCCATGGTTCAATTCCTTTGGAAGCCTGGGAGTTCTCTAGCTAAATGTCTGCTCTATTTTAGTGGGAGTGTTTGATTGGTTTGGTCTGCCCATGTACGGGATAATGGTGATCTACAAATCTGCAGTGTAGAACATGCATGCAAGGCCTGTGATCCTGTTAGCTGTACAGCGAATGTGGCTTTCTGTGCTACATGGACGTGCAGAATATCAGGATCTTTTCACAGAAGGTAATATACAAATGTCTCAGAAGAATAGAGATACTGAACAGCTCTGCAACCTATTTGATGATCAAACAGAAGTCTGGAGCCTGTGAGCCTCAATTTTTGTTAACCAATAGCTTTTAAGTTTCAGAGTAACAGCCGTGTTAGTCTGTATTCGCAAAAAGAAAAGGAGTACTTGTGGCACCTTAGAGACTAACCAATTTATCTGAGCATAAGCTTTCGTGAGCTACTGCTCACTTCATCGGATGTTGTCCATCGCATTTTCAAGGTTACTTAGTTTTGCAGTTGACTTAAGCCAGGTCCGCAAACCCTGCCATTACATACCCTGAGGCTAGCAATGCAGTGTACCAAAAATTATTATTCTTTCCTTGCTCCTTGCCCTGATTTTCTCTTAGATGTTAATGAGCAAAAACCCAAGAAATATAACTAGTGATTAGGTTGTAGCTAAGTGAATTGAAGTAGGACCCTGTGGAGGCTGTATACAGGGGAAAAGAAAAAGTTGTAGGAACACTGCATAACATTTATGAAGTTAGGCTGGTGTCTCAGCTTGTCATACAGTTATCCTAACCCTGGGTGCTCTACTGCTGTTACCAGGTTGCAATTTGCCTGTAAGGAATTATGTCAAATACACAAGCATGGTAAAACAATGGCATTAGTACATCAAACTATATGAACCCGTATGTTTCCTCACTGGCCATATAAGATTTTCACCATACTGTTCCATTTTTTTTTTACTCGTGTGTTCTTCCACGCCCATGTAGCTGTACAGTGACAGACCAGATGCCTTTGCTAAGTACAAAGATCTAACTGGGAAATAAATGAACACACCCAGTCTCATTAAAAACCGTTGTTTTACTTTCAAAGCTACATTACAATGAAGTTTAGGTACAAAGAATAAAATGCTTTCATTATAAATATATACAAATCTTTTAAAACATTACAGCTGCTAAATGCAAAGGAAAGATTGAGAAATGTGCATGTTACATGTAGCGAGCGCAGAGGCCGAGGTAGGGCTCCTCACAGAACAAGGCTATCAGTGTTCAGATCCTGCCCTCTTTTTTAATATACAAGTCTGAAAAGCACGGAGGAGATTAATTCTACACACCCCACATGCTGCAACAAGCCTGAGTAAACGAGAAAGGAAGGTGAATGGTGTGAATCTATCTTGAAAGTGACTGAAAATGGTCTCTGTGCTCAGTAGTGCTGCTCTGCAGAACCAGCCCAGGTAGGGGAGACTGCACTGGACTCATCACAGCATTATGTTCCAATGGCAAAGCACCCTGAGAAACCCCTCAGTTGATACTCTTGGTTACACGCCTGAGAGTAAGGCCTCGGTTGATGACACGGATCTGAGTAATAGAGCCTGCAGCATCTTTGGTGTAGAGGTGTGCTGCCTGCGTCAAGCCAGCTTGACTTTCAGATCCCAGGCTAACCTTGCTGTGGCTCACAGAGCAGATGGTGGTTTCCCTCCTACGCTGCTCAAATCACCAGCCAAGGTTTTCCCACTCCTTCCTCTGCATCTCCAGTTTGACTCTTGCCTTACCCAGAGCAAAACAAAGGAAGGTGTCTCCAGCAGCACAGCTGGCACTCTTCCTGTCTTGGCCAGAGAAGGTTAAAGTTAGAATGTGGCCCTAGCAGCAGCATTCTACAGACCTTGACTTTTCTGTTTAGTGAGAAACCTCTGCTGCCTGAGAAGAGGGAGGCAGGAACGAAAGCCAATTGCAGGGCTGTGACAGACGAGCCAGCCACTTGGCTGGAGGGGGGAGAATTCCAGTGGGAGGGTAGAGGCTCTGCCTGAGGTAGTCAAGGGCTGTAACCCACGCAGCAAGGGGAGGAGTTTGACCTGAGGCAGCCTCAGACCCTGCAGAAGAAAGGATTCAACATTTCAATGAGGGAAGGGAGGTCACCATGCCCCCTTTTCCTTGTCTGAGGTACTGGAGTGGATTAGTGGGGGCTTCCTACTCATCAGGTGGCTTTAATCTCCCTTTATAGGAGTTACCTAAAAAGCCATTGGATGACTCCTGGGGTTTTTTGTACACACAGACCAGACTTTGCCAAGAGACTTGCCCTCTCAAGGGGGTACAGGCCAACACTTGTTTCAGAGCAATGGCTGGAGAAGCAGAGGAGGGAGGCCTAGCAAATGGGAAATCCTGGGTGGACGTCATCCTGCCTGTCGGAGAGCAATGGAAACTGAGCATCCGCAAAACAAATCAGCTGGTAAGTGGGTAAAATAATTTGCCTTTTACCTTGTAAACTGAGACATATTGCTGTGGAAATGCTGGACCCAGGAAGTAACCACGCTGCCATTTTTACAGTCACTTCTTGTGAAGACCATCTCCTCCCCGCCCCCATCTCCCAGTTACCAGTGGCACGACACTAAGTGAAAGGATTAAACCAGTTAATACACACAGCTTTTCAGACTTTCAAGGAGACAATGCCACCCCTACTGATTCGGGCTCTCTAGAGTTCCAAATATGCATAGATTGAATAAATATACAATTGCATTTTTACAGTTCATGCTCTCTTGTACACAGCCAGTGAAAATGTGACTCTGTAACATTACGTGTAGGAGTTAATCCAAAGGTTAAGAAACAGGGATTTCATTTATGCAGGTCTATGATTGACCTTCATGGGGGTTGTGCAGTTCTGAGAAATAGTCTTGGCCACACCTGGTCCCACTAGCCAATAGGAATTCTGCCAGTTTACTGGGACCAGGATTTGGCCCTTAAAGCAAAGCTACCAAAACAGATTAACACAAATAGTGAACAATGTTAGTTAGCAAGGGAGAAGTAGAAATCAAGTGTAGCTCAGTGACTCACTGAAAGTTACTATCCATGTCTAGACATGCTTAACTGGTGCATAGAAATTATAACCAAGATTCATCAGCACAGCTACCTTATAGATACAGTCACTAACTGGGTTTTTGATGTTGAAATAAAATGTTGCTTGTGAGAGTTTGTGGCATTTTTGAAAAGGGAAAAGCTACTGAGACCATTAAAGAAACCATGAGATTTGCAAACAAAAAGCCTGTTGATCAAATTCTAGCCTTCCCTATAGTGTCTTTCAGTGCAAAAGGCCATAATTTGGCACCACGCTAGCAGAAAAACGTACGTGAGGATTTTACATGATGGACTGTAAAACAGCAAAGGAACCATTATGTTGCCCTTGAGTCACTAAAATGTATTTAAAAGGGTTTTGTACATTCTGCATTCTAAGAGTTGAAATAAATATTTACAAGATTTAAATGGCCACAGGCTACAGCTGCAAGACTCAAACCTTTGCTGAAGGAGAGTTTCTCCCCATTAGTAAAGAACATACTGGCAGACCTTCAAGATACACTGGGATTTGTTATTCAGCTGAGGTTAGAACTTAGTTCCATGTGCACTGAGATTTCTAGTCACATCATCACTTGGTGTTCTTAAGTGGCAAACTGGGTGTTGAACTTGGTTTCATCCCAAGAAAAAAAATGTAGAAAGCAAGTCTGAATGGTTTTTTCATCCCCCTCACATTGCTGCAACAAAGTTTAGTCCTCAAATTTAATAGATTTAGAAACATATTTATCTATGTACACTTTTTTGTTGGCAATAGGCTGGAATCCAAGGCCAATTCCTCTATGTTGCTTTAAGTTTATTGCTTTATCAAACTCCATTTGCAGGGTCTGCTTTAAGGTATCCTCACCTTTCCTGTTCAGAGCCATGTTTGGTTTTTCTGTGGTTCCTGGTGGATCTTGGGTTGATGCAGAACTCTTTTTAAAACCGCCCATCAGTTTAAGGAATTTTGTTTTTTGGTCTGAACTTTCAAAAGTAGCCGTGCTCCACTGGCCAAACTTTATATCCTGCTGAATAAAACAAGATGATTAGGAAGTTTTACCTGAACTATATCTATTATCCATAAACTCCTAGGATCACAACATTAAATGACACCAGCTTTAGGGCTGCAACCACCAGTGGGCCATAAAGATTGTGACAAAGACACCCAAAACCGTAGTGGGGCCCTAGCACACCTTGGGAGTGAGCTAAGGGAAGGAGAAATTGTTCTCTTCCTACTTCTGCATCCCACCTCTCTGCCTGCTCTGTGCTCTACTTCAGGGAAGCACATGGTAAGGAACCGCATTAACTGTATAATCATATGATGCTCAGAAGTCTCATTGCCATCTGAGGGGGGAACTTCTCTGGAGCAGAGTGAGGTGGAGGTTTGAATGGGGTAACCCTCAGGATCCAACCGCACCAAGCTGTGTTCACTACCCACCATCAGAAACACCACCATGAAACCCAGTCCCCTGGCTTTTGCAGCCACTAAAATCTACAAGTCTTGAAGCAACCAAAAGGGAGACATTTTAAGCATCTTTGAACAAGGCATGTACACTGCCTAAAGAGGAGATAGGAATTGCATGGAAAGACACCCGTGAACAGACCTACCTACTATATTTCTTTTAAAAACTGTTCAGTATTTGCAAGAGTGAGTTTTGAACCCTTCTCCATCTAACCTCGAGGCAGGCTTGCGTGGTTTCATCTTGCTGGCAAAGCCAATCATAACTGCTTCCATTAATGAAGTAGTACAGAGGGGCTTTGCTGCTGCTTTAGCATTCAGCAATACTGAGTCCAAATGTGGGCCCCCAATCTGTAAGGTGCTGACCAGCCTCCACCCCACACTGCACTCTATATGATCTGGCCCATGATCAGTTAAAGGAGAAGGAAACAGAAGGTGCAACTACATATTAGAACAGCTGGGCACTAACAGGTGCTCAGGACTGACTCCCGAGTACTTCCTACTGTTTGAGATTGTCTGTCTCAGATTACTAAAATGATCACTACCATGTTTTGCACAATTACAATCACTGCCCACTATTTTCAGAACTTCTGAAGGCTGGAATAAAAACTACAGCCTAAATTACTTAGGCTTTGTCCAGTATTAAAATAAGTGCTTCAGCTCCTATCTGGAACTAATGCAGCACAGTTTACCACATATTCCTTTCAGAATATTGCACCCTTGCTTTGCCTCAATGCAGTAAATCTAAACAGAGGATAGGCCACGCATGTACAATTACAGCATTTACTTCCCAATTACGTAATGCGACAGTGTGTAGTCTGTCAGATTATGGACTGATGCTCCAGTGAACCTTCAGAGATAAGCCAAAGAATGTTCAATGACTGTTTTCAAAGCCATGGTAACCAATCAAGAGAGGGTTGCTGTGTCAGATGGGTTGCAAATGGAACAAAAGGTGCATCATGATCCATTTTAAGATTACAGTGACAACAGACTGCATCCAGCAGGACACTGATATAGCGGAATATGCAGTCACGGCACCATGTTCATTCCTGTTTTGTCTCCGGTGTCTCTTTCCCCTTTATCTTTAGGTATCCAACTTCTCTGCCAGCTGGACACTTCGCTGATCAATTCCCAAAGACACAAAAAGCCGCCTCTAGCCACACTTTACTTATTCTAATGAGTTGGCTGCGTGGCTTTTCTAGAAAAGGTTTCAGACCTGTCCTCTATGTTTTCATTTTCACAACCTCAGCAACTTTTTCTAATAAAAGGTTAACTATGAAGACACAACCAAATCTGGCCCATGGGTTCTAAGCACTAATTTCTTCCCCCACTAGTTAACTATCCTCTATGGGCACATTAAAAACACACACACAACCCATGGGACCATTGGCAACTGCTGTAGTTCATCATTCTTTAGCTCTAGCCTTCCATGCTTCAGCTGCTAACAAAAGCAGGAGGGAAGGAGTTCTGCTCCCCTGGTAGGAGATTCACGGGTGTCAAACAATGGAGCTCCACATCAGCCAGGGTCGTCTCCTTTATATATAGTTAAGTTGTATGTAGCCCGCTCTTCTGAAACCACCATCTTCACCAAACAGCCAAGATGATACACAGCACACCATACACGCTGCAACAACTGCAATAGTGGCAGCAAGCTGGGAAGGGGTTTTGTACGTGATACATAGCCAGTGGGCGTAGAGTCTTTTCATTCAGCGTAGACTAGGCTGTCTGCTTTTAAAAGCAGACTTTCCACATGACTGAGGTGTTTCACTTTGAACAGGATTCAAACCACCTCATTGATATTTCAGCTTTTGTAGAATTTTCATAATTTTGTCAGACAGCTGCTGTAATAAGTCCGTGTCTGTGACACAAACATTCTTTCTGGGAGGTGGAGGATACATATCAGCACAGATGCAGAAATAATTACACCTTTTCAAACCCTATAATTTTTTAAGTTAACTGCTGGCAATTACTACACATTGCTTTTACTGCAGCATTTCCAGCTTGCTCTTTGTGAAGCTCCCTAATTAGTCTTCATAGCTCCTGTTCTGCCATGTGCTAATAACCACTGATAGTTCAGCCTCAAAGGACTGGGATTCCCTGCCAACATGTCATTTTCTGAATGACTTCAGAGCCATTTAGATTGCTTTTATTTCAACGTATGCCTTGAAACTGAGTTCTCTTCCCAATCCCTTCCCCTATGCAAAAAGTTACACATTTTATAGATTTTGGCCATTTGATTCATATACGTTCATACTTTACTAGAATTGTGGTAGTCTTCTGGTGCAGTTCACAGACAGCGAAGATAATCTGAGATACCAATAAGGCCCCCTCCCCTTTCTGAATCCCACTACCCCTGCTAAAGGCCAGCAATTACAGCAGCTGACAGATGTTCCACTCTAAACCTGTCAGGGAGCAGAAGAGGCAAAGACAAAGAACCAAGACAAGCCCTAAAGAGATGTAGGTGTGAGCTGCAGAAGGTGAAAACCTGACTGACGGGAAGAGGGCATATGCACTATATTTTCTTCATCCTCTTTTGGCCTTCCCACTCACGCTCACACACCTGAGCTGAAGTACCAGGTTACATTATTTGTTTATAGGAGACAGCAAGCTTTTCAAATGGATTTGTCAGTTTCTCCATTCCCTTGCCCCAAGTGAACTTTCTTCCCAGAAAAAGTGCGTCTGCCCCTTGACATGCACAGCAAGCCACCTATTTGTGAATAACCGAAGTGTCTACCAAGTCATCATGGAGACTTTAAAACAAGCTGGCTGGGTTTCATGCTGCTCAGTAATTTGGGACTAGCTCCCTGCTCTCCAATTCTCCCAGCAAACTATGTGCTAACTCTAGTCCCAATGACAAATATATGCATGGGTTAGTGTTATTTATATTCCACAATAAATAGAAAATGATTTTGCAGCAAATTCATCTTGGCTAATTTTCCAAGAGGGAGCAGGGAAAATGCTACTTTTCAGGACTAGTGATGGGAATTAGAGGTCTGTACAATCCCACTGCTATTGGAGTTGGCTAGTCCGCTCCCAGCGTCTCTTGGGATTGGACTAATTTGGTCCGTAGTATGACCTCAAATTTGCAATCAGAAGAGAGGACTGTGTGCCAAGTGGCGTACATGACTAGCATACAGAGAAGGATGTAGTGCATTTTCAAGAGCGTTGCTGTGGACACATTATCCCATCAGACCAAGCTCTAGATTCATACGTACAGATTCCACTTTGTTTCTGAAAACCTTCGTTTTGCCAGATTCTCTGTCAATCTCTTCTTGCAGAGCTTGCCGTCTAACCTAAAAGGAAAAAAAAATAAATCACACAAGATACTGGTTTGTGGTGAAATTTTGGTTAACTGAATTCATGACATAAGAATGACATGACAAGAAAAAGTGACTGGTTTAATTAAGTTACAAGGCAGGTTTTCAAAGTTAGCATTCTAGCCTTTTGCACACTCAATTTCAGAAGATAAAGCCATTATTAATTTCCAATATTAGCATTTCTTACAAATAACTGCAAAACATTAACTCTGGTACTTATCAAACATATTAATTAGAGCTGTTGATTAATCGCAGTTAACTCACGTGATTAATCATGATTAATTTTTTTGAGTTAATCACACTGCTAAACAATAGAATACCAATTGGAATTTATTAAATATTTTGGATGTTTTTCTACATTTTCAAATATATAGATTTCTATTACAACAGAAAATACAAAGTTTACAGTGTGCACTTTACATTATTATTTTTATTACAAATATTTGCACTGTAAAAATGATAAAAAAATATTTTTCAATTCACCTCATACAAGTACTGTAGTGCAATCTCCTTATCATGAAAGTGTAACTTACACATGTAGATTTTTTTTGTTATATAACTGCACTCAAAAACAAAACAATGTAAAATTTTAGCACTTACAAATCCACTCAGTCCTACTTCTTGTTCAGCCAATTGCTAAGACAAACAAGTTTGTTTACATTTACGGGAGATAATGCTGCCTGCTTCTTATTTACAATGTCACCTGAAAATGAGAACAGGCATTCGCATGGCACTTTTGTTTTCGGCACTGCAAGGTATTTATGTGCTGGATAAGCTAAACATTGATATGCCCCTTCATGCTTTGGCCACCATTCCAGAGGACATGCTTCCATGCTGATGATGCTCGTTAAAAAAATAATGTGTTAATTAAATTTGTCTTTGGGGGACAATTGTATGTCTCCTGTTCTGTTTTACCCGCATTCTGCCATATATTTCATGTTATAGCAGTCTCAGATGATAACCCAGCACATGTTCGTTTAAGAACACATTCACAACAGATTTGACAAAACACAAAGAAGGTACCATTGTGAGATTTCTAAAAATAGCTACAGCACTCGACCCAAGGTTTAAGAATCTGAAGTGATGTCAAAATCTGAGAGGGACAAGGTGTGGAGCATGCTTTCAAAAGTCTTAAAAGAGCAACACTCCGATGTGGAAACTACAGAACCTGAACCACCAAAAAAGAAAATCAACTTTCTGCTGGTGGCATCTGACTCAGATGATGAAAATGAACATGTGTCGGTCCACACTGCTTTGGATCATTATCAAGCAGAACCCGTCATCCGCATGGATGCATGTCCTCTGGAATGATGGTTGAAGCATGAAGGGACATGAATCTTTAGCGCATTTGGCACGTAAATATACCTTGTGATGCCAGCTACAATAGTGCCATGTGAGCACCTGTTCTCACTTTTAGGTGACATTGTAAACAAGAAGCAGGTACTATTATCTCCTACAATTTGTATCCAATCTTGTCTGAGCGATTGGCTGAAGTAGGATTGAGTGGACTTGTAGGCTCTAAAGTTTTACACTGCATTCACACACACACACAGTTATTTTTTCGTACATAATTCTACATTTTTAAGTTCAACTTTCACACTAAAGAGCTTGCACTTCAGTACTTATATGAGGTGAACTGAAAAATACTATTTCTTTTGGTTTTACAGTGCAAGTATTTGTAACCAAAAATAATATAAAGTGAGCACCTTATACTTTGTATTTTATGTTGTCATTGAAATCAATATATTTGAAAATGTAGAAAACATCCAAAACTATTTAAATAAATGGTGGTCTATTGTTGTTTAACAGCACTTTTAATGGCTTGACAGCGAGTACTGAATTTCCTTGACACAAAGTCCACTGCAGGTAACAAATATACAAACTGCCAGCACAGATGAGGCTTGGACAAGTGAGCATTAAATCTGATCAGCTACTTCAAACCCTTTGGCAGCCACTGCAGCAACAGGTCTCAGATTTTACCCTGCTTTAGTGCTGGGCCCATGGAAGATGCAACATATTCCATCTGGTAAGTAGTACACTCTTTAGCATGTATGCGCACAATAACAATCAATGTGATTTCTTATCTGCACACAGCATGTGCACACTCACATGGCTTGCTAGATCCAGACACACCTACTACTAGGATTTGACTTAACACATAGCTAGACAGTATACAGAAATGAGTCTATACCTTGTCTATATTTATTTCATCGCAGTTTCCTTTCCTTTCCTCTACCACTGTTACATCATCCTTACATTCCTGCAAAACAAAGATATAAACCTGAATATAAGTATGAATATCTACTCATTTTAACTGCAATTTA
Source organism: Chelonia mydas (assembly GCF_015237465.2). Classification (NCBI taxonomy): domain Eukaryota; kingdom Metazoa; phylum Chordata; order Testudines; family Cheloniidae; genus Chelonia; species Chelonia mydas. The sequence goes on along the minus strand of NC_051250.2, from coordinate 17,437,929 downwards.
CATAGTGGCAGTGACAACTTTGAGAACATTGTCTAATAGACACAGTGCAGTGTTGCATAATCAGGTAAATGGAAACAGTCAAATTTTAAACTGATAGTGACAATTGGGCCTGTGCATCTCCTTGAGGAGAGATTTCCATCAGTGGGGAGACACATCTGCCAAAGCTTTGCACAACAGAACTCCGCTTTTTCAAAGAGTATCAGGGACACCTGCGACCCTTGTAAAAGAGGGACTTGTAAAGAGATGGGGAACATACAATAAATAATCTGTTGCACAGAAGATGGAGACAGAGGCATTTCAGATTAAACAGTTTGGTAAAAAATCAGAGTTACCCTATTTTGAATCTGCAAATAAAAGGGGTGGGTTACCAGCATCAAATCTGTGACACAAACATAATCCACATTGAGAACACACAGAAACCCGCTCACTAGGGTAAGCAGGCCCCACTGTAAGGACAACTTTGAAAACTCAGTTACAAAGATGAGATTAATGGGCAGCCAATATGTTGGATAAGTAATGGAGAGGCTAGGATAGTGGAAAATTAACTGAGCCACAGTGGTTTGACTAGCTGAGAGAAGGTGGCCAGAGGAAACATTCATTGAGAAAACTAGAACAATAATTCAAGCATGAAATAATGAAGGAATGCTAGGACAAGGAGAAGATTTGTAAGAGACTTATGTCCACAGAGATTGCTATTTCTGTTGAGGGTTTTTTTTTCCAACCAAACCATGGATAATTTAACTCATTTTCCATATCTACTTTTTTATACACTGAATTCACATACACACAAATACGTCTAACCCCAACAGGAGAAAGAAATGCTTTCCACAGTAAGGAGAGCTCATTCTCTGAACAAAAATGAAGTATCCAGTATACTTCTCCGTGGCCTAGTCCTGTCTCTTCAGATTTCTTTAAAACAAAAGGGAAAACAGTGATGACAGCAACAAACCAAGTTCAGCAAACAGAGCTGCAGTGATTTTAGTCTGAAGGGTAGGTGGCAGGCAAGAAAGGGAGAATTGTGTGCATCTACCCTTGCTAATTCACAATGACTGGGTGACCCAGTGTGGGTTACTGACCATTGAGAATTAGCAGGATCAGGCCTTTGTTTAGGGTGCACCAATCTGAAGTTCTCCTAAACATGATGGAAGCTGAGAGCGGTTAGCACTTCATAGAATTAGGTCACAAGTACACATCATTTAAAAGAAGCAAATATAGTTCTTCAGCACAGGATAGTCTTGGTTTATTTTGCTCAAGGCTATTGTGACTGGACTCCATCAGTGTAATGAAGTCTCATTCACATAAGGCACTGCAGACTCTGCGGCAAAATGAAAAGAAGTCTGTTTTTGTGAGATTTAGTGAGAATGTGCATATGTGAGGTTTATCCATGTATACCACACAGTGCCTGCCGTTAAAAAGGCCAGGTGGGTGAGATAATATCTTTTACTGGACCAATTTCTTCTGTTGGTGAGAGAGAAGCTTATCTTGGAACCAACGAGGCTACAACTACCCTGCACACAATAAAAAGGCCAGCACTTTGGCATTCATGGTAACTATTGTTACCATAGTTATTTCCTGTTGAAAGTGTACAGGAAAACTGTTGGTACCTCAGAGCCCTATTCTACTCTCACTGACACCAAGAGCAAAACTCATTCAAGCAGAACAGGATTGGAGCCTCCTGGTAACCGCAGGCATGTGCTCTCTTACATACATGCCCCTTTATGCATTCATTTGGCCGGCAGCATGGAATATACCAGTGTTTTAGAGGTCAGTACAGTCAGACCCTCAAAAGAAGGGAGTATTAGGGACAGCTCAACTCCCTACAAGAAATATAGATTTTACAGGCTCTGAGTTTCAGCTTCTATTTCTGGACCACAATGAGGGAGCTGGAATGTCCTCTACATATCCAAAGTGGTGGTTCATATTGCTCACAGACATGATGTATAAAAGCTAACATTAGTAAAGACTTGTTGCCAACCAATCCAAATTTGTTATAAGTAACTACAATCAGGGAGACAAATGTGAATCTCAGCTACAACGTACTGCTTTGTATAGTCTTCAAAAAACTTGCTACGGGCTTGCATGCACAAGCAAAGCAGTGGATTTTCTGAGAGATGCAGTGGTGTGTGACATGCATTAGAGATTAGAAACTGGTCCAGAACTGTAATGCAGTTAAACCGGGAACCAGCACCACCACCATCTATTACAGCAGTGTAACAATAACTAAATTTCTTCAGACCAGAACTACCCCGACATCTAAACTTTTGGAAAAATTTATTTGGGGTAATTTCTTTATTAATTTACAGAGGACTGAACATAAATAGTAAGAATAGTAATCAGTTGCTTGGAAGGCACTTTGCTGTGCTTTCCATCTTCATTGTCCAGTACCATCATACTACTGCATTTGTCACTGCAAAGCTTATCTTGCCTGTGCACACGTGTGAGCAGCTGCATAAATCCAAATAACGTCTAATCGTCTCATCAGGACAATGCCAATTTAATTTGAAAATTTATCACAGCAATAAAACCATCTTGGCCTTCGAAAGGTCAAAAGGAAAAACCTAATAAAGAAGGCTACAGCCCCAACTAGCCTACTCACAATGATTAATGTACATGCACTCACACACGTACCTTTGTGACCAAACAAAGCCCATTTCCATGCTGCTGTGTAAGCTGAAGACTCTACTTGTATGCTGCAACTTACAGATGATTGAAAGTATTGGACGTTGGAAAGCTCTGCAGGATTCCACAGAACACAAATAACTGTGTATGGTGATACACCAAAACAGAGTACACCAGATTTACTGTGTGTTTTGTCTCAGAAGTGAGTTAAATGGAGACGGTATCCAAAGTAACCCCAAAGTTGATCATGAATCTAACATACGGACAATGTTTAAAAAAAATATGAGGGAGTAACTCTAATACTCTCCACATGACTGCTGGAGCATGCTGAGTGCTAACTATCACAGTGGCAGAGTGAAGCCTGAGCCAGGAAGGATGCTAATTTTACAGATTTAAGTAGTGGAATGAGAATTAGTGGTTAGAGCACAAACTAAGGAGGCAGTGAGTTATATTCCCTGCTCTGCTGACTCACAGTGTGGCTTTGGGTATGTCCTATCTTATCTGTGCCTAAGTTTTCCCTGGTGTAAAGCAGTTGGAGTAGTAATTACTTCTAAGGGTTGTTGAGATATAATGTATGTAAAGCTCTTGTAGAGCCTTAGATAAGAGGCTCTGTGGAAGTGCAGAGTATCATACAGTAATATTGTCATCTAGGGTCTGAGTTTTAAAGGTGCTGAGCACATACAGCTCCTACAGACTCCAATGGGAGTTATGGGTTCTCGGCCCCTATGCTTATATGGGGTCAGGAAAGAAAGTGATAAAATGATCATATAAATAGTAACTCGCTATCACTACTCTTAAATAGAGTTGAACATTTTGAAAAACTTCAGAGAAAAAACGTTCATTTGAAAATGCTCAGTTTGAGGATTGTTTGTAGAAGTACACCAGGTAAGTGTTTCTATTCATCCCAGCCCGCATTATCTTATGCACAAGACCATTTCTCCATGTACATTCCACCCAACAGCAAGTTCATTTGGCTATTCAATTGGCACCACAATTTAAGAATTCCTAATGGGATTTCTGTAATAAATAGTCAATCAGCTGGAGTTCTGCTCCAAATAACTTGAGTCACAGACTTCTGGAGCTTTAGATTACCCATCTCCTAAATGCCTGTTTGTTTTATTTACCCTTTGGTGGATTGTTTTGATTTAGGGTTTATTGTGTTTCATTAACAAGTGAGTTTTGGTTTAGGTTTCATCCTAACATTTGATCTACCAGGGTTTGCAGATCAATATTTGAGGTCTTGTACACATTTGGGATTTTCTGAAAGGCCTTGTCCACATAAGGCATTTTTTCCCTTTAAACTTCTCCCACAATTGCTACCACTAGTATAGGTAGCTCCTCCAGCAATGTCAACAATAGGAGAACCTTTAGGGGGAAAAAAGGCCTAGAACAGACAAGGTGTTGGTGGACACTAGCATTTTACCATCATGTCATGGAGACACAGGTCTCGATGGCATGGTGATAAAAACACTGGTACTCCACTCTATACTAGTGCTGCTACTATCAACAGTGGGATGGGTCTGAGAAAGTTCAGAGCATAGACACAGACTTTGGTTTTGTGTCAACTCCTCCGGGTAGTTACATAAGTAATTTGTGCATTTTACATTTTTGTAATTAGAGCACACTAAGTGGCTATAGCAAGAGGCATTAAAAAATAAAATACTTCTCTGCCTCTCAGGACTGGTGTCAGACTTAGATCATTAAACTCTGATCCTGCTGGCTGTTCCTCACTTTGACCCTGCACCTGACTGCAGCCCCAATTATATAAATGTGGCCCTGCACAGTCCATCCATGTGGAACAGCTTGCAGGACTGGACTCTTCATGTGTACATAAAAAGCTCTGAGCACCTCAGTGGCAAGATGGAAAGATGATTACATTTAGAGCTTACCATTGCCTCATTTTCTGTTTTTACAGTGATCTTCTTCTTTTTCAATCTTGGCTCTTCAGCACAGTTCTGCGATCCCTGTTTATTTCTTTTCTTACCCTTATTGTCACAGTGCACATTATTATTTTCTCGAAGTCCCTCATCTATATTATCCACTACAAGGTCTTCCGTGGGTTTGGATTTCTTTTTCTTGTTCTTTCTATTACTTTTAATTGGCATCATCTTTTCACCTTCAGATATTTCCCCATCTTCATCCATAAGGTTTACAGGCTCAGTTACTTTCTCCTCTTCCTTCTGAATCTTTTTCTTTTTCTTCTTGGTTACTTCACTGTCATCTTCAGAATACTCTCTGTGTTTTTTACCGAGTGCTTTTTCCTGGGACTTGGCTTTTTGTTTTCTTGGAAGGTGTTTATTAGAAACTCCATGACTTTGGTCCTGATTATCCTCACATGTTAAGGAAGAAAAATCTTTGCTTTTTTTCTTCCTCTTGGTTACTTCTCTGTCACTTTCAGAGTTCTGGACAATGTTCTCTTTTTGTTTTTTTCTTATTAATGTGTTTTCCTGGGAATTGGTTTCTTGATTTTTTCTGAAGTCTCGTGTTGAAAGCTTCTCCTCAGAAACACCGGTATTGTTGTCCTGATCACCTGCCAGTGTTAAGGAGTCAAGTTTGTCTTTCTTTTTCTTCTTCTTCATTATATCACTCTCTCCTGCAGAGTTCTGGACAATATCCTTTCTGTGTTTTTTACCAGCGAGTGCTTTTTCCCGTAAAGTGGTTTTATTTATTTTTTTAAGGTTTTTATTAGAAATTTCATGATCACTGTCTAGAATTTCTATCACTGTTAAGGAAGAAATGTCTCTCTCTTTCTTTTTCTTCTTTTTCTTGGTTACTTCATTGTAACCTTCCAAGTACTGGGAGATATTCTCTCTGTGTTTTTTACCAATGACTGTATTTTCCTGAGAATGAATTGTGTATTTCTTTGGAAGGTATTGATCACTGTCCTGAATATTCTCCAAAGGTAACAAGGAAAGACCTTGGCCTTTCTTTGACTTCTTTTTGAAAACTTTAGATTTCTTCTTTATTTCTTTTACCGGCTCAGACTCTGAATTGCTTTCTATTGTCACAGGGCTGTCAGAACACGCTCTTTTCTTTAATTTGGAGCCAACTTTATTCTTTTTACTAAGATTTAATTGATCTGAATCCTCTTCTGCTAAGCATTTCTTTTTCTTCACCTTAGTTTTTGCTTGTGTGTCAGATTGGAGGTCGTCTTCAATTTTGATGACAGTTTGGCTCCCAGTGCTCTTCACTTTTTTCTTTTTCTGTGTCGTTTCCTCATAAACACTCTCTCCCTCTTCATTTATTATCATTCTGAAAAACATACTACAGGTTAGTGCACAGCTTTAGTATTGCAACACAGAGCTTTCTGCTTAGTGCTTCCCACTCTTTTAAAGTGTTAACTCTACTTGAACTATGGAGAAGGGGAAAAAAATACTGGTCTGATTTTCTGACATGCTCAGAACCCACAGCTCCCTTAGCCTAATTTAAATGTCCAAGGAACAGCTCTGAAGATCAGACTATAAACATTTCTTACAAGGTTAAATCCATCAGCTATTTCTCTCGATGGAGGCTCTGTCCACACTCAGATCAGAACTATGCTAGCTACAAACACACTGAAAGCCTGCTCGGGCTAGCATGATTTTCCTGAGCATTGTCAGTAGGGATTCTTTTCTGAGCTATACTGACCCTACCATGATAGACAACTTTCTGTAATAGGAGGGCAGACTCTGTGCCCTACATAGGCAAACAAGAACCTTCAGATTCATCCTTTTTTCAGGTGCTCACAACCAACATGAAGGTGCAGGCAATCACTAACAGATAGATTCAGTTATCTTCAAACATAAGAAGGGACAGAAGGCTCAGAGGAGGTCCAACAAATGAGTCCTTGCAACAGTCACGCTTGGAGGAAAAGATTAGGCTTTTATATTTGAGTTACCCACTTCCTGAGGTGAGTTTTATTGGTAAATTTGGACTACATACAGTATCTGTACACTCTGACTGGAGCAGGTTGGGAATACCATTTCCTTTGCTACCTCCCCACCACCTGCTGTCTATCATATGGGACTCTGACAGAACCAGAGTAGTCACGGGAAGAGCTAGTTGACATAATCACCTTTAATTTATCCCACCCTGTGCTTAATGTAGCATTTGCTGTTCCAGTGTAAACAAGGCTTGGAAGATTACACTATTTCAGCTTCAGTTCTAAACAATAACCTTTCAGAAAGGAATGAAGTGAGATGGTTGAATCTTATTACCCCACCAACTGTCCCTCTTTCAAAGATATTATACTGGAGCTTCCATGGCACAGATGTTTGTGGATCTGAATTCTGCCACCAGTCAAGGTATTAAGGAGGAAACCCAGGTAGCGGAATTTAGTATGTCCAGATGCCTCCCACAGACTGCAGCATAAAATGAGTTCCTAGTAGGTTTTTTTCCCTTTCTCCTTGCAGGCAGCTATCCTGCCTGAACAGGCCCCAAAATATGCAGCCAAGGTGACTTTTTTTAAAGACTTTGTTAGCTCAGCTCTGAGCTGTAATGATAGGTCATACTCTAAATCTAGGCAGAAATGCAGAACTGACAGCTCTGACCGTGTTCTCCATTTATCAGAGTGGGTCCGTCTTTAAAAAAAAATAAAACTTTGGGCTATATCCTCCCCAAGGTGGGTATCTCACAAGCAGGAGACAGGAAATCCTCATTTGCTAGTTTTCCTACACATTATCCCCTCAGGGGCGTACAGTTCATGTGGACCCTCAACAAAGCCAGCAGGAATGTTGGCCTCCCCCAAACCAGAAAATCCCCCAAGATCCCCATTTGCATAGAGGCCCTGTGCCCTGTCAGTTTTCCGCCGGCTCTCCCTGCCTGCGCAGCTCCAGAACTCCCATCTGCTGCTGCTGCAACTGAGACCCAGCCAGAGGGGGCTTCACAGCCGAGAGAGAAGAGTAGGTAAACTAATGTAACAATATCAGTTAAGAAAAGGAGTCCTCGGGGCACCTTAGAGACTAGCAAATTATCAGTCAGGGCAGCGCTTCGGTTGAACTGGAGGGAACGCTGCCATGGAGATTTCAGAGTAACAGCCATGTTAGTCTGTATTCGCAAAAAGAAAAGGAGTACTTGTGGCACCTTAGAGACTAACCAATTTATCTGAGCGTGAGCTTTCGTGAGCTACAGCTCACGAAAGCTCATGCTCAAATAAACTGGTTAGTCTCTAAGGTGCCACAAGTACTCCTTTTCTTTTTGCCATGGAGATGTGACCTGCACGTCCATGCTCCGAATAACGACCTATGTACGCACTGCTTGCACAGTACTAAACCGCTCCGAGGATGCACTCACACTAGAGAAACGAGGAACTATAATCCCCAGCGGATGCAGCTCCCCGGAAGGAGGCTGTAGCATAGGGTTAGACAGCACAGGGGCTACACCACCTTCCATGCTACGGCCTCTGCCGGCGCGACGACTGGGGGAGCAGCTGTGGGCCCTAGTTCATCCTAGGGCTGACACGGCTTCAGCGAGGGATCGGTTCTTGGAAGGCTGTGGTGCGGTTTTGTTCCGTGAAGCCGACCCGATTTGGGCCTTCAGGCTCCACAGGATCCGTCCCTGGTTTCACTGACCCGCGTGATAGATTTCCATGGCTTTAAGAGGATGGTAACTGTACGTTTATTGGCATTAGTGGCAAATTCAGTCCCCTGCCCCCACCAGCCAACCGCCTCGCGCGCTCACGCTTCTACCCCCCAACCCAGAGTCCGCGCCAGCTTCCGGCCCCGCGCTCGCTCCACCGCCAGCACCGGGAGGCCTCTTACCTGCGGGCCCCACGTGCAACCCCTCCCCTCCTCCCCCGCCCAGCGTGTTCGTCGAGCCCGGGTGGCGCTGACCCGGAAGCGGAAGGCAGGGCCTGGCGCGGGCTCCTCTGGGTAATCTCCGCCTGCTGCTTGGGGGTTGCTTGGTAACCGCGCCCCTCCATGGCTGTAGCTCAGGGACCGAAGACGCTCTGGGAGCAAATCTGTGCTGGTGAGAGAGACACCCCCGCCCCCCGTCACCTCTCGGGCGGGGCTCCCCCAAGTCCCCCTCTCTGGGGCAGGGGATAAGTGGAGGCTCCCCCAAGCCTCCCTCACTAGGGTAGGACTTGGTGGGGTTCCCCCTTTCAGAGCCCCCCAGGCCTCCCTCACTGAGACAGGGGTTGGGAGATGCCCCCCTTCAGAGCTGCTCCGAGCCTCCATCAGTGAGCTAGGGATGCGGGTTCACTGTAAGTCAGTTTCTCTCCCTGTGGGGCTGGACCGTTTTGTCTGTCAATTTCAGTAAGACTTTCCCTGTCTCACTCCTGGTTTTTTGCATTCAAATCCCTCTCCTGGGGAGAATCTGGTTCAGCAGGGTTGCAAAGAACTGGACATTGGGGTGTCCCTTTGAAATATAAACATTAGGCTGACCCAGCTCTGCAGACAAAACACTGCAACTGGTTCAGAAGTCTAAAAGAAAGTACATTGTTCACAAATGCAGGACAAAAGGTTCAAATATATTTAATAAAATTTGTCTATCGCTCTTGTGATTTAAATTGTCATCAGGCACTCCAATTAGAAATATAGCCTTGTATCATGTGCTGGTGAAGGTGTCCAATTTATTACACCCTTAATGAAGTGATAATGTCATTGCCTTTTGTGTGAGAGTAATCTGCTTCCCAATTGAATCCAGCCTTCTGGTTTATCTCAAGGGAATCAGTTTATTGCCTCATAAAAGCAGAGAGGCAATGATATTGCAAGTTTAATCAATACAAAATTAATAAGCCTTGTTTTCAGTTTCAACAATAGAAGCCTTTGTCTTGGCCATTCCCCAGCATCTGCACTGGCAGCTGTTGCTACTAGGAATATTCAGGAAGTTGAGGAGCCCATACCATCAGTCATTTTATTGTACAGTACCTAAAGTTATCTATTTATTTAGTATTTATAGTGCCCTGCAGTGTGATAAGTGCTTTATATTAAATGGCCATTTTTAATCCTAGAATAAAATGTTACCTACCCTAACTTGACTGAATCAGTAGGTGCATACCATGGATGGAGGCCATAATGCCAGTTAAGGCACATGACTATAAAAATGGTAGGTTGGGTAGTAGCAGGTATGTTTTGCATCTAAGGCCCTCATCCTGAATTGTGTAGTGTGAGGGAAGACTTTAGCTTCTTCCCATAATCACCTTCAAAGTTAGTGGGGCTCTGCAGGGACACCTAGTTCCTAAAGAATGCTGGATCAGGGTTGAAGTCTGTAATTCCATTTTGGGTTTCTGGTGATGTTGACTAACTACTTAGTTTTAATGTCAAAATACCACCCTGAGTCATGTATTTACAATTGTAATGTAAACTGAAGACATATTGCCAAATATTTTATTAATATTCTGTAAGATTTCAGTTTTGTTTCTCAGATCCATATATTCCTACTGTATGGGTAAAATAAACTTGTGGAAAGATTTGAATGGTTCATGTGTAGAAATCCTGAAATTTGTCAGAACTTTCAGTTAGAGAACCATTTAAATCCCTTACTGTGGTCCTTTATTCTCTATTTTTAAATTTAATTTCATTAAGAGCAAAATTTCTTCTTGGTGGATCTTAACTACACTCTCTTGTTCTCCATGTGGCATATCCAAGACCAATGAAGTTAATTGAAATATTCCGATTTATTTCAGTGGGAGATGGATCCAGCCCCATACCTTTGCAAATCTATCATTGATATCCTAGGAGATTTGTACATATAGTGAGAGCAGAAAACCTGAGTGGGTTTCTGCCTTTGATATGTATTAGGAACATTTTGCACTTGGGGTAGGTGGAACTGTTGTTTAATGGTCAGCACATATGGCCAGGATTCAGGACTCCTGGGTTCTGTTTTTTACTGATTCACTGAATAGTTTGCAAAGATCACATAACCACTCTGCACTTCCATTTTTCCTTTATAAATTGTAGATGATAATAGTTAGCTACCTCACAGGAGTTTAATAGTTTTCAGGGGGTCCCCGGTATATGTAGGGATTGTGTTCTTGAAAAGGGCAACAGATACTGAAACAATGGATACCAGGGAATTTTTCCCCATAAGAAATAATGGCCTTCCCTGCCTCTTCCTGCCCCCCCTCTACTCCCTTCCTGCCTCTTCCCACTCAGTTCCACCCCCTCCTCTGAGTGTACCCCATCCCTCCCAGCACCTCTTGAACGCTGGGGGAAGCACCCAAAGAAAAGCCACGCAAAAGGTGAAGCGACGGATATGCGGATTGGGACCGATGTGAATTGGAACACATTCCCCTATTGATGAGCAACAGTTATGCGAAACGACTGATAAGGGGGAGACACATAGCAGGGACCCCCTGTATAAAGAGCCTCATTTGAAAAGCACTATTGCATATAAGTGAAAAGGATTATTAATTTCATGCAAGCATCCTCATTTTATTTAACAACATTTTATAGTCTTAAACTATGCTAAATTGCTTACTTAGCACAAAAAGCCCATTTTCAAGAAAGACTTCCTGTATATCTGAAAATATTGACCTTGATTCTCCAGGACAAGTGACTCAGAAGTTCTGTCTCATTTTAATAAATTAGATTTTGTGTTAAGTATTTGCTTATCATACATGGTTTATCATTTTTGCAGATGAAAGTAGCTTTTAATAACTAATATTTGTTTGTGTGTTTTCAGAAAAATAGTTATAAAGTCCTTTTGACATTTGGTGTGGTGCTGGGTTTTGTCTTCTTTTAGATTATGAAGCAGAGCAGCCTCCATTTCCGTATAGTCCTGAATCAAAACAAGATTCTGTGAGTACAATTCAAGCAAAAAATCTGTACATGGTATGTCTGAAAAGGTGCATCTATTTCTAAAGGGGAAGATTAGGTATCAAAAATATCTCCAAATTCATTCGATGAATGTGTGACCATGTATTTCAAATTTCTCTTAAGTGTCAGATGCAATATTCTAGAAATCACTGCTGTTCTTTAAAGATATTTTGGTAAGGCTGCTATGCCTAAAATTAGATTACCAGCTGTGTTTTGGTTTGCACATTGTGCTGTCCCTCTGCTCTGCCTGTCTGCTTCCTTCTTATGAATAGGCAGGATATTGAAATACGCAAGCATCTTGTTCACTGGATTCCTGCATATTTTCAATACTCTCCCTGATCGCAAGAATGAGGCAAGTAAGCAGAGTAGAAGACTGATGCTCTGTTTTCACACATGTGCCATTGTTGCCTTACTCAAACTCTTGCTATTGCAAAGACACACAGGTCCTCACATTTATTGTTGGTATATCACCTGGTGGTAAGTTTGGAATTTCATATACTTTGTGCTGAATCCCTGAGTTTGGGAAGCTGTTTTTTTTTTTTTCCCCTTCCATATCTTTTAAAAAAAAAAATTACAAAAAGGTGGACCAGATTCAGGCCTACTACCATAGAACCTCAGAGTTACGAACACCTTGGGAATGGAAGTTGTTCGTAAGTCTGCAATGTTTGTAACTCTGAACAAAGTGTTATGGTTGTTCTTTCAAAAGTTTACAACTGAACATTGACTTAATACAGCTTTGAAACTTTACTATGTAGAAGAAAAATGGTGCTTTTAAGTGTCTTAATTTAAATGAAACGAGCACAGAAAGTTTTCTTAACTTATCGTCTTTTTTTAAACTTTCCCTTTATTATTTTTGTAGTTTATGTTTAACACAGTACTGTACAATATTTGAGTTTTTTGTTGTTTCTGCTGCCTGATTGCTTACTTACAGTTCCAAATGAGGTGTGTGGTTGACCAGTCAGTTTGTAACTCTGGTGTTCGTAACTGAGGTTCTACTGCATAAGGTGGGCAACTTTGCCTAATCTGTATTTGGCTAGGTATTTTTATTGTAGGAAAACTTTGGGCCTGTTGACATCAAGGGTGTTCATAAAACTTTTCAAAAAACACTTTGAGCCCTTGTCTCAAAGAGAACTGCTTGAGCAGGGAGATAAATCATCACAGATTCAAATACAAAGCTTGTTGTGTAAAGCACCAAATTAGCCCTACAAAATGATCTAAATACCAAAGTTTGATCAGCCTGTTTTGGATGTTTTCATTTAAACTAAGCATCTCAAAGCTATTTTAGCCTACTACGCATCTGTTAGCTTACAATATTAACATTTTATATGAATATTAACATATTATAACTCTGTGCTAAGCTGGCTAGGATATCCTGTTGCCCTAAGTGAAAATAACACCATTATAGTATATTAATTTATGTAAAAAGAATAGCAAATTCTGATGACTGTGTCATTAGTTTGGGAGTAATATATCTGTCGATTTCAGTTTCCCTGCAATTGTATCAAAAACATAGTGCAATGACATGCATTTATATGTTAATGAAGTTCTGTTAATTCCTTAATAGGATTTGTTTATGAACCTTGCGTGTATTTAAAAGAAGCCTGCTCATGTCTGTTTCATCGATACGCAACATATTAGATGTATTAGGGGCCTGATCCTACTTATATTTTGTTCAGTAGAGTAGGAGCATGTTCATAAACCCATCTGAGTTCAAATATGCAACAGTTTATTATGCCAAATTTTGATAGCAAATTATGACAGTGATGCAATAGTGCTGGTATGAGGTGTTTGCCTTCCTCTTTCTAAACATTAGGGATAGGTCATTGTCTGATAGAGTAATATTCTTGTCCACTATACCTGTATCTGTGTTCCTAGAAACACAGATCAAACTATGGGCCTTCAGTCTTGTTAGTTTCACTATTTTTTCCAATTATGATTTTTCACAGGCTGTGTAACTGCAATTTTTTTCATGGGAGAAAAATTCAGGCTTGGGTTTGCATCAGCTTTGAATTTGGCTCTGTATTTTCTTTAAAAATACGCACATTTCAATCTTATTTTATTGCTTAAACAACAAAAGAATTCCAGGATACAAAGGCAAATAGTGTATGCAAGCAATTGAATGGAAAAAATGTTAGTATGGAAAATATTTCAATTTTAGTTTCCAAAGCGGTATTATATATTGACAGTGAGTAAAACACATTTTTAAATTGTGAAAATCCCTTGACAGTGCCCTTCTTAAGACAACTGTCGTAGCCTTTCATATGCATAGCTTCCTATATTTGGATATTTTTAGTGCACTGGAGCCTAGATTTTTTTTTTTTCCCCTCAACAGAATTCTCTCTCTGTTTAAAGTATTCGTAAAGATAGAAACCGTCCAGCCCAAATATGGAAATGAGTTAATATTTTATTTATTGTAAATTCCAAAACTTGTATTTCCTCTCACACTAAATTTACTTGAAATATATTTATGAAGGGGAACCAATCTGGATGAGATACTTGTCAAGTATGTTTATTTTTAACAGGTTTCTTTGGATACAGGAATTTTGCAGCCTTTACATACAAAGCAATTATACTCAGCTTTTACTGAATATTCCGGTGCCCAAAAAATACCTTCCTTACCCACGCATGCACCACTTCCAGCAGCACCTAATCCAAAAACATGTAAGTAAGGGTCTGAAAGAATATATTTACTTTGTAAGGGACAGAAAGGATGTAAATAATGGCACGTGAGCACAGGCAACCTGTGCATGGTACAGAGGACAAGGTCTCTTGATACAGTGTATCAGAGTGGGCACAGAGCTATATATGGCTAATATTACTGACCACAGACGAAGACCTGAAAAAGAATATCTGGATTTATATGAAAGGGGTGCTGCTGGGCCAAAAAATAATTTAGCATGTATGCTGCCTTGCATACCACTTTGCATGTTCTAAGCAAGTTTCTGCACAAAAGATCTGAATTAAGACATGCCCCCACAGTATGTTGGACTACCCTGACAAGCTATCCTACCTTTGAAAGAGTGCACATACTAGCATGCTAGGGCACACCCTGCTGTGATTATTTAAAAGTATAAATTAAAAAATTCCACATGGTTTGTTATTTGAGATTCTCATGACTGGTCCCCAGTACTTCAAACAGATACCCTAGTTTGGGCCCATGTGTCCTTGCAGTGTCATATTGATACACTCTGCAGGCATTAGAAATCTATAACAATGCATTTATTTGTAGGATTAAGGGTTTAATATATAGTTGTACAAATCTACTGAGGACAATTTTCCAACCCTGAATAGAGACTTTTTACTCAGCTGTTTATATTACAACGAGGACTGTCGCGCAGTTAATTTTATTTAGTCGTGCGATTAATTGCACTGTTAAACAATAATAGAATACCATTTATTTAAATAGTTTTGGATATTTTCAAATATATTGATTTCAATTACAACACAGACTACAAACTGTATAGTGCTCACTTTATATTTTTGATTACAAATATTTGCACTGTAAAAAACAAGTGATAGTATTTTTCAGTTCACCTCATACAAGTACTGTAGTGTAATCTCTTTATCATGAAAGTTGAAGTTACAAATGTAGAATTATGTACAAAAAATAACTGTATTCAAAAACAAAACAATGTAAAACTTTAGAGCCTACAAGTCCACTCAGTCCTACTTCTTGTTCAGCCAATCGCTCAGATGAACAAGTTTACATTTGTAGGAGATAATGCGGCCTGCTTCTTGTTTACAGTATCACCTGAAAGTGAGAACAGGCATTCTCATGGCATTGTTGTATCTGGCATTGCAAAATATTTATGCGCCAGATGCACTAAAGATTCATATGTCCCTTCATGCTTCAACCATCATTCCAGAGGACATGCATCCATGCTGATAACGGGTTCTGCTCAATAACCAAAGCAATCCAAAGCAACGCAGACCGACACATGTTCATTTTCATCATTTGAGTCAGATGCCATCAGCAGAAAGTTGATTTGCTTTTTTGGTGGTTCGGGTTCTGTAGTTTCCGCATCAGAATGTTGCTCTTTTAAGACTTCTGAAAGCATGCTCTACACCTCGTCCTTCTCAGCTTTTTGGATGGCACTTCAGATTCTTAAATCTTGGGTCTAGTGATGTAGCTATCTTTAGAAATCTCACATTGGTACCTTCTTTGCGTTTTATCAAATCTGCTGTGAAAGTGTTCTTAAAATAAAAGTGCTGGGTCATCATCCGAGACTGCTATAACATGAAATATATGGCAGAATGCAGGTAAAACAGAACAGGAGACGTACAATTCTCCCCCAAGGAGTTCAGTCACAAATTTAATTAACGCGTTATTTTTTTAATGAGCATCATCAACATGGAAGCATGGCCGAAGCATGAAGGGACATATGAATGTTTAGCACATCTGGCAAGTAAATACTTTGCAATACTGGCTACAATAGTGTCATGAGAACTCCTGTTCTCACTTTCAGGTGACATTGTAAATAAGAAGCAGGCAGCATTATCTCCTGTAAATGTAAACAAATTTGTTTGTCTTAGCGATTTGGCTCAACAAGAAGTAGGACTGACTGGATTTGTAGGCTCTGAAGTTTTATATACTGTTTTTGAGTGCAGTTATGTAACAAAAACATCGACATTTGTAAGTTGCACTTTTACCATAAAGAGCTTGCACTACAGTACTTGTATGAGGTGAACTGAAAAATACTATTTCTTTTATCATTTTTACAGTGCAAATATTTGTAATAAAAAATAACACTATAAAGTGAGCACTCTTTACTTTGTATACTGTGTTAATTGAAATTAATATATTTGAAAATGTAGCAAAATATCCAAAAATATTTAATAAATTTCAATTGGTATTCTATTGTTTAACAGTGCAATTAAAACTGTGATTAATTGTGATTAATTGTTTTGAGTTAACTACAATTAATCGACAGCTCTAATTACAACAGAAGAAAGGCAAGTATTTTTCCCTTCTAATCTTAAGGTCAAATTAGGTTCAGTAAGATAACTATATAATTGAGTCTGAAAACTCCTTTCAAAATATAGTCCTTTGCCCATCTGTTTCCTTTCCATCTGTGATCAGACGCTGAATCTCTCTTCTTCCATTTTTATCAGTCTGGTTTCAACTTTCTGAAATTCACATAGAACCTGTAACAGTGTTTTCCTTTAGATGTTCTGCACTTTAGTCTTCATATTGTCTTTCAACCCATCACCTTTCTTCACCTCCTTTTCTATGTTTCTTCTCTTTCTTCTGTTCATTTTTTTCCATTGCTGACAGTGAGAAGCAGTAATATCATAGGCTTTTATATAGGTTGCCCTTCCAATTAGGAACATTTTGAAGAGATGTCTGAACTGGATTAAGGATGTGAAGCAATGAACAAAGCCTTTGCTACAGATACACATTTCCAGGAGACCACCCTTTTAATAATTAATCTGTATTTGCCACATTAAGACAGGAATATTTACTGCAACAGCAGCTGAGACTCTTGACTGAAGACAGCACTTCAGCTGGTTATGGCACCTCCTCTGTCCCCCTCCCAAAAAAAAAAAAAAAAATGTTCCGTGCTTGCTCCCTAGGATTTCTGAATCACTCTGATCTGATGACTAATAGAAATTGTTCCACACCTGATGTAAATTTATTTTATAATGTACAGTGCTCCATAATATTTCTTCTTCAGGTCTTCAGTACAGACAAATTTGAATCTTAAAAAGGGTTTACTTTTCTCAGTGATTTCAGTGTCTAGATTACGATTTTGAAAGAAGCAAAAGAGTTAAATGCCCAAATCTCATTGAAATTCAGTGTCATTTGGACACACAAAGCCTTAGATGCATTTAAAAATTCCAGCCTTTGGAATTTGGAATGTATTTGGTTCCATTTTGTGTCTAGTTTGTCCATAAAATATGCAGTCAATTAAGACTATTAACACCACCATGGCTAAACAAACAGGACGCACTTAAATTATTAAAATAATTATTACTATCAAACATGGCATGGGATAAGATTAAAACTTGTTTAGTTGTTATGTAGTCAATCAGGAGTTTTTGTGTGTGAAATTAGTTACATACATTGTACTGAAATGCTTCTTAGAAATGGCTTTCTTGTTTGATTTAATTTATCTAACTTTGAGATCATAAAAATCAGAATAAAAAGTGGGTCATATTCTGCTCTTGGCTAAACCAGTGTAAATCTGGAGTAACTCCAATGAAGGTGATGGAATTACAGTGGTATAAATCCAGAGTAATCCAGGGCAGAAATTCACCTGGTTAAAACAAATGCCTGTGCTTTTATATACACTGGACCATGTAATCTGCAAGGTAATCATGTTGTCATTTTGGTCTTTTGAGTTAATTTTTTTCACCTTAAAGATTGAAGCTTGTATTTTAAAAAGTCGTTGTCATGGGCCTAACTCTGTGCTCATTGAAGTTGATGGCATCTTTACCATTGACTTCACTGAGAGCAGAGTTAGATCAACACTGAGTGCTTTTGAAAATTTCACTCTTAAAATTCTCCCCTATATTTAAACATGCACATACTTTCTGTTTCAAGGAGCGCAGCCATGAACTGGCTTTGTTGTCTAAAGCTAAATGTTATAATCTACCAAACTGGAAATCAAAGTCCAAATCCCAATTTAGTCTCTCGCTTCTTAGGCCGCAGGACTGGCAATCTAGGTGAGAGGCAAAACATCAGAACACCTAGAAGTTAGGCCTGCTGGCAGATCAGGAGCCACATTGATGGGGCTCTGATAACAATTCTGTTTGTTTCTCTTGTTCCTGGAGGGGTTTATTCATGATGACAAAGCCTGTGAAAAGGATGTGGGTAACAGAGAGAAATCCGTGTGCCACAAAGTGAAGATTTGACCTGGCCCTCCTCCTGATGCCTAAGAGTTGAATTTTGTGACTGACTACGTTACTCCAATTTCTAAGGGAAAGCAAACCAATAATGGGTGGATATCCTTCATGGGGAGGGGAGGAGAAAGTACCCAGTTTGAAATTTATTCAAGTTGATGTATTCTTTGTGACTTAAGAGGAGTGAAATCTGTGACTATCTAAATTGAAAGAATCTGTGTTTTAGAACAAGCTGAGATGATACCGATTAAAATTAAGGCTATTTGATTTATTTCAGATGAATGTTCTTCTTTCTCCAGACTAAATTCAATCTGTTAATGAAAAAAATATATTGTTTTGTCCAGGTTCTCCTCGAGAATACTTGGAATATTATATATTTCCAGTACTTTTGCCGGGAATGGCTGAACTTCTGCATCAAGCAAAGAAGGAAAAGTGTTTTGAGGTCAGTTCTTAGTTTTCAAGACGCTGTTTTAGAATTCTAAAGTTTTTTAATCCACTATCTACGTTTCATTATTTTGTTTTTTACAGACAGACTGTAATAAAATAAAATAATGTATTATATGTCATTTTTAAACTCAGTTAGTTTTGAGTAGTGTACTTCATAAACCCGATCAATATGACAAGCCCTACGTTATGCCTTTTCACATAAAACCCTTTCTGAAATTTTCGATTGTATCTAGCCCAGCTAGCTATCAAGCTTCAGGGGGAGGGGTCATCTTTCTAATTAACACCAAGGAGCACTCAGTTGAAGAAAGAGAGAAGATTATAGACCAGAGCAGCTGCAGGAATTTAAATTTAATCTACTACAATAGTTATGAAAATTGTCTAAAGCTAAGTGTTGCTTTAGACAATTAGACACACTGCTCGATCATTGTAACTGTCTGTTGGAATATTGTCTTGATTTTTTTTGTATGTTGGCCTTTTGAAGTTTTGTGAAAAAATGCTACTTATAATGTACACTATACAATTTAAGTATTTGGTTTCTCACAGCAATCTTATAAAGACTGGGCATTGTGGCAAGATTTGCCACACACAGTTTTATAAATGCTTCCATACATTTTTGTAAAATTGTTGTTCTTCATTCAAGTCAATTTAGTTATAGCAATTCAAATTCTGCCTTTAGTTACACTCTAAAAGTAATATTTGCTAAGTTTTTCTGTCTGATTAACTGTTAATATGTCTTTCATCAAACTTTTTCTTCCTTACGTGTAACTGATTTGTCTGATTTATGCACACAAGTTCAAAGGTGGCAAAATCATATAAAAATACATTAAGATTTTCTGTTGAAAGATGCATACCAAATATGTTAAATCAGTGTTTCTCAACTGGGGGTTATGGGATGGGTTAAGGGGGGGTGGGCAGCAAGCAGGGCCAGTGTTAGGTGGTAGGAAGCAGGGCAGTTGCCTGCAGTCCCATGCCACACAGGGCTTGCAATGCTAATGTACATGAAGCCTTGAACCTGGAGCCCCAAGGGATCACAATTTTTTCTAGTGGGGGCGGAGGTCATGATATTTTTTTAAGTCCAGAGAGGGTAGCCAGCACAAAAAGGCTGAGAAGCACTGTTTTAAATTAATAATCTGGAAACAAACCAGGGGAGTGTTAAATATTCAGACCCTAGATAGCAAAGCATGCAGTTCAGACTGTTTTGCTATCCAAGCTACTGACACAGACTTCGTATTAAATATATATATGTGCCAGATAACAGACACAGTGGAATAGCTTTAAAAATGTTTGGCATGCAATTACATATGTAGAATTAACCATTGACATATGTACACTTTTGATACAGCCAAAAATACATTACACTTACCACACTTGGCTGCCCCTCCCAGATTTGTCTTCCATGTTCAGATCTTGTTCTTCCTTGTAAATAGCTTGCTTCAGTTTTCACGAAAACTTCACAAGGTTTGAGCATAGTTCTCCAATCCATTATTTTTTATAAGTGAGCAGGTTTATATCACCTGTGATTGACGCTGTTGATGGAACTGGAAAGTTGTTTTACTGCATGTCAAAATACTTTGTGAGCACTATACATTCGTGCCACGATATTTATAGTGTTTAGCTTAGCAATCTATTGATATGTACAATATTCATCGCATCATATACGAAGCCGAGGTTTTTTACACAAAGGCAATCGAGAGCAGACCACCTCATAACGTGAAAGAATTAAATATTTTTAGACCACTCGAGCAGTTAATTTTCACGGTTGCATAGCGAAGGTTTGGGATTTGGGAGGAGGGGTTGGTTGGTTGGGTTGGCTTTTTTTTTAGTTGAGACCTGTTGGAAAGATTCAGTGTTGAATGGTCCTCCAATCCATATTTCCACTAATTAATTTTAGTATGAGGGCAGCAGACTGTAACAGAAAGTGTAGGAATACTAGCAGTTTTAAAATCCACTGATGCTTTTTCTTAACAATTTATGCTACTCTATTAAAATATGGTTAAATACAGTATAAAGACATTGTTAATATAACAGTAGGAGCAAATAGAAGTCACATATAGATTAGTATAAGCACTGAGAGAATCCCACACCATAACAAAGATATAGTTATTATGAGGTATGTAATAATGAGCTCCTTTGAGTAAATATAAAATTCATCCCAATGATTAAATATGTGCTTTTTAATAACAAGCAAAATAAAGTATCCATGTGCATTGTAGTGGGGTGGCTGCCCCACTCCTGTACTAGATGGGGCTTCAGCAGGCCAGAGAGGCTGTGCAGGTGGGTGGCCAATCAGAGAAGGCCTGCTAGGGAGCCAATCAGAGGCTGAGTAAGAGACAGCCAATCAGGGCCAGGCTCAGCCATATATAAAGGCTGCCCAGGAAGGGCATAGTCACTCTCCCGCAGGCCTTCAGAGGGTGAAGGTCTGTCTCCTGTGCAAGGGGGCTAGCACCAGGGACAGCACAGCACAGCACAGCACAGCACAGCACAGCACAGCACAGGTGAGGGGAGCAGAAGGAACTCCAGCCCGGTATCTGCCAGGCTGCAGGCCCAGAGGGAAGGGCCGGGCCGGTGCAAAGGGGATGAGGAGGAAGCGACCCAGGGAGAGAGGCAGACAAGGGGAGAGAAGGAGGGCAGGAAGGCTGCCGCCAAAGGGTCCCTGGGTCGGGACCCAGAGTAGAGGGCGGGCCTGGGTCCTCCCCTTCCCCCTTGCACATACACCCAGCCGTTGGATGTGGCGATAGTGGACTGCACCGGATCCCTGGCAAAAGGGGTTAGACTTTGGGGTGTGGTTGGCCGCTGTGGCTGGGCGACGTGAAAGACTGTTGATAAACACCCCCCCCCCCCCCGTAAGGACTAGGGGGCACTGCCAGCGGGCAGTGTCTTGAAGAGGACGCTGCAAGAAGGGAGCAACACAGGTCCAGGCGCCAAGAGAGGGCGAGAGACGGATGGGACACCACCAGTGGAGGGTGCTCCACACTGGACTGAGCTAATTCCCTGACGAGTCAGCAGGAGGCCCTGCGGGGGTGAGTCCCAACCCCGTCCCATGCATAAAGTTGGTTTATGTTTGTATAGGAACATTTTCAAGAAAGCAACAAAAAATACAAATACAAACTGTAAACTGTATTTGTCTGTAGTGCAACTTTTTACTTGCTATATTAGGAGTTGTTTTAGTTTTTTGTTTTGCTTTCTTTCTCATAAAAATTAGCACACTATCAAAAATAGACTAGGTCATTTTGGTTGTAAAAGGGAGTAATGTCATGTTGGTCGGGAGGGAAATGTAGGAAAGCATGGGTGTGTCATATGACAGTTGTCCTCTGGGACATCATTTTTTGCTCTTTTGGAATAATGTTAGCAAAACAATCGCTCTGGGTAACCATATGCATGAATACTAGTGTTACTTTCCATTGCTGACCAAGTGCTTAATACTTAGATTTGAAAATAGACTGTCCAACTTGAATGCATGAATTCTAACTGAACCTTGCCTACTTCAGCTAGCATTCACATAACCAAAGCATTATTCTTTGTTAATTACAAACACAGTCTACTGCCTAACTTGCATAAAAATGTTTTAGATGATAACTAGAACCCCTTTCTAATATTCAGAGAGCTATGCAATCATTTTCTTGAAACAAATTCAGTGCTTTACTTCTACTTCACCTTTATTACACAGATCCCCTTGTGGATTTTTATACATTTGTGGTATTGTGATTTAAATATAACATGCACAAGTTGAATGAAATTATTCTTGATATAACAATTAAGAACCAAATTTTCAGCATTTCACAAATGTGCCTGAAAAATATGCAGCTACAACTATTTAAATTGACATTTAAATTGTAAATTGACATTCTTGCTTATAGTAACTCACCTTTGCATATGCAGTGAGGTCTTGTGTGTGTGACCAAACATGAGGCCCACTGAAAATGTGGTTACAATTCACTCGTTATCACAATGTACAGTAACTGTCTGGCTATGCTGGAAAAAGGACAAGGAGCTACTGGATGTGGTTTAATTAGGCTGAAACTTTATTCCTAAAAGTCTGGGGATACTCAGCAGATAAAATTGTACAGGACAGGTAATTACATAATCATTTACAAATACCCCAGGGACTGCTGTGAGCCCTCCTGCTTTTCCATCCTGGTCCCCAGCCAATGCACTGCTGGGACCTCACTATTCCCCAAATGATGTTTAAGGAGGATTACAAAGGGGTGGGGATTGACTCCCTGCCGTATTAGTCACAGGAGCCCTAAACCCACCCTGTTTCCTCTTCTTTAAAGAATACCTCTAAATCTTTTCCACATCCATTTTATCTGATCACCGTAGCCACTCCCAGTGGAGTACCTGCACATCTGCCATAAGGAGACACCAGCATTTAGCTTGGCTGTCTTCTCCCCCTGCCCCATACCCAGATGGGTTCCCAGACATCTGGTGCTCTCTTTAACATTGGCCAAAAATGTATATGCTCCCAAGTCAGATAGGTGGACCCCATGCTGCCTGAATAACTCTGGTGCCCTGTATGCTATGTCCAGATGAAAAATTAGCAATCCCCCTAGGCTACCTGTGAATTTAGCCACCTCCCTGTTCACATATATCCTAGCCTTCTGGACCCATGGGACCTTCACCGTTCTCCACCACACGCTTCATAGCAACATGTCTGACCACATAATTTTTACTCAGGGAAAAAGTTCCAGGATCTGCCCCAAGTCCCTCATAGCTCTGACCATTAAATCTACCGTTATACACTTCCCAAACCATTTCCCCTAAGATAAAGCACAATCATATCTGATGTCTGCTCCCGGGCCATCATGGTGTACAGAAGGGGCATCAGCTGGTCCCATAGCATGTCCCTCATGCCATGCCAGCTCAGGATTGCTTCACCCCCAAGCAGTCCCGGGTTTACAATGGCTCCAGTGGCTCCATGGAGCCAGACCCATGCTCAGAAGGGGCCCTGGCCTGCTCCACTTGCATTGCGCCCTGAGACCCCTCTGGCTCCCCTCACCCACCACTTGCTCCTCGTGGCCTGCCTGCCTGCTGCGTCCTCGGCACCACCCTCTGCTCCTCTCTGCCACCTGGCCGAACCCCAGTGCACCTCCGGCTCCGGGCAGTCTTTGCTTCCCACCACCTGTGGGGCCCCACCTGTGTCCCCAGAGCTGAGCTGCCTGGGAATGGTGCAGAAGCCTGGCCCATCTCAGCTGGGGGGGAAGGGAACAGTGCAGGGAGCTTGCCTGGGCCCCTCCAGGAGAAGTGCGTCTTGAGGGAGCCCGGCCGGGGCGGTCCCTGGCCTGGCTGATCGCACCACTCCTGAGGGACCAGAGCGATTCCCCGGCCTGGCACCAGCTCTGGCTGCACTGCCGGTTCAGCCTGTCAGACACAGTTGCCTCCCAACAGGACCAGTGAGTGCGGATGGGAGGCAGGGTGTGGGGGAGTGGGTTTATTGCGGGGGCACTGGGCATAGTGGTGCTGGGGGGGCTCTGGCCATAGGGAGTCAGGAGGATGTTGGGTGGGGGGGCTTTGTGGCACGGCATGGGCCTGCCCCCCAAGGGGAAGGGGCATGCTGGCAGCACAGGGCTGGGCAGGCCACTGTGTGTCTGGCAACTTCCAGTTTGCAAATAGTGCCCTTGCACTGGGCTGGGCAGAGCTAGGCGGCCCCTGCTATGCCAGGCCCCATTGCCCCTGGCTGGCTCCTCTCTCTGGGGACTGACCTCCCCACGCCATGCTCCATCACCTCCATGGGGGCCCACAAATAAGTTTGGCACTGGGCCCACAAAAGGTTAATCCAGCCCTGCCCCCAAGGACCAGCTGTGAATCTCCAGGCAACCTGGAAGTCCACCTATGTGCCCAGTAAATGATAGTATGCCACAGATCCATGTGGTCTGCTGGCCCATCTGCAAGTGCAAACAAAAAGGAAAATTAACACTGATTCCCTACCACCAGTGGAGGTCTCATATACATATGGTATGCTTCAGACTGCCAATGCTGAATTGCCCCATTCCCCAGAACGAGCTGGGCTGCTGCTGTTGCTGCCCCAATCCTGACTGAGTGGGAACCAAATTCATGTGCTGGAAATCGCAGCCTCATCAGTCCCTGTCTTAAAACTGTAACAAACTGGTATGCTGTGAGGGGACTCTCATTACTGTGAATAAAGAGAGACCTATCCCTCCCTGGTCTTATAGCTATGTGTGCCCAAACAGCACCCACAGGGCAGATCCCAGGCTTGCCCCCTTTCTGGAAAATAATGAACTCTCTCATACCTCCTTGATCCATCTTTGACCTCCTCAAGGTTAATATCACCTCTCCGAATGTATATCCATCAATTCCAAATCCCTTCCAGAAGTATCCCTGCAGGACTCGGGCACTAGCCTGCTGATCCTAAAAGATCCAAAAAAAATCCCGAAAACTCTACCAGGAATGCAGTGCTGAACAAGGCCACCTCTTGTCCACAATGACATATGGAATCCACACCACATCGCTGAACGTATTAACAGTGCTTGGACAATGTGGATCCTTCCAAGGGCTGGTGCTTCGAGACCACCCCTCTAGAAACCTCTGAACTAAAAACCTGCTACAAGGATCTGGGTCACAATTCAGCCTACTGACAAACATAAGGCCCAATAGGTGAGTGGAGATGTTTCATGATTCAATTGCCAGGTTGCTAACAACACGATGTACTGTAGCACCAGGTTCTCTATAAATGGTCATATTGTTGGCCAGCCCTCTAACTCCTGAAATTGCACAAAATCATTACAATGTTTCTCATAGCTCCAAAATGTTCATGGAGCTACCGATCTCTGTGCTACTCTGAAAGCCATCATATTCCAAAGTTCCCCAGTGCCAGCGGCATCCATTTGGGTTCCTTGCTGGCTCTAGTTCCAGCTTCTGAAATCTGTCCATCTGAAAATGAGACCATGCATCTGCTACATCTTTATCAACCCCGGCCCATGTTTGGAAAAGAAAGATGTTAAAGCTTAAACATTGTACAACAATAGCTCTCACCAGCCTCATAACTCTGTGTGATCTAGGGGACTGGTGGTTGATAACATGTACCACCACCTTGCTGTCACACGGGAAACACATCCTTTTATTAGCAAACTCCATTCCCCAAATGATCACTGCATCAAAATTGGAAAAAGTTCCAGGAACGTTATATCCTGCAATATCCCTTTTGGCATCCAGGTGGAGGGCCATTTCTAAAATACCTCAAAACCTGTACTTCCTGAAGCATCTGAGTGGATCTTTAAATCAGCCTGGAGTATCCAGTCCTATCTCTAGAATTATACACCATTAAAATGGCTAGGAAACTTTCTCCATACCCCCAAGTCCTCCTTCGTTTCTTTAGTTACCCTTATTATATGGTGAGGTCTAGATATGCCTGCAGTGGGATCTGCAAGCTGGAAACCAAATGCCCGCCCCCGGGCTACCACTCAGCAAGCAAAGTTAAGATGCCCAATAATAGATTGGAGCTCATGGGGGTGTAATTTTCTTGGCCACTCTAGCCCTGCTAATTAAGCCCAATACCTGCTGAAGCTTATCCTGAGGGAGTCAGAATATACCCGCCAGTGTATCTTGCTCTAGTGTCCCCAGATAGCTCAACATAATAGAAAGTCTCTCCATTTTATCCTCCACCAGTTGTACCCTCATTTTTTTTAGACAGAGCCTGAAAGGCATCCATCAGGCTTACACACTTATCTGAATTCACCTTGCCCATGAACAAAACATTATCTAAATAATGCACTACCTGCTGCAAACCAGCTTCCTGCACCACTGCCCAATGTAGCATTGTACTAAATTTCTCAAATGCAGAACAGGATATTGCACATCCCACAGATGTAGCTTTATCAAAATAAAACTCATCTTCGAAAGAGAAACCCAAAAGGTTAATGTCAGAAGGATGCACTGGCAGCCATCAAAAAGCAGACTTGAGATCACTCTTGGCCATTACTGTCCCTGGGCTACAAGGCCTACTCATGCTCACAGCCTCATCAGTGGAGGAACAGTGAACAAGGATGGGTCTCGTCTATCATTAACTGAGCTACTCCGTGGGTATGACAGGTGGAGAATTAAGCAATACTTTCCCAGAGCCTTTTTAGGAATCAAGCCTAGGGGAGAAACCTGCAAGTTCTATATAGGTAGGTGTTTAAATGTCCTGCTAGCCTCTTCTTCTTCAGTAATCTTTTTCTTTATAATATGACCCCTTTCCACTAAGGACTAGTTTTTGGACATTACATGACTTCTTTCCCCTCTAAATCCTGAAGTAAACACATCCCACAAATATGCCCCAGCTGTCTTGTTAGGGAAATCCCAAAGGAGAACCCTTAACACCTCAAGCTTAACGAGAGATAGTGCCCTTGTCCAGCCCCCATTTTCAGCTTACCCCCCACCTGTTGTTGCACCTTGGCCCTCAAATCTTGCACCCAAGAGTCTGCAGGTGGCACCTGACTTAGCCCCCATTTTGTTTCCATACTGTGGCCTTCCCTGACTGCTGTAGCAGTTGTGGGCTGCATGGGCCCCAAAGTACATTTTGCAAGCATGCCTAAATTTGCAGATGCTCCGAAAACATCCACTTTCATTAAATGCCTAGCAAATGTCATTACGAGCCTTGGGCATCCGGTGGACTTGTGATGGAACAAACAGGCCACTGTCAGTGTGAAAATCAGGCCCACATGGTGTCATCCTCTTTAACCACAGTATATGTTGCAGTGTGTGCCACTGAATCCCTGTTTGTGTTGCAGCCCTCAGTCTAAACTGTTCAGCATAGTTAAACCAAGCCATGCTCCTAAACATATTATATGCCCACCTGATTATATTCATATATTTGAATAATACTGTCTGGGTAAGCCTCTACAATAATGCCTGCATATTAAGAAGGTGGCTTCCCCAATTTTCCTATGTTCTAGCCATTCTTGGCCATGTCATGGCCTGCTTGCTCTGCCCTGGCTTACTGTGTCAGCACCTCCCTGTGCAACAATGATAATATGTTTATTTATTCAGCTCTCAAAATGTTATCTTTAGTAGTACCAAGCAGGTGAACTCGTATTGGGTGAGCCACCCCAGCATAACCATACTCACAGCTGACCTTTGGGGCACTCTTAGTGCCCTATTGCCCGCAGTCAGCAGTTCTGTCTCACAAATTCACATTCCCTGTCAGTGGGTGAGTTGTAGGGTACTCAACAACCTCTGTCTCCCTGCTAAGGGTTTCCACCCATTGGTGAGGGTCCTGCCCTGCCTGACTATTGTCTGTCCCCCAAAGTCGAGCCCATGTTGGGTGTCCAGTACTGTCACATCCAGACCCCCTCCCCCACCCATGGAAGCTCCCAGCTGCTGCAATAACTGAAGGTTAGCTTGTTACAGTTGTGTAATGCCATTAGTCTCTGTAGATGGTGTGTATAACCCAGACATTCCTGACACAATTCCTAGGACATCAGCTCCCTCCCGTAACCTATTGGCTTGTTCTGTTACCCCACTAGTTTTGGTGTCTACTGCCCTCTAGGGAGAGGGGGGAAGTGACCACCTTCCCCTTCCCCATTTAGGTCCTCCATGTGGAGAATTATGCAAGTTCCCTGAACCCCCAGTGAGGTCCCCGCTACAGTTACACATTGCTGCATTGGAGGGAAGGGAATCACTTTCACATTCTGCTCCTGCAACCTCCTCCTGGGGTTGATTACACTCACCCCTGCCAGCCACGTTGCTCCCCTGTCCTGCAATCAGTTTGTTCAAATGTCCTGGCTCTGGGCGACCCTCTAGACACTGTAAGCCTTGTAGTGCAGTCTGTTGTCAAGGAGAATGAGGATGGAGTGCTGGTTCTCAGGTTTGGTTAAGACAAGGTCATTAGAGAGTTTGGCAAGAGTGGTTTGACAAAGCGGAGTGCAAGGGGTGAAGGCAGCACTAGAGAGAGTCTAGGATGGAACTGAAGGAGAACTCCAGACAGAGATCATAAACCGTTCGTTCAATGGGTTTAGAGACAGCAAGGAGATGGGGTAGTAGCTGGAGGGGCAAGTGGGGTCAAGGATGATTTTTTTTTTTTTTTTTTAAGTGGGAGAGACTAACACATGCTTGTATTGTAAGGGGAAAGAGCCAGAGGATAGTGAAAGGTGAAGAAGAAGGGTAAGGGAAGGATGAGGATTGGTTTGAGAGAGATCAGGATATGGGATGGAAGGGGATCGCTGGGGCAAGTGGTGGCATTAGAGGAAAGTAAATGAGAAACTTCTGCATCGGTGACAAGGGAGGAGAGAGTTGTAGGGCAGAAAGGGGGAAGGAGAAAGGGAAAGTCATGTTGTATTTTGTCAGTTTTCTCTTGAAAGAAATTGGCGAGATCCAGTGCAGAGAGAGAAATAGAAACAGGAGTTTAAAATTGGCTGTTGCACTATAAAGTCCAAATAAATAATATGAAATTCAAAGCGTTAGTATTAAGAATAACCAACTGCTGTCTGTAGTCTCAGACTTCAAGCTGATATGAATATAAAAATAGGGTGCAAAAAACTACATTTTTAGATTAGAGATGAAAGAGAACGTCATGTCACCCAGCGTCTCCCCCTGCTGAAGCAGGATTTTTCCCTCTGGTATGTTTTTTCATGCTTTGTCCACTCTGCTTTCTATTGTTGTCAGTGGAGGGACTTTTTCACCTCTTCTCACTTGAGAATTGAGTGATGCATTCATTTTTCAGAATAAAAATTTAACGAAATTTAAACATTTTTCTTACATTATTCTGACATTCCTTTCAGGTTATATACAAATAGCCACAGAAAAGGGAGGTTGCGGCTGGGCTTATGACAAAATATATTACATATAAAAGTACAGTATATACAGGAAAGTGAATGGAATTGTGGTCACGATTAATTCATCTAGACATTAGCAATATTTTTGTACTTAACACACAACATATAATTATGTGGCTAAAGAATGGAAAATGATTCCTGTGTATAAATAGTTTATAAACACATCAGCAGGTTAACAATACACAATGTGCAGACGTTTCCTGTGTTTGTCCTGAACAGCATAGGAGGAATGTGCCAAGAGCAGGTCAATTTATGTCACTTTTTTTCTTCTAAAGCCAGGCTGCTGTACAACCACAAATTTCACCGACTAACACTGATAACAGTTGCATAGCACAGTGGTTTTCAAACTTTTTTTCTGGGGACCCAGTTGAAGAAAATTGTTGATGCCCACAACCCAACGGAGTTGAAGATGAGGGGTTTGGGGTGTTGGAGGGGCTCAGGGCTGGGGCAAAGGGTTGGCTTGCGGGAGTGAGGGCTGCGGGGTGGGGCTGGGAATGAGGGTTTCAGGGAATGGGAAGGGGCTCTGGGCTGGGGCAGGGGGTTGGGGTGTGGGAGGGGGTCAGGGCTCTGGACTGGGGCTGGGGATGAGGGGTTTGGGGTGCAGGAGGGGCTCTGGGTTTAGGGGGCCTCAGGGCTGGGGCAGGGGGTTGGGGTGTGGGAGAGGGTTAAGGCTCTGGGCTGGGGATGAGGGGTTTGGGGTGCAGGAAGGGGTTCCAGGTTTGGGGGTACTCAGGGCTGGGGCAGGAGATTGGGGTGCGGTGTTGAGGTGCAGACTTGCCTCCAGCAGCTCCCAGCCAGCGGCACAGCCAGGGTGCACTGCGGACTGCGCTGTGCCCTGGAAGCGGCCAGCAGCAGGTCTGGCTCCTAGGCGGAGGTGCACAAGTGGCTCTGTGCGACTCTCGCCCTCAGGCACCATGCCCCCAGTTCCCATTGGCTGGTTGCTGGCCAGTGGGAATGCAGAGCCAGTGCTTGGGGTGGGAGCAGCACGTGGAGGCCCGTGGCCCCCTTGCCTAGAAGCCAGACCCGCTGCTGGCCGCTTCCAGGGCACAGCACAGTGTTGGAAAAGGTAGGCACTGGCCTGCCTTAGCTGGGCAGCACCGCCTATGGGACTTTTGACATCCCGGTCAGCGGTGCTGACCAGAGCAAGGTGACCCAGAGCCTTACATGCCACGGCCCAGTAGTAGTCGCAACCCACAGTTTGGAAAACACTGGCATAGCGTATAAAAACCTCATAAAAGGCCAAATTCATCCCAAGTATAACACCACTAATTTTAATAGAGGTACACCAATGATGATTTGGCTGATTGTTTTCAATGGTGACTGCACCACTGTTTTGATTAGTTACTCTTATATTATTCATTGCAGAGGAAAGAGTAAATTACTTAAAACAGAGTGAAGGCTAGATAATTAGTACCTTCCTGTCAAAGAAATATAGATTTTACTTTCTAAAGCAGTTCACTGTATGGTGGATCCATTAAACATTGTCTAGTTTAATACTATGACTTAGAAAAACCATAGTATAAAGAGATTGAGCCAAAGTCTGCCAGTTGGTTTTAGGTATAATCAAGGTCAGGACTTGGCCCTCTAGTTCAGATGTTAATTCTTGATAACCTAACAGAAAGCTCTCTTGTGAAGGAGCTGGTCTTTTAGAGCTCAGAACTACAGGGTGTTCTGATGTTCTAGGAACAGCGTCTGGTATTGTCATGGCAAGCCCAGGAAAATTCCTCTGGGAGACTTCTTTGTTTCTGCACATCCAGGTGCTGGAATGGAAATTAGCTGTATGTGAACCCTGAGAATTTTGCTGTGAAGCAGCTCTGGGCTGATAACGTTTTACCATTATGCTTTTCCCCCCACCTGTTTTCTAAAATATTATTCAAACTTTCCTCTGTCCCAGGGCCATATCTGTATGTCAGCATATATGCTTTTTATACTCTGATTCCTGTGTTAGGTAAAGACCATGGCATGGGCCACATCACACCTTCCTACGGGAGGGAAAGACTTACCAGGAAAACTTATGTGGAATTTCCAAGGTATCATCCCTTTCACTTGCAGCTCTAGCTTTTAATCTCAGATCTGTGGCTACTTAGCCATATGGATGCCCTGAGTCTTTCACTTTGGAGAACTAGCCCTTCACTGCTGCTCCTGATCCCCTCTGCTCCCATTGGAACATTCCACTGGTCCCCAGTTCATGTCTGTGCACTAATCCCCTACCCTTTAGGAGAAGCATATGATGTACAACAGCTTTTTCTCCATCCGGCCGCACCCTCTAACTCCTGTGGCAGCTCAGTTGCATCATATTCGTGCAGAGGAAAGGAATCCATGGATTTAGGATAAAGGGATAATATGGCAAGTAGGCTCAATTCATTCAACTATAAAATCTTCAGATATATATCTGTTGTATTTTCCCAAGCAGAAGGCAGAAGCACCTTCCTTTGGTTCACTTAAAACTAGACTTGAAAAAGCAACAAACTCTGGAGCCTCCTGGCTCTGCATCCCTGGATTGGGAGGATTCTGAAAGAACACTTCTTTTTGCTGAGAGCCCTTTCTTTGTTTAGGGTTAGGGTGGAGCTTAGCCGGAGATTCTCTTTTTCTGCTGGCATGCTGAGTAGCTTTTCCAAGGTGGGGAAGCTGTCTGCCTAGTTTTCTTTGAATGGAGTTAAGCCCTTTCCTTCTTGATTGTGTATGAAGTCTTAGTGTGGGTTATGTACACATCATAGATTTCACCTACTCCCCTCTCCCAAAGACCCCAAGCCCCTGAGTGCACCAAGCAAAAGCTATACCTTCCCCCTCCCCCAACACACGCACATCCGTTTGCAGGACAGAAATGGCATAATGTGGCACCACCCCTGTTCTCTTGCATCTTGAAAGACTTCAGGTAGCAAGGACAGATACCACTTCATGCACCAGACATATAGGAATTTCAGAGGGACAGGGTCTGTGACCAGTGTGAAGTGGTTCCCTAAGTCATAGTGGAGGGCCTCAATCAGCTTAACAGATAAGCGCTCCTCCTTAGTTGAAGAGTAGGCTTTACCTCAAGGAAACAGCTTTCTACGTTGATAGGGCACTGAGTGCCTCTGTCCCTCAGAGTCTTCTGAAGCTCCCCCTGGGTACTGCAGATCTTTACCACACCTAATGCAGGCCAGTGCCTAATTCACACCATCAGGCTCTAGGTCTGTGCTTTAAAAGCAAATATGACCCATCATCCATGCACATTCATTTATGCTTTAGACTACAGGTGCTATGTTTTATAATTATTGTTTAGGGTGCTTGGAATCAATGATTCAGGTGAAAAACACGGTATCATTATAACTATAAAATTACCTCTATTTAAAGATGTTTTTCTAATTCATAAAATTTACCTATTACCACCTATAGGTTCATCTACATAAATTATAAGATTGCATAAATTGAAGCAATATACCAACACAATACTAAACTGGGGAACGCAAAATGCCCCCTCTGCAAAAGAAAATGTAAAGCCCATCTCTAGCATCCCTTAGACAAAAATGAGGTCAGTTTTGAAGGTAAGCAAACAAGCTTTCTCAGATCAACAGGGCCTCAAATTCCAGAACTGAGAACTGCCCAACTGAGAACACCCAGTCTGCAGACCTTGGACATTCAGGTTTCTGAACTTTTAGAAAGAGCACCTCTGCTTCTCTCAACTGTTAGGATGGAGCACAGAGAGACAATCTCTAGGAAAATGAGGATCCCAATCAAAACCCATGCTTTGAATTTCACTTGGAAACATACACAGTGCAGCATTGTGTAGCGTAAGTAAACACCCACACTCTGCACACATCTTTAAGGCTAGCCCCAGGCAGAGCACTCTACAAAATCCTGTCTGTTGGTGACAAAGGCTTGGATAACTTTGAGGCGGTCTGCATTCAACAGTAAACACCACCTCTTTGCCAAGCAAAAATTAAAAATAGTGCTCTTGACAACTTCTGTTCCCTCTGAATTCAAGAGCTCCCCAGGATGCCAAGCCAGCTGAAAGGTGGACTAATTCAACAGGCAGCCTTCATTGGCAAAGTTCCTAGTAGTCCTGGGATGGATTTTAAAAGCTGTCCTACACTTGATCAATAGTACACCATTGCTTCTATGACGTTTACAAGGTAAGGTTAA
This sequence comes from Chelonia mydas, assembly GCF_015237465.2. Taxonomy (NCBI): domain Eukaryota; kingdom Metazoa; phylum Chordata; order Testudines; family Cheloniidae; genus Chelonia; species Chelonia mydas. The sequence continues at coordinate 17,404,391 of NC_051250.2, read as the reverse complement.
GGGGGTGCACACTCAACTCCCTCTGCCCTAAAAGATTTATAGTCCTGGCCCTTTAAAATTCTTCCTATGTTGTAAAGGAATGTCTAGGGAAACCAACCTGTCAATTTTCTGGTTCACAAGCAAAGAATAACTTAGATTGTAACCTCTTTGGGGCAGGGGCTGTTTTTTTGTTCTGTGTTTGTACGGTGCCTAGCACAATAGGGACCTAGTCCATGACTAGCGTGATAATGCTGATGATAACATTACTGATTAGAGGAGGAAGTCATGACATTAGCTGTCTGCAGCAATTTGCTGTTTTGAGGGCAGAGAAGGAGAAGAGGGGAGCTCACAGAAGGTGTCTTTTCAGAAATAGCTGCAAATGCGTTAGGACTAACGCACTTGCAGTTCCTTTTTCCTGTGTCCAGTGCATCTGTCTGCTGCTCCCAAGGCTTGGCACGGAATCCTGCCAGTTGGTCCTGAATGCTGCTTGCTACATTTGGCCCCGAATCATTAATTCTGCCCTATGTTCTCAGTTCCAGCTATGAAATCCTAATGCTGGCTGCTGCTTGTAATCTTGGTTCTTGAATCATTCCTGCTGCTTCTACAGCTAGGTTCTTATTCCTGTCTAGTGGTGCACTTAGGGCCAAATTGCTGTACATTTCTAGACCATGGAAGTTTTGCGTTTGTCTTCAGCTAGATCATTATTTGATCCTTAGACCTTAATCTTGCTTTGCTTCTGGTTCTGTGTCCTTCACCCTAGCTGTGTTTCACTTGATCTCTAGCTCCAAATGTTGCTCTTGATCCTGTGCATTTAGTTTGGGAGGTTGCACCGCACATAGGGCTTTATCCTTGAATGTTAGTAATGTGCAATGTATTTGTGGACCGGGATGTTCAAGTGAAGGTCACACAAAGTTTCCACCTCTCTCTCTCTGGACCACCCTACGGATAATACTTTTAGCTGAGCAAGGGCACAATACTTTGACTGTTCTGTGTGTGCCTGGGTATGCACAACACGTCCACGCTGGCACCAAACAAAAGATCAACAACATTTCTTCCATTTTTTTTTCTCTGCTTCAGAAGTGATTCAGTCTCTCAGCGTGCCCCTTACATATCAGGTTGCTTGCCCATTTTAATAGTAGCTCTGGCAGCACTTGCTAACTGTGTGGAATGAAACTTCAAAACTAAATAGTGCTGAAAATACGATTAGAAACAATGCTGTGAAAAGAAAAGAAATGTTGTCATTATGCAGCTTATTTATGGCTAGCTAATTTAAATGATTTTCAGAGCATTTACTTCAGATGCCTTCTTTCATTTCCCCACAGTTATATTTTAGTGTTCTCATTAATATTGACTTTTAGAAAGATACAATGTGTCTGAATTGAATAGTAATGTATAATTTAAGAGAAAATAAACTTTCATTTTACTATTGTGTATGGCAACAACAGAACAGCTTGTTTATTAGTGTCTAGTGCAAGTGCAGTAGAGCCAGCCAGGATCTTGAGTAGAAAAGTGGCATGTGAATTGCATAATATCTGCTTGCATTAAACATATCAAAGCAAAAGTTTCAATTATGTATCCTTTTTATAAGTACAAAAGTCACCTTTGTGCATGCATATCAGGTTTGGTATGATCTTTAATGTTGCCAACCAATCTAAAATTATCCTGGCCTAAAAACATTTTTAATGGAGTCACCCATGTCCCTGGATTTCAGATTATACTAATGTTTGTTTTTATAATGTTAAATTGAATGTCTAAATATATACAATTTTGTTTGGTTGTTTTTTTTTTAACATTATTACAAAAGTTAAAAGGGTAACTTCCGGTAATGTCAACCCCAAGTATTCAAAAGTCATACATAAGTCAGGCCCCCAGAAATCATAAGATTGGCTGAAAATTGAGTTTTTCAAACTCAAAAAAATGTTGAGTTCTTTTTATTTACCTTCTGTTTTAATTTTAAGCACTTAAGATTCAGCATTTTCAAGCTTTTCCCCTCTCCCAACTGTAAGGGCTAGAAACTTACTTATTTGTTAAATGAAAGTTGTGATTCTCACATGATCACTTGTCTCCAGGAGTTGGGGCTTCTAAGAAAAACACCAACTCTTGCGAGACTCTCAAAAAAACCATGAAAGTTGGCAAATCCTATTTCAATGATACTTTACCTGTGGGACTGAACTTATAGGACCAGAGTGTCCCTGGCCATAGTGCTGTTGCTTCTTTCTCCAGACACCACAGACAAGGGCTAGAGATATTCACAGTCTCTATGCTGCTCCTGTTTTCCTATGGATGCACAAATTTCCCCAAAGTGGGGTATGGTCCTGCTCCCCTTCACACCCGCCTGCCTACTGAATTGGTCAGGTGCGCTGGGGCAAGAAGCTTGCCTCCCTCATCTCCATTGGATTGGGACAGTTTCACACTATCTCCTATGTACAGCTCTCGTTCAGTGCTATTATCTTGTCCATAATAGGGGCCCAATTAAAAAAAAAAAGAGAGACTGGAGTCTTGTGTATCTACTGGTAAGGTTTTGTATGGAAAAGATTGTTTTCTATACACAACAGCCAACATTACTTCATGTATCAGATTACTCTTATTTTAGATTAAGAAAAACAACAAAAAAGCGTGGACTAGATCATGGGATGTTTTGGATGTCCTCAAATTTTACTGATTTCAGTGGAAATTGAGGGTGCTCTGTATATTGCAGGAACAGGCTCATGTGGCTGAATGCTGCCATCAGATACATAAATGCAGCTTTTTGTGTCCTCTGTTGAATTGTGCTTGATTATACTATGCTGAATTTGGCCTCTTAATTTTAAGTCAAGGCCATGAATTCTGCCAGGTATACTTGCCAGCTTGGTTCTTGGGACCTAGCACATTCTGCTTACTGTTCTTCCTGTCTTCCCTTGTCTCAACAATGTCAGATTACAGTGAGCACATTGAAGTTTATAATATACGTATCTTGTCTCCTGTTATAAGTGAATGGTAAAGCATTTTGTTACAGAATTGGGTAGTGTTTTCTGAATCTGTTCTTTGTGTGTGTTGCAGTCATTTGAACACTTTGATGTGCCATGTTAATCAAAAGTGAGAAAGTATTTATGTCAAAGTGAAATTCTTTGAGGATGAAAAATATGTCATAAGTAGGTTAAGGAGACATTGTAAGTCTGAGATAACACCTTTGAACGCAATGTATAGTAATATACAGTTTCTTACATCAAATCCATTAATTCCTTCAGTTGAAAAGACCACCATTTGGAAGGAATGATATTGGGAAGGAATTTATTATAACTGCAGTGCAACAAGCATCAAAATCCTAGTGTAAATGTCAAAGTGGACATATTTCCTTTACTCATATTTAGACTTGGTTTGAAAAGTGGTTCAACAAATGACATTTCTACAGCTTTGGCTAAACCACAGATGCTTGGCAGTTGCAAAACTAAAATAGACACAGTAATGTACTGTATATTTTATTTAACAATGGCAATCAGCTTAGCTGCAGTTCCTCAGCACTAGTTAAAATGTGTGACCAGTCAAAAGGTGATAGTTTCAAATTATTTATCTTCTATCTTTAGAGAAAAAGGACCAAATTTATCTCCTGTGATTTTCTGACTGAGTGGTTATATAAGTAAGTTAATTCTGTTTCTAAATATTAACTTTGTCCAATGATTCAGCAACATAAATTTATAAGTAGAATAACAAGAATTTAGATGAATGTTGTTGTTTTCCTGTTAACTGTATTTTAAAAAATATATATGATATAATTATCAGCCAGAATCCAAAGAGGAAAGATGAGCCATTCACAGAATTCTTCTCCATCCCTTTTGTGAAGGACTGGCTAAAGGACCAGTAAGTATTATGCAATATTCAAACAGTATTTTTTTTCTTTTTTCTCATCTCCCCCTAATTTTCCCCCCTCCCCAAATAACAGAGCTTAAATGTGTTAAAATTGTCCCCCTTGGAGTGTCCTTCACTATTCTTGCATAACAAAGGGTCTTTGTGGTGCTTGTTAATTTGGTAGTTATAACATATTTTGTGCCAGGATCATTTGCACAGAAAGTGTTGTGGGAGTGCTAAACATTTCATTATTCTAAAGTGCAGGGAATTTCAAATTGCCTGATGGTATTATGAAAATCCTTATACTAATGAACAAATAACCCTGGTTTTAAATATTGCTTGCTAATGCTATGATTAGGAACCTCTTTGAGGTTTAGAAATTTGTTCCTCCATACTGTGACCAGCTTGTTTAAAAATCCCTGTAGTAACACTTGGCATCGAGATGCATTTCTTCTGCATATTATTCATGATTTTGTATCTAAGAGATGACACTTTCTGTTTCTGGAGTAAAGTGTTAATTGTCTCCCTCTACAGCTTTCCCTATTACTCCTCCAATACAGGGCTGTATCATAGTTTTGGAGGAATCTTTTTCTTCTTGGTTGCATGACTTGTCCAGCAATGTAGCTGTTGCTTGAGAAAAGAATGGGGGACGGGGGGAAATAACAGCCCACAATAAAGGAGTAAGAAAATTCTGTGGCCCAGATTTTCAAGAGAATTCCCTTTTAAGCACCTTTAGTGATGTGACCAGATATGTTGCCAGTGGAAGCTTTTGGGTGCTGAGGACGTTTTTGAAAATCTGTCCATTTCATTAAGATGCCAAAATGGGAGCTGAGCTTTCTTGAAAATCTTGCTATAGGGTTCCACTTTGAAAAACCCAAAATTCTGAGTCACTGCCTCAGAGAGAGAATAACTCCTTGACGTTCATAGGCCTTTGAAGAGAGCAGGGTGAATGAGAAGTGGACACTCAAGCCTGGTCTATACTACACTGTTAGGTTGATGTAAGGCAGCTTACGTCAACGTAATTATGTCAGTGTACACACTACGCCCTTGTCCCACCCATGTAAGTGCCGTACTACACCGACATCATAACTCCAGCAGGCGTAGAGCTTATGTCGATGTAGTTAGGACGTGGTGTCTGTGTAGACACTGTTACTTACCTCAGATGTTGGCAGTGTGGGGGGCTGAGAGCCAGAGTTCACAGCTCCGCGCAGCTCCACACCAGTAGCCCGGCTGCCCCGCTTCCGGAATGGAGGCAGGTAGCTCAGGAGGCTGCCCCCTGCCTTGCTCCTGGTGGGGAACAGGGAGGCGAGAAGCCCAGATGGCTACCCCTGCTTCCAGTTGGGAGGTAGGAGCCAAAAGCCTGGGGGGCAGCTGGGCTACCGGTGTGGAGCTGCGCGGAGCTGTGAACTCTGGCTCTCAGCCCCCCCCACTGCCCTTCTTCAGCCAGTGGGGGTGCTCCTGTTGAGGAGAGTAGTAGCTGTAAGTCGACCTAACATAGGTCAACTTAAGTTTGTAGTGTAGACATGCCCTCAGACACCTAATGCAGAAATAACAAGTTTCCTCACACTTCCCTGCCAATGTGGCTCAAACCTACCTTGGATGGACAACTTCTAGGGACTAATAAATTTCATTCTCCATACCCATTAGCTGCTTACTATCTCAACCAACAAGACTGCCATTTCAAGCGGCAATTTTGAGATTTGGATGCTTGCTTTAAACTGGAGTGAGACGGTCATACTAATTGCATAGAGGCTACTGAACAGCCATCAGATAGTATCATATTTCTGTTATTACTGACATGGGAGTTGGAATTTTTGAAGGTGACTAAGGTCTGGTCTACACTATAGAGTTAGGTCGATTCAAGGCAACTTACGTTGACCTAACTCTGTAAGCGTCTACGCTAAAATGTCACTCCCACCAATGTAACTCGTTTGCTATGTTGACTTAATAGCTCCATCTCCACGAGAGGTGTAGTGCTCAGGTCGATGTAGTTAGATCAACGCAGTGTCAGTGTATACATTGTTTTACTTATGTCGACTTTAATGGCCTCCAGGAGGTGCCCCACACTGCCCCAACCTGACCGCTCTGGTCACCATTTTTAACTCTGTTGCCCAGAGGCCAGGTGGACAGGTACACACATCTCCCCTTTAAAAGCCCTGCGAATTTTTGAAATTCCATTTCCTGTTTGCTTGGTGTGGAGAGCTCACCTAGCAACTACCCAGCTGACCATGCTGGCTCCACGCTGCCTGGAGTATACAGGAGGTGGTGGATCATCTGGGTCTGTGGGGAGAAGAGGCTGTGCAGGCACAGCTCCAATCCAGCTGTAGAAACGTCATTATCTATGAGCAGATTGCTCAGGGCCTGGGGAAGAAGGGCTACAAGATGGACCACAGCAGTGCCGTGTGAAAGCCAATGTGCTGCCGCAAGCATACCAAAAGGCAAGGGAGGTTAACAGTCGCTCTGGTGCGGAGTGCAGACATGCTGCTTTTATAAAGAGCTGCATGCCATCCTCAGGGGAGACCCCGCTACCACTTCCAAGAGCCCCATGGATACTTCATAGAATCATAGAACTGGAAGGGACCTCGAGAGGTCATCTGGTCCAGTCCCCTGCACTCATGGCAGGACTAAGTTCTAGACCCCATCCCTGACACGTGTTTGTCTAAACTGTCTCCAATGATGGAGACTCCACAACCTCCCTAGGCAATTTATTCCAGTGCTTAACCACCCTAACAGTTAGGAAATTTTTCCTAATGTCCACCCTAAACCTCCCTTGCTGCAATTTAAGCCCATTGCGACTTTAGGGAAGCTGGAGTCACAGGCCCCCAGAGTGAACAGTGAGGAGGAGGTGTTGGATGAGGAGGAGGAGGAGTATGGGGGACAGGTGACTGGGGGATCCAGTGGCTCAGCGAGCCAAGACCTCTTTTTGACTCCAGAACAGTTGAGCCAATCCCTATAGTCCAGTATGGGCAAGCCTGATGCAGGGGAAGTAACCTCTGGTAAGTATGCAGTTTGCTTTGATATTGCAGGGACACGTGTTCATTTACTCTTTTTAAATCATGCTAGAAGAGGTAGTGAAATAACCAATAGAGGTAGAGTTGCTATCTGCTTCTCATTCGCCTATACAGTAAGACAGAGAGGGCCCTGCAGAACCTGTTTGTGTACCAGGATAGCCCATGAATCCTCCATAGAGATCTCAAGGAAACTTCCCTGAAGGTAGTCTGCAATTCTCTGACAAAAGTTTCTGGGGAGGGCTGCCTTATTTCATCCACTGTGGTAGGACACTTTTCCCATGCCATTCAGCAATTACTTCAGCAGGCACCACTGCAGCACACAAGCTAGCAGCATATGGACACATGCAGCAGCTTTTCCCTTTTAGCCTCCATTACCCTCAGGAGTGAGATATCAGCTAAAATCACCACTGCCTGTGGAAAAAGGTGCCAGTATTCAGTTCAATTGCCCTATTTGCATATACTCATGCCCGTGAGCGATTTCCCCCCCCCCCCCCGTTATTGTCCCAATTCACCCCCTTCTTCCCCGGGCCGCACTATGAATCCCAAGGAGGAGGGGCCTGGAGGGTCTCTACATCCACACCAGCAGAGTGTCCGATGAAGTGAGCTGTAGCTCACAAAAGCTTATGCTCTAATAAATTTGTTAGTCTCTAAGGTGCCACAAGTACTCCTGTTCTTTTTACGGATACAGACTAACACGGCTGCTACTCTGAAATCAGCCAGATAAGGAGGAGAAGGAAGAGCATGTAGGATGACATGTTCCAAGAGATCCTGCAAGCCTCTGGTGCTTTGGATACTGAGCATATGGCTTGGAGGATCACCCTTGCAGACAGAATGGACAGGGATAGAGCGGAGAGGAGAGGAGAAAAGCACAGGAAAAGGAGACAGACGTGCAGCAAGAGTACTTCTCAAGGAGCAAATAGACATGCTGGAGACAGTCAGGCCAATGAGGGGAGGCAAATGCCACGCCTGCTCGAGGCTTGCAGTTTGTGGGGACAAGCCCCTCCTCCCTGCCCAAACTATGCCCAAGCTTATAAATCTTATTTTTCATATAATGTGTTTCTAAATTGGTCTGCCTAAATTTTGTCAGAATAAGAACCAAAAGCTGTGTCCAGTTTCACAAGTTTCGATGAATACATTTTAGCTTTAATTCTAGAGAGCTTGCCACAGATGAAGCTTCACAGTTGTTTCCATCTGTAAGATGTACAGTAACAGCAAAAAGAAAAGGAGTACTTGTGGCACCTTAGAGACTAACAAATTTATTTGAGCATAAGCTTTCGCGAGCTACAGCTCACTTCATCGGACACTCTGCTGGTGTGGATGTAGAGAACCTCCAGGCCCCTCCTCCTTTGGATTCATAGTGCGGCCCGGGGAAGAAGGGGGTGAATAAATTTGTTTGTCTCTAAGGTGCCACAAGTACTCCTTTTCTTTTTGCGAATACAGACTAACACAGCTGCTACTTTGAAACCAGTAACAGCGAAGGAATCTGTAGGTAAATTCTTTGGGGCAGTTACCGTATCTCCAACTGGATTTTGTAAAGCACCGAGCGAACTGACAAATATTTTATCATTATGTATTAAGACCTTGGTTACTAAAGCAGTTTTAAAAAGTAAAGATGTTGTCCTGATGACTGTCTGGCTGAGGAGCATTCCCTCAGTTATAACAAGCAAAAAACATTATTTTAGAAATGTAGAAGGTTCCCCTTAACAGATTGCTACAGTTAAACCCTTGGACTCTTTCCATACATATGCAATAAGAGCAATGCAGTTACCTTTCGTTTGCATTTTCTCAGCAATATTTCCAGCTGAACTACCCTGAACCCGAAGCACAAGTAACCAATTATATAAAATTCAGGGGTCATGTCATGTCGTGAACCCACTGGCATTTTGATTTTTAGTAGAGATGCAATTAGGGTTATACCTGTTCATCATTTGTTTGTCGGGCTTTCCAACGCTCTAAAGCAGATTAGATAAATGTGTGGGGGAAAAGCAATAGGATAAATCTATAATGTTGTTGTGCTGTGAAAAATTCTAATATGATGAGATTCTCGTGTAATATTAATTTAGAAATACTACAGCTTCATTCTAGTTTACCTTCCACATTGCCCGAGAATGAAAGGCAATAGCATGCAGTTCTCTGTTTGCTACTAAACCTGTGTAGTTTCCTCTGCCCTCTACCCAAGGTCAGCTCGTGCATAGGTATCTGACTGGGGTTACAAGAGCTGTACAAAAAGAACAGGAGTACTTGTGGCACCTTAGAGACTAACCAATTTATTTGAGCATAAGCTTTCATGAGCTGCAGCTCACTTCATCGGATGTAGCTCACGAAAGCTTATGCTCAAATAAATTGGTTAGTCTCTAAGGTGCCACAAGTCCTCCTTTTCTTTTTGCGAATACAGACTACCACGGCTGCTACTCTGAAAAGAGCTATACAGTTTCTTTGTGAATTAACAGTAATATGCAGAACATTGAAACTATCTGCATTTTTGCTTTTGTTAAAAAAAATGTATATAGTAGTATCCACTCAATATTGAATTCCGAAGAATATATTCCCTATTGGCATTGTTGGAACCTATCTGTGTGTACTGAAACAAATATAGAGATATGGGGGAAATAAATGATCATAGCCTTTATCATAGCTAAGTATTTCAGTAAGATATACTGGTACGTAAATGATTGCTATTGCAATGCTAGTTGCTTTATGTAGAGCATATATATCTATCTGTGTTTGTATATACAGATTAGGTTTTTTTCCCTTCTCCTCCTTTTAATATTCTAATTAGGCAAAGTCTGCTGGTCTCAGCTGCCTTTACAGTTGACTTCATTGTCAGTTCTCAGCTGGCCAATAGGGGTAATTTTGCATGGGTGGCTGACTTCTTTCTTTCCATAATATGCCCAGTTCCCACAGGTTTTGCTTCATGCACACTGCAATATTTCATTGCTCTGTCACTAAATCGGTCACGCTCTGCAACTTTCAGTATACATTTCATTTGGACTACATGTGTCTTTCTTATAGCTTGTGCTTTAATATGTTGGTAGAATAAGCAACGCCTTTACTAAGAAAAAGCAAACAAACAGTTCAATATGGACCCTAGTCCAGCCACACAGTTTTGATTACAGGAATGTGGCAGGGTTAATGTTGTTGTAGGAAGCTTAATTTTTTTATTTCATGATTTCTTTTTTCACTTTAAACTGGTTTCAGAGTAACAGCCGTGTTAGTCTGTATTCGTAAAAAGAAAAGGAGTACTTGTGGCACCTTAGAGACTAACCAGTTTATTTGAGCATGAGCTTTCGTGAGCTACAGCTCACTTCATCGGATGCATAGCATATCGTGGAAACTGCAGAAGACATTATATACACACAGAGACCATGAAACAAAACTTCCTCCCACCCCACTCTCCTGCTGGTAACAGCTTATCTAAAGTGATCATCAAGTAGAGCCATTTCCAGCACAAATCCAGGTTTTCTCACCCTTCCCCCCCCCCCACACACATATACAAACTCACTCTCCTGCTGGTAATAGCCCATCCCTCTTTGAAACCTCTCTTTATAATGCGCATGATAATCAAGGTGGGTCATTTCCAGCACTAATCCAGGTTTTCTCACCCCCCCACCCCACACACACCCCCCTCCAAATACCACACACACAAACTCACTCTCCTGCTGGCAATAGCTCATCTTACAATGTGCACAGCAATAATCCAAGTTTAACCAGAACATCTTGGGGGGGGGTTTGTAGGAAAAAAACAAGGGGAGATAGGCTACCTTGCATAATGACTTAGCCACTCCCAGTCTCTATTCAAGCCCAAATTAATAGTATCCAATCTCCCCTTGTTTTTTTCCTACAACCCCCCCCCCAAGACGTTCTGGTTAAACTTGGATTATTGCTGTGCACATTGTAAGATGAGCTATTGCCAGCAGGAGAGTGAGTTTGTGTGTGTGGTATTTGGAGGGGGGGGTGTGGGGGGGGGGGTGAGAAAACCTGGATTAGTGCTGGAAATGACCCACCTTGATTATCATGCGCATTATAAAGAGAGGTTTCAAAGAGGGATGGGCTATTACCAGCAGGAGAGTGAGTTTGTATATGTGTGTGGGGGGGGAAGGGTGAGAGAACCTGGATTTGTGCTGGAAATGGCTCTACTTGATGATCACTTTAGATAAGCTGTTACCAGCAGGAGAGTGGGGTGGGAGGAAGTTTTGTTTCATGGTCTCTGTGTGTATATAATGTCTTCTGCAGTTTCCACGATATGCTATGCATCCGATGAAGTGAGCTGTAGCTCACGAAAGCTCATGCTCAAATAAACTGGTTAGTCTCTAAGGTGCCACAAGTACTCCTTTTCTTTTCACTTTAAACTGTGCAACATTAACATTGCATTGACATAGTATTTTTGCATTTAGTTTATATATAAAATAGTTACACTGTAATTTAAGTTTTTTGTGACTGAACATTGTCTTAGAATAATGAAATTTGATCTACAGTAGAGATTGTCAAAATTACTGTGGGGAAAATGGAAAAATATTAATGGTGTACTTTGGCTTCCTAATAGGTTATATCAAAGATTACTACTGCTAATCCTTCATGCTTACAGACTATAGGGTCTGATCCAAAGCGCACTGAAGTCAATGGAAAGATTCCCACTGACTTCAATGGCTTTGGATAAGGTTCATGTGCCTTTGATTGAAGAGTTTCTTTCCATCGAAGGCTGAAAACACCCCTGTGAAGTAGGGAAGTGTTATTAGCCTCATTTGTGTACAAATGAGCAAACTAAAGCGTAGAACTATGGGGACTTGCACAATGTCATACAACATATCTGTGGATCCAGTAATAGGGCTTAGGGCTCCTGACTCCCAGTCTCATGCTGTAACCACAAATTCACCATTAAAAACTCAGAGTTCTACATCAGAAGCAGACACAGAGTGTTGTAAGGGGAAAATCACTATTTCATAGTTTTCAGGCTGAAAAAACTGACCTAGGACAAAGGCACATGACACTATTTTTTATGTAATGACATAGGTATGCATACAGATAAATATAAAACCAGGGCATTTTAGCTCCCATCCACAATAGACCTAGAGACACCCAGGGGGAACAACAGCTGCAGCTGGAAGGAACTTGCATGGACCTGATTATGGAATCTGTTTCTAGATCTGTACGACTCCTTCCCCAGAGCATCCAATGCCACCATATGAGCTGAAGGCACACAGTGTAAATCAGGGCTATCCAGCCTCCCCATTCTCAGCAAGATTGAGAGGGACCTGTCACATTGCCTTTCTCCCCCTCTAATTGGGGAGCAACAGCTGCAGCTGAGAGGAGCCTTCATACCCTGACATCATTCACTCAGTTCTGAAAGTTGGTCTCTGGATTTTGTTTTTCCCCATTTGCTCTTTGATTACTGTTGGTTGGTGGTCTCCCTTCATCCTAACCCTCTCGTACCCTTGCTACCATTCAGCTGCCCTGCCCCATTCTCTTGCCCATTGTGCTTCTCTCCCTCCACCTCTAGACCGCCTGACTTTCTAACATTTAGTCCCACACTCACTCTGCTTCCCTTCTCACCCCTAAGGCCACTTTGCTTATTCATTATATACCTGTCGTCCACCCAATGACTGTTTCTTGTCTTTTTATACTGTAAGCTCTTGTGGGCAAGTATTTTGTCTTCCTATCAGTACAATGCCTAGCATATTTTCTTTGCTACCACTGTATAAATAACAATAATAAAGTGGGGGAAATTCTTCCTCATCTTGCCCCCCTTTGGGAACAGCCAGACAAGTCTCTTCTATATCATGAATGAAACTACGTGCAGTAAGCATGCTATTTTGGCAAATACATTGGAATTGCAATAACTGCAGGGCTAAACTGTTAAGTTGTCAGACACTGTAGACGTCAAAAAATGCTCTGGAAATCTGTCCTAGATAAATGCCTGTGTTCTACATGTGTATATCTGTACTTCAGTGTATATCTAGAAAACCCCTGAATGAGTTAAGACTGAAATTTGCATTTTGATTCTTTCCCCTAAAAGATTTCCTACCTAAAATGCAAAGAAAGCAGAGAGTTATTTTAAAAAATGAAACACTCTCCTCCTTCAAGGCTTAGGAGCTTTGCACTTGGCTGTGTTCAGACGGATACAAAAGCTCAGGTCAATGAATTCTTGAAAAAAGCAATAGGTAAAAAAAGTGGATTGTAGTATTTGATCATTCCCATCCTGGTTGTCAGCTATAGGAAGGAAAAAGTGATAGATAGAAGAAGACTTTGTGAAGCTTTACTCCTGACAACTGTCTAAGGCTGCTGGTTTGTATCTCCTTCTTCAGAAGGCCAAACATGGTTGTTCCAACGTTCAGAGTCTTTCAAAGGAGAGGTTTCAGAGTAACAGCCGTGTTAGTCTGTATTCGCAAAAAGAAAAGGAGTACTTGTGGCACCTTAGAGACTAACCTCTACGCATTATAGTAATACAGATATTGGGTACCTATAGTATAGGTCAATGTGCTTACCAACGACCACACACATCCCACTATCCTGACATGAAGAAAAGGAGTACTTGTGGCACCGTAGAGACTAACCAATTTATTTGAGCATAAGCTTTCGTGAGCTACAGCTCACTTCATCTGATGCAGACTAACACGGCTGCTACTCTGAAACCTATCCTAACATGGATGCTTTTCCCGCCACCCCTTTTTTAAGAACAGGATTGACATTATGAAAGCCAACTTCTGAGTTCAATATAGAAATCACAGATATAAAACTGGGAGCTTCGATAAGAACCCTTTGTAATATTTCATACACTTTTCTAACACAAGTGTGCAGTATTTCTTCTGCATACTGAATTACATTTGCATAATGTTATGTAAATAATAGATATCTCATTATCAGGATCCTTACAAGCCTGATTCCTCAGAAAGCAAAGCACATCCTTCCTGACATTAAAGATTCTTCTGGTCAATTCCTGCTTTATTTTGGTAAAATTTGGTAAAGTGTGAAAAACTGTGATAATAACCAACACGTTATTCAGAAAGATTATTATATTTGTAGCCATTTTTAATGTAAAACATATTCTACATAGTGTATTAAGAATTGGCTTTTAAGATTCTACATGATTTGAAGCTCTTTTATTTTGAAATAAACAGAATACATTTACCGTACATTTGGTTATCATTCAAATCTTCTTGGAGTGTTACAGCTGTCTTCTGCCACAAATGACATATTCCCTCTTCCCCGATTCACTGTTGATGGGTGGCTGCCTCTGCTCATATTCTATTTTTATTTGACCTGAAGCCAATTGCATATATTCCAGTGGACAGAAATGGACCTGGCATGACTTTCATTCCTGTTCCTTCAAGCTAGTCTGCTGAAATGATTGATATTTCCTAGTGACTGCCAGACTGAAGATTAAGTCCTTTCCATTTTGCTTGATTTACACTGGCTTTCTCAGATTTGGTCTTGGATGGCAAACCAGAGAGATCCCCATTATTTAATAACAAAAGCAGTGGAGTGGCTAGAGGTACTGTTGCAAGACTACACTCTGCTTTTGGAGATGCCATTCTGATGCAAAGGAATCTAATGTTCCATTACCAGTGAAAGCTCATTGTTTTCCTGTAATACCTGCTGTATTTTAAAATGTATAGGTTGGTGTCCTCATTTGCATTGTTTAAAATAGAAACCTTTTCAGCTTTTCAAAAAGATAAATCTTAGAACAACAGGCAGGAGTCCATCAGCAAAAACATTACAGTCTAAATTCATAGATGAACACATTACAAAAGAGAGCGACAAGGTGGGTGAGGTAATATCTTTTATGGGTCCAACTTCTGTTGGTGAGAGAGACCTGCTTTCGAGTTTACACAGAGCTCTTCTTCAGGTCTGGGAAATGTATTCAGTGTCACAGCTGACTACAAGGTGGAACAGACTGTTTAGCAGAAGTAGTTAACACATATTTCAAGGGACCATTCAAGGTGAAGTGGCCTGTTAACATCTCTGCAGTCCTGGGGGGGAGGAGGGGCAGGGAAGCTGGAGGGAGGGGAACGGAGTTAGTGGATTATACGTTGTTGTAATAAACCATAAGCCAAGTGTCGCTACTCAATCCATGATTTTTAGTGTCCAGCAAAGTTACGAATTTAAGCTCCCAGGCTCATCTTTTGAAGGTGTTGTGCACGTTTCCTTTGAGGATGAGGACTGAGAGGTCAAAGTGTTTACCAACAGATGATATGGTGTTCTATCATTTTAATCTGAGAGTGTAATGATTGTCTGTCTGGTTTCACCCACATAGTTTTTATTTGGGCAGTTAGTGCACTGGATGAGGTACATGACATGCTGTGATAGGCATGGGTAGAACCCATGCATCTTGAAAGCTGTGTTGTGGGCGGTGTTGATCATGGTAGCAGTGGAGATTTGTCTGAAGGTTTTGCATCTGTTGTTCTGGCAGGGTATTCCGTAGAGTGCCGTGGCCAGATATGCGTCTGCCTGGATTCCCTTGTTTGTGTATTTTGGGAAGTATGTAGACGCTCCCTGGCGTGGGTTCATGGGGAATGAGATTGTAGAGTTTCTCTTGGAGTTGTTTTGGGAAGGATTTGATGATATCCTTAAATTCCTAGGTAAATTGTGGTATGGTGTCGTCTTTGAGTTCTTTATAATAGATGGTGTTGGAGAGTTGTTGGTTGGCCTCATTAACATAGTCATCATGGCTGAGGACTATGATGGCACCTCTTTTGTCTGCTGGTTTCATTACTATCTGGTGGTTGGATTTCAGGGGCTGTATAGCTGTCCTCTCAGCAGTGATGAGATTGTGGAGAATCTGATGTTTGTTAAGGATTTCACAGTCAATTTTTTTCCAGAGAGCAATCAATGTAATGATCAAGAGCATGGTTTCATCTGCTATGGAGTGTCCATTCAGATGGTTCGTTTTTCTTATGACTGTTGGTGAGGACTGAAATTATGGGCGGTGTCATCAACTCAAAAGCTTGTCTCTGTTACCAACAGAAGTTGGTCCAGTAAAAGATTACTTCACCCACCTGGTTTCTCTAATGTCCTGGGACCAACACAGCTACAACAACACTGAATACAACTTATTACAAATAGCATTTTGCACAGGCATCTTGGTTGTCCAGCCTTCTGATTTCTCTCAAGCAGTAGGATGCTAATGTCCATAGAGTTATTACCATATGGTTTAATGGAAGTAGCACTTCCTGCTACTGTCTGCATTTCTCATGTCCCAGACACAGATTGAGATTTTCTTTCATATAAAATAAATGAAGGCAAAAATCTCAGTCGACAGGATGTTGAGCACAATTTGTTCCTGTGTACACTGACTGTAGAGTTGAGGTCAGCTTTGTATTAGTTAATAATTAAGGTCATGCATGGACCGCACGTATCATAGGCTGGGGAAGTCTATGCCAGGCTATGCTGGGGGCCACGTGCTGCTCACCTAGCGCTCTGGGGCTGGGAGCACTTGGGCTTCAGTGGGGGAAGGAGGGCGGGAGGGACAGGGCCTCAGGCAGAAGGGGCAGGCTGGGCTGGGGGTTAGTCTCCCTGAGCCCACAGTTCACCCACCACCCGTGAGGCCATGTTCTAACTCGATGTACTCCTACAGTGAAGTATTCTCCAGAAAAGACAAGCCCTAGGACAAAGGTCTCAAAAGGCAAAGAAAACTTACTACGGTAGGGACGAATATAAATGAAACTAAGCAAAGGAAAATGGAGCTGAATATATGGAAAAACCTCCTAATATGAGATCTATTATGTTGTAGAATAGTCTTCCAAAGGACATGGTGGAAGAACCAGTCTTTTGGTCAATTAAAGTTGGACTAGACAAAGCATTTGGGAACAGACTGTAAGGAACAAACCCGCACTGGAAAGAATATTGCCTTATCGGTTGCTTCCATCTCTTATTTCTGTGAAAAAGAAACAACAGGATTCTGTTATAAGGACTGATTTGGGCAAACACTTGTTTGATTATGTCCAAATGATCACCTGCATCATCCAGATTCATAAAACTTTGAACTTCTCAAATCAAACTTGTGCACAGAAGCTCAAACTGTGACTTTTTTTTTTGTTTGTTTGTTTGTTTTTTTTAGGACAGAGCAAGTTCTAGGAGGTATTCTAGTGTCATGGGAAGTCAGCTGTTTATAATGGGCACTCTCATGAGTTGTAACATTTATCTGCAGCCCAGTGATGTTTTTATTTATTTACTTTTTAAAGTGTGGGGTGTGACATTTTCTTACCTTTGAAAAAAATCAAAGAAAACCAAATAAATTACTTTCAGTCTGATCCTTTCAACTGGCTGCTTGTTGATCAGTATAAATGAGAGCTAAACACATCAACAAGCATGGTGAAATGGCTTTTGTAAAGCTGAATTCACTGAAACCTAATTACACTGTAAAGTGATTCTCATTAGGACTGGTAGCAGAATTTACTGTAAATGCTTTCAAATCACCATCAATTTATGCTAAGAATTAATTGTTGAGTTCTTTTCCTTTGTATTCCTCTGGCCCCTTACAATGCCAGGTTTGTCTGACTATTTCAAAGGTAAAATTGCCACATTTGTTTTACGACCTTGTTAAGACATGTCTCTGCGACTTCTTGTACATGGTTATGGTAACAGTAATCCTTTCAGAACAAAACAATTCAGTCTAAAAAGAACATAGAATGTAATTCAAATGGTTTTATGGAATAAAATGTATTTGAGTGTCATGTCTACACTGCATATAAAGATCCTCTGTGAGTTGTACACTCCATTACTGCAGCCATGCCCTTCAGTGTTTATAAATAGTAAAAAATAACCAAATAATAAAAATGCAGGAATAAAAACACTTGAAGGATAATTCAGAACAATACAGTCCTTGATATATTATTGACATTATGGTGTTTGTGGAGAAGAAACAATTTGTATAATACTGTATCTGTATTACTGCTTTAAAAGGGCACATTATTTAAGTAATACTTTTTTATTTTGGAGTATTAAGAAATTGTATCTTAGAGATACAGAACAATCTTTCTCTTTTGGGGGTGATATATTGTAAAGGAGGAAGAAAAATTTTTAAAGGCTGAAGAATTTTTTTTTTTCTTTTAGTCCTAGACCACCAATTCCTCTGTCTCTCCTATTATCAGAAGAAGAAGCATGCAAAATAATTCAATCATTCTGGAGAGGTTATCGGGTAAGAGTCAGCTATAATTATTTTGTATGATGCTGGATCTGTGTGACTGCCCTGGGGAAAACTCTTACATAAATTTTAAGTAGCAGAGACTATAAATAACTTTGAGACTGCTATGGTTCACTGGCGTTGGATATGCTTATATGTAAGTTGTCTAGTGACTCAGATCTTTTCACAGGAGTTATGGCAATGCACTCTGCTTTGTTTTCTTCACAAAGAAGTTTACTAAGGCTGTCAAGCGATTAAAAAAATTAATCGCACAATTAATCTCACTGTTCAACAACAATAGAAAACCATTTATTTAAATATTTTTGGATGTTTTCTACATTTTTAAATATTTTGATTTCAGTTACAACACAATACAAAGTGTACAGTGCTCACTTTATATTTATTTTTATTACAAATATTTGTATTGTAAAAAACAAAAGAAATAGTATTTTTCAGTTCACCTCATACAAGTACTGTAGTGCAATCTCTTTATCATGAAAGTTGAACTTACAAATGTAGAATTATGTACAAACAAATAACTGCATTCAAAAATATACAATGTAAAACTTTAGAGCCTAAAAAGTCCACTCAGTCCTATTTCTTGTACAGCCAATTGCTCAGACAAACAAGTTTGTTTACATTTGCAGGAGATAATGCTGATGGCGGGTTTGCTAGATAATAATCCAAAGCAGTGCAGGCCGACGCATGTTCATTTTCATCATCTGAGTCAGAAGATTGATCTTCCTTTTTGGTGGTTTGGGTTCTGTAGTTTCCACATCAAAGTGTTGCACTTTTAAGACTTCTGAAAGCATGCTCCACACTTTGTCCCTCTCAGATTTTGGACAGCACTTCAGATTCTTAAACCTTGGGTCGAGTGCTGTAGCTGTCTTCAGAAATTTCACAGTGGTACCTTCTTTGCATTTTGTCAAATCTGCAGTGAAAGTGTTCTTAAAATGAACAACATGTGGTGGGTCATCGTCTGAGACTGCTATAACGTGAAATATATGGCAGAATGCGAGTAAAACAGCAGGAAACATACAATTCTCCCCCAAGTTTTCAGTCATAAATTTAATTAATGCATTATTTTTTGAATGGGCGTCGTCAGCATGAAAGCATGTCCTCAGGAATGGTGGCCAAAGCATGAAGAAGCATACGAATGTTTAGCGTATCTGGCATTTAAATACTTTGCAATGCCAGCTACAAAAAGTGGCATGTGAATGCCTGTTCTAACTTTCAGGTGACATTGTAAATAAGAAGCAGACAGCATTATCTCCCGTAAATGTAAACACACTCATTTCTCTTAGTGATTGGCTGAACAAGAAGTAGGACTGAGTGGACTTGTAGGCGCTAAAGTTTAACATTGGTTTTTTTTTTTTAATGCAGTTAAGTAACAAAAAAATCTACATTTGTAAGTTGCACTTTCACGATAAAGAGAGTATACTACAGTACTTGTATGAGGTGAATTGAAAAATACTATTTCTTTTGTTTATCACTTTTACAGTGCAAATATTTGTGATAAAAATAATATAAAGTGAGCACTGTACACTTAGTATTCTGCGTTGTAATTGAAATCAATGTATTTGAAAATGTGGAAACATATCCAAAAATATTTAATACATCTCAATTGGTATTCTACTGTTTAACAGTGTGATTAAAACTGCGATTATTTTTTTAAATTGTGATTAATTTTTTTGAGTTAATCGTATGAGTTAACTGCGATTAATCCACAGCTCTAAAGTTTACAGAAAATTTTATTTTAGAAATATTGTCTTCCCTTGGGAGCCCTCCAAGTTTTATTTCAGCCTTTAACTAGTAGGTGTGGGATAAAATTTCCAAATTCTATGTGTGGGTGTGGAGGTGGACATGAGAGAGATTGAGGGGGAAAATAAGGGGGAAAAAAAGTGTAGTATAAAGAGTGGGAGAGAGAAATGAGATATGGAAGAGACAGAATATATTTAGGAAAGGTAGAGGGCACAATGTAAGGAAAGAGAGAAAGAGAACAGGAAAAAGTGGAAACAGACATTGAAGACAACTTAGGAAAAGATATACCATGATCTCTTATAGGAAACAAACATAGAGCAAAGCCAGGAAGGGCAAAAGAAAGTAAAACCAATAAGGGGTGTATTAAGTAGTATTGGGTGAATTTCTTATTTGACAGTTTTCAACAGAGTTTGCTCTATAGTTGGCTTACATATGATTTGTTGAATAATAGAAGATGAATATTTTTCTGTAGTTCACCAGCTCTACTAGTAAATTTTTATGTATATAAAATGTATTTAAATAGAAAGTTGATTGACAGTGTTACAGTTAAATACACCAAACAATGAATAGTACATAACTGGTTTATTCCTTTAAATTGAAGAGAGCATAGGTTTGGGAGGAGGGACATGACTTGTGAGGAGTAGTGGTACACTATCCTGGCTAGTTAGACTCTTAATTAACATACCAATTTTTCAAAGCCATTGCTCTTTAAGTGCTTTAGAAAGAAGGTTAAATAACATGATCTCCATTTCATGATGGAAAAAAATGAGGCAGAGAGAATATATATGCAGAATATTTAATTGTGTTTATAGGCAGGACTGGTAGCATGCCCAATAGTTCCCACTTTAAGAATCGGTTTTTCAGTGGCTACTGACTTTGCTAAACTTTTACCATTTGGGCTAAAATCTTCCGAACAGTTTGGCCATTTCCAAGATCAAGGCTAGGGAAACATACATTGTTTTGTCAATGTTAAAAATTCTTTGAACCTTTTCTTTGAAAAACTCTAGCATGTCCATGCGTTAAAGCAGCATTTGAAATTTGGCAGAGTGGAGGCCTGTGTATCAAAAATGTGCTCTTTGCTGTCCTCATAAAAGTCTGCCCAAATATGGCCAAGCCAAATTTAGTCTTTGAAAAATCATAATTTGCACATGATCAGTAGAGACTCTGTAGATTTTAGCATCTAATGTCCCTGAAGATTCTGTCTGCACAGGGCATGTACCAGCCCTGGACTGAGCAGCACCTGGAATTGCATCTCTGCAGGCTGTGTCAGGTCTGGGTCCAGGCACCTGACCTGAGACAGGGAGCCTGTCTTTCCTGTGCTCTGAATGACCCCCGTGCTGGGGCCAGATAGCGTGAAGGAGGAAGCTGCCTGATTCAAAAGCAGAGGGGACAAGAGCTAGACCTACAGTGGGGCCTGGGAGGGAGTGGACTAGGGCAAGGAGCCTGGAGTGAAGGGAGATATGGAAACTGGGACTGGGAGTTGGGGTAGGTGAGACTGAGACTGGCTGGTCCAGGAGATTGGGACTGGGAGTCAGTTGGCTTGGGGAATATGCTGGACAGTGGGGTGGCTGTAGGCTATGATGCAGGAGAGAGAGATGGATCAGATGAGGAGCCAGAGGGGGATGGCAGAAACGTACATGAGCTGGGCAAGGAGCTTGGAGAGAGTCTGGGAAAGAACTGTGAATGTCTGGGCAATGAAGCTGGGCTTGGGAGTCTGGGGGAGAGTGAGATGTGGATGGGGAGTCCAGAGGGATCAGACTAGGACTTGCTGGACATGGAAAATGGAGTGAGAAGCCTGAGGAGTGGAAAATGGGACTAGCTGGGTGAGGAGAATGGAACTGGCATAAGGATCCAGAGGTGAGAAAATGACAGGAGTGAGACAGACACATGTTGGAAGGAATGGGGCAGACTTGGCCATACTTAAGGGGGAATAGGCAGAAGAGTCCATGCCTACTAGAGCACTCTCCTCTCCAGAGCCTGGAATGGAGCCCATGCTTTCTGAGTCTCACCATTTGTCTATTATCAATAAGTATTTGTGAAATAGATTGGCAAAATGTCCCATCCCCCTCTATTGCTGGTCCCTACTGACGATGACAATCTGCTATCACTAACTCCATTAGCTCAAGTAGCAGAGGTCAGTATGAAGGATCTAAAGGCTCCAGCCTTGCTAATGACCCAGGTGGATGTCAGTATAATGCCACATGATGGAATTTCTGTTTTTTCAATTTGTTTTTTAAAAAACCTAGGAAATCACACACAAAAAAACTATGTTAAAAGGTTGTTATTAAGGTTGTAAAATCAAGCTCTCAAAAGTTAGGAAATGCCGGAATTAATGTTGTCTGTGCAATCTTAGTTCAACCGTTTTGTACATATGTATTACATTACAATCTTTAATTGCATACTATTTTTTCTACAGGACCCCTGCCTCATTCATTGCCAAAACACATTATAATTCCCACTGACTTCAATGATGGCAGGCAAAACTCCCATTGACTTCAGTGGGGCTAGTCTGTCACCACGAGTTTTGATGCCCTTTCAGTAGCTGAAAAATTTCCTCCAGACTAACTACCAAGATTGGTTCATGGATCAGCAAAAAAGGCCTCATACTCATGGCACGATCAGTGGCCTCTTCCACCTGCACACTATGCTAGACCCAAAGTAAAGCACCTCAGCCAGGCAGGATAGGGAAGAGACCTCTAATGACTCTGGAATCCAGATGTCCTATTATGTCATTTGTAGCTTCATCAATGCATCACAGGTTCAGCCCACTTTGGTCAAAAGAATTAACACAAATGTTAGCAAATATGTAAATTAATCTGTAGAATTTTCCAAATATTTTGGATAGTGCTTCATAGGTCACTCCAGTTTACATCCAGCATTCCTCCTGACAGCTATTCCATGTGATAATGTACTTTAAGGAAGTGATACTGAAGTTTCTTTATTTAAATTTAAAAATAAAATGAGGGATGAGAAAGCAATATAACCATGACATAACACATTATTTTATTTATCATGAGTGAGGTTTCTTTTTGGAACGTGTGAATAACCTCCAGACTTTGAACCTACTTTGCTTCACTGCACAGGGAATTAGACTTCTGTTTCTGTAAATATAGTGTGTTTTCTAAATAACAATGAATATAGAAACTCTCTGTGCAGCTTATAAACAGACTTCAGTATGTGAAGAATCTTGTATGAATATGAGCATGGGAGCATGCTCTGAATATTTATTCTTGATTAATAGAGTCCTGTGATGTTTTATGCTGTGTGTTTATTTGTTTTCCCTGATTTTCTTTTTTAACCTATCTGACTTTGATTCCCACAGTAACATTAATTAGCACTGACAATACCACTGCAGGCATCCTCACAGTAAAATATTGCAAAGCCAATCATTATCCAATACCATTTGTATGTTGGATTAACACCACAAAGTTGCTAAGATACCTTGTGTTTGGGGGCAAAGGTTCTGAAAGGCAATGTCTTTGCCCTCTACATAAACATTTAATTTAAAAGAGTATTGTTTGTAGACTTAAATCTGTTAGAAAAGAAAAGCAGAGTCCTAAAGAACAGTCAATTGCAATGATTAACTATCAAACTGTGAAATATTTTTGTTTGTTTGTAGAGTGCAGGGGGCAGAGTTTTGTTGTTTGAGTTATAAGCTGAAATTAAAGAGACAAGATGGGTAATGTAATATCTTTTATTGGTCGAACTTTTCTGTTGGTGAGGGAGACAAGCTTCCAAGCTAACACAGAGCTAGCTGTTAATAACAAGCTATAATACAGTAAATCTAGGGTGATGTATTTTTATGTATGCTGGTAAATAAAGAGAATGTTAAACTTAAATGAGAATCACTCATCCTCTACAAGGAAAATGGATACAAAATATCATGGGAGATGGTTAATCTAAAATTTCAAAAGGCAGGAACTTTTAAAACTAGTTGATATATAAGTCAGCATTGATTTAATCTGTCCATAACAGTTTCTTTGTAAAGGCTTCCTCCCACCCCAGGATATTTTTAGAACATTGTTTGGAAAACTCATTTTTTATTTCAACAAGATACAAAAAGGTTTTATCAAGTAGTGATTTTAAACTTTTCATATAGACATTGTTCACTGAACTTAATTATATAATTCATACAATCTGTAATTCTAAAACACCCTATTATTACACTGCACACCTTCTGGTAATATTGACTATAAATACAAAGGTGTGCCCTAATAGATCATACAGTGCACTGTGAAAAAGGAAGGTCATTACTTCCACTGGACTTCTCAATTTACATTTTCAAGGACATGAAATCACACACCACACACATTGAAGCGTAGAGGGGAGAATATTCTGGACACACTGTTTGATTTCTCAAGAAGTAAATAACTAAGAAATTTAATAAAATGAAAGATAGCTCGTGTGTAACAATAACATTCCAGAATGTGAGGATATAAATTTGAATCCTTGTATTTCTTTATTTTTGAAGCTCCATCATCTCAGATGGAAGAAACCACAGCAAGCCCTGTTATATTGTTTAAAAATTTTCCTCACACAGATGTTTTGTGTACCTCTTCAACTGTTCTTCAGGACATTCATTGTCAAACATACTGAGGCATATATCGATGTAGAGGGTGAAATGACCTCATTTGTAAAATTAACTGAGCTTTTCAAATCTATTCATGATGCTTCCCTTGTTTTTATCACCCATGCCTGAGTGAATATACACAACGTGAAAAACTCAGGCAGATCAACAGCAACGTGTCATCCGATAAAAAAAGTCTTTGCACCAAAAGCTGCAGAGCAGAATTTTAACATTGAAGCACAGGCTAGCAATAAGACATAAGGAACCAGTGTGTTCAGCTCCACCTTGAGCCAATTTCAGAAGAATGCGATTGTTATATTGGAAGTTGTTAATGGCTTCCATCAAGTGAGTCTTTGATCCAAAGACACTCTCAGTTCTGGTTGTTATAAACACCCTGCTTTCAGGCTAAATGGAAGGTGAAGCTGTGTGCCGTGAGTGGGAAGCAAAAGAAGCTACTACCCAAGGCAAAGGGCTGTCTGGTGAGACCTCAGCAAAAACTAATCCAGGTAGATTTAAAGGGGTTTTCCTGACTGACAGTCAGGGGCTAAGTATTGGATTTGCAGGCTGGGGAGTCAAAGGGAGAAAAAGCCAGAAGAAAGTGAGAGAAGCAGTTGTGAGCATGATCCTGAGGGGAAGCAGAGAGACAGAGCTTCTTGGGCACAGAAATCACTGGATAGGCAGGTTTGGGCATTTCTAAGGAAAGAAACTTTCTGGGGTTGGTTGTTGCTACGCTGTTCAGGGAAACAAGACTTTGTGCATTCTTTGTAAATAAACAGGATTGCACTAAAGAAAGTACCTGATTCATATCATCAGTTTCTCCTCCTAACAGAAAAAACCCTGCAAGTCCCCAAATATTGGCTAACCACTCAGGCTAAAGGGACAACATTATTATCATTTATCTGTACTTGGTGCTTTACACACATGTAAAGATAAAATCTCACCCACTTCCATGAAGAGGGCAAAAATGTTTCATGATTTTGAAGTTGTATCTAGGAGAGAAGCAGGAACACCCAAGGTCTATGGTAGCTCTTGCACAAGAATTCTTTCTTTTACCTTCAATATTCATCTTCCCTTAGTGAACTTATGCAAACCCATCATGTTCCAAAAGAGCATCCTCAGATATGTTGAAAAAAGTTGCTTGGCAAATGTCAATTTCACTTACATTAGTTGAGAGAGTTTAATTCCTTTCTCTTTCCATTTTAATTTCTGTAAAATTTGGTCTTATCTGAGGCTTAAATACATTGGCTTAAATCATCCTCTCCTGAACTAAAACCGTGTGTGGATTCCTTCCTGGGGATAGTCTCTCTCTTCCCCCTTTCCCCTTCTTTCACACACACACGTGCATGAGCACATGCACTCTCGTGCCATAAGGCAGATAGGTATTCCTCCCTATGAACAATCCTGTGGGACCTGTCCCCAACCCCAGGATCACCTCCACTGAGCCCCTTTGCCATCACACAGATTCTTGCCCCACCAGCTTCCCCCATTTCCATGCACCTTAGTTATCTATGTTGCCCCTCATTTGAGTCTGAACCTGAAAGTTGCTGAGTGCCTCCTGTGATGCTGTGTGGAATATGGGTGACCACTGATTTATTAATACCAATATTATAAAATTGGAATGAATCATAGCAGATATGCCATGTGAGCTATCTGCAAAAATGTCACAATTTGCCAAGTATGACGATCTTGTTTATATGTTTGCATCACCTTTGTATTATGAGTTATAGATATGTAGGGTATATCTGTATTTCAAACTTGTGCTGTGAATCTGGGTCACATCCCCAGACAGATTGGCATCAGCACTGCCTAGCCTCTTTGATGGCCCTACATGGGTCATCAACTGTACAATGAACGCATTGAAAGGAGCCAGGGAAGACACCTTATTAGTCAGCAAGGCATCTGGTATGGCTATGGACAGAGCATGCTGCTAAAATGCACGCAGCGTAGCCACTGTTTGTCAGCAGGAGAGAGCTCTCCTGCCAACAAAAAACATCCCCAATGAGTGGCGTTAGTGTTGTTGGCAGGAGAACGCCAAGACCAGCGCTTGTTGTCGACAAAACTTTTGTCTTCGGAGTTTGTGTGTCTCTGTGTGTGTGTGTGTGTGTTTTTAACACCTCAGTGACAAAAGTTTTGTCTTTCACTTGCCAGTATAGACAAAGCCTAAAGCTTCCATGTCATATTCTGTTATCAGCTTTGGTTTGGAACAAAGGAAGCACAGGCCGCATAGCAAAAGACTATAAAAGGCAGCTGGATCTTCTCCATTTTGTCTTCAGTCCTCTTGCCTCTGGAGGAACTTTTCTGCAAATGAAGCTCTGAACAAAGGACTCAATGACTCATCGAAGCTGTGGATGTGTTCCAGAGGGACTTTCAAGCCAGCAAACTCACCAGTACTGCTAAGAACCTGATATATGGACTTTGAAGTCTTTGTGTGAATGTAACTGCTTTATTATTTAACAACTCTCTCCTTGTTCTTCCTTTTTTTCTTTATAATAAACCTTTCGTTTTAGACACTAAAGGATTGGCTGGAAGCGTGCTATTTTGGGTAAGATCCAGCCTAATATTGACCTGGCAATGTGGCTGGCCCTTTGCGGTTGAGAAGAACATTTTGTATTGTGCGCAGAGTTCTAAAATAACTTTTTACTGTACTGGACCTAGGTGCTGATTGGGAGCCAGAGAACTGGAATGCAACTGGCTGTGTGATTCTTTTCTTTTCTTTTCTTTTCTTTTCTTTTCTTTTCTTTTCTTTTCTTTTCGCTGCTTGATAACCAGTGTGGGGATCAGAAGCAGTTTGTGACTTGTTGGGAGTTTAACTTCAGTGTTACCCACCAGTCTTGGGAGTATCTGCTCTCCTTTTTGCAGCCTGCCCTGACCTTGGCATTTCCACTGAGGGCTACCCTGGGCACCCTATGTCACACCACCTACCAAGCTGCTGAGCACTCTCTAGGTCAGTGGAAGCTTAACTTTTTGTAGGTTCTGAGCACCCTCCTGTTGAAGTCAATGGACATTGAGGGCACTCAGCACCCTGTGGGATCAAGCCCAGAAAGGGCTGAAAAAAAGAGTAAGATTTATCTTCATCTTATCTTTGGTCCAATGCTAGGAAGATGGGCCTTGAAGAGACAGGAGAGTCAGAGAGAAATGGGAAGAAAGAGAATTTTATTGTCAATGTCATCCATGTCAAACATCCAGGGTGGAAGAACTAAGGAATTAGGGCCTCACTCTTTTTTCTTTTTGAGCTTTTCCCTACATTTTGAAAGGATCTGTACAAAATGTGAGTGTCTGGAAGCGTCTTTATCTTTCCCACGTCTTTAGGGATTATGTTGGTAAGTATATGGAACATTCTTGTGGGGAATGAAAGGAGCTATTAGATGTGATAAATTAATGTATTTTCCAAAGTCACAAGAGGAGAAATACTAGGCTGGGGTAAGATGGCGAGTTCTGGTTGCTCTGGTGTTAGGAGAAAAGTTTTGGAGTAAGGCCTGTTCAAATGGATATACTGAGGCTTGAAGTCCAAAAGGAAAAACAACAGTGCCCCATTTTTCTCTCTAGTTCTTCCCGGTAACATACTTTCACTTTCTGGTGAAAATATCAGCAAGAGCCTCAAAGACCACGAGGGTGTTGAAACAGAAGAGATGATAGTCTCCTACAGAAGCAGGGTTGATTAACTTTAGGAGGAGGTGTGTCATTTTTATGGAAATATTCTTGGACACAGATATCCTGCATCCTCAGAGTTTTAGTCACTAGTTTTGGCTGGAGAATCCTGTTCTTAATGGTACTCAACTGGAACATGCTCCCCATGAGCAAAAGTAAAAGGAAGAGCACTGTGCCTCACGCAGCACAATGGTAAGACCCAATTTTCCTCTTTGAAAGAAGAATTCCACGGTTTTAATATTCTCTGGTTTAACCTTCTTGATAAACATTCACAAACTGATGGGAGAAACAAAAAAACAAAACAACCCCCCCTTCTCTCTCCCCCAATCTTGCTTTCTTCTTATTTTCTTTTGTGTGCTGAAGAGCATGATCAGAGAGAGAAAGTTTAAAGGCTGGTTCCAAAGGGAGTTGAAGTAGTAGTGGGAATCTGAGATACTGCCAGCAACTAATCCAGAAGTCTGAACCTTATCACAGATGGGTAAAGAAGAAGCTGTGAGATCAAACAGCATTTGAAAACCTACAGTATTCGAAGTATTAAGAACTGTAATATCACAAAATATAGCGATGAACATTTTATTACCATTTTTCTACTACTTCTTGTGTGGCTTGTTAAAATGAAGCCAAATAAAATACAAAATTGTTAATTAAAATATATAATTAATCATCATAAAAGATAGATATAGTGATCTACACCTTTGTATGCTGCTACCCTGTAGCCTGATCCTGAGTGGGGCTGACTTCAGTGGGAATAGAGGGCACCCTTCACCTTGCAAGATCAAGCTCTTACCAATGAAGCAAGATCAAGCAAACATGGT
Source organism: Chelonia mydas (assembly GCF_015237465.2). NCBI lineage: Eukaryota > Metazoa > Chordata > Testudines > Cheloniidae > Chelonia > Chelonia mydas. The sequence continues at coordinate 17,375,666 of NC_051250.2, read as the reverse complement.
AGCTTATTTACGCCATAGGAGATGCAAGCATTATACATATGAAAAGTGAAATAAAGCTTAGTTCATGAATAAGAAGACACGAGGGAGCAATGAGTGGTTCTTCGACATACTGCTTAACAAATGTAGTTTGCATTGCAGTAGGTACTTAGAATCCTCAAACCCAGAAAATTTATTTAAAATATTTCTTTTTGAGACTTGTACTAAAAACAATTATATTCAGTAAATCTATATTTTCATAAGAGAATGCCCTGTCCCTTTATTTTCCTGGGCACAAACCTGGGTTGAATTGTTAACATCTATTTTGGGAGGTTAGAAAGGATTAATTTAAAAATGTGTTTCAGTTATGACAGGCTTGTATGTAAGGATATTTTCATCAGGGACAAGTGTGACTGCTGGGAGGTGTTTAAGTAACCTAACCTCTGCCAAATGTGTACATTAGTTAAATTTATCACCACTCAGGGCCTTATATGAGAGACAAAATCACAAAATGTTTAGCAATGTATAATTTTATAATACATAGTATAGATTCATTAGAGCTAGGAAGGTCATGCTGGATGTATGTACTGGAATTCTTGTGTATCCTTCCAAGTAAGTGGTCTGAAGTGATTGGCTGAATGCATATTGTCTGCATTTCAAAAAAATTTGATAACGCACCATGCATTAGATTGGTCTCTGAAGTCAGAGAGCAGGGCATACAGGAGGAAACTGTTAACAGAATAATGTTAATGATCTTGACTCCTCTACTTATTTTTTGGCTTTGCCTTGGGCCTTAAAAAGAAAGCTTATGCACGTTTTGCTTGACGTAGCATTCTGCAAATGTACATGGATGAAAGCTCTTCTCATAAAAATATAAACTGTGTGAATTGTATTGGAAACAGCTTTTGCTTAAATTGGCATTTCTGACTCTCCAGCTGGTGACCACGATTTTCTGAAAAGTGACATCATTTGTGGCACCAACAATATTGGAACCTTGATCAGAGAGTGCAGAGCAATCTCTTCTGTGTAATTACTGTGATATTGTAAATTTAAACTCAGCTGTTCAAATAAAAGTTGAGAGTGGCTTAGTAGCTTAAGCCTTAGGTTTAACATACTTAGATTCCGTAGCACCATAGATTCAAAACCCAGTGGTGGTAGACCTATTCCATTATTCCTTTAATGTAGAATTGAGTTTTATACAATTTGTTTTATGTTGGTCTTCTGAAAGAGACATGAAAAACAGGTCCTGTCCACACTGCCTGGCCATTGTTCACCCCAGGACATATTTTAATGAGTAGATATTTCTTTAGTGTCTTTGATCAAAAATCGTCTTATGTCTCCCCATTATGCAGTGTGGTGTGCCCCAGTTGGCTTCTAACCCAGACCTGAATGCATTTCATTGTTGTTATGTGTAGAGATGACCAAAAAGTTACTGTATTGAGAGTATTAGATGAGGCAGGATTGTAGTATCATGTCTATAATTTGTAAAGTGTTTTGTGTTTCCTTGGGATCAAAGGCATTATGTAAATATCAAATGTCATTATTTATTATGTATATATTCTGATTGTTTAAACTAGAATTAAATCAGAATAGAAATGATTTACCTTTATCTCTGACAAGGTGTTCTTATACTTCTGCTGTCATCAGTGATGTCCCTTTTCACAAGATAGAGCCAGCACCAAAAGGCTCAGAATAAATGAATGTGACCCAGGCAATCAATAGAATGTTTGCGCATTTACAGCAAATGTGGATTCACTCTAAAAGGTTTGGGTTTTTTAAAAGAAAAGCTGCACTCTGACTTCAAAACTGGACTTGTTCAGTACTTCACATCGTAGTGGTCTTCAGTGAGACAAAGACATGGATTCATCCCCATGCCTTGATTACTTGCAAACATATTTGCCTGTTGGCTGTTTTGCAGGTTATTGTCTGGTTAGAATTATATTGTGTTTATAAAGCAGAACTAATTTGCTGGTGTATTGCCAAAGATATATTAAAATAATTTGCTGAATTATTAAAAAGTCGATATACTGTATTTGGAATTGACTCTTAAATGTGTGAGATATTCCATTTTACTTAGGTATTTGAATGTGTCCTCTTCATAAGATGACCAAATCCTATCAGTCTAAAGACTGGAAATCTCAACAGTCATTCATAAATCATGACATCTCTCATATGGCAAATTAGCTCTTGTATAGCTGCTAAGTGATGAGAACTGAGATAACTGCAATGCTATAGAGCAAGTAATACTATTTTCTAAGTTTTATTGACCATATTCAGCACTTAATTACACCATATGCTACCCCTTGGGGCAAATTCTGCACCAACATACATTCTGTGCCCCTTCAGCGGGGTAGCACAAAGTGTAAGTTATTGCAGAGTTAGGCCCTATGGACTTTACTCTGCCTCTCAGGCACTAGCCCATGTTGAGTGACACCATGTCAAGATGATTTCAGAGGCATTCTTGCAGAAAAGTGCCCCCGTTGCCGCGCTCTTTCATAGGATGATGTGATGCAGCAAAATGTCCTCCTGCTCCTTTTCAACCTCATTTGCCAGTCTCACTCCAGAGCCAAGTGGGACGAACAGCGAGAGTAGTTCCTGCACTTCTGACAGTCGCTTACAGGAGGCACACAAGGAAGGGATCTTCTTGGGCACTCCCCCCCTCCTGTGCACCCACTTAGGAGCTGTAAGGACCTGCTCGATAGTTGGATTTTTCTCCATTAGCAACATTGTCTTTCTCCTTAATATGTAAAGATCAGTAGTGCACCCTTGGCATTCACCTAAACACATTTTGACATAGGTTCAGTTATAAATCGCACACTTCACTTTTTCAACAAATTTTCAGTAAGGAATAGGTGCTGTTATTTCTTTGGGATAGAACAAGCCCTGTTCCTTTAACCTCCTGCAGGCCCTTCCCCCCAACCATTGTACACATAGGAAGATTGATTCCATGCAACTAATTAATTGATACTCATTTAGTAGAACTTATATGTGAGAGCATCAGAGAGACACAATACACCTCTTTTCAGAGTGGTAGCTGTGTTAGTCTGTATCAGCAAAAATAACGAGGAGTCCTTGTGGCACCTTAGAGACTAACAAATTTATTTGGGCATAAGTTTTTGTGGGCTACAACCACTTCATCAGATGCATACATCTCTTGTGAGTCTAGGAAAACATCCAGTGCATGGACTTGTCCTGTATAACCTACCTGTGGGAGGAATAGCTGATGAGGTTCATAGAAATGAGTTTTGATTTTTGTAACCATGAAAATACAATTTTGGCTAGTAACATTAACACTATTTTTCTGATTTCAAGTGTTCATATTAAACATGTTAAAGTGTAACAAACGATGCAGAGCTAGTTTATTGGAGAAAAGATAATGTAGTATTGTACGAGATATATGATATCAGGTCACTGAGTAAAATTCTTCTCTGTTCTCATTCATTTTGTAACCTTGCGTTGCATTACTGCTCCGTCTACAATGTAACAAGTGCCCTCCTCTGAAATGGATTAAAAACTACTCCAGGGTTTCAGCTATTGTAGGTAGCTTTCTTGGTTTCAAGGTGCAGGAAATATATTTTTGGTGGAAAGAATGCTTTTGCTAAATAACATTCATGGTCTCCCTTAAGAATTTTGAAACTAATGGAGATAGAGTCATGCTCTCAAAGTCTGTCATAAAAGAGGAAGAAGATTGAAATGTAACAGACCACCATCACATAAGTTAATATTAATTACAATATTATCTAAAATTAAATGTGAGGAGGCTTCCCAGGAACTGAATCTGAGGGTGCATTGGAAACATGAGGAAACCACCACTGAGAGGGGAAACCAGGCTTGTTAATATTTGTTGTTAACAGCCATTATCTTTGTAGGACCCTAAATTACAATGCAGTTTTATGTACCTAGAGCTTATAAATAAAAAACAAAAGATGCATTTTGATAATTATCATAATTCAGGTACCACATGGTATAGGTTCAGCTACACAGGAGAATCTGCTTAATTGTCATTGGCCATCCTGATAAACAGTTTCTGCTCCCATTGAAGTAAGTGGGGCTGTATCTAATACTTTGGATTTTCTGAAATTCTCCCAGAGTTTCTCTAGCATTGGTGCTAGGAACAGTGGGGAATGCTAGGCTAGATCAGCTGAAGGCATGTTTACCACTAAACATGCTTTCAGCAGGTCAAGATGAGACAATGGTAAAAAACTGAGGTGGGTCCAGCTGTTGTTCAGACCAATGGGAGCGGCACTACTGCTAGACCCAGGGTTAGAGCATTTCAGAAAAGTTTAAATGTAGACATGGCCTGGGAGTGTTGTCATTATCTTCAATGGGAGCAGGCCCTTCATATGGATGATTGACAAAGAATAGATGTCATGAATGCATTTCAATTACTCCAAATAATGGATTAATGGCATTCCTCTCTGTAAAAGTCTATTTAAATTGTAGGACTGGGGTTGTCTGCATGCCTATTTGCAACCGTTAGTAGGTGGGAATTGGTTTGCTAGCATTAATTTCCTGCTGCATGGCTCTTTGCTTCATGTTCCTCTCCTGCGCTATTATGGCTGCTCAGTGGGTTGGTAAAGGCCTTAATGCTTTTAAGTACAGTGCTTAATTTTTTAAACAATTCAGGAAATATGTAACTATCTGCCATCACATAGCATTCAGAGGAATCCCTGCTAGCCATAACTGGCATATGTTTTCAACAGGGTATGTCAATTATGTAGATTTTGCTTCTGTATAGACTGAATTTTTTAAGCCCTTGGGGCTAGATTGTGCTTTTACATCTGGTCCTGTATAATGAGCAGCCCAGGGAAAGAATTGTGCTTCAGAAAGTCAGTCTTTCTTATCCGCTTTTCTTGAAACTATATGTCATTGTGACCTACTCTACACCTGTGTAATTCCATTGACTTTTGTAGTTACTCCTGATTTCCATTTATAAGTTTCATTCTACTTTAGTTACATAGATTTGTTATAGTAAAACATTGATAATGCATTTAGGGAGGACACAGGTACATTTTTTACAAGACCTTGTTTTTCCTTTCCTAGGTCCGCTGTGACACTGAGGTACAAGAACTGCGGCAATGGCAAAAGCAATTGAGAGAGGACAAGAACATTATTAAAAGAGTGCAAGAGTTCTGGACTAAACAGGAAACCAAAGGTAGGTTGCCCAAACCAGGGATTAAAGACTTCGTAATTTAAATGATAAACATTTTATATGCACTCAGATGTATGTTACACAATGATGCACCGATCACAAATGACAATCCATGCAAGGCATAGGTTTTACTGAAGTACTTTACTGCTCCTTCAGAATTCCTAGTTGTGTTTGTAACTTGAAATGCTAACGCAAAATACAGTACTGGGCTAGATCTTCAGCTGGTGTAACTTGTCATAGTTCCACTGGTTTCAATGAAGCTATGACAAGTTACACCAGCTGAGGATATGACCCAGTATCTCATAGGGCCCACTGGGCTCAGACTTCTCTACTAGATACCACCACATTTAAATACTGATATTGCTAGCGGGGTTCTAACTTGGTTTTCCTGAACTTGAGGACTTTTCTGTCTGAGAACCATTATATTGGTGTTATTCAATTTTTACCCTTTGTGCAGTGTAGTTATTTGTAGTAGAATTGGCAGGCACAGTTCTCAAGAACAGGGAAAAAAATTTCCAGGGAAATCATGTTAGAATGCCGCTGCTGCTAACTGTATAACCAACTGTTTGATCCCGCTGTGGACAGGACTTTACAGATAGGGTCAAAGTCTACCCTCCATCTGTCTTCATATGTGCAAGCACATTCATAGAAATTAGAGAGAGATTAGCTGGATCATGATCCCTGTGATCTAGTATAAAGTATAGATACTTTAGAACTGTTCATTTAGGATTCATCTACACAGCGTCATTGTAGAGCGCTCTAATGTGTTGTGCTATGACTATCCCATATCGACCCTGCTGGCGTGAACTGAAAAAGACCTAGTTCGCATTAATATAGTTCTGTTTGAAGCAGGACTACATCAGTGTGAACAAGGTACCTTTTCATTCATGCCAGCAGGGTGTACATGAGGCAGTTAAAGTGCAACATGTTAGAGCACTCTAAATTCACACCTCTGTAATCTGGACTGCAGTGACATGTAGACAAGTGATAGTGAAAAAATGTGTTGGGAGCCCTGAGTTTGTTGGTTAATTTAACTTTCCTCATTCCAATTCATGGAACATGCTTACATGGAGTTCGTTTTAACACAAGGCGTGAACGAAATAGCCAGAAATTCTGAACGCAAGTTTCCCCTGATAAATTCAGGTAGCTATGTTGAAATGGAAATTTTTGAATAGTCTGACCATTTCATAATTCATAATGTGGAAAAAAGTTGTTAGTTTAATTGTTTTATATTTAACTGTTCTTTTTAATTAGGTAGAGTTTATCATACTAATGTGCTTATATGAAAACATAATGAGTTCCGAAATAAAAAGCTTGTTATTCTCAAGCAGTATCCTGCATTAGATATGACATTTTAAAACCATCTGAATTTAAAGAGCATTTAATAATTTTATTACCCGTAGAACTTCGATTCTGCTGTAAATGATTAACCACATGCAGTTCCTACAATAACTGATATTGTCAAAGACCTTCTATAGCTATTGCTAATCCCAAAACTGTTCTGTCTTCCATAATACAACACATGCTATTTTATGAAGTTGTTTAATTATAAAGTAATCTGTGCTTTGTAATTGTGAGTGGAATTTATAACAGCCAGGTCATTAATTTAATGTGCTGCAATTATTTTTTCACTGATGTTTATTCTGCATCCAATTTTTGTCCCTTAGTCATGAGCTTACTACCCTAGATGGACAGCATGAAAATTCCTTGCATTTTCTTCCTTGTGCTTGCAACCTGTGCCCTGAGATGTTCACCTGTTTGTATCTTAAAATCCTTCCCTGGGAACTTTAGCTTGAGGATGAATACTTGTGAGAGGAAAATGTTCCTCAGAACATTGTCTTCTAAGAAGGCCAGCTCCATTCTCAGCTGTAAATGTCCATTACTAATGATTATCATTGGTTTCAGAGTAACAGCCGTGTTAGTCTGTATTCGCAAAAAGAAAAGGAGTACTTGTGGCACCTTAGAGACTAACCAATTTATTTGAGCATAAGCTTTCGTGAGTTACAGCTCACTTCATCGGAGGCATGCTGTGGAAAGTGTAGAAGATCTTATTACATACACACAAAAAGCATGAAAAAATACCTCCTCCCACCCCACTCTCCTGCTGGTAATAGCTTATCTAAAGTGACCACTCTCCTTACAATGTGTATGATAATCAAGTTGGGCCATTTCCAGCACAAATCCAGGTTTTCTCACCCCCCCCCACACACACAAACTCACTCTCCTGCTGGTAATAGCTTATCCAAAGTGACCACTCTCCTTACATTGTGTATGATAATCAAGGTGGGCCATTTCCAGCACAAATCCAGGGTTTAACAAGAACGTCTGGGGGTGGGGGGGTGTTAGGAAAAAACAAGGGGAAATAGGCTACCTTGCATAATAACTAAGCCACTCCCAGTCTCTATTCAAGCCTAAGTTAATTGTATCCAATTTGCAAATGAATTCCAATTCAGCAGTTTCTCGCTGGATTCTGGATTTGAAGTTTTTTTGTTGTAAAATAGCGACTTTCATGTCTGTAATCGCGTGACCAGAGAGATTGAAGTGTTCTCCGACTGGTTTATGAATGTTATAATTCTTGACATCTGATTTCTGTCCATTTACTCTTTTACGTAGAGACTATCCAGTTTGACCAATGTACATGGCAGAGGGGCATTGCTGACACATGATGGCATATATCACATTAGTGGATGTGCAGGTGAACGAGCCTCTGATAGTGTGGCTGATATTATTAGGCCCTGTGATGGTGTCCCCTGAATAGATATGTGGGCACAGTTGGCAACGGGCTTTGTTGCAAGGATAGGTTCCTGGGTTAGTGGTTCTGTTGTGTGGTATGTGGTTGCTGGTGAGTATTTGCTTCAGGTTGGGGGGCTGTCTGTAGGCAAGGACTGGCCTGTCTCCCAAGATTTGTGAGAGTGTTGGGTCATCCTTCAGGATAGGTTGTAAATCCTTAATAATGCGTTGGAGGGGTTTTAGTTGGGGGCTGAAGGTGACGGCTAGTGGCATTCTGTTATTTTCTTTGTTAGGCCTGTCCTGTAGTAGGTGACTTCTGGGAATTCTTCTAGCTCTATCATTCTGTTTCTTCACTTCCGCAGGTGGGTATTGTAGTTGTAAGGAGAGTGGTCATTTTGGATAAGCTATTACCAGCAGGAGAGTGAGTTTGGGGGGGGGGGGGGGTTTGAGAAAACCTGGATTTGTGCTGGAAATGGCCCATCTTGATTATCATACACATTGTAAGGAGAGTGGTCACTTTAGATAAGCTATTACCAGCAGGAGAGTGGGGTGGGAGGAGGTATTTTTTCATGCTTTTTGTGTGTATGTAATAAGATCTTCTACACTTTCCACAGCATGCATCCGATGAAGTGAGCTGTAACTCACGAAAGCTTATGCTCAGATAACTTGGTTAGTCTCTAAGGCGCCACAAGTACTCCTTTTCTTTCTCCTTACAATGTGTATTATAATCAAGATGGGCCATTTCCAGCACAAATCCAGGTTTTCTCCCCCCACCCCTCCACAAAAACCCACTCTCCTGTTGGTAATAGCTTATCTAAAGTGATCACTCTCCTTACAATGTGTATGATAATCAAGGTGGGCCATTTAGATAAGCTATTACCAACAGGAGAGTGGGTTTTTTTGGCGGGGGGGGGGGGAGAAAACCTGGATTTGTGCTGGAAATGGCCCACCTTGGTTATCATACACATTGTAAGGAGAGTGATCACTTTAGATAAGCTATTACCAGCAGGAGAGTGGGGTGTGGGGAGAGAAAACCTTTTGTAGTGATAAACACCCATTTTTTCATGGTCTGTGTGTATAAAAACATCTTCTGTATTTTCCACAGTATGCATCTGATGAAGTGAGCTGTAGCTCACGAAAGCTTATGCTCAAATAAATTGGTTAGTCTCTAAGGTGCCACAAGTACTCCTTTTCTTTTAATGATTATCATTGTGACCATTGTGGTTACAATATCATTGTCATAAGCCCTTTGGTTCCAACTTTGCACAGTTTATTTTCCTTATATTTTCTTTGCAGAATGCCCATAGTGTACTATGCATTCAGGCTGTGATCATGCAGGCTTTTCCCATGTGCTGGACCTCTGCACTTGGGTAGAACCCCACTGATTTCAGTTGGGCTCCATGTGGCCTCCTCTATGGGATTTGTTGCAGGCTTAATGCCTTTACCATTTTTGTAATGATGCTGAATATAAAAAAAAGTGATTGCATATATTGAAGAGTTCCTCATGTAACCATATCTTAGATTCCTTAAACTCCCCCCCCCCTCCTCCTGCCCCACACTTGGAAGACTATTAAGTGTGTAATTGAGCTTCTTAGTTTTTCTAAAAATGTGTGAATGTATAGAATTGCTTCCTATTTTTAACTACATATGTGCACGCATTGCATGGTAGTTTTGAAAAGATACAGTCAAGATGACATTGTAATTATATTTTTGTAGTGAAACATTCTGATAATGTACGTTAAACACCTGCTAGAACTGCAGTCAGAACTGGAGCAGACTACCAATAAAAGGCAATCAAAGGGTACCAAATGATTTTTTCCACTAGATTTATTTTAACACATACATAGTTATATGCATACAGTATGGATGTGTGTATAAATATCTTATTAAATAGTGCCATTGTAATTAGATTTCATCTTCCTCTCTTCAGTATTCCTGGTGAAAACAGGAACATATGAACTCATTTTATGCAACAACCATGCAGCCAACTCCACCCAAGGGTTCTGGGTGAGGGTATTTTCAGCTGTTGTATTGGATTTGTGGCATAAAACAGACTTTCTCACATTACACTGAGTCAAACTCTTCTAGGACAGATACAGTGTTAAATTGCACCCATCCATCCATTTGTTTGTTTGTCGATTCATTCACTCTGAATGATATATTTTAAAACCTTGTGATAAGAATTGTTCAAAAAAAAATTGAACAAAGTCCAGCATGCAGAAGGTTGGTAGCATATTGTTTATTTCAACAAAATGTGCTAATTTGTAAACTCACTTTGCAGCTAGAAGCTGTATTTTTTATTTGGTGATAATTATCCTATCGTATGATTTTATCAGGACACGTGCACCCAGGATATGTATAGCATGTGCTTAAGTCCCATTGACTTCAAGACAGAACTTCAGTGGAACTTAAATGATGCATAGCTTTTCTGTCACCCCACTGTATAGGGGGCAAATTTCAGATTTTATGAATGAGGCTCTGTTTTTAACATTGAGGCAAAATGTAATTATAATGATTATAATGTAGCTGGATATTTCAGGACTTGGTGCTGGTGTCTCTTCCTCCAGTTGTCCATCACACTCATATTGGAATATATTTTCATTATAGTACTTGAAGAGCTAAATTCACAGCACGTGTTAGCATCAAGAATTTTCACTGACTATGTGCATCAAATAGTAGCAGGTAGCGTTGGGTAAATTTTTAACTGGATACTTTAGGAGACAGGCTCATGACTATAATTAACAAAAATTATGATGAATGGCAGCCACTGCAGCAGTTCTAGACATCTACATGAAGTTCTAGACATCTACATCTACATGACTGTAAACAACAACACCAGTAGGTTGCATTTGACAATGAAAGGCAGGTTTGAGTCTGAGGTCAGTCAATGGAAGTTCACTGTTTTTTCTTCCACAATATAAGCAGAATTTTTTGAGAACACCATGATGGAAATCAGAGAGGCTGTGAAGCACCAATTAAGGGTGAATTGGATGTATACAATTCAGTAAAAAAAACCTTGAAAATTACAGCCATCATAACAACTAATCGTTCTTTCAATGGAATTTTCCAAAATATTTCTGATATGAATTCTTTCAAACCTTCCTGTGTTATGTCAAAGACTGCTCTGGATCTAAAGATGACTGTGTATGTGGGGGTATATATACGTACTATTGTGTTGTTATTGGCTATGAGGTATCATGAGTTGCTACATTCAATTAGAAACAGGCAAGGTACTCTACATTTAGGACATGTTGAGAGCAGAAGTGGAGTTTGCATCATTGAAGTACACATTTCAATATCACTACTGGGTCCAGGGTAGTTCTGTGATCTCTTTTGTTGAAGTCTTCAGTCATGTCAAATTATGCCAATTTATTATAAAGGCTGTACAGATTCACCATATATGCATTAATATTTATACTGCAGTCTTACACAGAAAGGTCACGGTTTTGTTTGCCAGCCTACACAGCTGCCTCAAGGATATTTTATAGCTGTGCATGCGCACACTTCATTTTGCAGTGTGAAATAACACAGTGCATCAGGAAAATTTACATTTATCTATATAATATGCATGTGTATCTGTGCAATAGTGCAGTAGGGTTCTTGTTTTAATAGCTGAAGGGAAGGGGATTAGATGAAACGTTCAATAACTGTATACGTAAAAAATAAATCCATCACAGATACATTCTCCTCTTCCAGCAGGCTTAGCTGGGATATAAGGAAAACTTTGGCAAAAGTGCTTCGATTTTCTTCTAGCACCTGTGGAATTCCGTAGACTATTAGTCATGGTTTTAAAATGGTTCAGTTTTTATCTGCTTTTTTTGCACATCTGTATTTTTGAAGAACACAAATATGGATCATTCTAGAATATCTGAGAACTGCAGCTCCAAAAATGCCATTAGAATCTATAAGCAACCCCCATAATGTGATGTATTTCAAATGTTGTCTCTTAATAAATTCCCCTGTATTTCAGATTAACAAAATATAGGGCCAACTTCTGACCTCAATAACACCCATGTAATTCCATTTATGTCAATTGCCCAGAATTTGCATTTCTGAAGGGAACATTAGAATTTGATCCAGCATGTTTGCTAATCCATTTTAAATGACTTAAGCTGAGTGTTTGTGTTCTGGGCACATTTTTCAGTGTGTTAGCATTTATATTATCTCATCAAAGCATGGAAGCTTTTTACATGGCTAACTGCCATGGATATCAATGAGAGTTATGCATATATGTCTCCTGCTTATTGATGGAAAAACAAGCCCCTAAATTAGGATCATACTAGTCAGAGAGAGAAAACAGCTATTCAATTCAGTGGGCACTCACTGTTACACAGAAAACAGGAAGGCTCCCAGCACACAGAAGGGGGGCATGATGGGACCCAGGAGGCAGCATTCAACTGCAGAATCAGCGGAGCTGAGATGCAGCGTCCTTCAGCTGGGCAACTCTGCGCTTGCAGAAACAGGGGGGCAGGGGGATAGTGGAACGTAACCCCGTGTGTCCCCCATGCATCACCTCTGTTGGGGAGGAAATCCCACCAAAAAACTTCGTCTGTGGTTGTCCCTGGACCGCCCCCTCCCCAGCACGACTTCCCTGCCCTTTTCCAGCAGGGAAGCACAGGAATTCGGCCCGGGGAGGGTGTTTTCTGCATGCAGTCCCACAGAATTCCCCCAGGAGTAAAACACACAGCACTGCAATGGCACAGCTGCACCGATGCAGCTGTGCCACCATAGCGCTCAGTGAAGACACTTCCTACACCGACAGGAGAGTTTCTCCTGTCAGCCTAGGTACTCCATTTCCCCAAGAGGTGGTAGCTAGGTAGACAGGAGGAGCCCTCCCGCCGACATAGCACTGTCTACGCCAGGGGTGTGGTCTGTATAACTGCATTGCTCAGGGTGTGGCTTTTCCACTCACCTGAGTGACATAGTTATACCAACATAAGTCTGTAGTGTAGACAAAGCCTTAATCTTTCCAAGTTAATACACTGTAAAGGTAAAAAGAGAAGGCTGGTATGTCAGTATCACAGCATGCTACCTTGTAACATACTCCTTTGCTTCCTAGGCCAGTGGGGACTGAGAATACAGCAAAAAGAGTGTGATCAGCCCCTGGGAGGAAATACTTTATGGTTCTCTTGGGTGAGCCCTCTGTCAGTTAGGAGCTCTGTATTAATGGGCATGTTCAGCTGTCCTTTCAGGTCACTGTGAAATGAGGCCTTTGGAAAGGGGAGAATCTTAAGAATCACAGATGACCTTGCATCCTCAGTCAGCTGAATAAGAGAAAACTTCCAACGCTATTGAAAATGTTCTACCCAGCTGCCTTCCTAGCAATACATCATGACAACATTGTTTTAGGACCACATTTTCAAAAGCAACCCATAAAATTGTGCCCATTATTTGTCACCTTTTGATTTTCATGTATATAAAAACATGGAGTTGTGAATGCAGCCTGTTTGCACATGCAAATAGCATAGTTATGTATCTACCCAGTTTATATGCACAACCATAGGATGCATGCAGAAGTCAAAGTTTCAGGCATGCAAAATCTTAGAGATGAAAAAGTAGAGATGAAAATTTCAGAGGCCAAGATAGGACCCTGTGAAAATATCGACCTGAAGCAGGGGTACTGGAAGAATTTTTATAGTAGGGGTGGTGAGAGCCATTGAACCAAACTGTAAACCCTGTATATAATGGAAACCATTTCAAGCCAGGGGGTACAGCAGCACCTCTAGTTCCAGCACCCTATGACCTGAAGGGTTGTATGCAATGAAAAGTAAGAGAAATGGACTGCGTGCTGTGGCAATTAGTTTCAATCAAAGAGCTGCTTTCATACTGAAGAAATGGAAACATTTCCATTATCTATATTTAAACTAATTTGCAGTAGATCTGGAGAGAAGATTTCCTTTGCACTCTGCCAATTTTTTCAGCAAGAAAAGTTTTCTCCTTTATCCCTTTTATTACTTTCACCCATCTGTCCACGTATTGAATTCATTAAATTTAGGTTAAGGAAATCACAGGCCAGGTCTACGCACAATAGTTGCACTGGTTTAACTAAAGCTGTGATTTTGCACTGATTTACTTAAACTGGTGCAACTTTGTGTGTGAACAGTCTTTTATCGATTGAAACCTGGCTTACATCAGTTTAGCTTGTCCAGGTTACTTAATTGCACCTCCAAGTACTTAACAGGGCCAATTAAACTAATATATCCATGTCCATGCACAAAGGTGCACTGGTTTAACTAAATCATTGCAACATCACCACTTAGTTAAACCAGTGAGCTTTGTGTGTAGACCAGGACACAGCATTTGTAGGAACAAAAACTTTGATAGCACAAATAAAGGATTACATTTCACAATAAGAATAAAACCTAACTTTAGTATTCTATAACTACATTTAAATTCATAATAAATGTTTATTGCTACATTACAATAAATATTCATTAAAATATTGTATTTTTAACCTTCTTATTTAGTTAGGGTTGCAAACAGTGTTGAAAGTAATGATAAAGAAAATAGCTTTTAAAACTGCAAGCTGTAGAATAGCTTTTAGAAAATGCTAACTCAGGCAGTAATGTGATTCGGTTGACACTACTAGAATGATCAGCATACCTTCCATCAAAATATCTGCCAAATAATCTGTAGTGTGAGCTAAAAATCAGTTTTGTTGTGTAGTATCTATCAGTACATGGAATATAAACTTGATTTCAGGAGTACCCACTGGACAAATATTTACATTTTTATGAAGCTATATTTATGTATTCTTGGCATCTGTCCCAATGAATGTATCAAAAAAGGAAGCACGAGTTATGAATTTAACCATTTGTATAATTTAACATAATTTAACATTTTAAAATGTGTTCTTATTTATTCTGTTTTCAAAGGAAATAGAGTTATGGAAATTAAAACAAGATTTCAGGGAAATCTTTTAAACCACATTAATTATTATTTGGCCAAACACTGAAGTTCTTTTTATTCAGTTCTTACTGGGGCAAAACTCCAGTGAGAGTTTGTCTGAATAAGGAAGGAGGCCTGGATCCACAAAGGGAATTAGGCATTGCAACACTGAGTGGTGTTGTACTTCTAGGCCCTAGAAAATCACTGGAACAACAATGAAATCCGCAAAGCCTGGATTAAGCACTAGGCTCTGTATATAATGAATGAGGAGAGATAGGCACCTAACAATCAGATCCACAAAAGCCAGCATGCTAGCCAATGAGAGATGCCAATGAGAGGGGTGTGTCCTAAGCCTCACACCTCTCTCTGAGTTCGGGTCCTAAGGATTTGTCTACAAGATCGGCCCAGCTGTGCCTCTGTAGCACTTGAGTGTGGACACTACTTACACCAGGGGTTCGCAAACTGGGGGACCCCTCAGGGGTTCATGAGGTTATTACATGGGGGGTGTAAGCTGTCAGCCTCCACCCCAAATCCCTCTTTCCCTCCAGCATTTATAATGGTGTTAAGTATATAAAAAAGTGTTCTTAATTTATAAGGGAGGTCGCACTCAGAGGCTTGCTTTGTGAAAGGGGTCACCAGTACAAAAGTTTGAGAACCACTGACCTATACCAACAGGAGGGATTCCCCTGTCAGTATTGGTAATCCACCTCCCCAAGAGGCAGTAACTAGGTTGACAGAATTCTTCTGTCAGCCTAGCACTGTCTACATGGGGACTTATGTCAGCTTAACTATGCTCTTCAGGGGTATGGATTTTTCACACCCCTGAGCGATGTAGTTATGATGACCTAATTACCCAGTGTAGATCAGGCTGCAGGGAGGTTCTTATCTACTTGCACTCCGCAGCTGGACCTCTTGCAATCCCCATTCCTGGAATCAGGTGGCTTAGGCACCTAAATAGTTCTTATAGGAAACATTGGCAAACGAGGAGTAGGTGACACCTCCCTTATAACTTCTAGCCCAGTGGTTAGAATACTTACTTGGGATGTGGAAGAACCAGGCTCAATTTCCCCCTCTGCTGAGGGGGGGAAGGATTTGAACAGTGGTCTCCCACCTCTTGAGAGTGCCCTAACCACTGGGCTATGGGATAGTCTGATATAGGGCTCCTTCAGGCTCTCCTGTTGAAACTGTCACACTTTGGATAAATAGTCGAGCAGTGATTGGATCAAGGGGCTGGACCCTGGGTCTCTCACATCCCCAGTGAGCACCCTAACCCCCCGGCTAGGGAGTTCATCTCACTCTCTGGCCCAGTGACATTTAAGTATTTATCCAAAGTGAAACAGCTTCAATAGGTGAGATTGAGGGAGCCCACATGAGACTATTTTGTAGCCCAAGTAATTAGGTCACTCCCCTGAGAGGTGGGAGAAACCCCCTCTGTTCAAATCCTTTCTCCCCATCAAGCAGAAGAGGGAATTGGACCTGGCTCTCCCACCTCCCAGGTGAGTGCTCTAACCACTGGGTTAAAAGTTATAAGGGACGTGGCTCCTCCTCTGGGTAGATTTTGAATGGGGCCCAGTTTGGTGGGTGATCAGAGCATGTCTACTGGATTGGGCCCTCAGACGAGATAGGCATGACCCCCACTATCTTCCCCTGGTTTGAGGAGTGCGCTGGGTCTTAGAGATGAAATAGGCATCTGATTGCCTAGAGTGAGGAAGTAGTGTGCATGGCCAGAGGCAGGAACTTTTACAGTAAAAATGTCGGCACCTAAGGAGTTGGGCAGCAGCCGAGAGCAGGTTTTGTGGACCACAGCGATGCCTAAATCTGGAATTTAGGCAGGGGTGAAAGTAAAGCCAAAGACTTACCGGTACGGAGGCCGACTCCGGCCCCCGGAAAGGGCGGGGCTTCAGGCAGAAGGGGCAGAGCTGGGGATCAGCGTTCCCCAGCCAGCCCTTTTAAATTGCCGGCCCAGGGGCAGCTGCTCCTTTTGGTCGACAGCCAGGAGGGGGGCGGCAAAAGGGGCAATGACATTAAAGTGCTGCTGCGGCAGCCCTTTAATGTTGCTGCCCCTTTTGCTCCCCCCTGTCGGCAGCCCTGCCAGTAGGGACCCAGCAGGGCCGACTGGGGGCGCAAAAAGGGCAGCGACTTAAAGTCAGCTTTTGACCAGTACCAGCCCATACCAGCTTACTTTCACCCCTGAATTTAGGGATCTGTATCTGGGGCTTAGGTGCCAGCCCTTGCCCTGAAGTCTATGGTAGCTTTTTCATTGGCTCCAGCGGGAGCAGAATCAATCCCTGAGAAAGGATTTCAGGTTTGTTTCTGGCTCCTCATGTACTGCAAGTTCCACCTCCAAATTCTTCTTCTTTATTGTAAAACCTCTGAATGGGCTTGCTCCAGCCTATCTCATGCCTTTGGGCTAAATTTAGAGGAAACTAAATTGGCATAATTTACCAATTCCCAGCCTTGGATTAAGGCAGTCTGCCCTCCCCCTCTTGGGCTCCATCCCAACACTGTCTACCCACACTTGGACTGTAGGTGGTATGTTCCATCCCATATATAGTGACTATCTGAGCTATCGTTTCAGGCTGTCTGCAGACTCAGGAAGTTGTCACTGCATCGGTTATACTCAGTTAATGTTTTCAAGCTTTTCTTCACAACCGCAAGGGCTAGAAACTGGGGGGGGGGGTAATTAAAGCTTAGATTCTGATGTAATCACTTGATTCCAGGGGTAGATGCTAGCTGGCTCCTTAATTCCCCACCCCATGGTTCTTCCTAGAGTGCTTATGTGTTAATCCAGCCCTGCCATCCCTTCTTTCATGTATGGTTTTATCAGGATAGAATTCCTCGACTCCCCCAGACTTACTTTTTTAGTTACATCTACTTTCACTCACACCCACTTCCCAATGGTAATTTACATCCCCTTACAAATGACCTCTGAAATTGACCCACTAAGTCTCAAGCAGTCAACGTGGATATAACTCACGTGCTGAGGAGCCAAAAGAGAGGAATGTAGCAGTTACCAGGAGGGCATAAGGATGCAAATGTTAAAGTAAGCGTACTTTAACATATATGTCCGTATACCTTACTCTCACACTTTTACTCACAGATTGGTAAATGGGTGCGAGTGAGTCTAATTTTCACTTAATTTACACATCACCTCTAAATTTTGCTCCTTGTTGCTGCCTGATCTGCTCCTTGTCAGCTCTACTGATCTAGTGCCAGCTTCTGATCTTTCATACAATCTCTTTGCTTTGAGTCCAAAAGCTTTCTCTGCAGCTCCTACCATCTGGAACAATCATCCCATATTTCTCCACTGACTCTCCATCTATTTCAAATCTTATTAGAAAACATCTCTTTTCTTCCTTGTCTGTACCATTTTAATTTCTCTCTCTCTCGGTTTTATTTTGACTTTCTTTCTGTTTCTGTTGTTTAACTCTGCAAAGTGTTTTGGGATGCAGTTAGTATGAAAACATGGCATGAAAGTGACTGTAGAAAATAGAGTGGTGTTTCTCTGTACTGAGTATTATCCTGACAGGTGTATGCTGTACTGTCATGCTAGAGTGCCCTCATAATCCAAGGTAGGGACTTGAATAAACTTCAGTTGGTCTTTAATTTTGAGACACTATTTTCCTTCTAAAATGCTGGGTATAGAGCACTTCCCTAGTGGTCAAGAGGACAACCTGATAGCTCCTTCTGGAGAACAAAATGTCATCTTGTTAATGAAAATTACTGTAAATACTTTAATTTTGTACAACACCTAGCCCAATAGCACCCTGCCTCTAGGTCCTACAGTAATACAAATAATAACAAATTAGAGGGGGCCACAGAGTTGCATTCAGGTCTGGATTAGGAGTAGACTAGGATACGAGTTTGAGTCTTGAGGGTGAATCAGGGGTAGGATTTGAAGTTAGATTAGAACTAGTCAACATTTTTCCATATCTGTTTTTGTGAAAAAATTTGGTTTCTCAAAAATCCAAAAATATTTCAGTTTTTTTAAATTTTGGAATGACAACCCCAAAAATTTCAAAGAAATGATTCAATATAAAATGAAAAAAAAATGGTGAAAATTTTCAAAGGAAAAAGCCCTTTACTAACCAACTTTAGTTTAGCTTCAACACCCCTGAAGTTTGGAGACGTGTTTTGGAGAGATTTTTGCTTACTTTCTATTTAGCAGAACATAAAAGTCTCCTGAGAGGATGGGACAGCAGTAGCTGGGCTTCTGCTTCATTTGAAAATATTGTCCCCCACTGACTTCAATACTCAGATAGCTAAAATTATTTTAATTGGAGCCTCGTTAAACAAGTGTATTAAATCTATAGCTGCTTTCATGTTATCAGTGATTAAAACTGGCAGGATGTGACACAGAGACAGCATCATCCTTTGTGATTTCCTTTCTTTCCCAGCATGCCTTCATGGGGCTAGCCCTTTCCATTATGCCAGAGCTAAAAAGCTGTAGCCATAAGATAGCCATTTTAGAACTGGCTATGGTTTGCTGCATCTTCCTGTTTTCTACCTGGTAAGTGCTCTTAGCTCCTGTCATGTTTTTTATTCCCAAGGGATAATGTTCTTTCATACAGGTCCTGAGATTTGGTTGAAGACCAGATTGTATTTTTAAAGCACAGATCTTCATTGCGATGGTGCACTGTACCAGTTTGAGTTCCACTGGCTGGTGCAGGGGAAGAGGTTGGGAGCACAGTGACAGCAGCTGGGGCTGGCACCTATGCAGGAAGGTCCAAGAGATTAAGGTTCCTTAAGTGTACAAGAGGGGAACATATATGCCAGGGCTAGGAACAAGCTGATCCTGAGCCTCATAAAACCTGAGCAATGTACTAAGAAGGAGAAGCATAGCTGTGACAGTATTGGAAACAAACAAGTATGTGTTGTGCAATGTAAGGATTTTAAAGACATTTGGTCTTTATTTTTGGAAATGTCTGAAGCCTTTATTCATCACTGGCATATGCAATATACCATGCTGACATTCTTGTCTGTTATGCTGGTTCTTTTTGTGCTGGTGTGCTTTTGGAAAAACAACTGGTTCTCTGTACCAGGTGTAGAGGTTTGTATCTTTCTTGTTTTTCCACTCGCTCTCTTTCTTTCCTCCTCTCCTTGTTTTGTAAAGTATCACAAAAAAGCATTTTTCTTGGGGAAAAAAGTTAGAAGAAATGATATATTTATTTCATCTGTGAACATTTTTGAACCAGCAGCTAAAACAAATTAATCAAATATGTTATTTGTGTGAGATAACTTTACATGATGAAGACTCTCAATGTGTGATAAAGCAACCTGCACAGCAGGTAACTTTCTGCTTTCTAGACACAGAACAGAATGTTCCTTTATGTGCAGTTTAGTTTCATGTGTATATTTCTTTGGAGAGTGCAGCTGCATTAATATCACCAGAAATAGTTGCTTTCTTCTGCCTTGTTACTCTTCTGTATTGAGATATTTTAAATGAAATGTCTTAAGGCAACTATCGGGAACAGAATAGGATACGCTGCAGTTTACCATCTCTCTCATTGGTACTTCAGGGATGGGTGATTGTGATCTTAATTCATTAATGATCTGGAAGATGTAGTTAATAGCACAGCAATGAAATGCACAGGTGATATTAAATTGGCATGAACTGCAAACACCAGTGGGAACAGACAAATAATACAAAGGGCCCTAGGGAGGTTAGAAACTTGGGCAGAAAATAATAAAATGAAATTATTGGGAAAATTCAAGCTATACCATTTGCTGGTGTTGGGAGACTAGGACTACAGATATTCCAGGAAAGGGAGAAACATTGAAAGTAGCTAACCTGAATGAACCCTAGTTTGGGGTGATAGGCAGCAAATTAGATGTTTGCACCAGGATGTGGCAACAGCAAAGATCAACGTAATTTGAATCTGCATTATGTCACAGACCAGAGAAGTAACAGTCACTCTTTACACCGCTCTGGTGCAGCTGCACTGAATCATGAGGAGAGATTTGCAAAATGAAATATATCTGCAGATGCTAAGACAAGTAAGGAGGACATACGTCTGCACATATTTGAAGGGTGTTAAATACAAAGGATAGAGAAGGTTTGTTGAGTGTGGTACATTGGGGGGGGGGGGGGGGAGAGATCAGTGAAATTAGGAAAGGGAAAATAATGTATGCTGAAAAAACTTCCAGACTCCAAAAGCTGCACATAAGTAGGAATGTGAGCTTATACATGTGCCTAAATCGATCAGCGTTAATGGAGCCATTTACACCATGTTTGCAGGATTGGATCATTACACTGGGGAACAGTGGAAGGGTGGCATAGTTTGGGACACTTTTAACTAGACTGAATACATTAAAATGTACTGTAGATAACAGTCCTGCATTGGCAAAAGAAAGAGCCTGGATGACCCTTAATTTTTAAGATACAGTATTTACAGATAATCTGATTTCTAAACTTTTCCTAAAACAAAAGCTCTATATTCAGAATTGTTTAAAATGGGCTTCATAAAAACAATCGTTTGCAATGAAAAAATAAGCAAAATTCGCAAGCTTTTACATTAGACCAAAAAAGCCTTACAAACCTCTTTGACACTAAAGAATAATCCAAGAACAAAGCAGTGTTGATAGCTGTGTATGTGGTGTTTACATCAAGCTAATTCAAAATGCCTGAGATGCTTAGAAAGTTTAATTTTGGCAGTAACAGCTGAGAATGTGATAAAAGTCATAAGACTCCTGATGTGGAGTCTGCTGTATTGGTCCACACCCCTGAGTCAGATGTCTTCGGAAAGCTAAAACCCTTGCAAGTTTACATTAGTCATGGCTGAAAAAACTAAAAGTGATAGTTTAGATAGATGACAGCTAGACATGTGATCCCCTGAGTAGTATAGAGTCAGATTAATATTGCAATTACTAAGTACACAAAGTAGCTTTCCGATACAAACATTCTATTTTCCCCCCAATGTCTTTGCTCGAGGCTACGTGTCATTCTGCAACCTTGGCAAGACAGTGTTCCTTGATGTCTTCTTAATGTTGACCTGCAAAGGGAAAAAAGAGCTTGTGCCTTTTTGTGATGCAGAGAGAAGGCTGAAATAAATACAATTTAAAAAAAAAAAAAAGGTGGGGAGAGGGTGCTAGGGGTGGGGGAGTGTTCTCGTTTTTTACATCTGTTTTCTCTGGAAGACCAGTGACCAGAGAACTAGTGAAACTGCAACATGATGAAGCTACGAGCGGAACAGTTGAAAGGGAAAGAGATTTTTTTTGATCATTTCGAGTTTTTGTTTTAGTTCTTGGTTGTTAACCCCACTCCAACGTGTATAAACGCTTGGGAAAAAGGCTGAACACCCCTGCCTCTGCGGTTAAGGTGTGAAGGCTCACAATACCTATTTAATACCTCCAACAAAGCCTGCAAGAAAACCAGACTTGATATTTTAACAGTTAAAAAACAAGCAGGAAAATAAAATAAAACTACCAGCACCACCCTTTATGGCCACCTTCATAAATGATAAGGAAGCAAAACAGTGCAAATCACCAATTAAAAAAAAAAAAACTTCAATACTTTCCTGGACTCCACAAACAGTAAATGGCTTTACAACGCTGAATTGTGTTTTACAAAATGTAAACCAATTAAAAAAAAAAACACAAAATCAAATATTTCCTTTTGATTCTGTAAATATTTGGAATATTCCAATGTGCATTTCCAGAACTCTTCTTAATGTGTTTGGCAGGATGTAAAATGTGGGTGGGAAGAAGGGGTAACGTAGTGATTATCAAGTGCAGAGCTTTGGTACTGCTCATGCTTCGACAGGCTACAAACTACTGTAGAGCTTTGCCATGTTATTTATAGAGAACCAGTGATGTGCACGGTACATTACAGAGAATACATATTGTTAGCTGCTAAATTCCACTTGGTGCTAGGGCCCACATTTTGCACTATGGTTAATGAGCAGTGGGTGATGCTTCTGCCTGCTCATGTATCTTGTGCCTGCTCATGTATCTTGTGCCTGAGAGTATAAATAGGGACTGGAGAGGGTCTGGCATATTTTCTATGTAGTAGAAATTTCTGCAGTATGGTTGTCTCATAGGTGTAAATGCAGTTTCTGTGAAACCTCATCAGCAGACTTGGTAAAGGGACACTCCTGTTTTCTGCCCAAGTTGGCTCCCTTCCATTTTCTCCAGTTGCAGAAGTCTCCCCTCCACCCCCCTGCACCATTTATTGTAGTAGCACCTCTCCTCCCCCTTCCCAATTCTGTCCAGCTCTCCTTTGCTGGCCTGCATCCCTCCCTTTTCACCTCCCCTCCATTTCCAGACTCTCTCCTGTTTTTCCTTCCCCATTATATAGACACAACCCATCTGTATTGCTCAGGTGCTCTATCTTTGTTCTGGATTTTTCTTCTCTCTGTCCAGACTCTTCTTTGCCATAGTGACTAGATTTTCATCCTACCTGTTTAGGCTTATGTTAGTTTTCCAGAAACAAATCTATTCTCTTGCTGTGGGTTTCTTTCTGGGCAATACAGAGTGCTGATCTCAGGTCACAGATTCCTCTGTGAGAGGATAATGGGATGTGATTAGGAATTGTTACAGTCTCATCATTATGCATGCTTCGATTCCGATGAAGTGAGCTGTAGCTCACGAAAGCTTACGCTCAAATAAATTGGTTAGTCTCTAAGGTGCCACAAGTACTCCTTTTCTTTTTGCGAATACAGACTAACACGGCTGTTACTCTGAAACGTGTCACTTTAAGATGTTCATCTGCTCCTTTTCTTCCAACATTTTTATGGATGTGTTGCTGCTTATAGACTTTGAATTGTACAGACACTCTCCAAAATGCAAGTATGTTGGAAGAATGTTCCTGCTGTTTTTGTTAGATGCCAAATCTAAAATCAGTGGTCCCTCTCCTAAAATAACCTCTGAAATGCACACATTAAAAAAGATTAAGAGAAACTCAGTGCTCCACATGGAAAAGTGACTCCAAAGTTACTGAGAATTGAGGGAAAGATGCATGGTTTAGAGAAATTGTCTTAAGAAAACCTGAAAAAATCTGCTGTATGCCTCATATTTTACTGGTTTTTTTCAGGCAACATCAGTGGAGAACACTAGCCAGCTAATTCATATATCTCAAAATTTTCAGCCATTCCACCTCCACTGTCAGCTAGTTTCTATAGTAGGGTGTGTCTGTGTTTGTCTCTGTATCTATGTATCAGATCTGGGTCCCTTAAATAGTTGTAGGCTTGATCCTAGGTGGAGAAGTCAATTTCCCTTGAATTGTTTGTGTCGCTTAAAGGAATGAAGGCCCAGGGCAAGTGTGATGCATATGAATGGAATGGAATTCCAGAAACATCATGAGTAAATCTAGTTGCCTTAAAGCAGACAGGGCTGCAAACTGCTTTTAAATAATGATTCTATCTTGAGAATGTCAGTGCAAATGGTGTGTGGAGTCCTGTGAGGTGCCAAGTACCCTCCACTCCCACTGCTGTCACTGGCCACTGAGGGTACTCAGCACCTAGCAATGTTGGTCAGTTAGCCTAAACCAGTTTCTATGTCTCTACACTACAGACTGTGTCAGCATCATTTATGTCGCTTGGGTGTGAAAAAAACACCCCCCTCAGCAACATGAGCCCTCATCAGCACAGTGCTATGTTGGCATGAGAAAATCTCCGTCCGACATAGCTTTTTCCACTTGTGGAGGTGGTTTTATGCAGACGGGAGAGCTCTGTATGCATAGATATGAGACTAAACAGTCTTTAAGCCAAAGTATAAGCACTTTACAATCCTGCTACTCCTTTTACATGTTGTGTTGGATCGTCACCTTTGGAGTGCTCAACAGGAGGTGCTGCTTTGGATTCATTAATAAGTGGCATATCTGTGGGCCCAACTTCTAGGCTATAAAATGTTTCCTTCACAATATCAGTTTCCTGTCACTGTTGGTCGAGAATCTCTTGAAGTGAAAGGTTTTACCAGTAGTAGTCTAGCTGGAGACTTCTAAGATCAAGGAGCTAAAAAATAAATATTTAAAAAGTCACTGTCTCTTTAAAAACCAAGTCTTGTTCCAGCATGACTGCTAGCAACTCCAATTTCATGTTCAGGCTGCTTTGGCATTTCACTGGCATGCTAGGATGATATTCCGTTCTATATATATATTTTATACTAAGCCCCTGCTAATAAGCTAGACAAAATAGCTTTTCTTTAATGGGACTTAATTTCCTTATAGTCTTATTGTCCCACAGTCTGTCAAATCTGTGGCATTTTTCATTATCACTTTCAAATGTTTCAGTTGCTAACTGTAATTCTCCTATTCCCTATGATTTAAAAAAAAGCCACAACGGTATGGGTGTGCAAACCTTTTGTATTCCTAGGATATTGTCTAACACTAGTTATACTGTGAAGTAGTGTATGAAGTAGGTCATACCTTGTTCGCTGTTTTGCTGAAACAACCAAATCTTCAATCAGAACATTTCAGTCTTGACTCGGAATTTGTGTGCTAGGATTGCCCATAAAAAATGACCTCCTTTGTCTCATATAAGTGGTAAAGATGTATGTACTTAATGCATAACTAAATAGGGCACAAATGTTACTATTATCCTGAAGTTTTAAGCATGCAGTTCTGAGTTTTGCAGCTACAAAACTCCACTGAGTGCTTTGAATTTCCCCCTTTGGCTTTACATGTTTCAGTGGGCACCTAACAAATTCAGTCAGGCCTTCCCTTGCCATTTGTGTGTAAGTATTACAGCACATAGGCGGTACAGTCTGTAAAATGACCCACAGTTCTAAGAACATAACAGTAGCCATACTGATACATAACCACGTGTTTTATGTAGCTCAGTACCACGTAGTGATAAACCTGCTCATTCAAAGCCTGCTCCTGCTCCCATCCAAGTCAACTGCAGAATTCCTAATTGACTTCCATTACTGGTGGAGCAGGATTGCATGAATTACAAAATGCCTTAGTACCATGGGGCTTAAAGAGGTTCTGATGTATATTTTAAAATATGGGCCTTTATTAATCAGTAGAAGGATAGAAATCCAGTACTGACAACTCTAAAATGGCATAACAATTTAAAACTGTGTAACAAATGTGATTTTGAAATATGGAAGATATGAAACCCTGAAAAAATGGGAGTAATATTGAGAGGTGGTATACCAGTGCTACCAACCCCAAACACTCAAAAATCACGAGTCAAGCCTTAAAAAATTGAGATTGTCTTAATTATGAGATTTTATTTTTAAGATTTGAGATTTTATTTGTCCTCTGGAGTCTGAGCCTTTAGATTACATTCATGTCACATTTTCAAGCTCTCCTTTTCAACCATGAAGACTAGAAACTTACTTTAAAAAAAACAAACCTAAGATTCTCATTATTATTTATTATTTGTATTATGGTAGCCCCAGTCAGGGACTAGGAAACCATTATGTACAAACACAGAACAAAAAAGAGGATCCCTGTCTCTAGGAGTTGATGTTTAAGAAAAGCACCAAATGTCATGAGATTCAGGATAAAAACCATAAGTTGCAACATTGTGTAACAGAAGTAAGATTTCAATAGTGTTGGTGTAACTACATTTCTTAAACTAGCTGCTGTTCCTTTCTGAGGCTGACTTTCACACCACCGGTGGCACTGAAGCCTTTTGGAGTTGTGTTACTGCATTTAGTTGGAGCAGAATCTGCCCGTTCCATGCGGGGTCGGCTTTGTGGGTGGTACCTCAGACTTTTGCAATATATGTTTAATTTTTTTAATTGCCTGTCTGAACCAGAGCTGGGCAACTCCATTTTCTCATTCCTTTTGTTTTTCCAGACATAATGAGTGACATCTGTGCACAGCCATCATAGCCACTACAGAACTGGCATTCTCTTGCAGTTTACCCTGGGGAAATATGTCCAGAACTTCCCCCTTCCCTCCCCTGAAATTCCCAAAAAAACCCTCTCCAGTGAGCAACCTGGTCTCTCCAACACAATAGAATTGCAGTTCTGTGATGTCTGTGAACTAGGGTGCCCATATTTTCCTATGCTGAATACAGGACACCTGATAAAATTACGTTTTCAAGTGAGTTCAATGGCAATCAATCAGAACTATGCAGTAGGAACATTCAAATTAACATCAAGTTGACTAAGCCTCTGTTAAAAAGAAATACTGCATAGCAGGATTCTTTTTATTTACCTTCTTATCTTTAAGGCTTTAGGGTTCACACGGGGAGGGTTGACACACACACTGGGCGTGAGGGAAGGGACGGGAGCTGCTTCCAGCCACAGGGGGAGGGATGACCAAGCTGTTTTTTGCAGGCCTATTTGAGTCACCCACCCCCCCACCCCCCCACCCCCCCGGGCGGTAAGCAGCTTGCTCTTTCCTGCCTGCAGTGTCAACACCTCTAGGCTACTGCTGGCTGCTGACAAAACCCCGCTGCCAGGGCCGGCTCGAGGCATCAGCGTTCCAAGCTGGTGCTTGGGGTGGCAGTTAGAAAGGGGCGGCAGAGTTTCTACCGTGGCGGCAATTCGGCGGCAGCTCCTCTGTCCCGCCAGCCGTGGCGGTGAATCGGCGGCAGCTTCTCCCTTTTGCCGTCTGCGGTGGCAGTTTTTTTCACTGCTTGGGGCAGCAAAAACTGTAGAGCCGGCCCTGCCAGGTGCCTCCTGTCCTATCCCCCCGCCCACTAAAGTGTGGGCAGGAAGGGGTTAAGCCGTAAGGATGTGTTGTGCACCAGGGCCCAGGGAACCTGACTGCAGGGGCTTCAACAGCAGCCTGGCCAAAGAGGTGGCTCAGCAGGGGAGGGTGCCTAGGGGACAGAGCAGCCCTGCGTTCCCTGGGGGCAGGACCCAGGGTGGGGGGTGAAGATGGTGCTAAGCCAATGCCCCGGGGGCTGCTGTGGAGCCTGCACATTCAGGGCATGCACAGGCAGGAAATCGCTTCCTCCTCCCCCACCATGTGCTTTGGCACATGCAGGTCTCAGCTCCTCCTGGCCAGCACCCTGAGCTGGAGAGTCTTGGGCTTTCCCAGTGTGCCTCCCCAGTCAGAGGCAATGGGGGAAGGAAGAAGCTTGCTAGCCAGGCCGCTGGTGAGCTGAGTGCCCCAACTGGGGGCTGGTTCTCCACACAGTTCTGGGAGTGGGACACGCCCTGTTGGGGGGGATATGGAAGCACAATGGGGCGGGAGGGGTAAAGGGGCAAAGCTGGGAGAGGACAGTGAGAGTGGGAGCACGTAAAGGGCTGATGGGTAAGCAACAGATGCGACACATGGTGTGTGTGACCTACTCACACACACCAGCCACTGCAGCTTGCAGCGCACAGCCAGTGCCGGCCGGAAATCGGATGGGGGGGCCCTGCTGGCTGAAAGCAGGCATGCAGCAGGGGCTGCACTGATGGACTAGCAGTGGGAGCGGCCAGCCCTGCATGCTGCATCTTTGCCCCGCCACCGGCCTTGAACATCCACCCCCCCATTGTCAGCCACTGGACCCCACTACTCACCGCTGTGGGGAGGGCAGCTGGCGAGCAGGGATCTGGCCAGCAGCAGGACCCACCACCAGTGCTGACAATAAGATAGAAAATACAGGACAATTTGCATGTTTTAAAGAAAAAGTCGGGACACCTGCAGGAGAGCTTAAATACAGGACTGTCCCTTTTAAAATAGGACATCTGGTCACCCTGCTGTGAACGCTTTCCAGCATCATTACAGAGTGAAGCAGATGGACCAAATGGACCTGTACAACTGAAGTACAATTTGTTTTTAAAACAATTTGTAAAAAAGCTAGAAAACCTATAAGGGGGCTAAACATGCTCCCACTGAATGCAATGGCAAGCCTCCCATTGACCTCTGTAGGAGCAGGATCCTGCACATAATTAGTATGCTTGTAAGCAGTTCACGTTCACATGATGTATTCCCTTTAAATATCTTGGTTGTCTGGGCACAATGGGCTGGATCCTCAGCTAGTGTGAATCGTCGTTGCTCCACTCCACTTGCTCTACAAGAGCGCTATGGTGATTTACACCAGCCAAGGAGCTGGCCTAGTATTTTCAAAATATTAATGGCTGTTAGTGCAGTTTGAGGACTAACTGCCTGAAAAATATATTTTTCCAAATTAAGTTTCCAGTGAAGAGGAATTTTTCCCCGATCTTCCCATACATCTGAAACCCAAGGAAAGCTTCCTTTTTTGCCCATCTTAGAAGCAAGAGAATGTCTGAAGCTATTGAAATAACTCTTTGAAATCCAAATTCAGGTTGACAGCCTGTGCTGTGTATTTTAGTGTGATGAGCTTTGAAAATGTCATGCCTAAACAACATGGTCTGTGATAGAACACTGGGCACCTCTAAAATGCCTGTTCCACTTTAATGTTGAACAATATGTGTAAGGTTCAGAGTCTTCGGAAACACTTGTAAAAAATAACCTCATAGTATTCTGGGAATATTAAACAAACTAGCTGTCCATTAGTGAATATTCCATACATGGTGCAAAACTGTTACATTCATCATAGTAACTTGGAATACATTTTTAACTAGTTTAATTTTTCTACTTAGCATCCACTAAGCCAAGTGATCTAGTACCAAAAGAAGGTCCTGTACCAACCAGGCATTGCACATGTACCAACACTGACTTTTCCATTGTGGGTCCTGTGGCATACCTTGCAATCTCAGCCATATTTGGGTTTCTTAGAAAACTTATTTTTGAGTTTAACGCTACCAAGCGCTGAGTTTCCTCACCTCCAAAAGTTTTCTGCTGTTTGCCCACAAGCTGAGATCTTCCAGGCTGGGGAAACTTAGTCAGGAAGTTTAAATTAGAACATGGACCCATTGTGCCCAGACCTATCCGTATAAGCAAGAGGTTGGGTTTTTTATTTGCACCTCTCACTGGAGTAGTTAAGCTATACTGGACCTGAACCTTAGTTAACTTTCCTTTCATGCATACTGGCTTCCCAACAGAACTGTCCTCTGTCTGGAAGAGCTGAACTCTGCAGCCCCCTTCTGAAGTACAGGCAATAGATAGTATAAAAAGTTTAATAAGTCTGTTAAGATTTCTTTAAGAACAGCACAATATAGAACATTGGATATCACAGAACTTGGCTGATTGCTTGTCTCAACAGAGAAAAATATTACAATAATCTGCATTATAGTGCTTGGAGCTTTCACTAGAGGGTGGAGCTTCTTACTATTATGTGTGTGGGGGGAAGGGTTGTTTGTTTACTGCAGCAAGCAACCCTGTGCTTGTTGTTTGGCTGATTTATTTTTTTTTCCCCTCCAATTTGGCAGACGGTTCTATATCACATGGATCACATTCTTGTTTGCACTGTGACACAGAGGAAACTATTCTTTGTTGACCTTGCTGTTGGCCCTAGTGATTGAAAACAACAGATAAATTTGGTGAGCTGGAAGGCTTGATCTGTCATTAGCTTTTATTTAAAAATTCGTCAAAGTCAAAAAACTCAAGAGTATGTCTACACTGCAATTAAAAACCTGCAGCTGGCACGTGCCAGCTGAATCAGGCTTACCAGGTTCAGGCTAAGGGGCTGTTTAATTCAGACATTTTTGCTGAGGCCAGCGTTGGGACCCACCCACCCACCTCGCAGGGTCCTAGAGACCAGGCTGCAACCTGAGCCCAAATGTCTATGCCACGGTTAAACAGCTCCTTAGCCCAAGCCTTGTAAGCTTGAGTCAGCTGGCACTGGACAGCCACAGGTTTTTATTTTAACTGCAGTGTAGACATACCCTCAACTGCTTTCACCTTTATTTGACTCCCAGTGAACAATCCTGATGACTTCTAATTAGAAGACAAATTCTGCCTTCAGTTACATAGGCACAGTGCCCACGAATGTCAGTGAGGATTGTGTACGAGGATCTGAGGACAGAACTTTTTTCAGGGAAAAAGATGCTATGCATTTCTAAAAATGATGATTGTTTCGTTACTCGTTTATGAGGCAGGCAGTGTGCCTACAATAGAAACGTAGAAATGACTTCAATTCCTGTGTGTGTTGCAGAAAGTTAAACATTTAATATTTTTGTTTTTATATGGTTGCAGTGGGAAGCAAATTAGACTCAGAAGAACCAATACCAAATCGTTCTGGAGTTTCGATTTTGTTTGTTTCGTCAACACCGCAAAATACAGAGCTCATGGACTGAGTTTCTTGTATTGTTATCTGATTTGGAAATTCTCCTAGAGTTACATGCTTGCTTTAATATGTGAAGTGTTGTACATCAAGAAGGGCCACATAAGGACCTGGTTCTGCAGTCATTCAGCACATCAGGGACAAAAATACAGCCCTGGCATAAGTGAACACTATGAAGTCAGTGGAACTGTGCCCCCTTAAAACAAGAGCTGAGTTTGGCCAAAGGCTTCATGCCCAGTCCTAAACACTCAGGCAAAAGTTTCCAGCTAGATAGAAAACTCCCACTGAAATAAATGGCGCTTCTGCCCATACAAGATCTGGGTGTAAAATGAAAGGGTAGATTCTCAGCTGCTGTAAATGGGTATAGCTCCCTTGGCTTCAGTGGAGCTATAATAATTTACACCAGCTAAGAATCTACCCCAAGGGCCCAAACTGTCAGATATGCTGTGCATCCACAACTCCAGCGGAAGTCAGTGAGACCTAGGGTTGCTCAGCCCTAAAAACAGTTTGACGGCCTCGTGTTGTCACTTGTCTGTGCCAAGAGAGTATGACGATACATGATTAGAGCAAAATGGTAGCAGTTTAGACCCATTTTTGCATAGGTATAGGTAACTACAGAAGGTGCAAGGCAATGGGCATGCAGGCCCTGAGTAAGGGCCTCACAGTTTGCCCCACTATCCATTTCGTTTCCCTGGTGGATATGTCATCAGTGGGCCTTTTGCACCTGATTAAATGTCACATTTAGAAAAGCAATGCACAGAGTTGACAAATTTAAGTCTGACAAAAATCTCATTGACTTAAATGGTGTCAGATAAGATGTATAGTCAAAACTAATATTGGTACCATTTCACCTAATGTCACCAACTTGGTGGGATACTCCACAGACTAATTCTGCCTCTAATATCAGTAGGCTATGGGGTATTTAAAGATTAAGGTAAACTATAACTCCAAGTTACCACAAATCTTGTAAGTAAATAGTAATGCCTTTATTTTTTTTGTTAAGAACAGCATTTTGAAAATAAAACATTTGCCCATGCTTTACAACCTTTTTAATTTTGTATACTTATATACAGTCATTATGGTACACATTGATTGTCTTGAAAATCCTTCAGAGGTGTACTTAAGATATCAGTATGCAACAACCAGCGGAAAAAAAAGGTACGTTATAAAACACACATTAATACATTTAATAAATATATATTATCTATCAAAAATGAGCCTTAGCTCTCCTCAGTTAATAAAAAGCACCTGCTGGGTAATCTTGTAAGCTGGTAGAATAGTCCAATTTTTTAATTATAAAAGTTACAGCGCTCCCTTTTGCACAGCCTTTAGTTAGACTCAAACATAGCCAGCCATGATTCCTGTCTGATACTAAATACAAACTAGTGAGCTCTGCAACAGTTGACATCTACCTTATTTATAGAAACAACTGTGTGCACTTAGGGCTCCATCCTATCAGGTGCTATACATCTTCTGGGAGGTGCTAAGCACCCTTAACTCCCACTGCAGTTGGGACTGGGTCTTAATGTATGGCTGTGAACTGCTTTCTAGTCACTGAATAGAAGCCACTTCTTACAGAAATGTTTTCTGTAACAAAGTTTTAAAAATGTTTTCAGATTTCATTTTTCTGGTAATAGGTAAGAGGTAAGAGGCCAGAAGAAAATAACCATTATTAATTTTAAAAGGAACAACATAGTAGCTTTTATAGTATAAAAACTAATTATAACAATCCTGAAAGATTTGTGTTTACAGTTACATAGTACTTTGCTCACAGATGCTCTACATTCTAAAAGGCAGAAGTAAACAACTTGTTTACATTAATAAAAATAAATTAACACAAAGGTGCCTTCAGTCACACATTATTTGAAGCATTTGGCATTAGACTATCAAATGGCAAAAATAAGTTGCTTATTCTAGTTGTGTGAAGTTGGAAAATGAATAAACTCCTTCTTTAATCAGTTAACACACCTCTGCCACTCCAAATTGAAGACCCAATCCTGCATGCTATTACTAATGTGAACAGTCCTAACTCACATGACCACTCAATGGGACTGAGGCTTTGTCTACACTACCAAGTTTTGTCACCAAAAACTGCCTTTGGCAACAAAACAGTGAGAGCATACACACTGCAATGCGACTTTTGTTGGAAAAAACGCCCGGTTTCGGTGACAAAAAGCTTCCACCCCTACGAGAGACGTTTTTCTTTTCCCCTCCCTTTATTGTCGACAAAGAGCCAGTGTAGACACTGCTGTTTGTTTTGTCGGCAGAACTGGTTTCCGCCAGTATCCCACAATGCCTGCCCTGATTGCTCTGCTCAGTGTTTTGATATCTCCTGCCCTGCAGGCATGTGCCCCTCCCCTTTCAAAGCTGCGGGAAGTGTGCTGTTCCCTGTGGGGAACAAAGAGCAAATCATTGGAATACTCCTGTTCTGCCCTGCACTAGGAACACAGCAGCAGACAGACTGCTGTCCCAGGGAGAGGGGGAGGAGAGACTGCTGCTCTGCTTTGACATGCCTCAGCATGCAGAGTTTGCTGAGGTGGCTGTGGTAGTCAGCTCCACCTTCCCACAACACTACACTGTGGGATAAATACCCACAGTGCATTGCTTATGCTGTCAATGATGGTGCCCACAACGTGGACATGATCTGTCGACAGAGGGAGCAAGTGTGAACACCCTTTGGCGACTTTTGGGTGTCGACATAAGTTTTGTCAACAAAACTTGGTAGTGTAGACAAAGCCTAATTTAGGGTTGCCAACTCTGACTGAAGCTATTCTGGGATATTCCCCCTCTCCCCCCAACATGAGGTGATGTCATTTTCTTAAAATAGCCTATTAAAATCTCCTGGGTTGCTTTCAATAGTCACCTGGAGATTGGTGCTGATTCCGGGAGACTCCAGGCCAATCATGGGGGGTTGGCAACCCTAGACTGATTATGTGACCAAAGGTTTGCAGGCTCTGGCCCGGTCTGTGCTTAGGGCCTCAAACTCCTACTGACTTCCTAAGGAGCAGGACTAGGCCCTTAATTTGTTAATCCATTCCCATCTAGAAAACTGAACACCACGTAAACGTTTACAAAATAACTATCATGGAAAGAATTTATCTAAGGTCTATAAAATGTGTATAGTACTGAATGTATACTTCTCAGCTGTAGCATGATAAATCTTTTAAAAGAAAGCTGCCCTCCCATTTATGCCATGGTCATCTTATACATTTTTACAATAAAGACCTTTTCAGAGAATTTAACATTTTTAAAACTGATGTTTTAAAATGAAACTTTTGCAGACATACATCACTAGGTTTTATATTACTCCAAATTATGCAGTTTCTGGGATAGTAACCATTAATTATCAAAAATATTTTATCTGATCACGACTTTAACAGCTAGAGGTACTTCTAGATTACTGGATAGCATGCAATATCCACCTCTAGCCTACTCAGTTTCTTAGACAATCTAGTTACCTAAACAAGAGACTAAAACTTTTTTTTTTTTCTTAAAAGCAAGCACATGCTTCCACTTTGCCTCTATTGGGAACATCAGATATGAATCTAACATGTTCCTTTAATCATGCATGACAGAAAAGTATGGTTCCTGAACCAGAAGGGCTGTTAGAAATAAAACCCTATAAGGTGATCATGGCAAGAATGACAAAATATCTCTTGTGTGTAATGCTTAGGGCCTGATCCTGCAGCCCTTACACCAGTGATTAGACCTCTTGATGTCAATGGGGCCTACTCATGTGAGTACAAGACTACAGGATTAGGTCTGTTCACTGTAGAAATGATGTACAAGAAGAAACAGGGAGCCTTTTAAAAAAATAAACAGCTTATCTTTCTTTTTGTGGTATGCAGCAAATAGTGTCCCTCTGTGAAGCTACTGAGCTATTCAGTTTTCTTTGTATATTATAATTTTATTTTTCATTTGAAAATAGAATATATATATATTTATTACAACATATGCAAAATTTTACCCTTATACATAACCCACACCCTCATGTAAAAACAATTGCTTTTAGTATCTAGGAAAGCTAGGAGTAATGTTGACCAAACAATGAGGATACAATGATGCTTTCAATGTTTGATATGTATTAAATGCTAAATAATAAAGGAATGATTCGCTTTAAAGTAACAAAAACCATGGCAAGAATAATGGGCAGTAAGAACTTGTTACATAGCCTAGATAAGCCTTGGTAAAAAAAACCCTTATCCCAAAGCTACCTTATCCCAACTCCAAAACACAAAACACCCTGAACCTCTAGAGTGGAGACTCTACTAGCTATGCATTAAAAGACACAAATACATTAAGATGTACAAACAATTGCAGTCAATGGGGCTGCTCTCATGAGCAGGGGTTACAGCACCAGTTCCAACTTTAGGAAGAGAGGGTCCAATCCCACAAATTACAAAGCTCCTCCTGAAAGGTGATCTGTACCTTCCCCTCCCCTTGAGTTTTTGCTTGGCACCTTACAGGATCAGCCATCAGAACACAAATTAAGTTCTGTGTAATACAGTAAGTTTCCTTTAATCCATCATCCTATGGGACTCCTTTTGGCAACCCCAAGCCACATTCTCTCCTCAGCTAAGAGTTTTTACTGAAGCTTGGCCCTCCATAATTTGACTTAGTGCCCTCAAGAGTACATATGTAAAAAAATTCGAGGGTTTGAGAACACGTGGTTCTTTGCTTTTACTCTGGAGTAAGACTGCATCAACAGGGCATCTTGAACTGCAGTGTCTGATTCTACATTGCTGAGATGATCTGACTCTACCTTCACTCTTGCCATAGAGATGCTTCACAAAGTTGCATGAAGCATGCACAGTCATTTCCTTTCACCACAACCAAATTTGATACTCCTCCCCCACTCCCCTTAAGTGGATCATGTCTCGTTGACTAATGGTAATTTAGTTGCCAGAGACTGACGATGACCCTAGATGACATTCACAGCAGAGATGGATAATGAAGCAACCAAGACACTTCACGACACTTGAAGAGAAAAAAAAATAAAGTAGGAAGAAACCCTGCATACTTTCACACTGTAGTGGCAATCTCTTATGGCAGCATGGATTAAGTTGGTACGGGAGAGTTGGGGCGGGAGAGGGAGTTGTTTTTTTGCAAACAGCTGGAAACCAACCAAAATCAGGCTTGCCTCGCACACTAGTTACAGGCAGGTTATATCTCACATTTAAGAAAGCGCAATGTCCTCTCTTCCATTTCAAAGTGTGCCTATTTCTATTTTTAATTAAATTTATCTTGAATTTTGAAGAGTTTTGTTTTTGTGATTAGCTCATCAGTTCAACAGTATTCACATTTACATAAAATCCTCTCAAGGATTCCAAAGCTCCTGGATGTCTGGCTGCTTTGTTGTGGTATTATTGATTCCTCCCTTAGAAAGACACACTGCCAGGGAATAACATTTGTAACAAAGATTCTTATCTCTAGAACCTATAGCCTTTCACCAGAGGTGTCTTCCAGTGTAACTTGGCGGAGCAGTTGGTATCTGGAAATAAGGATAATAAACCCATAACTAAGAGCTCCAGACTATTCAGAAATCAGTGTAAACATATGCTACATTACATGTCTAGTAGTAAAAGCATTATCAGTTCTACAACAAAATGGTACAGCAAAGCGTATCTTCAATGTGTAAATACACGTACCTCACCACAAGAAAAAGGGATGAATATGTATATATTAGTCTTTTGCTTTACTGTCTAAGGTAATAATCTTTTACTGAATGTGCAATTTATTCTCCAGGAACAAGCTTTGTGCCTATCCCCAGAAAATCTCTCTAACCCTTCATCCTTAAACTGCCTCTTCCCTGAGCTGCTTATTCTGATATAAGGGAATATAGGGATGGATTAATGCAGACACCCAAAAGTATAGTGCTCATTATGGGCCTTGTAAGTTATTCTGAGAACAAGGAATGAGCTTATTTACATCACTTTTGCATGATGTATCACTCATTGTACTACGCAGGAAAGGAAAATCCTGAGATCTAATAACTCTTGTTCCCTATAATAAATCCAAACTCTACTTACTTAACAAAAAACCTTCAGTCAGACCAGCTTCCTTGTGGGTTTTTTTTAAATGTGCAGGTTGAGTTATGGAATCAGCTCATGATTTAAAATAATGAAAACCCAACTTACATGAGTGTAAACCAGCCCATGAGTAAATTTTTAAGAAGCATGTAGGTATGCATGAAAATGTGGGAGTGAAAATTCTCCTTTTCTTAACAATAGGAGAGAGCTATATGCAATTCCTCAAGTGCAAATTACACACACAATGGGAATGAAATTTAAAGAGGCTGTTTGGCATCAGATCTCTAAGCCATTCTTGCAATGACCTTGAATAACAGTATATCTATCAAATAATAGCATGCCAACCTATTGTTTGAGAGGCAAATTAATTCACATTAGCATAAAGATATTTTACATGCCCCTCTTATGTATTTCTTTCCAAGGGTAGTACACCTCAATTGGTGTTCACCATATAGCGAAAAATATAGATTTTACAAGGGAAGTGAAAATGTGATAGCAGCTATTTGCTGCAAAGATTCTTATGCCAAAGAATATACTGGACTGTAACCAAAAGTGTAACTTGCAGAAATCAGACAGTTATTAACTGTCACTGCGTTACATTCATCCAAAGGAGCCACTGGATATGGACAGTCAGCAGAAAACTTGGTTCATTCAATCTAAACTGAATGGCCAAGTAAAGAAGTCCAAATGTTTTTAACTGAATAATCTCAAGAGGGGAATGGAAGCATTACATGCATACTTGCTACTAGAGATTTCATTTCATTTATAGTGTGTTTTCTTTCATATGAACAAGCAGTCTAAACTCAGAAGTTCATTCAATAAGTAGCAGTTGCACATTCCCCACTGTATACCCAAGACTCTGTACATTATCACATTTTTATACTTACAGTCCCACCATTTAGCACAACTGCCATCTCAGTTGGCTGATAAACATTGCTTCTAAAGGGAGCACTAGGTCGGCTTCCCAAGCTGCCATTGCGAAATCCTGCCGTTCTTAAAGCTGTGTTTAGAACAAGAGACAGTTTTATTCTCATGCAAACAAATCAAACCCTTGTTTTCATGTGTCAGAATAATACATATTTTTAAAAATTACAAGAGTGATCTAGGGTGAAATCTGGATTCCACTGAAGTCAGAGGTAATTTTGCCATTGACTTAAAGCCATGATTTCATCCCTCATTTTTACTCTGCCTCTATAGTTATACATTTTGGGTTGCATCTTTGAGTTTACTTTTAAATGAAAGGTTTCAGAGTAACAGCCGTGTTAGTCTGTATTACCAAAAAGAAAAGGAGTACTTGTGGCACTTGTGGTTAGTCTCTAAGGTACTCTTTTTTTTTTTTTTTTTTTTTAAATGAAAGAAACTGCTTGGCACAAGAAAAGAAGAAAGAATTTAGCTCCCAGTTATAACTGCGGATGTGTTTTTCATTACTGTTTCCCATCAAGTATCCACGCACTAAGTGGTAAAGTAAAATAACATTTCTACATCTTCTCATATTCAGAAAAAAGACATGCAAACTATTGTTTGAGCCAGTAAACACAACCCCCTGAGCATTATTTCAGAGGGCCTAGTGCATAACGATTTTCCAAATATCTCCTATAGTTACTTTGAGAAATATTGCACAAATATTGCTTTTGAATAGGTTGATCATGAAGATTTCTTGAAGCAAAAGATAAAATGCTGTTTAGATCAGAAATATCCGGTAATCTCTCCATTATGATAGTCATGAATTATAATGCATCATTTTTCTTCTTCTAATATTTACATGTTAAATGAGAGATGAAGTTAAGAGGTGTGGTTATTTACCTCTGAGACAGTCAGGCAGCAGAGAGATTTGAATATGTTATCAGATTAGTTCAGAGGTGAACAATAGGCTTCACTGAACTCAGCTGCAGTCAGACAATATGCCTTCATTTGTATATGCAAACTGTGTCATTACAGTTGTTCTACACCTCAGTATTATTATTGATAGGTATGAGGTTGTAGATCAAAACATGCCAGTTTCAGCCACTCACGAACTAGAATTTCCCTCTTCCATTTAACTCAAGTTACAATGCTACAGTCAATGGGTAAGATCCTGGCCTCAGTGAAGTCAATGGGGATTTTTGCCATTGACTTCGCTGGAGCTAGAATTTCACCCCATGTGTACAGCAAGACTTAAAACTGATCATAATTCATAGGGCTGTATACTGCCCTCAGTCTACTGCTACTCAAATCAATAGGAGTTGTGCACAGAGATGAAGATCAATATTGATCTTTTACCATACAATAGTTTATTACACATAATTTTTAGGCCCTGGCCCTGCAAACACACATATGTGAAATTTAGTTTTTAATGATACTTAGTACCTCCTCTGGAAAGCACTTTAAAAGGGATGGATGAAAAGCAATATTTAAATACTACATATTATTATGTTATTCACAGGCCAATATTTAAGACATCCCTTTAAACATGTCCATCTCACAATCAGTAATATATATATTTTTTAATATATAAGTTGGCCTTCTCTCAATGTTTTAGCATAAATGTTTACACTGGCATTTACTATGCGCTAAGAAATAGTTTCAGATTATTACAGTGTACCATTTGAAATTAAGGTATTACGTATCTATTTTACTGCCTATAAAATTCACATATCTATTTGCAAATAAATCTTAACAGGAAAATGTCAAATTAAATTTCATGTTGCTCGCTGAATTTTTTTTAAAACACCTATTACTGCAAGTAATTCCTAAATTATGCATTTGTCTAATCATTCGGTCTGTATGTCTTTAACACAACAGAGGAGAAACTTTAAAAACCTAAAATTGTCTGGGAAACTTGGGTAAGAACCAAATCCTGTGTGCCTTACAGGAGTAGCTCAGTTCCCACACATTTCACATGCTGGAAGTTAATCACCATTGTCTGTTTTGTGTAAATTCTAAGTATTTTACCAACATTCTCACAACACACATGTATGCAAGATACTCTGCCAAGGTGACCCTTAGGCCAGGTCTACACTAAAAAGATAGGCTGACCCAGCTGTCACCCCTCCCCTCACTGTAGTGAGTGTCTACACTGAAGCAATGCAGCTACTATGTTTCTAGTTAAGACATAGCTTTACCTCCACAGGACACAAACATACATTTGTTTTTCATCATAACAACTGATACCAGGGATATCAGATAGGAAAATCTAGTTACCTCCCTAACAAGATTGTATTGCAAATATAATGCCAAATTTTAAAATGTCACTATGCAGCTTAGGCTATAGTAAATAATACAATTTAATGATTCTAGGGAAAAAATGATGCATATAACTATTTTTTAAGGAAACACCCAGTCCAGAGCAGATTGCAACAATAGGGATCAGCTTGGCTGAGCTACGTTAGAATCTCTAAACAGAGATAAATGGCCCATTTTAAAAGTATATATATTTGGAAGATTTAACAAGTTTACAAATCCTCACCATGTAAATATCAAAAAGAAAAGGAGTATTAGTGGCACCTTAGAGACTAACAAATTTATTTGAACATAAGCTTTCGTGAGCTACAGCTCACTTCATCGGATGCATTCAGTGGAAAATACAGTGAGGAGATTTATATACACTCAGAACATGAAAAAATGGGTGTTATCATACACACTGTAAGGAGAGTGATCACTGAGATATTATCAGAGACAAAACAATCATTACAACAGTGGGCTTTTGTTTAGAGAAACATAATACAGTGCAGTAATATCATCATCTCTCTATTTAAACAGCCCAAATCTGTGTTCTCTTATGTCTGCATTAGTCTCTAACAACTCCAGTGAAGTAATTCTAGTTACCCCAGTATGAAATGGGCTGAGTGGGAGGGAAAAAATCAGGTCCAAAATGCTTAGTGGCTTTAACAATAAGGAAACCAAAGAACAGCGATGACACCGTCTGCTACTGGTTCCTTAAAAATATACAACCCACTTCTTACCCAGCTAGAATTAAAACTGCGCTAAGGGCCTCCATCAGGCAGCTCTCTGCCATACGCAGCCACATAAGTATCCCTGTGTCCTTTCCTCTAGAATGTTGTTCAGGTTTTAGCTATTGATTGTCTCTGCTAGGCAATCAACTTTTGCTGTCCCCCTGAATAGTCATTTAAGGCCAATTTCACTGTGATTTCAATTGGATCTATTATTCTTCATTTCCTGTCACCTAAAATATTGCATACAGGTGTTATACACCATTACACAGTTGCCATATTTCACCCGAGTTGCACTTCTGTGACAAACAAAGCTACTCCTCCTTACATGGCCTGTACAGTTTGTAGAGCATCCATTCAGTTGCTTTTCATTCTTGGTCTACACATTTTCAATTTAGAATGTAAACACTGCAGGACAGAGCCTTTGTCTTTATATTTGTTTGTAAAGCACCAGGCACATTATGTATATAGTATCAGAAAAGAACTTTGGGACCCATTTCTGTGAAAGAAGGTATGTATTTAAATGTATGATCAGCTATTTTATGGCCCAAGAATGCTGAGCACTTCATGCACCAGCCTTTGCTAATCAAGTGTTTTTGACACAAGCAAACAAAGTTTTTTGTCCTTACCCATAACTATTTCACATTTGGGGACAATGTATACCTTCAAATCAGCAGCACTGCTATGGGTACCCGCATGGCCCCACAGTATGCCAACATTTTTATGGCTGACTTAGAACAACGCTTCCTCAGCTCTCGTCCCCTAACGCCCCTACTCTACTTGCACTATATTGATGACATCTTCATCATCTGGACCCATGGAAAAGAAGCCGTTGAGGAATTTCACCATGATTTCAACAATTTCCATCCCACCATAAACCTCAGCCTGGTCCAGTCCACACAAGAGATCCATAAACAATGGTCACATAAACACCACCTATACCAGAAACCTACTAACCGCTATTCCTACCTACATGCCTCCAGCTTTCACCCTGACCACACCACACGATCCATTGTCTACAGCCAAGCTCTGCGATACAATCGCATTTGCTCCAACCCCTCAGACAGAGACAAACACCTACAAGATCTCTATCAAGCATTCTTACAGCTACAATACCCACCTGCGGAAGTGAAGAAACAGATTGATAGAGCCAGAAGAGTTCCCAGAAGTCACCTACTACAGGACAGGTCCAACAAAGATAATAACAGAACGCCACTAGCCGTCACCTTCAGCTCCCAACTAAAACCCCTCCAACGCATTATTAAGGATCTACAACCTATCCTGAAGGATGACCCAACACTCTCACAAATCTTGGGAGACAGGCCAGTCCTTGCCTACAGACAGCCCCCCAACCTGAAGCAAATACTCACCAGCAACCACATACCACACACACAACAGAACCACTAACCCAGGAACCTATCCTTGCAACAAAGCCCGTTGCCAACTGTGCCCACATATCTATTCAGGGGACACCATCACAGGGCCTAACAACATCAGCCACACTATCAGAGGCTCGTTCACCTGCACATCCACCAATGTGATATATGCCATCATGTGCCAGCAATGCCCCTCTGCCATGTACATTGGTCAAACTGGATAATCTCTACGTAAAAGAATAAATGGACACAAATCAGATGTCAAGAATTATAACATTCATAAACCAGTCAGAGAACACTTCAATCTCTCTGGTCACGCGATTACAGACATGAAAGTTGCGATATTACAACAGAAAAACTTCAAAACCAGACTCCAGCGAGAGACTATTGAATTGGAATTCATTTGCAAATTGGATACAATTAACTTAGGCTTGAATAGAGACTGGGAGTGGCTAAGTCATTATGCAAGGTAACCTATTTCCCCTTGTTTTTTCGTACCCGCCCCCCCCCCCCCCCCCCAGACGTTCTTGTTAAACCCTGGATTTGTGCTGGAAATGGCCCGCCTTGATTATCATGTACATTGTAAGGAGAGTGATCACTTTAGATAAGCTATTACCAGCAGGAGAGTGGGGTGGGGGGAGAGAAAACCTTTTGTAGTGGTAAATACCCATTTTTTCATGGTTTGTATGTATAAGAACATCTTCTGTATTTTCCACAGTATGCATCCAATGAAGTGAGCTGTAGCTCACGAAAGCTTATGCTCAAATAAATTGGTTAGTCTCTAAGGTGCCACAAGTACTCCTTTTCTGATCTCAATAGAGTTATTACTTATTTACGCTTGTATAAATCAGAAAAAATTCAGGCAGAGTGAGCAAGAAGCATGAATAAATTCAATTTCCTCTGGTGAACTTCAGGTCCTATTATTAGGGAAATATTTTACTTGTAGCTTAATCTTTGCAATTAGAGCGAATTACAAATTTTCTACTGAAATTTTTTTCAGTGGAAAGTGGCCTTTTTCTTTCCAAATGAAAACTGAATATTTGCCTTTCATTTGAATCTTCCTTGAAAACTAAAATAATTTGTTTGAAACAAAGCTCACCATTGAAATAAACACACACACATACACACACACACACTTCTGGAATTTTTCAGTTTACAGTTTTTGAAACATCGCAAAAATATTTAAGTTTCATGGGAAATTTTGAAAAGAACAAAAACTCTGAGTGGAAAAACTGGCATTTTGAACGACCTCTAACACAAACCAAATACACTAG
Organism: Chelonia mydas; assembly: GCF_015237465.2. Lineage (NCBI taxonomy): Eukaryota > Metazoa > Chordata > Testudines > Cheloniidae > Chelonia > Chelonia mydas. The sequence continues at coordinate 17,332,275 of NC_051250.2, read as the reverse complement.
AACAAATATCTTTGAGCAAATGTATACATTTTCTTTTCTTTCTTATTAGACAGACAGACCAGTATGGGTCCTTTATACAGGAAAATCTTACCTGCATTATGTTCATCCATTGAAAAGGCTTTGTTTTCCATGTAGCTCCGAGGAAGTTGTATATCTTCCTCAAAAGCAGTTTCACGCATTCTTGGTTGCGAAGTATCAAAATAATTGGGTGTGTTTTCTTGCTGTGATGGAAGAATGGTGCAGTGAACTTCTGGGATAGCGTAAAAAATAACAAACACCCAACCACTGGACACCAGTGCAATGGCAAGAGTGGGGTCATTCCATTTGTCTTTTTTCCTCAGTTCAGTATTGCCAAACAGGTACATAGTTATCCAAGCTACCCAAATTAGAATCGAGAAAAAAACTGTTACAATTAGGCATCCTCCATTTTTCTTCCACTTCTGAAACTTTCCACACAGGGTGAACAGAGAGACTCCCATGGTAACCATCATCAAGAACATAACATAAATCAAAGCCATAACAAAATCCACTGGCTCATAATTGCAGGCCAGCTTCTTATCTCTCACAATGGTTAGTATTAGCCACTCCGTTGCAATAATGACCTGGACCAGCATAAGACAGATTGCCATGCCAGCTAGATGCCAGCCAGATGGACTTTTACCATGTCGAACTAGTTTGCGCAATCTCCAGGCTTGAGCTAGCAAACAGGAAAAGCACAACGCAAAGATAACTCCCCACAGAAACCTTCGAGTGGAACATACTGTTTCATCTTCCTGTATGATGAATGCAAAAGTCAGTCCAAACAGTCCTAGTGTCCCAAAGAGAAAGAGGAAATGCATTCCCAATGGGCTCTTCTTCTCTTTGTCCTTGATGAATGGCAACCTCACTAGCAAAATCAGCATCAACAGCAATGTCGTCAGCACTCCTGCTCCAGCAACTGCCTCCACTACTATTCCCCAAATGGCATCCAAGTCACACAGATAAATATACTGGGGGAGAAGATCCAGTCCACACCCTCTGGACGTACTTGAGTTTTCAGAAGAGCCATAACTGACGACGAAGAGGAGGAGGAAAACGATGGCTGGGTGGGTTTTCATTTTTCTGTCTGAGACAATAAGATAAAGTGACAAAATAATTGTTTATTTTAGCTGACTGTGCTTAAGCTTTTCCTTAGAAAACATCATTTACACAGTACCTTTCGAGATCTCATTTTAACTGGAAGCACAGCTTGCACACCATGGGAAGTAGTTTGTTCCAACTGTTCATGTCAAGGAACATGTTTACTCTTATTTGCACTGGATTTTCAGCCTCAACTGCTTCCCTAAGCCATAAAAACTATTGTTGTCCTGCTGGATTAAAAATGATTCCATTTTGTTTTTACATAATGTGAAGATATTTCCAAATGCAGGACTTGGATTCAGCCTCAAATACAATCTTTATTATTGCTGAAAGGAATTATTTATGAAGCAATGAATGATAAAGTACCTGTGTTTATTTAATAATCAAATGTAATAGAGAAGATGAGAATGAAATGTGTATAAATTACACTGCCTGTTATATAAACACAGGGCCTGATTTCAATATCAATATAAGTGATACCAGAATCAAGCCACTGATTTTACACCTGTGTAAGACCATTACCTTCCATGGAATTTCCCCCATTTCAGAGGGGGTCCAGATCCAGTCTTTTGCTCTATTGTTACTGTTTATACAAGGAACATAAAGTATGCATTTAAAATTAAATACTTTTTTTTCCCCTCATGTTTCTCCGTGTTGGGTTAAAATTTCATTCTGCTCAGTTTGCATCTCCTCACACAATATTCCTTCCCACACGGAGATCTTCTGCATTTACTGCAGGGAATACTTAACTACAAAAGTTATCTATGGCAGAAGTACATTGCTCACATGCAGCATTATTAATCAACTGAACAAAGAAGAATGAGTCATTCTCCTTAACAAATATAAAGCCACCCAACAAGAGAAACAACAAAAATGGAACATCATGGTCTCTGCATCCTCAAAGTAAACAACTTTAAATTCTCTATAAGACAACATATCCAGTCATATTACACACAAATGCACCAGCAGAACCAAAAGTTTCTAATTTCCTTTAGTTACATGCTGCCTACCTAAATTCTCCCTGCAGTTTTAGAGAAATAGTGGTCTTCATTTTCATGCCTTCTTAAAACAAAAGAATTGTTTAAAAAAATTGTCATTTTTAAAACATGCATTCCATTCCAGTGATGGCCGTACTTCAATGGCTGGGTAAAAAGTGTCCAATATGGATCATATATGAAGCCTGATTCCCTAACAGGAATAGCCCTGTTGATTTCAGTGGCATTATTAATGTGATAAGGGCTATTCACATGACCAAGCATTTGAAGGATAAGCCCACAGTATTTTGAGATCCTTTGGTATAAAAGCACTATATAAATGTAAGCTATTACATTACTTGTGCACCAGCATATCACCATGTGGCATATTGAACATGTACTTCAAGGGAAAAAACAAACTACAGATAAAGACAGATTTCCTAAGAATCAGGCAAATAGCCTCAAACTGGCAAATTTGTACAGATACTTTGCAGATCAGAAATACAGCTAGTTGAAGACCTGAAAATAAGTTGACATGACTTGGAAAAGCACTAATGTAACTATAAAATGTTATCAAATTGAACATAATTATCAAAGTTATATATTTTTTTAATTCTACTACTGCAATAACTATTATCAGACTACAATAGCGTGTGATTACTAAACGTAAGAGCTGTGATTTCTTAGTTTATATGTTACTGTAATGATCAAAGCTGTAAGCATGGACATATCAAGCAGTTTTAAAAACTAATGTTCATTCCACTACCCTGAGTCATTAACAATGTCCATTTTAGGTCCCTGCTAAGATCAAAGATTTTGAATAACAACACTTTCTATGACAGGTTTCAGAGTAACAGCCGTGTTAGTCTGTATTCGCAAAAAGAATACACAGTATGCATCCAATGAAGTGAGCTGTAGCTCACGAAAGCTTATGCTCAAATAAATTGGTTAGTCTCTAAGGTGCCACAAGTACTCCTTTTCTTTTTGCGAACATTTTCTATTTGATGTACCAGGAGAGTAAATATACTAATATATACTAAAAGCACAATGCTTTTTCTATTCATCTGTACTATAAAGAAGGAATACGTAATGTAAAAAATTAATATGAAAAAGTAATGTGGTTACAATTAAGTAATATGGTTTGGACAAACAAAACAAAGCGTACAACTATCTTGACATGCTCACTGGAATAACAGGTTACCTCCATCATTCTGTGACGTGTTCCTAAGATGCTGTTATCACACAAATGGGCTTAACTTGAGTAATGATGTATTGAAACACCACCAGGGCTAATGATTATTTTTCAACTAAACTGTGGTTTTTTTTAATTGATTGGTAGAAAGAATTTTTTTTTTTTTTATAATGTTTGAGTCCCCTACCCATTCACTTGATCGGTGAAGTCCTTATCAAGAGGAATTTAGTATCCAATAAACTAGGTTTACCTTTAAATTGAACAGTTGTTACACTGGATACATTCACTGGAGTATGAAAATGGAATTAATCAAAAGGAGACCTATTCTGAATACAATCTTACAATCCCTTCCACATATGAGCAGTCTATACAATAAAGTCTCATCGACTTCAATGGGACCTTTCACCCGAGTAAGCACTACTCACAGGAGTAAGTTTGCTGGATCAGGCATCTGGTTGGGCTACTAAATATCCAAACGCACCAGGCAAAGAACGCTACTAAACTACTGCAGAGAATGAAATACAGAGGCAGGTAGGAAATCTTAACAGACGCTGTGGGATATTTCATGCCTATAATCCATTAGTGCCGCCAGTGTTGGTTTTGAGAATTCAGATCAGTCTCAAACCATGCTTCTAGAACCATGCTGGAAGGTGAACAGCTGGCACTAACAAATTTAGGCCAGATACAACTCCATTTGAGAGAGGTAGGATCAGCTCCTGAACAATTGTGATAGCACAGTGACTACTACTCTAGGTTGCTGAGTAGTCTTGAATCACAGTGTAGAACGTACATGTGTTTAATGGTCATGTCCTCAGTGGTACAGGAGTGAAGAAGAAACACATTTTGGGGTTCACTGCACTCGGTTGAAAAACAAAACTAAAAAAACCACTTAATTACATGTTTAAATTCAGCAGGCATAAGAAGCAAAGGCAGGGTTACCAATCAGGATTTGAAAACAGATCAATAGCAGATCAGAGGCTTCCATATCTACAGTTGCAGAGGCATTAATACAATCCAGGGTGTAACTGAAACACAGAAAACATACTACTGTAATTAACTTTGCCAGAAGCCAAAAGTCATAGTTACTTGGTTAACATGTTTTGAGACACACAGTTCTTAAAGGGCCCGATTCTAAGAAGTGCTGAGCACCCTCAACTCCCATTTACAACAACGTGAGCAAATCCACGTTTAAAGGAGTCTGTGCAATATTGGAAACCACAGGAACTAAATTCAAGCAATGGATCATGTGGATCATTGTTCAGATTTCACTCTAGGTTGAAGTTTGCTGGGTTTGGAAAGAATATGATACACTGCCCTTTAAATTAAGATCACTTTAAATGTGCATTATCCCATTGCATCCAAATTAGAATACACATATACTAAATTGGTTTAAATTCTAGCTTTGTTGATTAGTTGCTCTCCAAAGACCTGAGGGTAATGAATTAAATACAAGTAGGTCCAATTCTGAGATATTTTCCAGTTCTGGCTACTTTATTCATGTCATGTAATCCTCATGTGATTGAGCTATTCTAGGACAGTCTGTTTCCATGGAGATTGTGCTCCATGGGTAATCAGTCATATTGTCAGCCAATCATTTATTTCCTGTTCCTATTTGGATATTCTTATCTCCCATACAGGAAGGGGTAGGTTTCTTTGGAGAAGGAAGTCTCCAGCAAAATCAAACTCAGAAAAAGCCAGAGTCATCAAACTCTATTGGGAATTTTTTTAAGTAGTGACTTTTGGGAGAGTTGTGTACTCTAATATGGAGATATTTATTTGTTCTCTTTAGAAAGCTCCACAATATCTACAACAGCAACTAGGGAAAAGTTTGGGATTGGTGCTGGGAGTTTTTTTCATGTCAAGTTTCAGTATTGTAGCATCATAGAAATGTAGGGCTAGAAGGGCTCTGGAGAGGTCATCTAGTCCAGCCCCCTGAGCTGAGCTAGGACCAAGTATTCCTAACATCATTCCTGACAGATGTTTGTCTAATTGTTTCTCAAAAGCCTCCAATGACGGATTCCACAACCTCCTTTGGAAGCCTATTCCAGGCTTTAGCTATCCTTCTAGTTAGAAAGCATCTCCTAATATCTATCCTAAATCTCCCTTGCTGCAGATTAAATCGATTATTTCTTGTCCTGTCTTCAGTGGATATGGAGAACAATTGATCACCATCCTTTTGTAATAGTCCTTAACATATTTGAAGACTTATCACATCCCCCATTCAGTCTTCTTTTCTCAAGACTAAACATGCCCAGTTTTTTGAAGTTTTCCTCATAGGTCAGGTTTTCTAAACATTTTATTATTTTTGTTGCTCTCCTCTGGAGTCTTTGCAATTAGTCCACATCTTTCCTAAAGCGTGGCACCCAAAAATGGGCACAATACTCCAGCTGAGGCCTCACCAGTACTAAGTAGAATGGGACAATTATCTCCTATGTCTTACAGATAACACTTATTAATACACCCCAGAATATTAGCCTGTTTTGCAAATGCATCACATTGTTGGCTCATGTTCAATTTGTGATCCACTATAACCTCCAGATCCATTTCAGCAGTACTATTGCCTAACCAGTTATTCCCCATTTTGTAGCTGTGCATTAGTGTATTGTATTATTGAGTCCTATCAGAGGTCCTGTCCACACTGGGCTTTGTAACAATGTCTAAAAGCAGTCCCAAACATGCTTATAAGCCAAAGGACTTGTCTACCCTGTAAGCACAATCATGCAATTTAACCTGTTTACAGCACACTTGGCCCCTAACTTGGTTACAACTTGCAATGTAGAATGGACCTTAACTGCATTTCATAATCAGTCTAAAACCTCAGCTAAAATTTTGTCCCTGACACTGTTACAGAGCTCTACCAGACACGAAAAATTCATGTGATAGCATAGGGACATGGCAGACTCCTTACCTGTTTTCTTTTGTAGTTTAGATGGGTCCATATGGGAAGTCTAAAACATGTTTTTGGCAAGAGGGTTGTTTTGGAAGGAGCAAAAACCGTGCCCACACTGGATAAACCAAACCAACCTGCGTTACAACCATGCGGTAGTGGGCAGACTCAAAGAGGCCTTGTCTACACTGGACTTTTGGGGGGAAATCTTCCACTCTTGCACTAACACCAGTGTAGACCTGCTCTGAGCAGGGTTATAGGAGCTCAGGGTTAAAATTCAATAAATAAATAAAAACAGGGCACTATCTACATTAGTGCTCCCACCATTGCTACCACCGAGAAAACTGCATCAGTAATTATGCAACATTGGGAGATTTCAAAAACACATCCACTATAGACACAGGTAGTGTCAGAGTATCCAACACAGCTGGAGTAGCCTAAGGAAAAACAGCTTTCAATGGGGCAGTTATAGCACAGAAGCAAACCTATTGTAGAATTATTTTTAACTGACCCTTCCCCAAAATTAAATTTCATGCCATCAGTCTAACTCAGCACAGAACCCTGGGCACCTGAAAAAGAAATACGTACACTATATTTTAGACTCTTCAGTAAATATATTTCCAATACCTCTCTGAGAGAGGTAACTGTAACCCCACACAAACAAAATAAGAAGGGCCTGAATATCCAGAAACACAGGCTCAAATTTTGATCTCAGTTACACCAAAACTAACTCTATTGTTTTTAACTGAGAGTAGAGTCTGGTCTCAGTATATGATTCACAGGAGGAATGGTGGACACCAAGCCATTCCAGCAATTACAAAGCATAATTCTAAACAGCTAAAAGGAGACTGAAGGGCTAAAAGCTATCTTCCAAAAGTTGTTACATTTAAGAATCTTAAATAATGCTTTGGTCAGGCTGACCTTCCACAACTACAGATGTTGAGCTGATCCTTAGCTGACTTCAGCTGAGCATCTGGCCAATCTAGTTCACATAAAGATACCACAGTGCTCCACACTTAAAAACAAACAAACAAAAAAAAAACCCCTTGCATCGACACTTCCCAACCTGAATAAAGTTCTTCAGCTACATTAAATGGTTATATAATGTACCATTATTAAACTGTTTAAACGTCTAAAAATCAATGCATTTTACATGTGAGAATACCCTTGTAAAAACATCCAACTTGTCTAAATTTGAACAGGAAGAAGAGTCCTATATAAAAGCATGGGGTACAGCTACCAATCCTGTTCTGTCTTACATGGCGTGATGAGATGTCCACCTCACACAGGAGTGGAAGGAGTTAATGGAGGCCAGAGGACCAATTAACCTAGTAGAATGGAGGTAGAGAAGAAAGCCCTTACTAGAGGAACAGGCTCACCTGTTCAGGAACAGGCAGGGCCTGTATACAGCTAGGTAGCAGCCTGCAGAGAAGGGTGGCTGTTGCTGGGAAAGGCTGCTGCTGAAATAGGGCAGTTAACTCCTTGGGAAGGGGGAGGAGTGTTAAGGGGCTGGGGACAGGAGTGTGCCGGGAAGTAGACTGCAGTGACTCCCTGAGTGGAGGGAGTCTGAGGCTGGCAAACCCAGAGAGGATAGGAACCAGTGATGTAGGAAGAAGCCCAAGGAAACAGGAGCAAGGGATAGGATTGCACAGGGACAGCGCCTGCTTGTTATAGGATCCCTGGGTTGGAATCCAATATAGAGAGTGGGCCTTGGTTTCCCTACCAACCACTGGGAAGTGACACAGGATGTTGGAGATGCCAGCCAGACAGCTGGTCTGGAAGGATTGTGATTTCCCTGGAAGGGGAGGACTTTAGTGACCTGGCTGAAGGGCCAAGCCATGAATGGGAGACTGCAGATCTGGGAGTGAGCAGGGCTGCAGACTGAGAGGTTATCACCAGAGGGAGACCATGAGCTGGCAGAGCTAATCCCCAGAATGGCCAGTAGGCGGTCCTGCAAGCAGTGAGTGACACGTTGATTGATTTCCTCACTATTAGTTTTAGTCACTGATACTGCCACAAAGAAAAGGCTGCCACCACCATGAAGCATTGTGTAGAGATGCTTATGAGTTAGAAATTAATCATAACATAAGATTTGTACCAAGTCCTTTTATCAGATCTCCGGCATAAGCTTCAGGACTTATAACAGTGCAGCAACAGCTAAGCTGAGATCAGACGTTGAAGAGATGTATTTCCAGAATAATAATTAATAATAAGATTTTGCAATGTGTGCAAAAATGAGGCTGTGATTTAGTCTTACTCTGCATAATAACACAATGCTTTTTAGAGCTCAGCACCTCAGCTGCTATAGAATTTGTGACTTCATTCAAGAAGGAATATGTAGAATAACTATTGCTGTATCTGAAAAATACCTTGCAGTGCTGAATATAACTGAAATTCTTTCTAATACTCTAGATATTCTGAATTCCTTTCAGTTGTGTTCTTCACATCATCCATCCATGTCTAGATACATGCAATTACAAGGTCTAAGGAGCACTGGGTTTTGCACTGAAGTGATTATGCACTTGATCACTTCTCTTACTGGCTTTTACTTCTAGGAATGTCCCTATTAATGTAAGAACTTCAATCATGGACTCTCTCTCTCTCCACTCTGTTACAGAAAGATTAATTGCAATTTCACTGATGTTGACTACATGCAAATACAGTACATCACAGCCAACTTACATGTAAAACACCATGCATACAGGAATAGAAACTGCAGAAATGATTTACCAGTCTAAGTGCTTTGACATAAGAAATCCCGTTATCTTTGGGATAAACATTAGATCAGGTGTAAACAAAGGGTTTAATGTAGTACTAAGTCCCTGTCCCTATTTGCTGTTTAAGGGCATGACATTTATAAGAATCTTCTGTTAACTAGACAACAAATCACCCAACCCCTGCCCTAGACCAGTGGTTCTCAACCAGGGGTATGTGTACCTCTGGAGGTACGCAGAGGTCTTCAAGGTGGTACATCAACTCATCTAGATATTTGCCTAGTGTTACAACAGGCTACCTAAAAAGCACTAGCAAAGTCAGTACAAACTATAAATGTCATACAGACAATGACTTGTTTATACTGCTCTATACACTGAAATGTAAGTACAGTATTTATATTCCAACTGATTTATTTTATAATTATATGTAAAAATAAGAAAGCAAGCAATTTTTCAGTAATCTGCTGTGACCCTTTTGTGTTTTGATGTCTGATTTTTGAAGTGAGGTGAAATTGGGGGGTGTTACACAAGACAAATCAGACTCTTGAAGGAAGTACAGTGGTCTGAAAAGGTTGAGAACCGCGGCCTTGAACTGTAACATGCACAAGGTACCAAACCACATACAATTAGCTGTACCAGTTGAGCAGGGCTCCCACAGTCCAAACAAATACTGCTGAGCTCCAACAAAGGCAATGATGGGGATGGCCCAACAAAGGGCTTTTCTCTATTCAACCCAGATCCCTTACAATTATCCTCTAGCTCCCACCAGGAGCAAGCCACAGAATAGCAGGAAGATTTTCTGGCTCTGGTGCAGCATCCAAAGTGCTCGGGTCACAAGGGGAATGGAGCCCTAAAGAGGAGCCAAGCAGCCCTGTCCTCCTAGACTTATATGCAGCTGCCTCCTCCCTAGTTTCCCCTTAACCCTGTCTGCAGCCACCTGCTCTTTCTGTCCTAGATCCAACCTATTTTCCTTTGTCCCCCAGCCCCAAGTGTGCCAGACTCTTGCACTATTTCCCCCTAGTTCAGACTCCAGCCTCCTTCCCCGCCTCCCCCAGAGCTGCACATAGCCCCCCTCCCTGTCCTATATCCAACCTAATCCCCCTCATAGTCCTATCGCCAGCCTGCTGTCAGCCAGCAGGCTAATTCCGCTGGAGCTGCAGAGGCGCAGAAGAGGAAAGCCGGGGCTGCAGTTCTGTCGCGTTTGTCTTCTACAATCTCTAGTGTTTGGGGTCTACCCGGGCTGCGGGTGGAGAGAGCCCCTCGCTTGTGAAATATCTTCACGTATAAACGCTAAATCAGCACACAGTGAGCAACGTCTTCCTGAGGTTCAGGCACCTCCAAACATGGGGAGCCTGGGCGTACCCCTCCAAAGGCTCCACCGTACCAAGCACCAGCGAGCCTGGGACCCCCTGGCCCTTCAGCACCCATGTCTCTAGCCATGCTAGAACTAGGGGTAGCAGGGTGGTTTCCATCATAGGTTTACAGTTTGGGTCAATGGCTCTTCGCACCCCAACTATACACCTTGTTCCAGCACTCCTGGGTACAGCCGCGAGACAGATTCCCCCCTCCCCCCCCCCCCCCCGGAAATACTGTCTGGCTCCCCTAACCCACCCACTAATCCAGCTGTTCTCCCCCTGACTCAGGTGCATTTGGCCCCCTCGCTTGCAGCAGGGCGCTGGATCGTGGTTCCCCTCCCCCCATTACCGAGGCTCAGCTCCCGCAACCCACCAGCAAGGCTCTTGCCCTCCATTGCTCAAGCCCCGGGTTGCTCCCCTGCTATTTGCACAGAACGGCGGCCGTCCCTACCCTCGCCGGGAGGCGGAATCCCCGGGACGAGAAGCCCCGATTGAGCCCCCCCGTTCCTGTGGGGAGCGGGAGCACCCGGAGGCCGGGCAGCCGGCGCAGGAGATTTGCCTTCCACCAACCTGTTTTCCCCCCACGCTGACAACTTGTGTCCCGCGCCAAAGGCGGCGGGGCTATAGAGCACAACCCAGAAAGCAGCCTGGGTATTATGTATCAGCAGCTCCCGGCGAAATGAGCTGCAAGCGGAGTGTGTGTGTGGGGGGGGGTGTCCTTTGCAAATAGGATTAGAAATACTCTAACGCCCCCCCCCCCCAAAAAAACCCCACCACCAAACAAAGCAGGAGCCCAGCAGGGAGGGCGCAGAAGGGTTGATCGGAGCTGAGCTGGCCCGGCCAGGGAGGGATGGGATTGGGAATGCGCCACCATGCAGGGGCTGCTCTGTCCCTCTGGCTGCCCCACACGCCTCACTGCTCAGCCCCCGTCTGTCCCTTCCTCCCCCGAGTCCGTGCGCCTTCGCTTCGGCCCCCTGCTCGCTCGAAGCGTTCAGCTCCTCCGCTTTGCCCGGCTACCCCGCCCCGGGGCCCGCCCGGTTCCCTCGCCCCCCGCCTGGTGCCCCCACCCCAGGGCTCGCCCTCCCGCCCCGCGCTAGCTTCCCTCGTCCCGCGCTCCCGGTTGCAAGGCTCGCCCCCCATCCCAGGGCTCGCCCCGGTTCCCTCTCTCCCCGCCCCAGCTCACCTCCGGTCCCAGGCCCCCCACCCCCGCGCAAGGCTCGCCCTCCTTGCCCCAGCCGGGCCGTGGCGGGGAGCTGCCCGCACTCACCCGCTCGCTGGTCGCTCGCCGGCGCCGGCGGTCGGTGGCACGGGGCGGCGGGGGACTGTCTCCTTCACAGCCCGAGGGCAAGCCCCATTTCTGCCCAGGCTGCGCGGCGGCCCCGGGACGGGGTGTGGAGCCAAGCGCCGGGACCCGCCGTGCAGAGGGCGCAGCAGCGCCCGCCCCGGCAGTGCGCACAGTGCGAGGCTCGGCGCGCTCTGGGCTGCGCTGACAGCTCCGCTGCGGTACCGCCGGGGCTGACAGCTCCCCTCCCACCTCGGCTGCCCCGCCCCGGCCGAGCCCCCTCCCAGCGCGGCCCTGCTCTCAGCCCGCCCGAGCCCCGCTGTGCCTGCCTCGGGGAAGCCGTCGCCTTCCCGCTCGGCACATGGGCAGGAGGGACGGGACACACGCTACACGTGTGTAGCACACATGCATTTGTGGAGTGACACACCTACCCCCACCTAGTGCACAAATACACAGGGGTGACCCAGGCGTGCCCATTCCTCCCCCCCCCACACACACACAGTACCCACGTGAAAGGCAACACAGACGCATGAACATACACAAATGCACAACACACAGGCAGGGTGATGGACACACAGGGACAACACATGCACTGATACGCGTACACTTATTCACGGACACAGGTCTATGTGTGACAAACAGGAGCTTCATGCACATCACACAGAATATACACACGTGCAGATGCTACACTGAGGAGCGCAGTATAAATTCACAGATAGAATAAAATAGCTACACATATACACACACAAATGCACATCCCGATGCGTACTGGTACATATGCATAATGTAGACATGTAGTCTAGACATACACACATCTGAAAAAGTCTAATATTTAGAGGCGAGACTCTCTTACAGCACAGGCTGGCAGTGACATGCTTAGTGGCATAGAGTCTTCTCAAATGCAACTGCACAGCAGCCACCGGCTTTGAAGGCAGCTAAACATTAAGGGCAGAAAAATGCTTAGTGACTGTTTTGCGTGGGTGATATTTACTAGTTTGCCCAAGGCAGCAAAAACTCAAGAGCCAGGCCTTTATGCACTAGAGTCAGTCAAAAGCGATTTTCAGGAAGTCTTCAGAATTTGCCTCCTACCTCTGGAATAGGCAGCCTAATCAGCTATGTTCTCCCACTCTCCTTGGGTTTACACTCTAACAGAGTCGTAATTCATCTGGAGGTGGATTTGGTTAGTAGTGCCACACTGCATGTTGATATGCGTGGGAATGGGACAGAGCACCTGCTTCACTAGAAATCGCGCTCTCCAGAGAAACACAGACATCCCCAGTAATAATATGGTATTCCAGGAGAATATATTAAGCAGAAACTATGTTCCCTTTTAAACTAGTTGAAAAGTATGATTCACTAAAGCCCCTATAAATGGCAACCACACTATATTGTGGGGGGATTTTTGCTTGTTTATGGTTTCACTCCAATTGCTAGCAAGGAGCCACCCTCATGCAATTAGAATGGACCCATCAGTGCCCATCCTGGATGTAGGGAAGCACCCACGCCCACCTGATTTTTCCACACAGAATCTTGTTAAAGAAAAAGTTCTGTTTTGAAATGTACTCTCTTCACTAACATTACTACCTCGAACAATCCAGAATCAACCTTGACCTTTAACCTCAGCATATGTGGGCTTGCTTGCATGTTGCTGCTTTTGCCTTTAGGGTAGCTGAACTGCTCAGCTTGGCTGACACAGTATCAACACAATTGTGTGGCTGGGGTGCGATTTCTTCAAATAACCTGAGTGCTATGGAGGAAAGACAGCCGTGATAAAATGAGTAGTTACAGTGCCTCTTGCTCTCAAGCTGATTCTAGAACTTAACCTCTTTATCCAAATTGATGCATACTTAATACCTACCTCTTCATGCTTCATCCGCAGATCACAAAGCAGTTGACAAAGGAGCTCAGTATCATTATCCCCAAATGGGGAAACTGAGGTACAGAGACTTGTGCAAGGTCACCCAGCAAGGCCAGTTGCAGAGCTAGGAATAAACCCAGGTCTTCTGAGTTCCAGTCCAGTGCTAGGCGATACTTGCCCCACTTCTCACGTCCAAATCCTAGTAAGACACACAGAACCCACAGTGATGAGCATGGCATAAAAGTCCATTCATAGATAAACACAAACTGCAGACAGAGTGGTAGACCAAAGAAAGGGACCAACCAGATGAACTCATGTGCTGGAAAACTTGGCCCACAAATAGTGCAATACAATTCAGTTCTTCAGCAAATGTAAATCTTTTTGATTGTTCCCCTCTTTCGGTAACCCTTCTTTGGTGTATCTGTAGCTAATATGACTAACCACATGTAAGGGTGTTAGTGAACTGACCTCCATTTGCCTTGTTCAGTGTTAGATTACTGTAAGAAAGTGGTTCCCAAACGTGGTTTGCGGCTTGTTCGGGGCAAGCCCCTGGCAGGCCGTGAGACACTTTGTTTACCTGGAGCGTCCGCAGGTACGGCCACTCACAGCTCCAAGTGGCCACAGTTCGCCGTTCCTGGCCAATGGGAGCTATGGGAAGCAGCAAGGGCCGCGCCACCGCTTCCCACAGGGTTTAGCCAAGATGGTAGTTCCAGTGAGGGTCTATGAATCCAAATTGATGGGTTTAATAGATTCAGGGTGCAGCCAGACCCTCGTAAGGAAAAGCTGGTTAAGGCCCATGGGACACCAACTGCTATCATTTTTCTTCAATGTATACACAGAGATGTGCACCTGTCCTCCATGAAGGTGATACAGCTTACAGTGGGGAACCACACTGAGACTCTCTGTGTGGGGTTAGCAGCCTCCCTCGCTTACCCCGGTGGTCCTGGGCTGTGACTGGAAGTACTTCAGTGAGGTCTTGCAGGTATGGGAGAGGAAGCCAGTCGGGGGAATGACCACACCTCTGAGGTTGAAAAAGAGGCTGGATCTGCAGATCTGGCTGATGCAGGAGTGTGAGAAAACCTGGGGAAGGAACTTAACAACCTCAGAAAGTGTCCCTGAGGGACCAGCAAGACCAGTAAACTCAACACCACTTGAATATGGAGTGGGTGACCCAAAACAGGGTTTTCATAGGGGAACAGAAAGGAAACCCCACCTTGTGTTGGGCACATGAACAGCTGGCTACTGTCAATGGCGGTTAATCGACTGACAAAGAAAAAAAAAAATAGCCACACCTCGAGTTGAAAGAGGAACAACTCTACTGGTTGGTACATGACTACCAGACAACAAGGTCCAGGCCAACTTCTGGTACCCCACCCCTTTGGGAGGGAGCTACTTTGTCTTGTGCACTGGGTTCCATATTCTGGTTACCTCTGGAGGGAGTAAACCCTTGAGAGAACCACCAGCAGATTCTCTTGGCTAGGCATCTACGAAGAGGTAAGGGCTTACTGCATGTTCTGCCCCAAGTGTCAGTTGGCAGGACCAAGAGCACGCCAAGGACCCCCTTTATCCTGATGCCAGTAGTAGACACCCCCTTTGAGAGGATTGGCATGGATTTGATAGGACTGCTGGAGAAGAGCACAAATGGACACCAACGCACACTGATAATTGTGGATGATGTGACCCAGTACCCTAAGACCATTCTGCTTCACACGACCAATGCAGTGACCATACCAACGGAACTCAGGTCTTTGTGAGGGTGGGGATCCCCAAAGAAATAATAATGGTCCAGGGTATGAACTAACTTCATGTCATGACTGATGAAGAACTTGTGCAAGCTACTGAAAATCACATCTCTGAGAACATCTGTTCACCGCACCCAAACTATGGGCTAGTTGAATGCTTCAACAGGACCCTGAAGGGGATGCTGAGAAAATGTGTGGCTGCAGATCCTTGCCAGTAGGACTGCTTGTTACCACCCCTCTGATTTGCAGTGTGTGAGGTTCCCCAGGCCTCAATGGCGTTCTCACCCCTCAAACCCTGGGGGATCCTGGAATCCGTTTGTAAAACCTGGGAGGAGCAAGAGCCCAGCATAGTATGTCCTCCAGCTACAAAAGAAGGGGTTATCACAAAGGAAAACCTTCTATAGGCTTGCTCTTGATACTCTTGGACCTTTAATAGGGGCACCCACCCACACGAATTCCAGCCTGGTGACAGGGTACTGCTGTTGTTACCCAGCTCAGAGTTAAAATTAATGGCTAGGTAGTAAGAGCCCTTTGAGGTGGCTTGCCCGGTAGGAGCAGTGAATTAGCAGATCTGAGAAGAAAGAGAGACAGATTTACTGCATAAACCTTCTGAAGACTTGGTGAGACCAAGAGAGCTTATTCATAACGCCCCCCGCCCTTTCCCCCCCGCTCCCGATCCAAAACTGGGCCCACAACCTCCTTTATTCAGGATTCAGACATGATTCCCTTGGGGGAAGGACTCCAGCCATCTCAATGGGCGCAGATATTGCAGGTGGTCAGATCTTTCCTTTCTGTATTCTCATCATGACTTGGACAAACCTGGCTGATTTGTCACCTCATCACAATGCAGCCCGGCTGGAAAATCTGTGAGAGCTGTCCCCTGTGCATGAAGAGGTGGAACACTGTATATTGGGAGCTGTAGGTGATGTTGGACCTCGGGGTGATAGAAGAATCCCACAGTGGTTGGTGGAAACCAGTTGTCTTGGTGTACAAGGTGAATGCGACAACCTGGATTTGCATCAACTTCAGAAAAGTGAATGCGATATCTACATTTGATGCATATCCCATGCCACGAGTTGATGAGTTGTTGGAGAGATTGGGGAGCCACAAAGTATATCTTGACTGTAGATCTGATCAACGGCTACTGGCAGATCCCCTTAACAAAGGGATCTTGAGAGAAAATTACCATTGCAACTCCTTTTGGCCTGTACCATTTCAAGATCATGCCCTTCGGCCTTCATAGTTCTACAGCCACCTTCCAACGTCTGATGGATGCATTCCTGGACAAAAATGCTTGGGGCCAGGGCTGGTGAAAAGAAGTTTTGGACATGAGGTGATAGACAGGCTAAGATTTTGATTGAGAAGAACATCCAATATCAGCAGGAAACTATTTCTCCTAGAGAAGACCTACTTGACTATAGAAGAAGAGGCCTTGGTGATGAAGTGGGCCATATAAGCATTGCAGTATTACCTGCTGGGAACACCTTATGCACCCCTCACTGGCTAAAGTCCATAAAAGACACCAACCCCTGGATTATGAGGAAGTATTTGGCTGTACAAACCTATGCCTTCCAAGTGGTCCCTAGGCTGGAGAACAAACACCAGAATACAGATTTATTTCCCTGGGATGGGGTACTGCAAGACTTGGACTCAGAAATGCCAACACCAAACTGGGTGTGTGTGTGTTGGGGTAGACAAACCCCAACACTGGAGAGATGAGATGCAGGAACAACTCAGGGCCTGGGAAGCCCCACCCTGACAGGCTTGCTGGGCATGATCTTGTTGGAGAGTGGCTTCGAAGGGATTCCCCTTAGAACAGCAGAGGTGGTGGGGGAATAGAGAGGGACCAGCATGCACTGCTGTGGAGAGGTTATGCTAGGAGAGTATTCCCAGGAGGAAGACTGCTGCATGAAACTGGGGCTCCCCAGCTTGCAGAGGCCTGTGGGCCATGTTGCAAGGAAAAAGCACAAGCCACGACATGCCCCAAGGAGGAACAGAGCAGTAGGAAGAGACACAGGGAAGATGGCAACTGGACCACAGGTAGCAGACGTCTTCCGTAAGACACGGAAGTAAGGCTCTTGGGTCAGGGCCTGATGGAGTGGGAGGGTCCAGGTTCCCCTACCCCTTACCACTAGATAGTGCTACCATCACAGATTCTTAACACTAGGTGGGAACCTGCCCCTGCTCACACCGTATCTCTGGTAGGTAGGTGCACATTCAGTACTCTTTCTCAACACTGGGTGGGATGGAGAAATCACACACCTACCTATCTATGCATATAATATAGGTTCAAGTTGGGCTTTACTGAAAAAAACCCCAAGCAATTAGATAAATGGATTATCCTTTGCTTTTGAGTTGTCTTACTCTTCCTGTTGACCTTCCCCACACACGTCCCCACTGTCAGTTCATTTTTCGTAGCCTCTCTTTAGTACTTGGTCTCCGACTACTCCCCTTCTGAACCCCCAGCAAGCAGTGAGCCTCTATGGTGTTATTTAGAAGCATATCTGTAATTTGTCTCTTCTGCAACAATGCCCTGAGCAAAATTCCACAGCAGTGAGAGTGCCATGGCACAGTAGTGCTGGAGTGGAGACCATTGACCCATCAGCGAATGCCTACTCTGTAGTGCCACAAAATGTCATACTAATTTAAAAATTTCCTCTGCCTCCTTACCTGGTGCAAACGCCTCACCACACTCCACCTCACCCCATCCTCCTGGCTTTCTTTCCCATAGCCCTGAGTGTGTCACTCTTACTGCAGGGACAGAAAGAAAAGCTTTCATACAATAGATCACAAATAGAATTTTACACTGGACTGTGGCTCCTGGAGAACCCTTTACTCTTGCTATACTGATCATGTGGGTTTACTGGCTCTGTGGTGTTGTGTTTATTCCAATTCTATTTAAACTAGTGGTTTTAAAGAGATCAATACAAAGCATATGAAAATGACTGTAATAATTACAGCTGCAGTATTAATGATTGTTACTGTTTGTATTACAATACCACTTAGAGGCCCTAGCTGAATTTAGGGGGACAGTAAGAGACCACCCCCACTTGAAGATTCTTAGATTCCAAGGCCAGAAGGGATCCCTGTGATCGTCCAGTCTGACTTCCTGTATATCACAGGCTATATAATATCCCCCAAACAATTCCTGTTTGAGCTAGAGCATAACAAAAATCTAATCAATTTAAAAATAGCCAGTGATGGAAAATCTACCTCAACCCTTGGTTGTCCCAGGGGCTAACTGCCCTCCCAATTAAAAATGTATGTCCTTTTTCAGGTCTGAATTTGTTTAGCTTCAGCTTCTGCCATTTTATCATTACCTTTGTGTGCTAGACTGAAGAGCCTGTTATCAAATATTTGTTTCCCATGTCTGTGACTGTGAGCGCTATAGATCTTCCAGTCTATACAGACAAGACACACAAAGTATTGGAGGAAGAGTGTATTATCATCCATCCTCATTTTACAGCTGGGGAACTAAGGCCAAGAGAGTTTAGATGATTTACCCAAAGTGACACAGGGAGTCATGGCAGAACCAGGAGGGAACCCTTTTTGCTGATGAGTTCCAATCTGAGGCGTTGACCACCAGACCTCCCTTCATCATCAGGGATCGTTAAGAGAATATCCTGTTATCAGCTGTGCAAGTTTGCAGCTTATTTGCAGACTGATTACAAGGCTCTGATTTCACCTCATTGTTTCACAGCTGCTCGGAAACCAGGATGGTGACATAGTATGAAAGGCTAGCTAGGCAGACAATAGTATTCCAAGAATTTCCTGTTATACAGATATGGAATTGCCTCAAACAATAGAGTGCAGTCATGCTGTGCAGTTACTGACCCACAACTGCACTGTTATATTTCATTATGCAAATCCATGCAGCTTGATTGGTGGGGGAGGACTGATTTCCATAACAATTGCACTCAGTAACCCTACAGAATGGAAATCCCTGTGCTCTGATTGGCTGAGAGCCATTAGTACCCAAAGAGAGGGCATGGATATGCATAGCAGCTGTAAGGATTTTTCACAGTAAGTGTAGAATACGCACATCCCACTGCTTCTTGCAGTGAGAAAGATAGAATCCAGTATCTCCACATTTCAAATACCCTCCCCACCTCCAGCTATTAAATAACTGAGTGGGATATTCTTTTTCAGTGGCAGTGGGAGGAAGGAAGTGTAGGAAAGATAGAGTATTAAAAAAATCAATATAAGGCAAAGGGAAGAAGGGAGTGGAGAAGTACAAGGATGGGGGGCAGCAGGAGAGGACTGGATTTAGAGAAGGGAGAGCCCATATCAGCAGAGGGGTTATAACTTGAGAATCCTCTTTAATTGTTTGGTAATCCTTGTATTTTGGGCTGATGAGCACCACAGCCATTGCCTTCTGTATTTTCTTAGCACGAAATTGCTATTGTCTCATAAACAGGGAGCACTTTCTAGTAGTAATCCTGGACCAATCATTTCAATTTAATCACCAATAAATGGGAGAAACAGAATGCAGGTGAGATTTACTGCACAGTCAGGATTATATTAATTCCTTTTCTCAACATTCTTATTTACTGCCCATCAGCAATGCACAAACACATCACTTTACACTGCAGAGAACCATGGACAGATTAAGATTTAATGCAGTTGCTAGTGCTCAATTAATATACAGTTAAATTTAAGATACATGAATTCTGAATCAAGAAATTCTGTAGCGCCAGGCGCATGTGATTAAAACTCCCCACAGAGTGGGGCTTTGTGCACTTTATTACACACTGGAAAGATATCTGGACTAGTTTAAATCAGATGGTTTAATTTACTGTAACTCAATTTACTTCCATGGAGCTAGGATGTTTTACACCATCTGAGGATCAGATATCTTCAAAATGGGACCAAATTCAAATACAACAGTAGAGGCCTCTGATGTATGTAACATGGTTCGATATCAGCAGATCTGAGGGTCAAGTGTGGACATGTAGGCCCCAGCCGTGCACCACTGAATCCATGGGAATTTTTCAAATGGTTTCAGTGAGGCAGAGGCAGGCTCATTATGCATATGTTCCACTTTCAGTGCAGTGGGAACTGCGAGACTTTTTACCTGCCAAGAACTGAGCTGAGGGTGCAGCAGTTCTAACTCAACAGTTGTAGACACTGCTATTACCTACAATGCTTACTTAGATTCCCAGCACTCTTTGTCATTCTCTAGCCGTTAAGGACATCAACAGAGGTAACAGAACACTGACATCTGAACTCAGGTTTAGCTAGGGCTGGATTGATTTTTCAAATATTTCTTTTAAAATGCCTTTATTTATATATTTTAACTCCACATATAGCTTATGTGTATCATCTGGGACCTTAAACAGAGTTTCTTTTTATGCATCTAAACACACGTCAGTCCCATTTGAGCATAATATCTACATTTGTAATGTAAAGTAGAGTCCCGGAAATTATACCCATGCATATCACTCACTTTCCTCTCCACTGGCATTTCTGATGAACAATGTTGCCCCCTTGGTGTGAAATGAATATACGTCTAGAAGCAAAATACTCATCCTTTAAATCCAAACAGAATATTTTATGATTGCTGGGGACAAATCACTCTCTTCCAGCGAAGAGCCTGGTGCGTTTTCTATTGATTACAATGACACCTACTGGTCAAGGAGCAGCTCATCATCTCATTGTGAACCAAATCAAAGAGACTTTCATAAATTAAGCATCCAGCTTTGCTTTTAAAAATAATAAAATCCTTTTGGTACAGTTTTATGTCACTGCTCTATAAAGAGAGGGAAATGATGAATTCAAAAATGTTTTGTACTTACAAACATACATGCCATGGCTTTAAAGCTTAGAAAACCAAGCTCTCTCTCATGATTACTGCCCTTGGAGGCCTGAGGTGAAATCCTGGCCTCACTGAAGTTATGGAAATGTCTCACCTTGATTATCACTACAAAAGGTTTCCCCCCACCCTCCTCTCCTGCTGGTAATAGCTCACCTTAAGTGATCACTCTCGTTACAGTGTGTATGGTAACACCCATTGTTTCATGTTCTCTATGTATATAAATCTCCCCACTGTATTTTCCACTGAATGCATCCGATGAAGTGAGCTGTAGCTCACGAAAACTTATGCTCAAATAAATTTGTTGGTCTCTAAGGTGCCACAAGTACTCCTTTTCTTTTTGTGAATACAGACTAACAGGGCTGCTACCCTGAAAACTGAAGTTAATGAGATTTTTCACCATTAATTTCAATGGGGTCAGGTTTTCACTCTGGATTTTAAAGTGAGCGTAATCAAAGCCTGGTCATACACACCAGGCCACAACAAAAGGACTATGTGTTGTATCCTAGGTGGACTCTCAGTGTGTCAGAGCATCCACTCAACTGGCAAAGGGCTGGAGCTTCAACTCGTGTAATCAGTATAGTCCCCCTGAAATCAATGGGACTACACCAGTTTACTCAGCTCAAGATCTGAAGTATAGTTCTTACCTTTCCAAAGAAGGGACCACAAAAGCCTCTAAAAATGGTTTTTTAGTCTTCTTTTTCTGGCAGTTTTCCTCATATTATTCATGTTGGTAGCTTTCAACATGCCATTTTCCACCAGTCTCTGTGCCAGATCCTAACCTGGAGTAAATTAGAATAGTCCCGTTGACTTCAATGGAGCTATTCCATCCCTCCTCAAGGCCTGAGCGAAGGTGAACACCCACCCTTCAAGCTTTGGATGGTATTTTTCTCTGTTTCTCAAACACATAAATTGTTTTACTAAATGATTGAATAAGTAGCCCTGAATTGGAAAATTGCACCATTACCATGTATTTCGAGTGACAGCCACTCAGTATATTTCTCTTTGGAATCTATCTATTTTTCTTAAGTGTAATTGAGATTTGTCACTGATATGCTTTATGCTGAACAATTATAGCTGGGGAAGGAAAGCCAGTACCGCAGAAAGATATTTTCATGACAACTGCCCTCAGTTCATTCAATGTTACACAAGGGTTTTTGCTGCCTGAAAGCACATCGAAAATACCCTTCAAGCTTACTCTGAAGGTTGTACTGAAACCTTTGAAGAGTAAAGACTTTTTTTCCCTGGAGATCTTTTAAGTGCCTTTTGGTTTACCTCCTTTAAAAAGCATATTTCACATACTTTAGAAATATTTTTAGGATCAGATTTAGGGCCAAATCCTGACATTGGAGTTGTACAAAATTAGCCACATTATTATTTTTTTGTGGGGATTCATGCAGCATTTCCCCCCATTTAATCTTGTGTGATTTCATGTCTCTAAAATTTCTATTTTGGGGAAAATCTTGGGAGACTGGTTATTTTTCTCAATGATGCGTGTGTCAAATCAGAAAGATTCCTGGTGTGTGTGTTTCAGAGGGTTGACAGCCAGATCCAAAGCCCATTGAAATCAGTGGAAAGGTAGATTTCAATGAGATCTGGAGCAGAACTTTGGATGAGAGATGCTCTGTTCTAGCAGATTTCCCCAGCTGTATAATGGGGATATTTACCTACCTCACAGAGGTGTTGTGAGGCCTAACGTGCTATTGCGAATTACTAGAGCAATACAAAATAGTTCTTAGGCCACTCAGTTGGACGAGTGGGGAGAGAACTCAGGAGTTCCTGCCTCCCAGTCCTGTGTTCAGTCAAATGAACCAGGTTGCCTCACAGGGACATACATCTGTTAACATTTCCACAAACATCCAAACAATGGAAAATGCACCATGCCCAACTTCATCAGAAATGCTCCATTTTCAGGGAAGATTTGTGAATTCAAACCCAGGACAATCCCACCAGTCCCTTTCTCTCCCACCAACCCACATTTCTCTACAGTTTGCTTGGCTCGACCTCGGATCCTTTCTTAGGCAAAATTCTCATTGATTTTTGGAGTGTTGTCTCAGTGAGTCTTGTGTAAAGTTGGTAGGATTTTACCCTTAAGGGATTTGGGCATCTTTCAATGCACAATATTTATTTCCAGTCCATTGCGTTCCTTAACAGCTGGATGCTCTCACCACAGGGAAAAATTTACTTTAAAAATAGCACTTATGTATATTGGTGTAAATCTATTGGTGAAACAGGATGGTGTGTTTTACAGGATAAATACAGGAGCTGTAAAGATTCCTGCCCAGAAAATGTATTCTAGGAACTTTATTTTTATGTTCCGTGTCCTTTTTAATAGTCAACACTGTATTTGATTGAAGGCTGAGTCATAGACCACTCTTACTGCTTTGGAGGGAAGGAAATGGAGTTTGGCAAAAAGTTCGGGCATCTCAAATGAAACCAGCAAATGGTGACTTTGCTCCGGTTGTGAAAATGCAATGATGTGATCCGGCAGAGGGGAGAATTGAAGGTCACAGAGAAATTCCACTTGCTGTGTTATGTTCTTGTCACCTGAAACTTACCTCTAGAATCAGCAGAGCTCATGCTGATAGGGACATTGCTGGTAGGAAAGGTCACAGGCATTTCAGATCAGCCCTGGAGAAACATAGGCCCTGATCCTACACTCTGCTCCACCCTCTGGCATGGAGCCCCCACTTAGTTAATGGAGCTCTGCTCCATCCATGTGTTTTAAATTGTGGCATCAGGGCTACTCTAATCATTTGCCTGAGTAGCACAAACAGCCTCTCCTTGTTGATTTATTCAGAGTTGTCACATGTTTGAAGTAAAAAAAAAAAATTCTATTTCTTTTTGGTTGGTCATTGGTGACTTACGGGGGGAAAGAAAGTCTGGCTTTGTGTGGCATGTTAGTGACTACTCTGCAGTGGACTTGATGATAAAGCCTCTGCAGATGTCCTTAAGAGAGTGGGAGGAGGAGAGTAAATATGTTAGCGAGAGAGAGTTGAATGACCTTTTATTAATTCCACTGGCCTCTACTCTCACAACTAGCACACAAGCATCAGGCTCTCATGTTTGGGAAAATCTCTCCACAAGATATAGCCATTCAAGTCCCCAGCAATATCCTGGGAATGTTCCCTGCATGTTCCTGACCAGGACTCTGAAGTAATCAGAGACTAAGCCAGAGTTTCCTTCCCAGGTTTTACCCTGAGCCCAGTGAATGCTGGGACAGGACTTTGGGAGTTTAGCCAGTGCACAGCAGAGATAGTTAATGAAGCTGAGCAGTCTAAGGCCCCAGTTCGTCTGTTCATCAGTGCAGAGCCCAATGCAGAGAATGGGAAATGGCTTGTTCTCGCCTGAGCTTGGCTACCAGGAGCTGGTTTAGTCAGCCCGAAAAGCTGCTACAGTGTGCTTATGGGCTTTGTGGTTGCCGAAGAGTAGCTGGAATGCAGGATTGCCCAGGTCACACCCCCTTCTATCTCCAGAAGGCCCACCTGTGCCCTGGAACACTTCCCACAGTGTGGGTTTGTGGCAGGAGAAATGCAGAGGCTCAGTACACCAGGGGTATTCCAGGCTTTGTAGTCACTATGCTGTGAATTGGGCCCTCGCTGCCTGGGCTTCAGGAGCACCCTGTCCCCTGGGATGCACCACCTCTATTTTGTGGTGCAGAGGTTCCAAGCCTAAAAGTCCAGGCTGCAGGGAACTAGATGAACTGGAGATCAGCTGAGGTACATTCCCACTCCTCCAGCAGTCACTTGTGCAGCCGCTAGAGATGGCAATAAGGGTGAGTTCATTAATTTATTTAAAAATTAATTGCGAAAAAACCCTGTAAAAAGGAGCTCCTCCCTATTGGCTGACTGTTATTTGGAGATGGTATGTGGTCAGCCTAGGAGTTTGGGGTGGGATAAGAATCATCCTGCCTGTTAACTCCAGAATTAAGGTTTCAGAGTAGTAGCCGTGTTAGTCTATATCTGCAAAAAGAAAAGGAGGACTTGTGGCACCTTAGAGACTAACAAATTTATTTGAGCATAAGCTTTTGTGAGCTACAGCTCACTTAATCGGATGCATGCAGTGGAAAATACAGTGGGAAGATTTTATATACACAGAGAACATGAAATAGTGGGAGTTACCATACAGACTGTAACAAGAGTGATCAGGTAAGGTGAGCTATTACCACCAGGAGAAAAAAAAACAACACCTTTTGTAGTGATAATCAAGGTGGGCTATTTCCAGCAGTTGACAAGAACATGTAAGGAACAGTGGGAGGTCTTGGGGGGGGGGGAATAAACATGGGGAAATAGTTTTACTTTGTGTAATGACACATCCACTCCCAGTCTTTATTCAACCCTAATTTAATGGTGTCCAGTTTGCAAATTAATTCCAATTCAGTACTCTTTCATTTGAGTCTGTTTTTGAAGTTTTTTTGTTGAAGAATTGCGACTTTTAGGTCTGTAATCGAGTGACCAAAGAGATTGAAGTATTCTCCGACTGGTTTTTGAATGTTATAATTCTTGACATCTGATTTGTGTCCATTTATTCTTTTACGTAGAGACTGTCTGGTTTGGCCAATGTACATGGCAGAGGGGCATTGCTGGCACATGATGGCATATATCACATTGGTAGATGTGTGGGTGAACGAGCCTCTCATAGTGTGGCTGATGGGATTAGGCCCTATGATGGTGTCCCCTGAATAGATATGTGGACACAGTTGGCAACGGGCTTTGTTGCAAGGATATGTTCCTGGGTTAGTGGTTCTGTTGTGTGATTGCTGGTGAGTATTTGCTTCAGGTTGGGGGGCTGTCTGTAAGCAAGGACTGGCCTGTCTCCCAAGATCTGTGAGAGTGATGGGTTGTCCTTCAGGATAGGTTGATGATGCGCTGGAGAGGTTTTAGTTGGGGGCTGAAGGTGACAGCTAGTGGCGTTCTGTTATTTTCTTTGTTGGGCCTGTCCTGTAGTAGGTGACTTCTGGGAACTCTTCTGGCTCTGTCAATCTGTTTCTTCACTTCAGCAGGTGGGTATTGTAGTTGTAAGAATGCTTGATAGAGATCTTGTAGGTGTTTGTCTCTGTCTGAGGGGCTGGAGAAAATGCGGTTGTATCGTACAGCTTGGCTGTAGACAATGGATCGTGTGGTGTGGTTTGGATGAAAGCTGGAGGCATGTAGGTAGGAATAGCGGTCAGTAGGTTTCCGGTATAGAATGGTGTTTATGTGACCATTGCTTATTAGCACTGTAGTGTCCAGGAAGTGGATTTCTTGTGTGGACTGGTCCAGGCTGAGGTTGATGGTGGGATGGAAATTGTTGAAATCATGGTGGAATTCCTCAAGGGCTTCTTTTCCATGGGTCCAGATGATGAAGATGTCATCAATATAGTCCAAGTAAAGTAGGGGCATTAGGGGATGAGAGCTGAGGAAGTGTTGTTCTAAGTCAGCCATTACACAAAGTAAAACTATTTCCCCATGTTTATTTTTCCCCCCTACTGTTCCTCACACGTTCTTGTTAACTGCTGGAAACGGCCCATCTTGATTATCGCTACAAAAGGTTTTTTTTTTCTCTCCTGCTGGTAATAGCTCACCTTAACTGATCACTCTCGTTATAGTGTGCATGGTAACACCCATTGTTTCATGTTCTCTGTGTATATAAAATAGTCCTACTGTATTTTCCACTGCATGCATCTGATGAAGTGGGCTATAGCCCACGAAAGCTTATGCTGAAATAAATTTGTTAGTCTCTAAGGTGCCACAAGTACTCCTTTTCTTTTTGCAGATACAGACTAACATGGCTGCTACTCTGAAACCTGTAAATATCTTGTTTATCCGCAGCAATTGCTCCTGTGTCCTGCTACAAGATGCTCTATTGACCTGCCATAGTTTTACTTTCCCGGAAGCCTGGAAGGGGACAAACAAACAATGCTGAGGAAGATTTCAAAAATAACCCACTTTTGGCTTTACAAAAGAGCAGTTACATAAAGCAATAGAATGCCTTAATCGAAGGGTATTGATTATAGAAGAAACCAAAAAGGAAGGCAAGGGGAGCAATTAATATTGCATTTTGTTGCAGTTTGTTTTGTTTGCTACTTTGGTGTCCTATTTTAAGTAGCACTCAGACAGGAAAATGCGGCTAACTAGTAGCATTAGGGCTTGGCCATGCTCCCGTTGCAGCCAATGCAAAACTGGAATTGATGTCAATGGAGCAGGATTGGGTCCATAATGTCAGAAGGGTTTCAGGGAAGGAAACCAATCTTACAGTGAAGTCAACTGATTCTCTCCAGCTGGTGTTGTGAGTGACAACATTCAAGGATTCTTAAGAATGACTGCAGAGAGGGGCTACCTTGGGCCATGGGCTGTATTGTAGCACTGATTCTTCACCAGAATTGTCCATTCATTTCTATAGGATGATCTGATTAATCAACAGCCCCATGTCGTTATAAAACAGAATATATATAAAAAAGAAAGTGTGTGTGTACAAAATATAAGAGCTATAACCACCTACCAGAATGTTTGGAATATAAGCTCCACAATAAGGTGTGTACTTAAAAAAAATAAAATAAAATAAAAAAATAACATAAGTGTTTTGTTTCTTCCAGATTTTGGTACTGAAGGATGGTCCTGTGGCTAGTATCTTTGCCTGGGACTCTGAAAACTCAGATTTAATTCCCTGCTCCCTCACTGACTTCTTTGGGTAAGTCACTTAGTCTCTCTGTGCCTCAGTTCTCTGTCTGTAGATGGGGATAATAGAACTGCCCTACCTTGCATGAGGATAAATACATTAAAGACTGGGAGGTGTTGAGAGACTATGGTAATGGTGGTCATATAAGTACTCTGGATAGATTAGCATTTTGCTTGATGAGTAATAAATCTGGATCTGTATTAAAGAGAAAATGCCAATATTGGCATTGTAAGCACCACCCCAAATTTACTGAAAAGGTAGGGAAGGTGCCGTGAGTCCACCTGGGAAGAGAACTGGGGATGCTGGTTTAAAAGAAATAAATACAAAGGGCCTGATGGTGTAGTTCCTTGTAACTCAGACAAAAGTCTCTTGTCCAAGTAGGGACTTCAGGATCTGGTTCAAAGCCTATGTTCATTACACAAAGTAGACAAATTTTGCCAGTTGTACTGAATAACTCCCTGTGGACACTTGTTTTCAGGTATAGGAGTGACATTTTTCAGTTTAGCTTAAATCCATTCCCAACTGACATAAAATAAACTGGGGGCGGGGAGGGGGCTGTTTTATACTGGAATAAAATGCACTCAGGGGAGGTTATACCACTTGAAATTCACACCTTTGCTTGTATAACAAAAACCCCCAATCTTTTCTGGTATAGACAAAGCCTAAATGATTATAATACAGGAATAATCATTCATTCTCACTGGTGTAGGATATTCTGTTGGAGCGTGTCCAAGTTTATAAATATAATTGAATTAAGCCTTACGACACATCTGTGAGATAAGGGATGGTCCCTCCATTTTTCCCAATAGGTAATCTGAGACACTGGCCATGGCCACCTTAGGGGGAAAGGTGTATTTTTAACAAGCATAAGCAGGTTGCGGTAAACTCTTGTGGGGAAGCCTAGGGTTTGCCTCAACCAGGTAACATTTGTAAAAAGTACAGCTTGCCTCGTCTACATTAGATTTTTAACATGGGTTAACTAGCGCACACAACAGAAACACACCTTTTTTTTTTTCTAGTGAAGACAAGGATGTGGTTAGATTAATTGATTTGTCGAAGGCTGCACAGCAAATCTGTGGCACAGCCAGGGTCAGAAACTGCAAGCCTGATCTTTGTCTCATTTGTCAGTCGCCAGCAGGAAGCCTGCTGCTGAAGAGCTGTGACGCTGAGCAAGGCTGCCTACGCATGTGAATGTTTGTGGTTCAGGGCTCCTTGGTATAGATAAACAACACTGTATAACTGTCGTAAGGCTGACAGCAGATAGAGTGGGCTTTTTGGGAGGGCAGTAGGGACACCTGTGATAAAGGATGTACAAAAGTTGGGTGATTCATTGGATTGGTGTGGCTATGTTTACAGTACACAGCACTGGCGGGAGTGTGTAGGGTACCTGTTGCTACCCACCACAGCGAAAGCAGGCTGTGTCCACACTGTGATGGGTAGCTACACATGGCAGTGAAAGGCTTTGGCAGGGGGGAAGCAGTGTGGAGCTGCCAGAGCCTTTTCCCACTGTCTCTTCCCTGCCAGAGCCTTTCCCCCAACACAGGAAAGGCTCCAGCAGTGGGAGGCAATGAGATGCTACACAGCTAAAAATAGCAGTGTAGATGAAGGAGGTATTGCTTGGACATGTAGCGAGCCATGTAGGGCACATACCCCAAGGGTTCTGGCATGTCTTTACTTGCCTAAGCCGTGCCTCATCACCCACGCTGCTGTTTATACCTGTGCTAAGAGGGCAGGCACTGCATGCACTCTACATGCAGCCATAAGGAGTGTGCATTGTAGAGACCCTGTGAGGGGCAGTAGTGAGCTGATGGCGTTGGGGATATTGTGCTACTGGAGGGCTGTTTTCTGATGAAATGTTGAACCCAGGATCGCAACCCTTGATATTTTTCACAAAACAGGGTGTTAACCTTGGTGTCCTGGCCACCTTCGAACTCCATTCATTACATTCTGGCCATCTACATTCCCCCGGCAGTTACAATTGGATACAAAGGGCCAGATTCTCCTCGTGTTTACGCTGGAGTAAATCCGGAGTAACTCCACTGACATCAGTGAGTTATTTCTGGTTTACCCAGTGGGGACTGGGAGCAGAAGCTGGCTCAGCATATTTTGACACTTCTTGCCATAAACTATTGTATTGTGCTGCTGTGTGCTGTTAAGCCGCTGTTGTATTCCACCCTAGGAATGACTGCATTTCAGTGGGGAGTGAAGTGATCCATGCAACACTCTTACCTCACAGTAGAGGCTTAATTATTTAATACCTGCAAAGGTTATTGAGGTCTTCAGATTAAAAATGAATTAAAAAATAGATCTCAAGAATTCCTTCTGTTCATTAGAGCTGGCTGGGGATTTACCATCAAAATGTTTTTGACAGAAAATGCATTTCTGCAAAACCCTAATTTTCTGCAGGAAAATTTTGATTTTTGCCAAAATTTGATTTTGTGTTGAGGAAATTAAAAGGAAACATTTTTGTTTTGGTTCTACCCAAATCAAAACGCTTCATTTTGTTGAACCAAATTGAAACATTTTGTTCTGGAAGAGTTTGAATTAATCTGTGCCCATCTGAGCTGCCGCAGTGTCTTGTGGGAGTTGTGGTGTTGGATCATATTAAAGAAGATCTGTATTAAAATCACAAATGAGTTTGATTCCCCATAGTTTAAATTCCAGGGTATTACTAATTAAGAGGTCTCTTGGTTTTTGGTACTGTTTCTCTCCCTCTCTGTGTGAAACTTGCAAGCTGCTAATTGTGTTAGTACATTCTAAGACAGAGTCTGTTCTCAAAGCAATTCTTTGTAACAACAACTACTCACACAGAGAGAGACTCAAAGCAATACTCTGTAACAACAGAAACAGCACACAGAGACTCCCCGCCCTTTTGTTGTATTCATCTCGCTTTGTTAACAATTGTGATTAAAATAGAGATAGATGATGTATGTGGATGGATGCTTGGTGTGGATAATAACTGAATGATCAGGAAGGTGCCAGCCTAAGAATGCAGTGTCCATCGGCTGAAGAAGGTGTCAAGTGGAAATAACCAGAGGACCCCCGGAGGGCAGACTGGAATCCACCCAACAGCCTCAAGAATGGAAGAACCAAAGAACAAGATAACATCTGGCAGCACGGAGCCGTCAGGAATGTGACATCTGCTGATTGATTCAGCAACAGCATGATGAAGCAATTCCCACAGACTGGCATAGAAAGAAATTCCTATAAAAATGGACTCTAGAAAGTGAGAACTTTGGGGTCTGATTCTGCAAACCAACTTCCAGGAGCATCAGATGAGCATCTGACAAGGCCGTGCTCCCTCCTCATGTCCAGGCCACCTGGCCAGTGGCTTGGCATGAGCAACTGTAAGGCTGGTAACTATGATAACAACCTTGCAGAACCTGTGTGTGTATATGAATGAATGTGTGAATAAATATGAGATTGAATGGAATGTTATAGCTATAACTAACTGCTTACTATGATTCTTTCTGTATTCACAGTAAATGTGGTATTTTGCCTTTTCCCCTTTAATAAGATCCTGCTGGTTTTTATTTTATTGGTATAACATTTGTTCAAGTGCTTCATTCCCCATTCTGTTGTATGGGCTGGCTTCAGCAGCCGGGCTGGCTTCAGCAGCCTGGCTGGACTGTCTCTCCCATGATGCACTGCAATCTCACCATTGGTTGAACTGCTATGGTACATCAGGGGACTGAGATTGCTCTAACTCAGCTGTTCTCAAGCTTCATTGCCCCGCGACGTCCTTCTGACAACAAAAATTACTACACACCACCAGGAGGGGG
This sequence comes from Chelonia mydas, assembly GCF_015237465.2. Lineage (NCBI taxonomy): Eukaryota > Metazoa > Chordata > Testudines > Cheloniidae > Chelonia > Chelonia mydas. Next base: position 17,300,901 of record NC_051250.2, on the reverse strand, counting down.
GATCAAAACCTGACCCCATCCAAGCCCTGCCGCCCTGGGTGAACGGGCCGAAGCCTGAGCCCCGCCGCCCCAGGCAGGGGATAAAAGCCAAAGAGAAGACTGAGAGGGGATATGATAACAGTTTTCAAGTACATAAATGGTTGTTACAAGGAGGAAGGAGAAAAATTGTTCTTAACCTCTGAGGACAGGACAAGAAGCAATGGGCTTAAATTGCAGTAAGGGCGGTTTAGGTTGGACATTAGGAAAAAATTCTAACTGTCAGAGTGGTTAAGCACTGGAATAAATTGCCTAGGGAGGTTGTGGAATCTCCATCATTGGGGATTTTTAAGAGCAGGTTGGACAAACACCTGTCAGAGATGATCTAGATAATATTAATCCTGCTTGAGTGCAGGGGACTGGACTAGATGACTGATTCAGCCCAGGGGCGGGGAGGGAGGGGCGGTGAGCTGTAACCTAAGCCTCACCACCTAGGGCGGAAGCCAAGGCCTGAGCTCCGCTGCCAAGGGCTGAAGGCCTCGGGCTTCGGCCCCAGGCACCAGCCCTGGTGACCCCATTAAAAAGGGGTCCCAACCCACAATTTGAGAACCGCTGCTAATTTACATCAGAGACTGGGCAGGTCCACAGCTGTACCAGGATAAGGGGAACAGAAAGCCACTTTGCTCCCCTATCCCCTCCAACAACCGAGCAACAGAACCGAGCCTGGGGAATGCACAAACATTTGCTTCAAGTGGGCAGGTACACAAGCAGCCTTCAGTGTAAGCTCACCTGAGCCTGTAATGCCATTTGCTTAATTAAATGATTAGTTTTTGATTGGCCTCTTTTAATTGAGGATTCGGTGGTCACCAATAAAATTAACACAGTCGATGGCAATAGACCAAGAGTAAAGTAAAGATATTTCCTACCGAAAACGCCCTTGTTGATAGCAGCAGAGGCTCACAATTCACAGGCTTTGACAGCACCCCGTACATTAAGAGGATTTTCAAGCCAGGCAAACAGTTAAGCTGTCAACGTGGACATTAAAAACGGCTGCTGCGATGACCCTTGTAAAATAAAAATGCTGATTATAAAAGGGGAAACAGCTGTCTGGCTTCAGCTCCCCATAACATGACTGAGTGCCGTGGCTTGGATGGTCCCTTTTAGATAAAGTAGGCTAACTTGGGGACACCGTCAACCCCCAAGTCATCTTATTATTTAAACAACAAAAAAGCTACAGGTGCTTGCTCCATTGTAACCAGTGCTGAGGGTGGGAAGAGGAGCATGGCTAGAAACCGGGTAAACAGATATAAATAACTGAGGGTGAAGGCTGAGGGGAGAGGGAAGCTAGGAGAAAGGCAGTGCTGTCAGACTTGAGCTATTAATTTGTAATGAATAATTTAGTCTATGAATGATCTGTCTGTCTCTCTTGCTTCCTCTGTTCTGCTAACAGATCTCGATTTTCCTCACTTAGGACCTGATCTTGCTCCCATTGACCTCAGTGATACAGGATCAAACCCTTATTCTCTCTGGGTGAAATTCACCCCTGTGCAGAGGAAGATGATCAGTGCTAGGCCAATACACCGCTTCAGACCTCAATATAGGGCTTAAGTGGTGGAAAGGATGTCTGCTGGCTCTCTGCGCAGAGGATATCACTCTATATGAAGTTATTCCCCAAAAAGAATAAAGTCTTGGGGCCCACTCTTGCAAATTTTCAGATTTACTTAGGCAGTTAAGTAGCCCACTTACAGATGAGAGTAATTTCTCTCATGTTTAAGTGTTGAAAGGATCATGTCCTTGGTCTGTGAACATGGTTTACAAGCAGCTCGTTGGAAATATTCATCAGTCACAATTTTAAAAGTGTTGGTTAATTTTGATTGGACAGGTCACGTGGTACTAATTGCATTTGTTGATTGGATGAACATAACTATAAGAACCTGCAAAAAGAACAGGAGTACTTGTGGCACCTTAGAGACTAACAAATTTATTTGAGCAGAAGCTTTTGTGAGCTACAGCTCACTTCATCCGATGCATGCAGTGGAAAATACAGTAGGGGGATTTTATATACACAGAAAACATGAAACAATGGGTGTTACCATACACGCTGTAAGGAGAGTGATCAGGTAAGGTGAGCTATTACCAGCAGGAGAGAAAAAAAACCCAACCTTTTGTAGTGATAATCAAGGTGGGCCATTTCTAGCAGTTGACAAGAACGTGTGAGGAACAGTAATGGGGGGGGGAGGACATAAACATGGGGAAGTAGTTTTACTTTCTGTAATGACAACACCATCCTAGCCACTATGGATGTAGAAGCCCTCTACACCAACATTCCACACAAAGATGGACTACAAGCCGTCAGGAGCAGTATCCCCGATAATGTCATGGCAAATCTGATGGCTGAACTTTGTGACTTTGTCCTCACCCATAACTATTTCATATTTGGGGACAATGTATACCTTCAAATCAGTGGCACTGCTATGGGTACCCGCATGGCCCCACAGTATGCCAACATTTTTATGGCTGACTTAGAACAACGCTTCCTCAGCTCTCGCCCCCTAATGCCCCTACTCTACTTGCGCTACACTGATGGCATCTTCATCTTCTGGACCCATGGAAAAGAAGCCCTTGAGGAATTCCACCATGATTTCAACAATTTCCATCCCACCATCAACCTCAGCCTGGACCAGTCCACACAAGAGATCCACTTCCTGGACACTACAGTGCTAATAAGCGATGGTCACATAAACACTACCCTATACCGGAAACCTACTGACCGCTACCTACATGCCTCCAACTTTCATCCAGACTACACCACAGGATCCATTGTCTACAGCCAAGCTGTATGATACAACCGCATTTGCTCCAACCCCTCAGACAGAGACAAACACCTAAAAGATCTCTATCAAGCATTCTTACAACTACAATACCCACCTGCTGAAGTGAAGAAACAGATTGACAGAGCCAGAAGAGTACCCAGAAGTCACCTACTACAGGACAGGCCCAACAAAGAAAATAATCAGACAGTCTCTACGCAAAAGAATAAATGGACACAAATCTGACATCAGGAATCATAACATTCAAAAACCGGTAGGAGAACACGTCAACCTCTCTGGTCACTCAGTAAAAGACTTAAGGGTGGCAACTTTGCAACAGAAAAGCTTCAAAAACAGACTCCAACGAGAAACTGCTTAGCTTGAGTTAATATGCAAACTAGATACCATTAACTTGGGTTTGAATAGAGACTGGGAGTGGCTGGGTCATTACACATATTGAATCTATTTCCCCATGTTAAGTATCCTCACACCTTCTTGTCAACTGTCTAAATGGACCATCTTGATTATAACTACAAAAGTTTTTTTTCTCCTGCTGATAATAGCTCATCTTAATTAATTAGCCTCTTACCGTTTGTATGGCAACTTCCACCTTCTCTGTATGTATGTGTGTGTGTGTGTGTGTGTGTGTGTGTATATATATATATCTATATATATCTATATATCTTCTTATTACACGTTCCATTCTATGCATCCGATGAAGTGAGTTGTAGCCCACGAAAGCTTATGCTCTAATAAATTTGTTAGTCTCTAAAGTGCCACAAGTACTCCTGTTCTAATATCATTGTGAAATGTATATAAACATACGAGGTGGGGAGTTAAGTATCTGTACTGAAAATATGTTTTTAATGTCCATATTCAGGCATTAGTCACTAGCGGAGGTGAAAAACAAGCTTTTCCTCCCTCCAGGAGGTAATAAATAAATCTCTCTCTGTCAGGATGTAAATTCAACATTGTAAGCTAATGCAATGGATGGCCATTTACATATGAAATCAGATGTTAATGAAGAGATGTGAACAGGGAAGCAGCACACAGGGAAAACAAGCCACAAGGTGGTTATCTTGTCTCTGAGGACAGACAATGAACTTTGGGGGTATACGTAGGAGGCATAGAAGACACCCCCCTCATCCTGTACCTAGGAAGTGAAGGCAGGATGGTGGTTGTGTCTCCATTGATCAAGAAAGGAGGTAGCGAGGGAAAGTTGGCGGTGGTGCGGGTGCGGGGGAAGGGGATTAAGAGCTTTGCTTTAACCATGCTGAGTTTGAGCTGACAGCTAGAGATCCACAAGGACATGTCAGAGAGACAGGCTGAGATTGTAGTTTGAACAGAAGGAGACTGGTCTGGAGCAGAGATATAGATCTGTGAGTCATCAGCACAGAGGGGGCCATTGAATTTGTGTTTGCAGATGAGAGCACCCAGAAATTCAATTCAATAAACTTACTCACGAGAATACTTGCAAAAGACAAATGCAGAAGGCAGCGAACATGGGCAGAGCCACTGAATTTATTTTTCAATGGAATATTGTAGCTTTCCTATTTTTCATACATTTGTTTTGTAAATATAAAGAGAATGATCATGAGCTCACAGAAAAAATCAAAACAAAAGTCAATGTGCAAATAACAGACTTGCAGAAGAGATCTGCTTTGGTGCAGAGCTTGGAGAATTTATGATATGGAAAGTATTTTCCTTATTTTTAATATATCTGGATAAGGGTTGAGCCCAGTCATGTGCAAAATATTGCAACTGACAGACAGCTGAGGCATCCATGTGTTTGAAGATGTGTGCCTGAGGTGGCTGTGGTTATGTAAGGGTTCTTTTGATACAGCCAATTACATAAAATAATAATACTTAGACTGCAAGGGACTATGGGGAGAGACAAAAGGAAATGTGTCTGGAGAAATGTGTCCTGTGCAAACCAGGTAATGGGAAAGACTTCGAAGTACAGGCAATGAAAGGAGACTGAAACACAGAGGGTGTCTGTTTGCTGCTCTGGCCCCCTGTATGCCACAATGATAGCGCATAGGAGCCATTAACAACCCTGGAGGGGGTATGTGAGAATTTTCCTGGGGCAGGCACGGGGTTGGACTGCCATAGGCAGCCCTATGCTGACTCCCACCCATCCAAGTACTTGCAGAGAGGTGGGGCTATAGTGCATTCTGCAACAGCCCATCTGGCTTATGCCTCAAACAATAGGCCTTGCCAAGGATTCTGCTATAACAGCAGGGACCAGGGCTGCCTAAGTTACACTGTGGATTGTTTCAATCCTTTGAGTAGCTCAAAATCAGGAGGGTGCAAAGGTGGCTGAGCCTTTCCCTTGGGCTGCCCATGCTTGAAGCGCAGCACAGAGTTTGACACCGAGTGCTCAGAAGGGCACATGGAAGTAGCTTTTTTCTTATTTCAAGAACACCGGTATAAATCACGTGCTGGTGGTTGTTCAGATGTGACCTCAGAGTGAGCACTGGGCTTGTTTCACCGAAATGGAATGGACACGGGACTGACAGTTAATAAGGCAAGTGACTCAACGTGTGTGAGGAGGAAAAATACGGGATTCGTAATGTTTCCACGAATGCGTGTGCATCACAGGATGAGTTGTTCCTCTTAGTGCTGAGTTTTCAGTACCCGTCCACGGTGATGAAATTCCTCAAATGTAACCATGTCCAATGAACTTGCCGGGGCCTGGCATCACCCAGATTACCACCAAAGTGATCGGACATGAAAAAATCATTCCCCTGTGCCGCTTAACAATGCACGCAAGGCCGTGACGCAGACAGTATCTGCTTACATGGAAATTCCCACTTAAATATACGCCATCCATTTCTGTGGGCTTTATTCAGTGAAGGCTCTGAAATGAGATTATCCATTAGAACCGGGCAAGAAAGCCTAAAAGGCTACATGCTGTTTTGAATTGGTATGACTATTTTGGTTAGAGGTGTGACTTCTTTTTTAACCGTTATAGTACTATTGGTACAATCCCAACCATGGACACCGTTAGATCAATATAAAAGATAATCCTGGGGGCATTCTGTGCCAAAACGTTCTGCACATAATATTTTAAAATTCTGCAAATTGTATTTGTCAAAATAATACTACATAATCACGCCAGTTTCAATTATTTTTGGTAATTTTTTTTCAAAATACCTGTCAGCAAGTATGTCTGTAAAAATACAAACACTCACAAAAATTCCCCCAGGAGTACAGAGTTAAAGAAACCCCTGTGACAACCCAGTTCCTGTTTCTCTGCCTCCTTTCCCCCTACAGAGCCCAGCTGGGGGGGCCAGACACCCACAACTCCTCCCCCCCAAAGCCCAGATACCTGCACCCCATCCCTGTCCAGAACCCAGCCATGGCTCCCAGAGCCCAGTTACCTACACCCCCTCCTTTCCCCTCCAGAGCTGAGCCACGGGGTTCCTCTGGCCCAGATACCCGCACCCCCTCCCCTCCAGAGCCCAGCTGCAGGGCCCCCCTTGCCCAGATACCCACACCTCCCCCCCTCCAGAGCCCAGCCGTGGAGCCCCCACTGCCCAGATACCCTCCTGTCCTCCCCTCCGGAGCCCAGCTGCAGGACTCCCCTTGCCCCGATACCCGCACCCCCCCCTCCCCTCCAGAGCCCAGTCATGGGGCTCTGCCTTGCCCAGATACCCGCACCCTCCCTTTTCCCCCATCTCCGAGCCCAGGAATCCAGAGGGGGAAACAGCCTGATGCTCAGTCCCAGGCTTTCACGGAGTTTCCTGCGCGCCGCCCTCTCCTGGAGCGCTGGAGCGGGGTAAGTGCCAGACCCTGCTCCCTGGTGGGAGCTATCTCTGGTATAAACATTTTTACAGTGGTATAACTGCATTCACATTGGGAGGGGGGGAGTTGTACTGCTTTACCAATACCAGTTTAGTTAGAGCAGTACATGTGCGTGGACAGTGCCTGAGACAATAGGCCAGAGGATCCCCATTTGGATGGCAGCAGACGGAATATATCGACACTTGATGTGTTTTAAACCCTTTAGCTAACACAGTTGAAAATTCTGGTGTAGACCGGATGCAAACATTTAACCCTAGGGCAGCAACATCCTGAAGGAAACAGTCTGTCACATTTGCTCTAGAATTTCCAGCGGGCTGCACCTTCACAGCCCTGTTCAGCATGCAGACTGGCCTAGTGTCCTCATGGTCCTACGGAGTCCTTTCATAGCTCCGCTTGTGTATTGCAATCCTTGCTTTGTAGGATCATCATTGCGTGTGTGTCTGGCTCCACATCCATGCAGGCCTTGACCTCCCACAGCCTAGAGAACCAATCAGGGTGTCAATCAGTAGCAGACATGAAAGGGATTTCAGTGGATCCAAAGAACCTAGCATGAGTTTACCACCTCCCTTCACGTAGGCCAGCGGCCTGCTGGCTGGTGGCAGCTTTTGATTGCTACCATTCTAGGCAGGTTGGTGAGAGGCTTCTGCTCTAAACAGCACAAGGGAAAGTTCTTGTGCCAGTGAATCAGCTTTTTGCTGAATTCATGCCTCAGTATCAATCCTGACCATCACAGGGAATTGGATTGTTGTAGCAAAACACAAACTAACAATAAACTGCCATCCTGTGGGCACATTTGCTAGTTCTAGGTTTCTTCCAATAGATGGTGCTATAATGCAGCCAAAAGCAAGTAAATACGTTCTTTGTGTGAAGGTCGTTAGTTGTACTCTTGGTATTTTTTTTTTAAAATCTTCCTCAGAATAACCAGCTACCTGCACACTTCCCCTTACTTTAGCGTTTAATGTGTCAGCAAGCATTTGGGTGCCATTACATGAGATCTATTAGCCAAAACCAAGTCCCGAAGGTAGGTGTAGTGCAGCACAGAAGCTGCGTGCAAAAGGCTGCCTCTGTTGACACTTGTGCAACAACTTTGCCTAATTAACTTATGACCTAGATGTGACCAATCCCAGACTTGGGGGAAGTTTGGCTCTGGGCCTATCTGTACTCTCATGTTTATCTCTTAAATAGCCCCACCTGTAAGCACCGAAGGGGATATCTTGATTCCCAGGTGTTCCTCCTTGCCTAGACTAGGCCTGCAGGTGACTGCCACTGTTGCTGATATGAGTGTGAAGGAAAGGCCTTCATGAGTGGTGGTTTGGTTGTTCAGCATGTGAATTTGACCCTCTGTCCATTCACCGGCTGTGCTATGTGGATTGTAGGATCATAGATGGTAAAGATGGAAGAGCCCAAGGTGATCTTCTGGCAGTTCAGGATTGTTCTCTGCCGTACTTCCTCTAGTTTTTGTCCAGTTAAACATACACCAAGGAAATTCATGTTGCACCATTATCATTGGCTATGGATGTCTTCGATGCAGCCATTGCCCTGGGCTAACACTTCAGTATCATTATTAGATTCCTCTCTTCCTTTGAGTTGTGGTGGAAGTTTAAAAATATTCAAGGAGGCTATGGATATGTCAACCCAAATGGCCATTAGAGAATAGAAGCTGTGATGAAAACGTTCACATTATGTAGGTTATCCGTGCTTAGATGCGCAGAGACCTGGAGACCTGCCTTTCATAGCCCTGTCTCCCCACCAACTTAGCCTCTCAGTCATCTCTGCCTGTCTACACTATCAATCAGTCCTCCCCCACAGACCTTTCCCTCCAAATCTCTGCATGCTGGAGAGCAGCTAGGAGTCATGCATACTGTTCATATTCTCTTGGCTGTTGTCCTTAGTCTCTCTTTCTTTCCCACTGCCTGGCTTTGCTCAAGTACTTTGGGGCCTTGGCCTCTGCAGACATTCCAATGAGATCCTCTGCAGGGTGGAACCCATTTATATCAGGAGAAGGTTATTTGACTTGCCTAATACTCAGGTAGTTTGACAATGAGAACATCACTGTGAATCCTGAGAGCAATCACCTCAATATTATATGGTGCACCCTTCTTTGGGGCTGGTCTGCGCTGAAAGCCAACCAGGAACGAAGTCTGTTTAGTAATTTATGATCATTCCATCTGCTGTATTTTGAATGCTTTAGCACCTCTTGTTATCAGTCATTTGCTGCTGATTGCCCTTGTCTCCTGTACCTGTTTGCTGCTGTTGGTGTTTTTTCTCATCACCTGATGTTTAAAACAGAAATCACTAATCTGCAGCTCAACAAATCCACCCACGTCTGTTATTGTTAGACTGCACTGGGAGTTGGTTCGGGACCTTATTTTTCTGCCTGTTAGCCACCAGTACATGGGCTCTGATTGTTCCAGTTGCTTGAGGGGTGGATTATTCTGCCCCTGGTTACGATCACACCTGCACTTCCATAGTGGCACTGGTAGAAGATATTTGTCTGTCATTTTCAGAGTTCCAATACAAGAATCTTGGACTTGCTTAGAAAGGCCACTAGCAACTATTGGACCGGGGTAGGATCTATAACTTTTAGAATCCAAATGGAGGCATGACTTTAGCTCAGGATCAAAACCCATTTGTACTAAAATAGGAAGGAGTCGGAGGCCAAGCATGTGCAGATACATGATGCAATATCAATTATTTACCATCTTCTGGGACCAAGAGATCCAAGCTCTCTTCCTCTTGCCTTATTTGCATCTTACTTGCCTGAGTGTTTAAAATAAGAGAATAGACACACACACACATATGAGCTGTACTTAACTTCAAAGTGCTTCACAAACTAACTAGTTAATTCTCAGGATAGCACTGGTAAGTAGACACATTTTATCCCATTTGATAGACAGAGACACTGAAGCAATGACACTGACTTGTCCAAGGCCAAAGAGGGAGTTGGGGTAAGGGCTAGTGAAGCTCTGCTTCTCCACTGATTTCAGAGGATGAGATTGGCCCCTGTGCAGAGGGCCCGCTAGGTATGTTTGTAACTAAAAGAAGTCGCATGCAGTTGGAAGAAATGCCCCCTAACAATAGATGGTTGGACTGGTGGACCCCAAGGCTATGTCTACACAGCAAAGAAAAACCTACAGCTGGCCTGTGCCAGCTGACTCGGGCTTTTGGGGCTCAGGCTGTTTCATTGCTGTGTAGACTTCCGGGCTTGGCCTGGAGCCTGAACTCTGGGAACCTCCCACCTCGCAGGGTCCTAGAACTCAGGCTCCAGTCTGGGCCCCGACATCTGCACAGCAATGAAATAGCCCCACAGCCTGAGCCCCGCAAGCCTGAGTCAGCTGGCACAGGCAAACCACGGGTGTCTAATTGCTGTGTAGACATAGCCAAAGAGGCTCTAAACTTTTGGCCTCCTTAAAATGTGTTCTCTTGCGTTAGCCTCCCACATGATGGGGGTATTTGGATGCCCGTGATGGCTAAGAGGAGCCATTTGTCACCTGGAGTGTACATTTGTGTGCGTGGCTTGCTGATACAGTTCTGCACTCTGTCCTTTGCCTTCTCACAGCCCTGTGCCAGGCACCTGCCCTCATCCATTCAGGGACAAAACATTCACACATCCTGTCTTCAAAACAATCCATTTACAAATATTATCTAATAGGGAACTAAAACAATGAAGGGGGAGAGAGCGAAGGCCATACAGGGAAAAAGATAGGGTTCAGGATCGATTCCTACTTTCTCCAAGGGCCCGGAAAGAACTGGGAGTTACTCCGCTCATGTGCTATTTTTATGTCTCTCTTCCTCCCTCAGCCTGGTCCTCACCCCAGGGGTGTTCAGAGCATACCTTCTGTTACAGAGAGTCAGGAACCGTGTTCAGAACATCCCTTCTGCTTGTGGTCATTGCTTTTGTGCAGACGTCAAGCAGTCCAGAGAGCATAATGTATAAAGAGAGCCAGTCCTTCGCTCTAAGAAGAAACATCCTACTCAGACAAGCAAAGACTATTTTACTCTGGGGGAGCAAAGAAGTGATTTCACTTACATGAAAACACTGTGGCTTGCGCACGCCAGGGATGAGGAAATATCATCAAACTAAATGCCAAATAGTCTATGCAGGTGAAAAGCTGAGTCATCTCTAACCTAGAGTATCCTCATGTTAAACAGAAATGCAGGCCTTCACCACACCTTTCAAGTGCAAGCAGCCACTTAAAAATGGGCCACTGAAGTGTAATGGGACTTTTGCCTGTGATTATTTCTTTGCTTACGTCTGTGCGTTATTATTTGACTGCAGCTTTTTTATTCAGCAAAATGGTGCTGTCTGATAAATCACTGTTGGAAAGGGGGCATTAGGAATCGTTTCCTCTGTGTCTTTGTTGTGAGAATAGATGTCTCAGTTTTGTACCAGCGTGCAAATAAAAAAAGAAGTTGACTTCCTGTATGTAGGCAAAATGCTGTCCTGTGCTTACAAATATTGTTCTGTAATACACCAGAGCCTAGTGGGCACTAGATGGCACTATTGATCTAAGAGTATTAGAGGCTGGACTCTAGCAAGGTGCCCCCCTATCAAGCAAGCTTGTTTATGCTTCTAGGGCACATAAAAACAGAGCGAGGTTGTCTACCCTTATGCCAGCTGTCACTATAATCCCTCAGTAGGTTCAGCCAATTCTGTTATTTCTTGCTCAATGACAAACCATCATTTTGAGGCGGCTCTGTCTCCTGATTAGAGCAGGTGACTGGGGGTTAGGAGACCTGGGTTCCATCTCCAGCTCCCTCCCTTGACAAATGACTTTTCCTCTCTTTACTCATCTCTGTGTTGGACCTAAGACCCACCTTTGCAAAGAGATTTGAGATGCTCTGATTAAAGGTGCAAGATAAGTGCCAAATATTAGTACCTCCTTGTCCTTTTGCCTCCCCTCCTCCCTTGTTTGGCACTTTATCACTGCTGTTGATGGCTGTCTGTGACAGGAGGAGAAACCATTTGCATTCATTCTTCTTTCACTCCTGAGCTTGTGTCATACTTTTAGTGTTACAGGTCTTTTGCTATAAAATTATGGCTTTCCTAAAAATCCACCTATACCGAGAAAACTTATTACAGCATATTTACACTTCAACTTTAGTTTGTGAAGAAATGTAACGAGAGTCAGGAACCGCTATTCCCAGCTCTGCCACTGACCTGCTGCACGAATCTGGGCAAGTCACTTGCTCTCTCTCTGCCACTTTCCCCCCTCCACCATTTGTCTCTCTTATCTGTTCAGATTGTAAACTCTTCATGACAGGGATGCTCTTTGTTCTTGTTTGTGCAGCGTTTAGCACAATGTGTCCGTGATCTTTGCTGGGGCCTCTGGACAATACAATAGCTCAAATACTAATAATTAGAGCTAGTTGAAAAATGGTTTTATTCCCCATGGGAAATTTTGATAAAAATAGCAAAGATTTTGTTGAACTTTTCATTGGAAAATTTCAACTTTTATCAAGAAAAAACCAACAATTGAAAAAGTTCAGACAGAAACCAAAAGATTTTGGTTTTTTGGCTGGCAAGTTTTTTGATAAAAATATGAACATTTCCGCACAAAGCAGACATTTCTCATGGAAAACCTTCTTTTGCAAAAAGAAACCCCAATTTTCCATCAGAAAACAGTTGGTTTTTTTTGAGGGAAAATATTTGACCAGCCCTATTAATAAAGAAGGGAAGTTAAGTTTTTCCCTGTGGCCAATGTTAGCAAATTCAATGCATAAGTCTGAGAGTTAAATATAACCTAAAGTAGACGTTTCTAAGGTGATGGAACAAACTAGGCTATTTGTTAACTAAAATGGGAATTTATAATTGTAATAGATTAAAATTTACTTACTGTTATTTTCCAGTCATATTTTACTCATGAGGACAAATGTATTTAATAGATCATGGTAAATTATTTTTCTTGTGATCATACAATAACATTACCCTCCAGCTGACAAGGATACTCTGTGGTTGTTAGGAATATGCACTGAAATACACCCATGTCAATAAGGCTCCTGTTTTGTATGTAGCTTTAACTGCGTGCTCTGATTAGGCACCTACACTAAAAAGAATCGTGTCACATTGTTGTACTAATGAGAGAGAAGGATGCAAGGCTCGTGCATGAGTAACAGCAGGTGCTTCAGATCTCCCTCTGCTGATTCATCTCGTGTTGCAGGATCTGCTTGCAGGTGGCTATGACTATAAATGTGTCTTTGCTGGGCAGTTTTAGAAGAGAGAGCACCTAATCCCAGATGTGCCTCTGCCCTGTGGGAATAAAGGGAGCTGAGCAAGTGCGCATGCACAGAGGAGAAAAAGCATCCAGCCCTGCTGGTCCGATTCTGAAGGGACTCCCCTCCACCACTCCTGTCAAGCTTCCTGAGAATGACCCTATTAGGGAAGCAGAAATAAGCTTTTGTGTGTTTTTTAAAGTTTAATTCCCCACCCATCACTTTTAATGTTTTTCTTTGAACCATTTCCTATCCGAAGCTGTTCTCTTGCCAGCCTGCTGTGTAGGCCTGCATAGGATAATTAACTGGACTTCAGAACAGCAGACTTTGACTCCCTTAGGGAACTGATGGGCAGGATCCCCTGGGAGAATAACACGAGGGGGAAAGGAGTCCAGGAGAGCTGGCTGTATTTTAAAGAATCCTTATTGAGTTTGCAGGAACAAACCATCCCAATGTGTAGAAAGAATAGTAAATATGGCAGGCGACCAGCTTGGCTTAAGAGTGAAATCCTTGCTGATCTTAAACACAAAGAACAAGCTTACAAGAAGTGGAAGATTGGACAAATGATCAGGGAGGAGTATAAAATTATTGCTCAGGCATGCAGGAGTGAAATCAGGAAGGTCAAATCCCACTTGGAGTTGCAGCTAGCAAGAGATGTTAAGAGTAACAAGAAGGGTTTCTTCAGGTATGTTAACAACAAGAAGAAAGCCAAGGAAAGTGTGGGCCCCTTACAGAATGAGGGAGGCCAACCTAGGGACAGAGGATGTGGAAAAAGCTAATGTACTCAATGCTTTTTTTGCCTGTGTCTTCATGAACAAGGTCAGCTCCCAGACTGCTGCACTGGACAGCACAGCATGGGGAGGAGGTGACCAGCCCTCTGTGGAGAAAGAAGTGGTTCGGGACTATTTAGAAAAGCTGGATGAGCACAAGTCCATGGGGCTGGATGCGTTGCATCCAAGGGTGCTAAAGGAATTAGCGGATGTGATTGCAGAACCATTGGCCATTATGTTTGAAAACTCATGGCTATCCGGGGAGGTCCCGGTAGACTGGAAAAAGGCTAATGTAGTGCCAATCTTTAAAAAAGGGAAGAAGGAGGATCTGGGGAACTACAAGCCAGTAAGCCTCACCTCAGTCCCTGGAAAAATCATGGAGCAAGTCCTCAAGGAATCAATCCTGAAGCACTGAGAGGAGAGGAAGGTGATCAGGAACTGTCAGCATGGATTCACCAAGGGCAAAACATACCTGACTAACCTAATTGCCTTCTATGATGAGATAACTGGCTCTGTGGATGAGGGGAAAGCAGTGGATGTGTTTATTCCTTGACTTTAGCAAAGCTTTTGACACGGTCTCCCACAGCATTCTTGCCAGCAAGTTAAAGAAGTATGGGCTGGATGAATGGACTATAAGGTGGATAGAAAGCTGGCTAGATCGTCGGGCTCAACGAGTAGTGATCAATGGCTCCATGTCTGGTTGGCAGCCGGTATCAAGCAGAGTGTCCCAAGAGTCGGTCTTGGGGCCGGTTTTGTTCAATATCTTCATTAATGATCTGGAGGATGGTGTGGATTGCACCCTCAGCAGGTTTGCAGATGACATTAAACTGGGAGGAGTGGTAGATACACTGGAGGGTAGGGATAAGATACAGAGGGACCTAGACAAATTAGAGGATTGGGCCAAAAGAAATCTGATGAGGTTCAACAAGGACAAGTGCAGACTACTGCACTTAGGATGGAAGAATCCCATGCACTGCTACAGACTAGGGACCGAGTGGCTAGGCAGCAGTTCTGCAGAAAAGGACCTAGGGGTTACAGTGGATGAGAAGCTGGATATGAGTCAACAGTGTGCCCTTGTTGTCAAGAAGGCTAACGGCATTTTGGGCTGTATAAGTAGGGGCATTGCCCGCAGATCAAGGGATGTGATCATTCCCCTCTATTTGACATTGGTGAAGTCTCATCTGGAGTACTGTGTCCAGTTTTGGGCCCCACACTACAAGAAGGATGTGGAAAAATTGGAAAAAGAGTCCAGCGAAGGGCAACAAAAATGATTAGGGGGCTGGAGCACATGACTTATGAGGAGAGGCTGAGGGAACTGGGATTGTTTAGTCTGCAAAAGAGAAGAATGAGGGAGGATTTGATAGCTGTTTTCAACTACCTGAAAGGGGGTTCCAAAGAGGATGGATCTAGGCTGTTCTCAGTGGTACCAGATGGCAGAACAAGGAGTAATGGTCTCAAGTTGAAGTGGGGGAGGTTTAGGTTAGATGTTAGGAAAAACTTTTTCACTAGGAGGGTGGTAAAGCAGTGGAATGGGTTGCCTAGGGAGGTGGTGGAATCTCCTTCCTTAGAGGTTTTCAAGGTCAGGCTTGACAAAGCCCTGGCTGGGATGATTTAGTTGGGGATTAGTCCTGCTTTGAGCAGGGGATTGGACTAGATGACTTCCTGAGGTACCTTCCAACCCTGATATTCTGTATTCTAACTGAGCTCTTTGAGTGAGTCACTAGAGTACATCTTCCACTGGCGCAAGGTCTGAGATCTGAGATCCTTGATTCGCCTCTAACTCACCCTTGTGCAAATCATCAGGAGTAATGTAACTGAGATGAACAGAATTGCACCCAAGCAAAATTGGCATGAGAGAAGAATCAGGCTCTCATTTTCAGTGGACTTTGGTATAGGAATTAGGTGGTAGCCTTTTAAGTAGTTACACAAGAACTGCCTTATTGGGTCTGACCATGGATCATCTTGCCAAGTATCCTGTCTATGACAGTGGCCCCACCTTTGTGAGCCCTCTTGTGGCACCCGCCGTGTTATGTTCTAGAAGCTGCCAGAAACCAGTCAGAGAAGCAGTGTGTATATAGCTAGGCCTTGCATTTTTGTGTATCATTAATAAACATGGTTATTTGGGACCCAGCTGTGGTTTCTTCATGTTTTTCATGTTGTGTAAAGAGCAAAAGACTCAACATCTGGCATTTTAAAATGAAATGTTTACTTTGCCCCTGATCCTGCAAGGGATCTATCCACATGGATCTTTGCACCTGTCAGTCAGTCAGTGGGCCCCTTTCTCCTCTGACTCACATTGGTATCAATCAGGAGTAACGCTACTGAAATTTTTCACTGGTGTAAGCAAAAGGAAAATCCATCCCACTGAGTTTAGTCAGACATTGCTAGCCTTCTTGGAACTGAGAAATAGAAAATTCAGACTCCTGGAACAAGGTGGGAACTGTGAAATTGTAGCAGATACAGGTATAAGCTGCAAACTTTGCATCTGAACTTATCTGAAGATCTGGGGTGTACGAACTCAGACTTCTGGTGGAGCCCCAAATCTGAATTTAATATGAGGTACTCTGTTCCAGTGACTATTTTGAATAGATTTCTGTGGATCGCTCTTTACCTTCTCTGGCCCCCTACCAGAATGTGGTATCTGATATAATACACTATATCTCCCTAAATAAATGTAGTATCTCAGACATGTTAGGTGGTTACCACTGCTAATCTTTTGAGGGTTTTTTTAGGGTGATGACTGTGTTTATCTGAACATATATGAGGCAGACTCACAGGTTTGTCCACTGCAATATAATATATATCCATAGCAGCCTTTATACATGTGAGATTTGAGGCAGGTTATGTTAAATTCACAAATGTCAGGAGACTCATTTCAGAGAACTGTGTGCCAGATTGTAAAATCTTTGGGATAGGGACTATGCAGGGGTTGGTGCATTTAAAAAAAAAAACTTATTCACAGACAGAAACCTCAATTTTCAGAATCATCCTACATGAATATACCGTGTGACAGGGTAGACCCAGGTGGCTACAGGAGAGTAATTTTTTTTTCCTAAATGATCCCCCCCAGCCTAAGAGGGGGATCCACAGGACCTGGACACCAAATAAATCCGGGGGACAACTAATGAAATAACAGAGACAGGAGTGTGGTCAAAGGGTCAAAGGAAGGGAACCGGACGGGGACACCGAGCAGAGAACCCCGGACAGCGCCCACTGCTCCTCAAAGGCGTCAAGGGAGTCAGTGGACACCGCCCAGAGGAAGAGTAATAGAAGGCAGATATATTAGCCCCAAGCTAAGTAGGTCCCTTTTCCCTGGGTAAGGTAACAGAGAAGGTTCCAGAACAATCAGGAACCTTCTGGAGACAATTAAGACAGACAGGCTGATTAGAACACCTGCAGCCAATCAAGAAGCTGCTAGAATCAATTAAGGCAGGCTAATCAGGGCACCTGGGTTTTAAAAAGGAGCTCACTTCAGTTTGTGGTGTACGTGTGAGGAGCTGGGAGCAAGAGGCACTAGGAACTGAGAGTGAGAACGCGGACTGTTGGAGGACTGAGATGTACGAGCATTATCAGACACCAGGAGGAAGGTCCTATGGTGAGGATAAAGAAGGTGTTGGGAGGAGGCCATGGGGAAGTAGCCCAGGGAGTTGTAGCTGTCGCACAGCTGTTCCAGGAGGCACTCTAGACAGCTGCATTCCACAGGGCCCTGGGCTGGAACCCGGAGTAGAGGGCGGGCCCGGGTTCCCCCCAAATCCTCCCAGCTCCTGGTCAGACACAGGAGGAGTCGACCTGGACTGTGGGTTCAGAAAAACAGCCAAGCTGAGGGCTGCCGTGAAGCTCCAAGGCGAGCAAATCCACCAATAAGCGCAAGACCCACCAAGGTAGAGCAGGAACTTTGTCACAACCGTAAAGGCAACATTCATTCCTTCAGTCAAAACTTGGTGATTAATGGCAACAACGGCTGGGAATAAGGTGCATATTGAATACTGATACAAGCAGAGTGCTGGCCTGAATATTCATAAAGGCCAGGGTTTATAGAGAGTAGTAGAGGACAGGCCTCTGAATAGGGTAAGTGGAAATATTGTGCTGTAGATGGGGAAGAGGATAGATACTGAAGGAGTCAAAATTATAATGACACTCCAGGTGCTTCTCCGTGTGTCTGGTATGAAGGTCACTAGTAAAGAGCCATTGCTTACCCCCAATAACAGACAGTGGTATCCAAGATCATACAGCTGTCAGTACTATGTTATTCAAAAACAGGGTTTTCCTACGTGCATCGGATTCAAGCTCTGTCCTCCTCCTGAAAGTCCTTCACAACTCTGTCTGTCCTATTTGTCTACTCTGATCTGTTGTAGCACCGTCCTCAGACCTGCCCTGCCCATGACACGTGCCTTGAATGAATCCTATCTTGAAATCCTATTTCCATTAGGAAACATAGGTGCATAAAATCAAATTTACTGTCCCACTTCCGCCAACAGAAATACACTGTTGATGATTTACACTAGTCGTTTTTGCTGTCGTTGATGTCTGTCTGACTAATTCTATTAAAGTGCGTTTAACATTTTGACTCTCTGAAAATGTCCAGCTGAGAATATTAATAGATGAGTAGGCATAATTTTTTGTTAGCTGTAATTAAAGATGCTGACTGATGAGATTTAACATCGGGAGCTTTTTTATATTCTCTCTAATGCTATAAAACGTAACTTAATGCATCCAATAGATTGTCATATAGGGTATCAGAACCATTATTAAGCAGTTTCCCAGCCCACACCAGTCAGCAGAAAAGAAATGCTCTCAGCATCTATTTCTAGATAGTGTACTGACATCTTTCATTTAGGAGAGAGGCAGATGAAGCTTTTGCTAATTAAAGGAGGGGGGATTAGAGAAACCAAGCACCAGGAGATGTAGAAAGTGATGCTTTCTGGGGGGGGGGGGGATCTGCAAGGGCCAGATTTAAAGAAAAGAGAGAACAAAAACAGGATTTTTAAAAAAGAAACAGGATCCTACGTTTCTCTTCTCTTCCTGTTCTACTCCTGCCCTACAGCATAATGTACTGACACTGCTGCCCATCTTGGTACCAAAAGGCAAATAATGAAAATGCCAAATGCAAACTATACATGGGCCTGATTCCCCGCCCTCACTTCTTTGCACCTTGTGTAATCATTTATTCTCCTGAAATGTATGTGTACAGTAGTCCCAAATCCAAACTCTCTGCTTGCTCACTCATGCCAGGAGCAGTGTTGAACACTCCCTTTGAGCTGGTGTGAATGGCAAGGTGCAAGGCAATGGGATGTCAAGCCCTATGTATCTACTTTATGCAAGCTCTGTGTATCTAGTTAGGATGGTATGATCCGGACTTCAAGGTGAATTTGAGCTTGGCTGGTTGCCTCCATTTCTGAGGTTGACTGAGCTGTTCTGTTTAGTTTCTCTTTTCTTTGGAAATGTTCTATTGGGTACAAGGCTGAACGTCCTTTAGAAGGTTGAGTCTCATTGCATCCAGATAACCATGTTTTCACAAGAGATGCAACCACTAGTGGGAACAAAGCTGTCACCTAGGAATGTTTTCTTGTTACAAACTGTACTATTTGAAAAGTGAAAGGTTTTGGTGAACATATCCAAGGAACAGCATAGCATCCCCTTCCACTACTGCAAAGTGTCCAGAGCTTTTCACAATGTGGCAATGAAGAGTTCCTAGGATGCCATGAATTGATCAGCTTCTAAGTGGAGCATATGAGTCACGAATTGCCAGTTAAGCTAATCTCATCAGGATGTTACAGAGCATGCATGTTCTAATAATCCAGGGTTAAGAAGCAAGAATTAATGGTCTGTCAAGGCTATTGGATCTGAACTATCCAATCTTTCACTTAGGCTCTTTGATGCAGTGTGATAGATAGTTCAGCCGGCACCTTGATCTGCCCAGAAACAATCTGTGCCACTGAAAGCCCATCAGATCTCTTAATAAGCAAATGTTCTGTGTTCTCCTCCTCAGAGATGTATTGCAGGAGCTCTCCCATTTTTTCTTCATTTTTGAATAGTGTCTGTTGCCACAGTAGAAGGATGAGAAACAATCCAATGGTCACAAGATGTCTAAAACTTTGGATTAGAGCCTTCAGGCATAGAGTCTAATCTAGAATGATCCAGGTGCAGTTGACATGAAAACCAGGCCGTAAGTCTTGAGGAATCCAGTTCAGCTAGAGAGAGAGAGAGCACCTATTTCAGTTTTATTTCTTGTAGTTCCCAGAATGATCCTTTTTCCTCTCACTAGGTTAGACATTCTGACAATTGTGCTAGCTGATTGCTAACTAGCTAGCTATCTGTCCCTGTATTATTCATCTACTGTTATGGCATCTTTCCTCTGATTTTCTTGATCATATTCTTCATAGCACATTGCAACTAGGGAGGGATTTTCAGAAATGCTTCATGTTAGCCTAAGCTCTGCTCCCATTGAAGTCAGTGGGAGTTTTACCATTGCCGCAAGCTAGTTAATTTCCCCGAAATTGTCTAGCTGCAGGCTATTATCGGTACTACTGGGATTTGATTCTGGCAGAGATGACAACTCCCCTCCCCAAACCTCTATACATTTTTCTATGATGACTCTGGGCCAGATTTTTAGCTTGTGTAAATTGGCATAGAAATTTAGACTTCGGTAGAAGTGTGCCCATTTTTTACCATCAAAGGTTCTGGTCTATTTCCATTGCCATCTGGAGCAACCCAGTGTGCTGTCACAACTGCTGTACCAAAGGCTTTCAGAGAATGAATGCTGGGTAACATAGCCTGTCAGGCCCATCCTTCTGCTGAGAGAGTTTTATCAGGAGCTCTGAATCAAGCTTGTGTCAGTGCCCCTGTGGATATGAAGGATTAATTCTCCATGCCAGTTCCCATTGCATGGCCTGGGGCTGTGAGCTGGGCTCACCCACAGGTAGATGAAGGGAAGTGAGTGACTCAGGACTAGTAATAGAGTCTGAGAGCCCCTTACTCCAAAGTCACCAGTTCCAATCCAGCGCAAGTCAGTCACAATGTAAAGCTGTTAGCATCTGACAACTGCTCAGCAATCAGGGTTGAAAGGGAGAGAGGGTTAAATCAGACAGATGGACAATGGGGAGATGCTCCCATTACAAAATCACCACCACTGTAACTCACTGTCATCCGTGTTGGCACACTTGGCAGCAGAGAGCCGGAAGACTGAATGGGCCATGGAAATTCTATTACCCTCTCTCCGCTGGGGTTGGTCCCTCCAGGTCAGAGGCACATGGATGAGGTAGGGTGAAGGATACTTGCACAACAGCTGCCTGCACTGTACCTGTCCTATGGATACATGGAGGGCTTCCATCTCCAGAACAGTCCAGCCAATCCCATTCACAATTAAATACTGGTCCGTTTCTTCATGTATTACATTCTAGCAGCCACTAAGCTGCCCCTTTTTCCAGCTATTTGTCCCTTTATTAATCCAAACAGCCCCGGAGCTCATGCATGGGATTCTAGTCTGAGCCCATCTCTGCTATTGACCTGGTTATTTCAGTGTGGAGAATAAACTACACACTCCCTCCCCACTTCTAGCCCCCTCCCGCTCCTGCCTCCAGCTGCTGTCTAATGTGAATGCAGTGTCTGAGACCCTCCCCTTCCTGTGGGGTCTGTTTTCATCAAAGTCTAGCTGTGTCTGCCTCAGCTCTTTGAATTCCACATCACAGCTTTACAGCATGGTTAACACAGATTACCAGGTCTTTAAAATGGTTTTGGTGGCAGTGGAGTTGCTGTCAGTTTATGCTCTGACAGGAGCCATGTTGAAACCACCTGGCCCTTGGAAGCAGCTTGCATTTGCCAAAGTGAGCAGTGTAAAGAGATCTTGCAGCTCTGCCCCCTGCCCCCAAATGCTGCAGTGAGCTCCCCTGCTAGCTCTGCCTCTTTCTCTATTCACTTTGTGGAGCTGAATCACAAAGGCAACAGGAAAGCGGAGCCCTCTGTGAAAGTGGCCCACAAGGCCAGGCCACCTGAGGTGTCTAAGTGCAGTTGATAAGGGGTCTAACCTTTAGATAGCAGGGTAGAGCTTTATTAAAACAGCTGGAGCTGTTCTGACAGCTGACTCCCCTGGGCACTGGAGACAGATTAAACCAATATGTGCTGCTAATTGCAGATGCTCATCTTGCAGCAAGAACCAATATCTTTTAAGGGATCAAGCCACCCCACTGCCTTCAACAATGGGCAGAGCATTGCAGGCCACCAGCAGCACAGAGACACAATTAACCAGAATGTTTATGGCTTCATATTCTCCTTGCTGAGCAGACAGAGTCAGACAGCCATTGATTCTAGTGGATAGATTGTGGTTTGGTTTTTTTTGTAGAAAAGAGGAGTTTGTGACATTCTGCAGGGTTCAGTCTGGAATGTTGGACAGCTGTGTCCCCTTGGTTCTCCAACCTGGGGTGCCTTTACACTGCTTTGCTGTGAGAGTGACCACTCCTCCAGTGTTTTCCCCAGGAATTGAAATTAGGGGGTGTTATAAATAAATATAAAGGGAAAGCTGTGCCACCATGTCAAGGTTCCTTCCCCACTCTGAACTCTAGGGTACAGATGTGGGGACCTGCATACAAGACCCCCTAAGCTTATTTTTACCAGCTTAGGTTAAAAGCTTCCCCAGCGTACAAACTTTGCCTTGTCCTTAAACCGTATGTTGCCACCACCAAGCGTTTTAAACAAAAAACAGGGAAAGAGCCCTCTAGAAGATGTTTTCACCAAAATATCCCCTCAAGCCCTACACCCCCTTTCCTGGAGAAGGCTTGATAAGAATCCTCACCAATTTGTACAGGTAAACACAGACCCAAATCCTTGGATCTTAAGAACAATAAAAAATGAATTAGGTTCTTAAAAAAAAGGTAAAAAAATTACCTCTGTAAAATTAGAATGGTAAATACCTTACAGGGTAATCAAATTTAAAGCATAGAAAATCCCTCTAGGCAAAACCTTAAGTTACAAAAAAACACAAAAACAGGAATATACATTCCCTCCAGCACAGCTTATTTTACCAGCCATTAAACAAAAAAAATCTAACGCATTTTGAGCTAGATTACTTACTAACTTAACAGGAGTTGTAAGGCTGCATTTCTAATCTGTTCCCGGCAAAGGCATTATACAAAAAACCCAAACCCTTTGTTCCCCCGCTCCAGATTTAAAAGAATCTTGTTCCCTCATTGGCCATTTTGGGTCAGGTTCCAGCGGGGTTACCTTAGCTTCTTAACCCTTTACAGGTGAAAGGATTTTGCCTCTGGCCAGGAGGGATTTGATAGCACTGTATACAGAAAGGTGGTTACCCTGCCCTTTATATTTATAACAGGGGAGGTGTTCACATTTACAGGGGGGCGGTCAGGGCCATTGAGGAGTGAGACCATGAGGGTGAAGGTGGGCTGTATGGCACCATAGTAAAAACTGAAAAATGTTTCATGACCATTTTATTAGATTTTAAAATCATCACACACATTAAAGTTGTGTGCATTGTCACTTGTTCATCCTGAAGTTGAACACTGGAGTCAAGCCTTCTCTGAAGCACTACACCTACATCCTTCTTGGTTTCTTGTTATAATTTTGCACAACTCTGTTAATGAACTTCTGGAGTGCAATGCATTCATCTTTGGTGGCTTCTCATGTGTCCGGTACTTCCATTCCTTCAATTGATATGCTCATTAGTTCATTCATATGATCAGGCAGAAGGCGACTTCTTTCAAAACAGAAAATTCTATTCAATGATGAAAAAGAACGCTCAACTGTAGCTGTTGTGACTGGGAGTAGCAAGAGATGAATTCCTACTTCTTTCAGCCCAGGAAACATAGTATAAATATCGGGTCGAGCCACTAGTGATGATAAAAAAGAAGTTGGAAGTCAAATCTTCATTAATTCATCGTATGATATTCCACTCTGTGTTCAAATTCTCTATTCTGTCCTGAGCACATGGCAGCCCCATTGCTGGTAGTGCCTCATTCCACTCAACTGTCAGTGTTTTATAAGACGGATCTGTAAAAGCTACATAGAGGTTGAGTAGAATCTAGAAGTCGCTGTTGTAGATTTTTAAGAATCAAGTCTGTGTACTTTTTCAGTTGTCTTAACAAACACTTTTTGTCCTCTTCACTTAAGGATTCAATATAAATGCCTTCCTTAGTCAACTTCTGGACTGAAGTCTTTGCTTCTTCCAGTACTTTTTCAATGGATAGCTCTCTGATTGATCCAAATGTAGCTTCTATTGCTGGACAAAGATCTACTACTGTTGTAGCAGATGCCTGGATGGCATTGTTTAATGATCCAAGTGGTTTCAACAGTAGACTTACAAGAGAGAGAATGGCAATAGTCTTCTCTGAATGTAGTAGCAAAAGTAATCCACCAGCCTCACTACTTAGATCCATCCCATCTTGGTAGATACTTTCCAAAGCCAGTAATAATGGCTGGAGTAATTTTAAGACAACAGCCAAGGATCGCTCATGAGAAAGCCAGAGAGTTTTCCCAGGCTGGACTAATTTGAACTTCAGTCCCAGTGTATCTTCTATATTTTCCAAGATATTCAGTCTTTTTGGACTCTTGCTGAGAAAGAATATAATGAAGACATTAAATTTATAGATTTTTAAAAAATTCTAAATTCTCGTACTTGCACTAGTTGGAGTAGATGGCCTCTGCAGTGTGTATAGGAGAGACTAGGGTTACACTTTTCTCTGAGCAAAGCTTGTGCTCCACCATGTCTTCCAGAGAAGTTTGCAGCTCCATCAAATGCACAAGCAGCCATCTATTTGGGGTCCCATTGACAAGCATTTAACTCTTCTAAGATGTGGGTTGTCACAGATACAGCCAATCTGTCTTCTATAACTTGAATATCTAGAAATGCATCTACTGGCCTACCACTGACATCAAGATAACATATACAATGACTTAGTACTTGATGATCATTTGCATTGGTGCATTCATCAGTCATGTATGCAAA
Source organism: Chelonia mydas (assembly GCF_015237465.2). Classification (NCBI taxonomy): domain Eukaryota; kingdom Metazoa; phylum Chordata; order Testudines; family Cheloniidae; genus Chelonia; species Chelonia mydas. The sequence goes on along the minus strand of NC_051250.2, from coordinate 17,276,371 downwards.
TTTTTTGAATGTGGTGAGAGAGTTCTTCACTTTTTCAACTGTTGAGTCTTTCACTGTTGAACCACATGCATCTAGCCAGTCAGTTGAGTTTCTTGCAGAAAGATAGTGAGCATTTGTTGGTCTTGTTCGGAACCAGTGTTCAACTTCAGGATGAACAAGCGACAATGCACTTAACATTGGCCTCCAGTTTGCAGTGTGTGGTATCTCTTGCTTAAATAGAAAGTACGATGCCACGGCCATGTTTGTTCGCGTGAACTGTGTTTTGTCTCCAGCATTCTTAACAGCCTCATTAACACTCACCGGTGCTGTCCTTGGTCAGTGGAGACTCAGAGTTCGGAGGTGCTTTCACATGAGTTCATCTCCCAGGTAGGGGGAAAGAAGGCAATGTAAATTTGTGTAAATTTCTCACACCCTTCTTTCTGCCAAAGCATGGCCGCTTAACCAGGTGATAGTCCATTTGAGTATGTTGACACCTGGCTGAGGTGTCAGTTTGCCTTTTGTCTCTGAGGAACTGGTTTGTGCCTGCTTTTCTAAACTTGGAACATGTCTTATACAGTAGAATTTCATAACTTTACATACGATGTTGCCATACATATTTTACCAGGACAATAATGTTCAGCAGATTCTGATGTTTCAAATGATACCACACAAGGCATACCTTGTATAAAATTTATCATAGTCTTGTAAAAAGGGTGAACGTACAGGTACAGACTGTCATAGAGTTCAAGGAAATTGTTTAGCAGGACTGAATGCTCTCACATTAGAATCACTGGAAAAAGATACCTCTCCGACCCTCCTGTAACAATTATGCCAGCAAGACACTCAGATCCATGAATCAGGGATGCTGGTGAAACATAGGAGAACTTTAGGAGGAGTCTGATTTCTTTGTGTTATGGAGGATAGTATTCTAAACAGGGCTTGTTACTTTGTTGAATGTAGCCTGATGGGCTGGGGAAGAGAGAAATGAGAGCCCCAAAACTCGATGAAGAATTAATGGAAGCTATGTGTGGCTCTTCACTTGTATTCTCTGGTGGGTTTATTTTGCTTGGACTGAGCATGGCAAATGCTGAAATTTAAAACAAAAACTCATTGTTATTCACTAGAAGAGTCTCTTCCCACTAAATCACCCTTCTTTAATAGAAACCCCATTCCTTTCATTAATTAGGAAGGAACTAGATCATCCCTGTTATATATTCTTCATACTACTTGCCTTTTTACTAACAGCATTGTCTTTGGATTTGTGCCAACTTCAATTTAAACCCCTTTGAAGACTCTCTAATCTGCACAACACAGAGCAGACAATTATTTCTCTTGCTAAACATTAAATATCCATTGAACATACATCTCTTTTGTTCATTGAGCTTCTAAAATGACAACAAAATATGGCAAACACTTGAATATGTTTATAAAACCTCAGGATCCTAGGAATACACCCATCAGAGCAGCTAGACCAGATGGATGTGCAGTGTCCAGATCAAGGTTATAAACAGAGATTGGTTCTGGATTGTACTCCTCCATCGGAACTGGTCAGATGCTATGTGTTATCCCCATGCTGCAGCTGGAGGCAGAGACTTGGTGACTTGCCCAGTGGCAGAGGTGGTATTGTCAGAGCCAGAAATTGCTCACTCTGCTCCCTGTGATCAGACCATGCTCCTCAAGAGATATCCGTAGCCATCATCATAGGGAGAGCTGCCAGCAAGGGCTGCCTAACGTTTGCTGTTATAACTCTATGGCTTTAAGTAGCCTGTAACTTTGCCAAATGTTAACTATTCGGCTGATAATTTCCATGCTCAGCCTGTCTCAGGCTGAATTGTTTTAGAAATCATGAGTGAAAAGTATACTAACCCTATTCCATGGAGGAAAAAGAACTAGGGATTATGGTAAAATCAAGGAAGGCCCCATAGTGAACATGGGTCAGTCGAGCACATGTAGTACCATCTTAAATGTTTTTTAGCTATGGAAAATGCCACTCTTATAGTTCCAAATGAGCTAGTGTTTCAAAATCATTATTCTTCTAGCTGAAGAAGCATGTTTTGACTTTCTTGCACCCTGACCTAACCAGGCTCCTTGTTCTATGTCACTATGTAGCAATTCATATTATACTGTGTTAATTGCTGCCATGCAGGCATGTGCCAAAATAAGATGTTGCCTCGCAGGCAGGTGCACGTAGATAAGAAGCATTAAAGGATGGAAGGAGCATAGAGGACAGAGCAGCATGAAATCAGAGCACTGACCTACGTCAAGATAGTTTGAAATCATACGTGTCTGTACTTACAGCCTTTCTTTCACTCAGGGTGAGACACAATGATCTTGCAGATAGAACAGCACGCTCCAATATTGGAACCTGAGACCATTTCTTCAAGTAAAGGCTTGTTAAATGTAATGACTTCCTTATCCCACCAGGACAACCAATAAATGGTCCACACCTTCCTAAATTGCTTTTCCTTCCTAGATGTAATGGGAAGTAATACCAAAAACAAAACTGTGATGCTAAAGAAAAACTTTCTGACTTATCTACCTGTCTCCAGTCTATAGCTGCTGGAGCGTGCTTGTCTAATTCTGCCACAGGACCATGACTCTCCACCTTAGAACAATGTCCGTCAATGCTCTTTTTAAAAGGAGATCTATAACTCTGGTTACTTTGACAGCCAACAGAGAGACAGGAAGTCCAAAGCAATGTGGTCTCCCCAAGGCAGTACATAAAATTAAAGTGAACAAACAGGATAAAGATTCTTCCCTGTCCTAGTGCTTTGTGCTAAATGAAGGATTGACAATATGAACCAGAACAATGAGTCTAAATAGTGAAAGGCAATCAAGAAAAGGTATTGTCAAGGAAGGGTGTGTGGCAGGAGCCCGGGGTGCGGGGGGGGGCGGGGCGGGGCGGGGCGGGGCACAAGCGGGGGGGGGGGAGATGTTGAAGAGGTTAAAATGTCAAGTATATTGTTATCTCAAGGATTTCGCATTTGCATTGGGCCTCTGTTATCAACATAGGTGGTTGCTGACTTGTAATAAAAACTAGAGGTCAGTGTCTTGAGTGACTGGGAGCTTCTTAAATCAGGCAGGGAAACTCAGTACTGAAATACATAACTATAAGCTTCACTGTTGCATCTGCACTGCATGAATTTTGCCACAACACCCCAAATCCCATCCCCATAGTGAAGTCATTCTTAACAGTGGTCATATGAGGAAGTTCAGAAGACAATAATTAACAAGGTGACTTTAGTAGTAGATTTCAGAAATAGATCATTTGGAAATGCTTTTAAGGTCCTAAAAAGACTTACATCATGTTGTTTGGGCATTGGGTGGAAGGGGGGAACCTGTGTGAAAAGGTGAAATGGAAAGTGCAGTGCAGGATGGTTGTTATCTAGCTGTTACTGATTCTCTTAAGTGTTTAAGGGTTTGTAGAGATCCGGGCTTTTCATTTGATTAGAACATTGGACAGGTTGTTAACCACGGAAATGAGAACCCCACGATGCTTTTAAATAAACAATGCATGCAATGTAATGTTTGCGGTTTGTAAGCTCTATGCGTTTTGTTACTGTCTTTAGGGCATGAAGATGTGATTTATAGATCAGCATTCAATGCTGCTTTTAACTCACCCTGGGCCTTGAGATGATGAAATCTGTGTGTACCTCAAGCATGAGGACTGGTATAATTGGGGACAAACTGCTCTGCTGGCCTTCTGACTTTATAAAAACTCTGCATAAGTAGCACTATGGAAAAATCCAGAAAAATCCAGACTTCTAATACAAGGGGTTCCTGTGAATCCAGTTACTTGAATTTTTTTTAAAAGGCTCTCCATTGCATTTTCGTAGAGATCTGCTTCCTACTCTGTGTGCGTGAGAGAGAGAGAGAAAACACACATGAACCTCATCTGGACAGCAGTCTGCCTCTTATATTATGCATAATAAAGACAATTAAGATTAGTCTATTCTACACATGCAGATTAATTTTTCTAATATAATTTGTCAGATTAAGATGTCTGTATTTTACTTGTGCATGCCACACATGTAATTTTATGTGGTGTATTGGTTGTATGTATGTATTATACATAGCTGATCAGTACATCTTATGAGTATTGAAGGATAAGAAAACGCTACAAAAAGACTGATTAAATAACCCTGTCACAAAGAAGCTAATGTAAAACTTTGCAGTACAGCCTGCTTTCCAATGAATAGATCCGCTTTGCATCAACGCAAACTCCCCACACATGATATGTGACAGACAGGGCTCCTGAGCGCCTGGTTACAAACAACTCAGTCTTGCCTACAAATGCCGGCTAGCTTTACAACAGTGAAGTCCATTGGCACAGGCAAGAGGCTCCAGCGATGTGATAGGAGCAAGGGAGATACAGTGAGTTTTGTGTGTGAGAGTGAGGTTGTGGGATCTAGTCAGAGGTGAAAGAAAGCCGGTCCGGTCCAGTGTACCGCTAAGAGCTGGTACACAGTTGACCGTACCGGCAGAGGGCAGCTTCCCCAGGCCGGCAATTTAAAAGGGCCCTGGGCTCCCAGCAGTGGCCAGAGATCCTGGCCCTTTAAATCACCACCAGAGCCCAGGGTTCCCAGCTGCTACTGTTGCTGCCACTACCATGGGGCTCCGGCGGAGATTTAAAGGGCCTGGGGCTCCACAGTTCCCATTAGCTAGGAACTGTGGACAGTGGTTGCTGTGGGGGCAGTGCCTGCGGGCGCGGGCAGCACTCAGAGCCCCCTGGCCCCTCTGTCTAGGAGCTGGACGTGCTGGCCACTTCCAGGAGCCGCGTGGAGCCAGGACAGGCAGGAGCCTGCCGTAGGCCTGCTGTGCCATGGACTGGGAGCTGCCTGAGGTAAGCGCTGCCCGGCCAGAGCCCAAGCCCCCTCCTGCAACCCAACCCCCTGCCCCAGGTTGGAACCCCCTCCCACACCCTAACTCCCTCCCAGAGCCCACACCCCTTCCTAAACTCCAACCTCCTGCCCCAGCCCAGAGCCCCCTCCTGCACCCCAAACCCCTCATCCCTGGCCTAACCCCAGAGCCTGAACACCCAGCTGGAGCCTTCACCCTCTCCCACACCCCTGGCCCAGGTGAAAGTGAGTGAGGGTGGGGGAGAGTGAGCGACAGAGGTGGGGGGATGGAGTGAGCGGGGGGCAGGGCCTCGGCAAAGGGGCGGGGCAGGGGGCGAGCGAGGGTGTTCAGTTTTGTGGGATTAGAAAGTTGGAAACCGCAGTAATATCAAGCAGTAAATGACCACACCTGCTATAATCTCTCTGCTGTGCTGGTACAAGACTAGCTGTAAGTCTCAGCTCTCCCTGTGTTACCTCATTCCCTAGCCTAGATATAGCAAATCAATAAGTCTTCTCTCAGGCTAGTTTCCATTGATCTAGTATTTTTTCCGTTAGATTTTGTGTTGAATGAGATGAGCCTGGAGAACTTTAAAACTCCCTCTTTAAAACAATGCAGCCAATTTTCCACATTGCACAGCCCTGCTTGCAAGAAAGGGGTAGCATGTAGGAAAGGGGCACTCCTGCTGGCCTGTCGGAAAGGCTACAGCATGAGCTTCAGTTGTCTAAGGACACATATAGAGCTGATGGATTTGCTCAGGACCATGTGCACTGTGGAAGGGGAAGTTTTAACATTGTACTTGAAAACCTCAAAGTACTTCACCTTAGCAACACCAGGGCAGAGTTTTTCAAGGAACTTGCAGAGGTAGTCAGACAAGTGATTGCAGTAAATGTTTTGTATAATATAGAAATAAGTAGGCAGACGGCTCCACTAAACCTGAAGCACACACTCATGCATTAAGTTATCATTTTTTTTCTCACTCCTTATCAGATAAAACTCTTCCATCAAACTGTCTGGTCCTGTCTTATTCAATTATATTTGTAATCCAATTTGACCCATGCATTTAATCTTCCTAGAAGTCTGATAGAAGTCCACGCAAATTATAAATTGGGAGCATATGACTGAATAAGCTTCCTGAGCAAAATCAACTAGATTAGTTTTCATCCTAAGATGCTTTTTACAGTAAGCTAGAATTTTGGTGTAAACTAGACTGGCTCCCAGACTGAATCTAAGAGTAAAATTGCTGCATTAATAAAGAAAATACTTCCAGCAAGTTTTTTAAAAAGTTCTTTAATAATAATTAATGGTTGAACATTAAAATCATTTTAATAACCCTTTGTATCTGTTCTGAAGTTTTAATTATACTCAGGAAATGAAAGCTTGATTTGATATTCATTGTGGTATATGTGGACATGCCAGATGGTATATGTATGCAAGGTGGGTTTGGGAGTGTAACCCTTTCCATAACTTTTGAAATGAAAAATTAATAGAATCAGAGTTTTAATGTCAAAAGGGATCATTATGATCATCTAGTTGGACCTCCTTTATAACACAGGCAAGAGAATTTCATCCAGTAATTCCTGCATCAGGCCCATAACTTCTGTTTCAGCTGCAGTATATCTTGTAGAAATACTTGAATACAGAGTGTTGTAATTGGCTGTTAAGATTCAGGTTCTGCAGACATGGTCCAATTCACCAAGGTTTTCAATATGTACTCTTCCTCTGGGAAAGGATGAGCATCTGAAGAGAGACCTGAGTCAGGAGTTGGCCTCGCCACCTGAAAGTAACTAGGAACAAAACTGAGAGATCCACCAATGGACCCAAACGTGGTCATGGTTGCATTTATATAATATCAAAACGGAGAATATTGAATCCATAGCTGCCAATCACATTAACTGGTGATGAACAGTAAATCATGGAGTGAAGTTCTTTAAAAGTCACTTTGCATTATTGCAAAATGAAGTTCCAGATAAATTGACAACAGTGGTCACAATCAATGTATCCACATCTGCTCAGTGTATAGCAGAACATATGTGATTCAGATGAGACTGTTGTCATGAACCAACTCGTAAGCTGTAAAACCTGCGTTCTGCAGTTAGAAAGCAACACAAACAATCAAGGTGATTGTTATTGCTGAGTACCATAAACTTAAACATATTTCCAAACGGATGGGTAAGATCATGCTCGTAGTAGTCTGGAAGAAAACACCAAACACAAACAAAAAAAACTATTGCTTTCATTGCCAAAATCAGTCCATATTCCTATGCAGAATATTAGATGTGCTTAAACTGTAGTTGTTTGAACAGTGAGTGGAAATTCTGAAAGTTTTAACACCAATCTTAATGCTCTCTGTCTCAGTCAGCAGCTATTAATGTGAAACTTGGCAATAGAAACCTAACCAAGAAGCAGCAAAACTCATTTAACAAAGTTTAACCAAGGAGGAAACAAACTAAATCTTCAAGACAAGCATTAGAAGTTCTGGCACCGAATCTCCCTGAGAAGTGAGAAATACCCTGCTGGTTCCAAAATATGGGCTTGATTCCCATCATCCTTTGGAATCAGTAGAAATCTTTCCATTGATTTCAGTGGGCACTGGATCAGGTCCTATCTCCTGTTATAGTAGTACATGTATGTGTAATTATACTCTCAAATATATCTGCTGTAATTGTGAAATCTCTGTACCTTTATTGAAATAAAAACACCTTCGGTAAATATAAGGAATTGGGTCTTTGAGCTATCATGGAGTTATGTGTGTGAGTAACTTTACTCCCATGAGTAATGCCCTTGTAGTTGATGGGACCATTCATATGTCTTTGCAGGAGCAGTGCCTTGGAGATACACTGCATGGTTATTTTATATACCCTGCTTCAACCTACAGGTGCACTCCAAACGTTTAGGTTACATTGGGCCAGTGTGTGGAAGCATTGGTTAGGAAGAACTGTACGCAGTTCAGAAAGAAGCACAGCTGGGAATAACTGAATCCGGCTTTGGAGACTCCTCTCCAAAAGCAACATTCAGTAGTTCTGAGCAACAACTCATCTCTGCCCCCACAATTACTGCAAATATTAATTTGAATTTTTAAATGAATTTAGTTTGACTATGTTACCATTTCTGCATTTCTTCTTTTCATGGTCTGTGAAGGCAGCAAACTGCAAATGATAACTGAAGAATACTAGCAGACAGTGAATTTAGAGTTTGTAAATGCAAACATTCATCCCAGAAACGGAATCTTAGTGTTTATTCACATCCAGTCAGGGAACAAACATATTGTGCGAGATAAGTGTCAAATCCAAACGAAACAGCACAGATTTGAATCTGCAATGAACAGCTTATAAACAAATTACAAATAAAGAATTAGTCACCAAAAACATTGTGAATGATTTCAAACAACAAGTAAATTCTGTGAAAAAATTATGATCTGCTCGGATAATTTGCAAGCAGAAAAATTAGTCTAAATATTTAGATTTATTCCCCAAGCTTTATTCTTGAGGACTGTTGTTATTCTAGCAGGTGGCTGGGAATAGTGAGACATTCCATAATTGGAAATATGCAGTGGTGCTGAAGCCATGTTGGTCCCAGGATATTAGAGAGAAGAGGTGGGTGAGGTAATATCTTTTAATGGACCAACTGTGTTGATGAGAGAGACAAGCTTTTGAGCTTACACAGAGCTCTTCTTAAGGTCTGGCTCTGTGTAAGCTCATAAGCTTGTCTTTCTCACCAACAGAAGTTGGTCCATTAAAATATATTACCTCATCCACCTTGTCTCTATAATTGGAAATAGACAACTTCAGTTTGTTTGTGTGATCTACCACCAGATGGTTTTGAAAACTGAATACAGATGAACTATAGTTCTTCTGGATCAGAACTTGCTTTCTAATTAATCAGTAAAATCAATAATCAAAGCTCATCATTGTAAAAATCAAGTATCCGAAGTATCAGGGTAGTTATGCTAAACCTTGGGGTGGTCATTCCAACTTTGTCATCTTGCTAAACCCAGCGTTGCGAGTTCAATCCTTGAGGGGACCATTTAGGGATCTGGGGCAAAAATTGGGGATTGGTCCTGCTTTGAGCAGGGGGTTGGACTAGATGATCTCTTGAGGTCCCTTCGAACCCTGATATTCTATGATTCTATAATCTGTGATTTATATCAGTATGGCACACACAAAACTATGTTAAAAGAACATTAAAATTGCAAAGTCAAGCACCCAGAAGTTAAGAAATGACAGAATTAAATGTTGCCTATGTATCCATAATTCATCCCCATGGGTAGGTATGTATTATGATATGGTTTTTAATTACATGGTCACAGGCTAAAACAAAATTTAGCCTCAGGCAGACACCTGGCATAAAATTTCAGCATAAACAGTTACAGCATAAACAGTTACAGTGAGGCAAAGATAAACAGGGTCTTAGAATGGGAAGAACCAAGCAACCTTAATAACAGGCAGTGGCACTACCAGCCCCACCTATCAATGGTTCTTGAATAGCCATTTTCCCATCAGAGGCATATACAGCTCTATAATCTTGTAGCAAGTTGGAAATCAACAGCATTTTCCCAAGATAGGGTCAAACTTTACTTAAGACAAGTAATTTATATTCACATCAATTCAGTGGATCTATTCTTAAGGGTTGCAGGATCTGTCTGAGTCTTAGTAAGAACAGACCAGCCTTTGATGGGGGGCATATACTAATGTAACTCTGCCCCTCAAATTTGTTTTCAGCCTCAAGAAATCCAACATCAGGATGTGTCTAATTTCTGTTGCTTGTCTTCTGCCTGGGGCAGAATTAGACAAGGATAATTTTCCTTAGCTGCAGAATGTACTCTACCCTGTAGAAAAATTTTCAGAAAGGCTTTCCCCATTGTTAATGCTTTGGGCTAGACTATGA